>NW_026596166.1:10493757-10600621 GCF_907164565.1 Psammomys obesus | reverse complement strand
GCCAGAGGGACGAGAGGAGGAGGTGGAGGAGGGCCTGTGCGAAGGCTGTGCGAGCGCTGCCTTCCTGCTTCCACACAGTCAAGGTAAACTGAGGCCGCCCGGGAAGGAGGTCGGGGAGTGCCCGGTTGTAAACGCCGGCACACCCGACTGCACCTTCCTGTTTGACACACTGTTCCCGGAGGTACCAGTTCTGAGGCTGGACCGCACGCCTGCACAACCTGTCTTCCACCGGGGTTTCCCAAGCCATTTCTGAAAACCCCCAATTCCTACGAAGTTCCAGTGGTCTAGGGGTAATCACCGCATTGTTGCAACTTTGATGGGACCGGGAGTTCTGGAGATCCTAAAACAAACCCAGGGTCGTTAGTCTGCTTCTGGCTCCAAAGTAGGTGATCTGGGACAAGACAGACTTGGCAACATCTCAGTTGCCAACACCTTCCTCAGGAAGAGGATAGGTTTTGTATTTGACACCTGAGAAATGTTTGTAAATCATTTTACAGGGTTGTAGAGAGGATTATCAAACGTGAGAGGTTTTAAAATGCTGGGCAGGAGTCCTGAGAAGGGATATAGGTAATGTTTCAGTCCGTTTTGCAGTTTGAGTGCCAGTCTTGTTCTTAAGGTAGAAATTAGGTTACCAATTTATATATATACTGGTAAAGCTAACTCAAGAATCTTGCAGAGATTTTTCAGTAGAAAAACCAGGTAAGGACTGGAAAGATGGCTCAGTGGTTAAGAACACTGGCTGCTCTTCAAAGGACTTGGATTGATTTCCCAGCACCAGTTTGGCAGCTCCCACCAGCCTGTAACTCCAAGTAGGGGTGGGTGTGGGGACCCGACGCCCTCTTCTAGCCTCTGTACGCGCCAGGCATGCACATAGTACACAGACATACATGTAGGCAAACGATAAAATTAAATAAAAATTTATGAAAAATTGGAAAAAACAGATAAATACACAGCCACTGTGTGATTAGTGACTGAAAAAAATTACAATAATACAAGTTTCAGATGACATGTGGCCCCAGACACAATCCAATTCTGTTTTGAGAAATGCACTCCTTATAGTTAATAAATGAAGAAATTAAATTAACACCTTCACAGATCAGGGAATATATGCATTTTCTTGTGTTCCACACACAAAGAGCACTTATTTAGGGAACATAAGTAAGCCCAGACTTACATGCTCCAGGGACAAAGCCTATGTCTGTGCTGCACTGAAGAAAAAAAGTTGGAGAACAGTTCCTTCTTTCAAAGCTTCTTGGCTCTTGTTTTGGTGGGCACATACTTTTGGCTTGGATGACTCAAAATCTCTTCAAATGTTCTATTGGTGTCTTAGCACTTGTTTACTGTCCTGGGCTGAGGACCCTCCACCACACTGTCCCCAGAATAGTCAAGTCAACGTGGAGGGTGGGCGTTGTGCGAGGGAAAGCAGCCCTCCAAGTTCAGGGTCAAAAAGGGAATGTCGATGCTTTCTCTAGCTTGAAATGTGCTTGTTCTTATTTACACCTGCATTATCCCGTGGGGAGTTCAGGGCAGCTCACACAAAATACTTATTTTTACACAAGATAAAAATAAGTGAGAGGAAACTACATGAGATTTGAAGGGAGGGGGGACAGGAAACCAGAACAATGCAACCAAAAAAAAAAAAAAAAAGCGCCAAAGCAGAAGATTTGAGAGTGGGGTTTTTGTTTGTTTGTTTTTGAAATAAAGACGAACGAATTAATTGAGAGACATATCTTTTCTTGATGGTCAGACCTCAGAAAAATCTCCCTCGTGAGCCTTCACAGAGTAGAAACTCTTGAGTACCCAGTTTGAGACAAAGGTAAATATCCTCTGACAGCCCTGTAAGTGTGTTATTCTAGAAACACAATATTTAAAATTAATTTAGGTAATAAAAAGTTTGAGGTCACAAGTGAAGATATTTTATGTTTCCAGTAATGGTAGATCCATATGCTTTGACCATCAACCAAGAAACGGATAGCATGGAAAGACAGGAGTCTGTGCTGGTTAAAAATAGTGTCTGCTATAATCATTATTTTACTTGTACCACAGATGATGCAAACAGGAAAACATTTGCTTTATACTAACTCCAAAAGAATTTTAAAGATTTTTTTTTTCAGAACTAGCTGAGTTAATTTTAACAAGGTCAGTGACGTAGGTTGGTTGGTAAAGAAATTCAAATTCAATGTACTTATAAACAAACTGTGAGTAGGCTTGGTTTGTGTCTTAAAAACAGTTAAGCATATAATTTTAAGGTTTCAAGAGTTGAAAGAACTCTTACAAATTTCTCAGTTTTATAATGATAAAATAAGGAATAAGAACATGACTTAATAGGTATTCTACCCAAAACACATATACACATATATATCATATATATACAGACATATGTATATGTGTTCTATAATACTTGATATACAAATAATTTTAGGTTTTAAAATTTTTTTTGCTTGTTTTTCAAGACAGAGTTTCTCTGTGTAGCCTTGGCTATCCCGGACTAGTTTTGTAGACCAGGCTGGCCTCAAGACCATAGAGATTTGCCTGCCTCTGCCTGATGGCCTGAGCTTGATCTACATGATGGAAAGACAGAATCGACACCTACAGTTGTCCTCCAACACACACATACACACACGCATGCACACACACACCCCACACCAGGGCAGAAGACCTACCACTGCAAGTAATAAATAAATTGTATCAAAAATAAAAATTTTAAAAGCTAGCCAGGTGTGATGGCACAGGCCTTTAATCCCAGCCCTCGGGGAGGTAGAGGAAAGTGGATCTTCATTAGTTCCAAGGCTAGCCTGGCTACACAGTCTCTAGAACATACAGATCTTAGCAATATAATCTCTCGATACACCCCTCTACCTCCCCTCTTGGCTGTTTGAGACAGGGTTTCACTGTGTGGTCCTGGCTGGCCTGGAATTCACTACACAGACTAGGCAATCCTCACACTCACAGAGGACCAGCTGCCTCTTCGTCCCAAGTGGCATTTAAGGTGTGCCCAGCTGCAGTTTGAACTCTTGATACATCTTTCAATGTAAACTAGTTGTATGATGTATTTTTTATATGACTGAACAAATAGCTCCTTAGATTTGTTATCTTAGAGGGTTAAGAATAGAATATCTTACTGGCTGGTTCTTTGTTCGCCTCCCCCTGGGGGGGGGGGAGGGCACAGCCTTACCAGGCCACAGAGGAAGACTATGAAAGACAGTCCTGATGAGACCTGATAGGCTAGGGTCAGGTGGACATGGGAGGAGATGAGGGAAGAATTGGGAGGAGATGAGGAAGGGGACTACAGCTGGGATACAAAGTGAATAAATTGTAATAAATAAAAAATCATATTATAAAAAAAGTAATATTGTATTGTGCTATGAAGCTTGTTAAAATAATACAACAGAGTCTCAATTATTTGGGTGATAGCCAGGTTAAAAGAGAAACTGAGAAACAAGCATAATTTTATAAAATTAACTTTAATACCCAGTGACACACCTCTTCCAAGAGGGCTACACCTTCTGATCCTTCCCAAACAGTTTCACCAACTGGGGACCAAGTAGTAAAACATATGGACCTATAGGAGCCATTTTCATTCAAACCACTACAATGACTTAGAATCTTTAGATGGAAGTGCCAATTTTTCCTCATATATTGTAAAGGAAAGGCTCTATAGATTCAGAAAGAGGGAAATGTTGAACTGTGTTTTATATATGAAGTATACCTCCAAACGCTCAAGTATGGAAGGTTTTGTTCATAGCTGGTAGATCCAATCAGCAGCGATTGGTTCATTAGGGCTCTGACGTAACTGATGGATTGATTCATTTATAGTGTCAAAATTCAAATGGACTTTTGGGTGTGTTGAAAACTATAGAAGGTGGGAGCTCATTGGAGGAAGCAGGTCACTAGGAACATATCTTTGAAGGGTATATGTATGTCTGTGTATGTGCGTATGGGCACGTGTGCTTGCTTGTGTGTGCGTGATTGTGCAACCCCATACTCTGTTTTCCTTTCCTTCCTGGCTGCCATGAGGGGAGCAGCTGTGTTTCAGCAGGCTCTTCTGCCATGATACCCTCCCTCACCACACAACCAGAAACTATGGAGCCAGCCAGCCATAGCTCATAACCTCTGAAAGTTAAGTGTTATGTTGTTTTTGTCAAGTGTTTTGTCACAGTGATAGAAAGGAGACTGACATATGCTCTACTGTGTTCATCCTGCACAGTTATGCTCTGTGCACACCTCTTCTGGCAGGGCTCATAGAATTTACCCAATTTGGACACTGAATGAGAACAGAAATATTCTTGCCAACTTCTCTGGTGACTGTCCTCAGTAGGTTGGAGATGTTGCCACAGTAACACAGGGAGATCCTTGTAGAGGCCAGAAGACTATCAAGTACATGCTGAGTACAGTTACTATTGATAACCCTCAAGAGGAAGGGATAGTCAAGGTATTTGGACTACAAGGGATTGGAGTGGTGACCTATTGATCCTCAGATCTCTGGAATGAATGAAACCCATAGCCCACCTAAGTGCTACTTGATATATGTGAGTGGAAGGATTTTAGGAATGGTGGGCAGAAAAGGAACTGGTTACTGTAATAGAGATGCATAGCATATCCAACATCTGGGTGTAAGCTAGGTCTTAAGCCTGGAATCTCTTAGTTAAGGGGTGGGAGGCGGGTTTCTTTGAGGATGGATTCTGCCTATAGTTACATATAATGACTGTCCCTTACCTGAGGCTATTTCCAGAGAGTCCTGTGACTCAGTCCTATGAACTGAGGAATGTGAAATTCTCAGACAGTCTGGAGGATAGTGGCCTGAACAGTATTCCCTGGAATGGTATTTTAACACACCAGGATTCCAGTAATCTTAGTAGAGATGGAAGGAAGTCAAATATAGTTTTGGCTCAGAAGTCTTTCATGAAAGATCTAGAAGAAGCAAAGATAAATTCAGAGGTTATTTTCTCAGTTCCAAAATGTATGTGAGAATGGGCACAACATGCAGAAGAAACTCAGCAGGAGGCTTGTGAATGTTTACTGAGCGGTGTGTAATTGTACAACTGATAGGCACAGGGTGTCCTTATTGCTTGGGAAATTAGTTTGGTATAACTCTTAAAAACCTGAAAGACATTAGTGCAATTATTAAAAATCTGAGAGACAAGGTTAGATAAGGGCTCAGAGGATAAGAGCATTTGCTCTTTTTTCAGAGGACCGGGTTTGTTTTCCAGCAACCCCATGGTATCTCACCATCTCTCTAACTCTAATTTCAGAGGACCCAACAGTCACTTCTTACCAATGAAGTCACAATACATGCAGGTTTAATAACATATCTTTAAAAAAAAATTAAATCTGAGAGACAGAGGCCTTTGTCTTTTAACATATCTGCTTGGTCCATTCAGTAGTGTCTTAGTCCACTTTACATTGCTTTAACATAATACCATAGACTGAGAATTCATATCTCTCAGTTCTGAAGGCTAGGTAGTCCAATATCAAGGTGTCAGCATCTGATGAAATCTTCTGGTTATTTCATCACTTAGCAGAACACAGAAGGACAAGAACTTGCTAGTGTGAAATAGGTAGATGAAGAAAACCCATCATTAAAGAATGTAAGAGGGCCCAGCCTTCATGACCTAATCATCCCTTAAAGGTTCTATCTTTTGACATGGTTACAATAGGGATTAAGTTTCTAACCTAAGAACTTTGTTTGACACATTCAAACTATCCCAACTAGATAAATTAGCTTGGAGCTATTTGTGAACTACTAAAAAAAAACACCAAAATCTTACCAGTTGCAGAAGAGATACCTCTGCAGATAAAGCACTTGCTAAGCAAGTATGACACCCTTAGGTCAGGTCCCCAGCACCCATCTGAAAGCAACCAGGCATGGTGGTGTCGCTTGTAGTTCCCACCTGGGGAGGCAGAGACAAGAGGACCTCAGGGGTTTGCTGGCCAGCCAGCCTAGCTGAAACAGTGAGCCTGGGGTTCAGTGAGAGACCCTACCTCAAAGATACACAAAAATAGAGAAGCAGCTGAGGACATTGTCAGTCCCTGGCCTCTACATACACACACATGAGTGAGCACACATAGGGAAGCTTTCCTGTATATGTGCACATGTGTAAACCACACACAAATGTGAACAGTCAATTAAATATTGATGCCAATTAATTTGTCATACTGCATTTAGGGCCTTTACTAGAGCCAGTAAACATAAGCTTGGTAGTCTGAGAGTAGCTGCTGACTTGAAGCCCAGTATATAACTTTTTCAGTTCCTGTTAACAAGGATAATCCCAAGTATTTACATTCCTGAGCCTATGATAGCGTGGTCACTGTTTGACCTTTTCTGTGCAGTAACATAGTATAATTCTAGACTGATCTTTGTTTCCTTGCATCATAGCAGTCTATTATTTTGATTTCATTGTATACATAGGACCTGAGGAACAGCAAAGTAGCTACCATCCTACATAATTTAGAAAGACTGTCAAGGCAGATGTGATCTCATAAAATAGTCATGGATATTTAGGAACTTAAGACCGACGATCCATGAGTCTAGGAGTTTGGGAGTACCCTGGGTAAAAGTATTTTAACTTATTCCTTAAGGCAAAAACAAAGACCTCATCCAGAGGATGAAACAAATCTATGCAGTCCTAGCACATTATTGAAATTTATAAGAGGATGAGTTCATGTGTTCAGATGTCTTTTTTTTGGATTTTGAAGACAATGTGCTACATTTACTGCTCTTTGATTTTTTTTCCCTCATTACACATGCTACCATTTTTCATGGGACTTGGAAAAAATAACATAGCTGATGACCCATACTATGACATAGGGTGTCTTGATACTTGGGTTTAAAGACTCAGCAGACCTGATGGTAAATACAAATATTATTCATAGTCTCTTACAAACCCAAAGTGAGAGTTACAGCACTAGGTATCCTATCTACGATGTTGGAATATGAGCATGCCCGTGACATCTATACAACTGAAAGCCAACTCTTGGCTTGCTACCAGGCGTTGGCACGTATTTAACACCAGAGTATGGGATACTAAGTGACTATGTGACATAAACTTTTCTTTAAGAACTGTGTGTTACCTTGTTTACAGAATTATAAATGCAGGCAGCAGAATTTCATTGTTGAATGGAACAGTATATCCTAGAAAAGTTTGACATGACCAAGCAAGGTAGATTTTGAACAAGCTTCCATGGCATCTGCCCTCCTCTCCCCACCCCTGTGCCTCATACTTACACATTCAGGCTCAGGGCCATTAGCAGAGGAAGAATGTGTGCAGGCCTCATTTATTAATAGTTGGCATTCTGTGTTAGCACTAATATGAAGAAGCTTGCCCCTGATTTATGGCCCGATTCCACAAAGAGCAATGGTAACAGTGATGAAAAATTCCCCCAGTGGGTGCAATATTGAGTAGTACATTTCATTGACCTTTTTGTTAGGAAGGAGAGTTGGCCTGAGGTAGGAATCAATACTGATTTATGCACAGTAAGTAATAGGTTGGTTAGTGACTTGGAAAGAAGATTAAAATTACAGCAGTCGGTAGATAAGGTATTGTGAATGGGTCATTAGAAATACACAGAATGTGCAAATATTTGTGAACCACGTTACTCCCCACTGAGGGTATCTGCCCTGATAAGTGAGTCTTCATGGCGATATGTCCTATAGATGTCAGCTGGCCAGTCTCTTTTCCCAGTCACTGTAGTACATGCTGATTTGACTCGTGACAATAAGAACTTAAGTTAAATAGCAGGACTGTATGGTACAGATTTCTGTTTGCCAAGTATAATTCAGTTATTGCCCGTGTGGAATGTTTAACCCATTACTATCAAAGGCCATGACAGAGAATCAAGTCTGATATTGTTGCCTAAATCAGCCATCCATCTGATGGTAATTTATTGTAATAGATCTTTTCTGTTTTGATGAGAAAGACAGTTTCTTCCACAGAAATAGATTTATATTGTACATGGTTTATTTTTCCTGCCATAAAGCTCCTTCTAGTGTCATAGAACAGCTTGTTTCATTTTCATGTATCACAAACAGGATTGTTTTTTGGACAAGAAACTGTATTTGCTAAGAATGGGGTGTGTCAGTATAGTCCTGCCCATGGAGTTAGGTGCTTTGGCCTGATACCCATCAGTCAGAAATGGCTAATTTGATATAATGGAGGGGGTCTTCTGATTAAGAGGTGACCTCCATGAAGGCATAGCATGCAAATTAACCCAGTTTTCATATATGTTGGCCATATATAACCCATGGTCAGAATTCATGGGCCTGTGAACGAAGGGCTAGAAGTATCATTACTCTTAGATTATCCCTAATGATTCGTGGAGAATTTTTGTCTTTATACCTTATTCTCTAAACACTGAGTTTGTGGGTCTGAAGGCCTAACTGGACAAGAAATACTTTCCCTCATATAAGGAAGTCACAGTTATATTAACTGGGGGGGCTGAAACTACTATATGGCTGTGTTTTGGTCTTCAGGTCACAGAACCAACAGATCAGTGAGGAAATATTGTATTGGTTGTTGTTCCTGGTCCTGATTACTATAGGGAAATTGGTTGTTGTTCTACAAAGGAAGTAAGAAAGACTTTATCTGGAGCCCTATGTATACCCTTTAATAGTCACATGTTAGTTAGAATAACAATATTACTACTCAAGCTAGAGTAGGTGGCTTGAATTATATAATAATTATAATTATATAATTATAAATAATAAATAATATATAATATAAATATAATAAATAATATAAATAATAATTATATAATAGAAGCCCCAAGTAAAAGATGGAAGAAAGTACAAATCTTAGTCTTCTTGTTGAAGGTATCATGTTGGATATTCATGTTATTCCATGACAGGGAAATATTTTTCTTATTTAAGCCACTAGAATTTGTTTTACAGCAGCCCAACTTGCTTCCAATTAGTATAATCCATGATATTTTGAGCTGATGAGTTATCTGCCAAGGTCAACCTATCTTCAAACAAATTTTAATGTAAGACTAAAATTCTATTTTATTTAAGCCTTTTTGATATATATGCAAAAGAATGCTAATCAATATAAATACTTTTTCAAAATTGCTCATCATAGGCTCTCTAACATAAACTCTATTTTATAGATTCTAGAATATAGAAGAAAGCAGTATGTTTGGACATCAGTAATGGAAAAACTCCTAACTTAGGGAGGACTTCATGATGATGTGTTGCAGGGCATTTTATAACACTGTGAATCTCAAGATTGTGTTGTTTACTTGAAAAGCCTGTTTCTATTTGTGCTGTGGCTCGGTCCTAGCGCACACTTTTAATCCAAGAACTTTCTGCTTGAGTATTGTAATCTAGATTAAATAAAGTCAACTATACGTCAAGAGATGGAGTAAGTAACCAGTTGACAGGTAGTGAACATAGGGGGAAAAAAACAGAGTTAAAGGAAGTCAGGAGGATGGATGGAGGACACACAGGAAGTAGAAAGGAGGGACATTCAGTTTGAGGATTTCTTTGTGATGGGGTGGGGAACATAGGCTTTTTCAGACATAGGCTAAAGAGGAAGGTTAGCTGAGTGCTTTCTTTGCCTCCCTGAGCTAGGAGGCTTTCACGGCTAGCATCTGCCTCTTGAGTCTTCATTGGTAATATTGAATAAATGAGATTTTGTTAAAAATAACAGTGGGGTAAAATGAATATGAGAAAAGACCAAAGAAAAATTAACCAAGGATACAGAATAAGATTTTAGAGGTGTACAGTTTGCTAACCCATTAGTTATTTGGCATTTGGGTTGTGTCATGGTTAGGATTTATTGCTGTGAAAACACACCTTGACCACAGTAACTCTTACAAAAAAAAAAAAAAACAAAAACATTTCATTGGGGCTTGCTTACAATTCAGAGGTTTAGTCCGTTATCATCATGGTAGGAAGCATGACAGTGTGCAGGCAGTGTACATGGTGCTGGAGAGGTAGCTGAGAATTCTACATCTGGATTGGCAGGTAGCATGGTGAGAATGACACTGGGCCTGGCCTGAGCTTTGACACCTCAAAGCTCACCATCAGTGACACACTTTCACCAACAAGGCCGCAACTACTCCAACAAGGCTACACATTTTAATCCTTTCAAATAATGCCACTCTCTATGAGCCTTTGGTGGCTATTTTCATTTGACCCACTACAAGTTACTCTTGTTTTTCTTCCATATTATTAACACTAACATTATTATACAAGTTTCTGCGTGGACTTCCACTGTAATTTCTTTGGGATAGACACCTAGAAGGAGATTGCTAAATGACACATTCACCCTGGATTTAGTTTAAGGAATTGCCAGACTTCTTTTTCAGGTTGCTGAACATTTTATATTTTCACCTGTAGTGGTGAAGGTGTCAGTTTCCCTACATACTCATCAGAGCTTTCTCTTTCTATGGTCCTTTTTGGTTATAGTCACCCCAGATGTGAAGTGGTAACCTGTGGTTTTGATTTGTGATTCTGTAATGAATAAAGGTTCCTACTGGCCATTTACATGTATTCACTTGGGATATACAAAACAACTTTAGAACTTTTGGATACTTAAAATTTCAGATTTTTTTTTGTATTTTTATTATGTCATACTAATACCTTAGACTACAATTCAATATCTCAAGTGTTCATTCTATCCTTCTATCTTCTAAATCTTAGGTAACTTTATTTCTATCACATGTTTCACTAACCCTTGTGTGCTAAACAAAACAAAACTAAATAACAAAATAAACTAAATAAACAATAAAAAAAATTTTTTTGTTGTTTTCTGTTTTTGTTTTGTGAGACAGGGTTTCTTTTTGTAGCCTTGGCTGGCCTGGACTCCCTTTGTAGACCAGGCTGGCCTTGACTCACAGAGATCTGCCTGCCTTGCTGGGGTTAAAGGCATGTGCCACCATGCCCGACAAGAATACAATTCTTATATTTAGTTCCTGTTGTTATAATTTTTATTTCTTTTCTCCTTTCAGGCTCTCACTATGTAGCCTAATTTGGCCCTGAATTTATTTATTCAGGACTGGCCTTGGACGTGCAATCCTCCTTTCCTCAGCCTCCCAAGTGTTGAGTTAAGTTCACTCTTCTGTTATTTTATTGATTTATCTTTACATTTATTTGTTATTTGGAGAAGAGGGTTATAGAGGTCAGAGAATGAGTTGCTGGAGATTGTTCTTTTCTTCTGTCATATGTGTGGGTTTGAGTATTGAACTCAGGCTGTTGGGCTTGGCAGCAAGTGTCTTTATCTGCTGGACCATACTGCTAGCCTTCACTTTTATTTTAAATGGAGTTTGCAGTTGAATTTTAGTTCTTTTGTACTTGATTTTAGCCAAAAGGCTGAAAACCAATTCTGTCCACATGTTGGTTAGTTTACTTACTTATTTTGGAGATTGTGAAACAGTGTCATGGCTGTGAAAGAGTTATGTACATGGTTACATTTGGAGAATATCAGTACCCCCAGCTCTTCCTGCCAGTTCCATTCTCCTGGTCCCACCTGCCTCCCATCAGCAGCCTGTCTAATTACCTCCTGGTTTATTTTTATTGTGTTTATTGCATAAATATATAGAAACATTATTTTAGAGCCTTTTCTATTTTTATGGAAGGATATATTATTAGTTTTTTGATCCATCCTCCCCAAAATGGATGGAAATCACTTTTGTCAGTTTATAATGATCTTCTGAATTTTTGTTTTAAGGACACATACTAGAGCAGTATGCAAATGTATTACATTTTTTTCAGCCATTCTTCAGTGTGTGGGCATTTCACTTGTTTCTAATATTTTACAATTATAACTCCCCACACATACAACAAATAACTCTTTAGATTTATTTTCATAAAGTTTAAAGTATTTCCTTGGGGTTCATGCTTAAAAAATAAACAAGAGCCAGAATCCAGGCATGGTAGTGCACATGCCTGATCCCAGTACCCAGGAGGAAGAGGCACAAAGATCTCTGAGTTGGAGGCCAGCATTGTTTACATAGTGAGTTCTAGGTTAGCCAGGATTGCACAGTGAGACAATGCAAAATACAGTACAACGAAGTAAAATAAAGTCAGGCATGGAAGTAGCACATGCTTATAATGGATTACTCAGGAGTTGGAATCAGGAAAACCATGCATCAAGACCAACCTGGGCTATATAGAAATATCTTTTCATAGGTGAAGCATTCCAGAAATGTCTACTGAAAGAATCAAGAAACAGTGATACTTGGGCATCAGTGAGCACAACTGGAAAGGAACCAGAGTGGCCTGGAGAAAGGCTTCATCCCAGTTGCGAGGGAAGGAAATAGGAGGGAATCCTGAAACATTTCCTTGTGCCAGAAAACAAGGAAGTGTCTAAAACAAATTAGGCAAATGTTACAAACACAGGGGCAGATGCAAAGAGGATCTTTTTGGCTAAATCTAGGGCATTTTGAGCACTAATAAAAGATCAGGACAGCTGAAGAGAGAGCTCAGGGGGTAAGAGCACTTGCTGTATAAGTATAATGGCCTGAGTTCAAATCTCTAGTACCCATGTACAAAGCCAAGTACAGTGATGGTGTCTATAACCCTGGTGCTAGGGAGGGGAGATACAGCAGGGCCTTGCTGACACCAGCCTATCTTAATGAGGGACCCTGTCACAATCGAATAAGGCAGAGAGTGATAGAGCAAGATGCGGACGTCGTCTCCTGACCTCTACAAGCACAAGCGTCTGCACATACACACACACACACATTTAAAAATAAACCAGGAGGGCAATGGGCAACTAAGAGTTCATGAATCTAGTTATTTTTCTGTTGCTGTGATAAAACACTATGACCATGCGGGCTAGTTTTATGTCAACTTGACACAAGCTACAGTTAATTTAAATGAAGGAACTTCAATTGAAAAAAATACACCCATAAAATCTGACTGTAGGATACTTTCTTAATTAGTGATTGATGGGGAAGGACCCAGCCCCTTGTGCCATCCTTGGTCCTCAGGTTCTAAAGAAAGCAAGCTGGGCACACCATGGAGAGCAAGCTAATAAGCATGCCCCTCCATGGCTTCTGCATAAGCTCAGGCCTCCAGGTTCCTGTCCTGTTTGTTCATTATTGTCTTCAATAAGGAACAGCAGTATAGAGGTGTAAGCCAAATAAACCCTTTCCTCCCCAACTTACTTTTTGGTCCTGATGTTTCATCATAGCAATAGAAACCATAAGACAATGACCAAGGCAACTTATGGAAGGAAGGATTTATTTTGGGCTTCATTTATAGAGGGATAAAAGTCCATTACCATCTAGGCTGGGAAGCATGGTAGCAGGCAGGCAGGGTGCTAGAACCAGCTAAGAGTTCACATCTCCAACTGCAAGCCACAAGAAAAATCTCAAAACCTGCCTTCAATGACATGATTCCTCCAGCAAGGAAGTCTACTGAAACAGTGCCATCAACTGAAGAACAAATGCCCAAGATTATTGGGAGACATCTCTTTCAAACTATTTTAGGGATACTCAATGTATAAAAGTGTGTGCATTTGTGTATATATATATAGAGAACTGCTAACTGCGAAATGTAAAATAAATTAGAGCATTGTTTTAAATTTTCCATTTAAAATAATTAATGTAAAAATAATTCAGACAAGAATACCAGTCTATGCTGAAATCATTAGGAGAAAAGTCCTTGGGCAACAGTTGAAGACACACTATATACCTAGTTATTTACTGAAGCTTTTTTGTAATGTCCAGTCTCATAGTATTTACCCATAGATGACTTAACTAAAAGGGAAAACAGGTTTCACAAAAGTAAGGAGCTGATCATAATAATCCCCAGGTAGAGACTGTGGGTCTGGTCAGTAAGAGACTGGCAGTGTGGAGAAGTAGATTTGGGCAAGAGAAGACAGGGGGTGGTGAATGGGTGAAGGTGTCTAGTGGTCAGGGAGCACGGAGGGATGGTGTCTGTAGGATGCTGACCACACTGGAAGTTCGGCCAGAGTGAGAGCATTTTTTAAAGTGTTTGTTGCATTTTGCTTTTCCTTCAAATTTGTCTGCTACCTTTATAGCTGCCAAGGCATTCTGCACCACCATGGAGCCTGACTTTACTGCAAATGTTTGCTGTCAGATTATGTATAACTTTAGACTGCCTTTGCAACTTTGGGGGCGATGTTGCTATGAGTCGTTGAGCCAGTTACACATTACGAGGAACCTCTAGCTTACTTTGATCTAAATTTGCCCAATTTTAAGATCTAGTCTTGCTTAGCATACATATACAAAAGTGCAAGGAATCCTTTTTCAAAATATGACCTTACTTTTAAAATGATGCCTGGAGGGTAATATAGAGCACTTTTTTGTCCAAATGTTGCTAGCATATATTAGAACAAACAATGATGGTTTATGTATTTCTGTCGTTAGATGATGCTTTTAAATTCTGTGAGAGTATTCGGGGGTGCTGTTTATTTGGGTGTGTTTTCTATTGAAAACGATGCAGTATATAGTCTGTCACTGTCTTCACAGTCTGGGGGTGGGCCAAGGTACAGAGGGTGTGACGCTGGTATTTGTGTGAACTCCAGCTGGTGATGCTGAGCTTGGTTCATCAGCTTTCCCCTCCCTTTTCCTCCCCAGTCCTTCCCACCAGCGCCACAGCAACATCCTCAGAGTGTGAGAGAACTGCGCCCAGAGCGGGCATAAAGCCTCTTACTGCCAGCAACCTGCGGCCCGGAGCGGACCGCAAGAGCAGACACTGCACCTCGGCTCCACCAGCCCACGGACAGCCATGGCGAAAAGCCGCAGGGACAGAAACAGCTGGGGTGAGTAGCAGTGGGTAACTTATGCAGCCTTCACTGGGTCTGGTCCTGTGTTTTCTGCCGCTAGATTCCAGCCTCTGCAGTCGGAGACTGCTCGCGGCTCCCAAGAATCGCGCTGTCACCGGTGCTGAGCCTGGTGCAGGCTGGGCCTGCGGCTCCTTCCCCACCCTGCGCCGCCTCCTCCCAGCATTTGGACAGCACCCATCCAGCGCCTCCAGGGACTCTGGCCTCCGCGCTAGGGATGGGTTGGAAGATTGGCACAAGAGGTGGTCTAGGTTTGTGTTGGCCGTTGAAGAGGGGCGCAGGGTCGATCTGGATCAGGCGGAGCCCCAATCCTCTTTCTGGGGCAAGGGCTTACTTGGATGCTGGCGGGCCCTGGGCGGGCGGTGGAACAATGAGGTGGAGCGCGCCGGCTAGGACACTGCGCCAGCCTGGGAGATGGGGTACCCTCCTGAGAATCCCCCGCCCTGCACACTTCCTCCAATTTAGGGTTAGTGGAGGAGCAGGGAAGAAGGCGAGCAGAGTTGGGGTTCCTAGCCTGCCAGCCGACTCGGACCTTCCGCCTTTATTCGGACTAGCTTCAAGCCTGGCTTTGTTCTTCGATTTTTTACCTTGTGGAGGAGATACTGGGTTCATGATTCAGCACCGGGCCTATGGAAGGGCTGGGCCCAGTGGGTTCAAGTGCGAGTGGGTGGGCGGTGCTCACGCAGGCAGATAGGAGCACAGCGCAGCGATGCAGGAGAAACCGCGCCCCGCCTGCTCTGCTGTTCCAGACCAGATCTGGAGGAGTGTGGGCAGGCTGGGCGGCCTTGTCGGATTGGGCTCCAGATTTCTTGCAGGCTCAGGGCTTACTTAGCTCATCAGCATCTTAACCCCCTATAAACACAATTTATGATCAGAACCATTTTACGATCTCTAACCACAGATAGGTGGTGCATAGAGAAACATTGTGTTCAACTGGCTTCTCCTTGTTATTGTTTTGAAAGTTCACGCCCACTAGGAGTTCAGTGCTCCTTGGCTCTCCGTCTCTGAGTTCTCTTTCTATTTTACTAAGAGGATAGGTGTACCTTTTAGTTGGTTATTTCTGTTTCCTTTTGTCAAAAGAGTATATTGCTTCCTTGACTTTAAGTGATGCGGTGGTCACAAGATCAGCCTCTGCTGTGGGCAAGGCTTACATTTGAGAGAATATCCCAGACTCATGGTTGTTGTAGAGACGAGGAGTAGGCAGGCAGTAGTCAGAAGCAATTTCATGCTCCCCACCCCCCAGCCAATCACCAAGCCCAGACTTCAGTATTGCAGACACAGTCTCTGCTTCCATTGAAAACCTTCCGTGTCCCTTTCCATTCCTGTGCTCCCAATGGAATAGGAATTTGAACACTCTTGACCGAATATTCACAGAAGATGCAAATATTCAACTCAGATTTCAGCCTTGGTCTCTGGACTAGATTGTTGGTTCCACCCAGCAAGGAGCCAGGTATGCGGAAATTTTGTCTGATAATTAAAGGTTTTCTTTTTTTTTATTATGTTTTGGCTCATTATTTTTTAGTATTTGGTTACAAATATCTCTGGTAGTGGGGCCTCCCCTTCCCCTCTTGGGTATGCTAGTCTCAAATGGGACTTATACAAGATCACATTGGAAACTTATTGGAAATGAAGGTTCCCATAGTATCCAGCTAGGGGTTTTGAGTCAACGGGTATAGAGTAGGGTCTAGAATTTATCTTTTCCTTAGTACTGTAGGTTGTTGAGCACAGTGTCCATGAGGTTACTTTGAGAAACAGTCTCTTAGATCATTTAAGTTTGATAATCTTCTTCCAAACAGTTCACTCCAAAGTCATCAGGAGAGTATCAGCATAAGTGATAAGTTAGGGGGACATGCTATAGTCATTATATGTCTATTGGAAACTTTCATTGAAAACAAACACTGGAATTGTAGAGTGCAACTTCAGTGTTCTGTGGGGATGCTTCACTACTTAAGTTTTTACTTGCTGTGAAGTATCTGTAAAATAAATTATTTAGGAAAGGCAGTCATAAGAAGTAGAAGTTTTAATGACGATGTTAACCTTTCCCACCTTAATTCTATTTTATTCCCAGTGCCTGGTATAATACTATGTGCCTGGCAGCTGTACATGACTACATTTCCAATGCAAATCCATCTAAATTATCCCATTTGGTCTTTAGAATTTTTAATCATGTCTTTCCTTATCTATTTTGCAGATGGAAAAAAATGGAAGTCAATGGTGGAATAAATGACTTAGCTAAAGTCTTATATTTTGTACGTTAGAGAACTATGGTTAGTAAGTTTTCTTCTGATTGACTTTTTGTAGCATGATAGCATGGAGTATGTGGATAATATGGAAACCGGTTTCTCGTAAGAAGCCACAGGTTTTTCTGGTGAGAAGATAGTCTGTTGGTGCTTAAGGAAGAACAGTGTGTGGCCCTTTCACCTAGCAGTCATCAGAGACAGAAAGAGAACAAAATGAATCAAGTAGATAACCCAGACTCAGAAAATTATTTTCAAGTAATGAACAAAAAAGGCATTTTCAAATCTGTGTGTAAAAGCTTGGGATCTTGTAGAACTCTGAGATAAGGATTTTTATCCCTGAGGGGACAGTGCCTTTTTGCAGTGATCAGGGAGGCTAGAGAGCAGAAAAGCTTATGCTGGCTGTCAGAGTTGGAGGTGGCGTTGAGGGTCATACTCAGAGACACCACTGGGAAACAGGTGTATGGACACAACTGAGAATCTACCATCTGAACCCGGATCTGCATGAAGGAAGTTTGAGTATATGGAAGCACTTAAGACTCAACTTTTTAAGGGTAGGCATTATTAGTGTTGTTTTCATGATTGGGAAATCTGAGATTAGAGAGTCTAAGGAACTTTCCAGAAGTGCCAGAGTTTCTGTGTTCTAGAGCTAGAATTTTGGTTGTTTCCACAGTCTGTGTCCTGAGGACTAGAAGCTAGAACAAATGCCAAAAGCTGTGACAACAAGCTTACTAGGACTAAGCTGGTAGAAGAGATCAGTGCTCTATAAACTCAGTCACCTTGGACTGGAAAAGTAGATAGTGTTCTGGTGTGGACGGGAAAGGGGACAGATGCGTATCAGAAATAGTAGCCCAGAAAGCAGTCTTTCAGTGCAGGCTGGAGCTACAGCTACAGAAACAGAGAACAGTGTATACCTTTTTGTTTGTTTATTTCTGTTCATTTAACTTTCTCCAAAACTTGAGATGGAATGTAGGAATTTAGTTTTCTACAGTTTGACAAAAACTGACAGTACAATACTGCCTTATAAAAATGTTTGAAATAAAGTGTTAAATTGGGCTATCTTGAAACAAAACCCATCTTACTGCACAGTAAGAATAAGAAATTTTCTATTGGTAGAAAAGGCATTTGTGGAAATTTTAGGTTAGGAAGCTTTAGGTTTCTTGTTTTTAAGGGGAGATTGACAACAGTCAGAATATAATATAGGTATAAGCAGAATTATGGTGAATGGGTTAATATTGAAGAAGAAAAATGTGGAAGTTACCATTTAATAAGTTTGGTATGTGCATACTTGAAACTTGGGAATAAGAGAAACTGAGATTTGAAAAATAAAGAATGAATATGAGTCATCAGACCTGAGGTCCCACTAGTACAACCAATAATGAACATTGTATGAAGTAGGGAAAAGAAGTAAAGTTAGAATTTGAAGTAAACCAGAGAAAATAAAAGTAAAGAAGTACTGTGCAGCCAAGCACAGTGGTATGCTCCTTTGATCCCAGTACTCAGGGAAACAGAGGTAGGTGAATCTGTGAGTTCAAGGCCAGCCTGGACTATAAAGCGAGTCCAGGACAGCTAAGGCTACACAAAGAAACCCAGTCTCCAAAAACCAACCAGCCAACAAGGAGGAGGAGCAAGAGGAGGAGGAGAAAAAGTAATAGAAGTAGTTTTAGTACAATGCAACCAAAAAGCACAATGTTTCTGGAGTCTTAGACCAAAGTCCATGTTCAGACTCAAGTCTAGATTTTGATGTAGAAGAGCTTTCAAAGTTGTGATGTCAGTCCACTCCCAGGTTTTAGAGCCAAGATTAACTTAGAGGACACAGCTACTTCCTCCCATGTCTATGCAGGCATGTCATGTTGGGATTGAGGAAAACCCTGACCCCAGCTTGCTATCTTGGAGCATGTGAGCGAGTTTGTACAACAGAAAGAGATTCCATATCTTGATCCTACTCTCTTCCTGGCTACTGAAGCATGAAGCTGACTTTCTGGTACCTGCCGTAGAGCTGAGCTATTGTTTATGGCCAATATTGCTTATTGATTCCTCTTTAAAAAGTGACTGTGCCTAGCTATATTTGTCATTTTTCTTGTCTTTGTGACAAACTACTTGAGAAAAATAGCTTGAAGAAAAAAGGGTTTATTTGGGCTTATGGTTTAGGAGGGAAAGTAACAAGAAGCAGGAAAAGCAGACAGAAAATAGGGCCTGGCTCCAAAACCTCATGGTCTACTCCCATTGACCCACTTCCTTCAGCAAGCCTCCAGCTCCTAAAAGCTCCACAACATTGTCTCACACTATTGAAGAGTTTAAGTTAGCCTGGGTATAGTTAGCCTAAGTATAACTCAATTTTAATAAAGAGCCATCTTGACTGGGAGCTGAATTCAGGTACCAGGAAATATCACAAAATGTGTACCTGGCAGAAAACAAAGTTAACTCTCCTAGCAACAGCCTCAAGGAAATATCACAGAATAAATACTTCATAGAAAATAGAGACAATCTCCCTGGCAATAATCAATGAGAATCAGTTGTGAATCAGCTGGGAAAATTTTCCCCAACGTTTCAGATATAGTTTAGAAGAATAGCCATTGTGCCTCAGAGAAGCATAGGCCTTAGACAATTGTGCCTCAGAGAAGGTCATCTTGCCCCCCCCCCAACTTTTACCTAATCCTGTAAAGTCAAGACATGCCCCCCCTGCCCTGTTTGCTGCCATGGAAACCCCCTGCTCACAGACTTTTCCTTTAAAAATCCTGCTCACTCAGAGCTTGAGGTCTCAGTTCTCTACTGCTGCATCAGTGAGACTTGGGTCCCGAGTTCCATCACTCTTGTAATAAAGTTCTCTTGCAATTGTATCGAGTCGTCTTCTGGTGTCTCTGAGTGTCCCGTGAACCTGGCATTACACTATCACCAATGGAGAACCAAGTGTTCAAACATGTGACCCTATTGTTGCAGGATGTTTGATCCCATTGTGAACCCCAAAATTGTGAACTGTAAAACCCTGTTTCTTGTTTGGTGTCGTTGAGCCCTATCACACACCTTTAATCCAAGAACTTTCTATTGTAAACAGGTGATTATGGTGTGGTTCACTCAGCCCTAGTACAGACCTTTAATCAAAGAGCTTTCTGTACACAGGATTTAATAACATTAACCCTAGGTCAAGAGGCAGAGCAAGAAACCAGCTTACAAGGGTATTTAAGACGGTGTGGAGAAGTAGAAGAAAGCTTTTAGTTCAAGCTCTAGCTTTAGCGTCAGCTCCTCAGCTCCTCAGCTTCTCAGCTGCTTGGCATTTTGGCCTCTGAGGTAGTAAACCTTTGGTGTTCAGTTTTTGGGCTTTTCCTCCAGCTGTCAGCTGTGCTAGTGTCCCTTTTGATTTTTTTTCCATCTAGACCTAAGCTAAGAAGGAAGGTCGGCTGGATGTGTTCTCTGCCTCTCTGAGCTAGGCAGGTTTTTCACCCCAGCACCCTGTGAGGGATGTTTTTCCACATACCTTGTCTTATAAAACAAAACAATACAAATTTCTAAATTTCTGTTAGGTTCCACTTATACTGTATGGCACACACACATATGTAACATGTGGTGCACGACACATTAACATACCATCTACTGTATATAACACACACATACATAAAACATGTTATATATTCTCACCTCCTGAGTTTTTCTCATTTAACTGATTCCACTGCTTATTTTTCCAGATAAGTTTTCAAATGTGTACACAAACATGCACAAATACCCCCGCTCATAATACACATGCATACATACGTGCACACACACATCTGTATACACATACACACCTGTGTACACAACCACATGTGTAAATATATACCTCAGACACATACATAGCATTTACAAAAACATGCATATAAACCTGTGTGTAAACAAGTACACATACACATGCATGAACACACATGCACACATCCACTTAGGTTCTGATACCAACTTGATTTAATGACTCCTGGGATACACCTTCGCGCCCTTCCTAAACTTACCTTTAGCCCAATCTGACTATAAATTAGATCCTATGCACATCAGAAAAATGATTTGCCCTAAGACACTTCCACTCTTGAAAAGTTCTTTAGGTTTGAAAGCTTGTCTTCTTTTCCATAAAAATTCATATAAATATCTTTTTAAAAAGAGCATATAAAGTATACATACTCAACCTAAAAGTAATAATGATCTCCTGTGTCCCCACTCTCTAGCTGAACCTTATCAGTATCCCCTCACTCTCCTGTTGCCCTCCTTAATGACTTCTTCTTCCCCTTACAGGGTGAACATATTTTCACACCTTGTATTGTTATCCTCCTGATAATTTGAATGGAGCCACTAAGTAAATATGTGTACCTAATTAATAGATTATTTTCCTTTGTTCTTTTTTTTTTTTTTCTTTCAGTATTGGTGAATGAACTTGTGCCCTGTGAGTTTGGCAAGCATTCTACCACTAGATTTTAAAATGCCATATTTTGTAGGTTTCAGAGGTTTTTGTAGACTTGTTTATTTATCTTTATATAATCTATCTATAGAATCATATCTATCTGTTAAACCTAGGATGTATATTCCTGTGATAAATTAGACTAGTATCTGACATGACCGTGAGTTAACTAACAATTAACTTGTATTATTACCCTAATAGCAGTTTTAAAAGTATTGGAAGTAAACATAAATTTGTATTAATATATCAAAATTTATACTAATGTATTAAAACACTTATTTTTGCATTCATTTATAAGATCCTATACCAATGAGTTAAAAATAACCTTATTTGGGTATAACAAATAAAGCCTAAGTTGAGGAGTATACTCAATAATCTACCTCTTGTCTTGTCATTTCTATAAGATATCCTTATATTCCCCTTTTTTCCTTTCAAAAATTTTTTCCTTATCTAAGAAAGAAAGATAGAGAAAAGAAGAAAGAAAGAGGGAAATCCCTGAGTCTAACTTTACTTTCTCTCTGAATAAGACCATTAATAATTTGTAACCAACTCCCAATGACAATAAATATCCATAGCCCAAGAAAACAATCAAGAGCCTACTAAACCTCCTTACCGGAAATGGGTGCCTTTTTCATGGGTTTCTTTCAGTGATTTTGGGGGTGAAGGAATCCTATTTGGGGACCCAAAGGAAATTGGGTAAAATGGTTAAGCAAACTAGCATTGACATTTGTGGTTGAGTCTCTGAATGTTGAGAAATTTTAGGTTTAATAGAAGTCCTATTTGGAACAGTCTGAAATGCTGGACCAATTAAGATCAGTAGCTTTCTTTGAAGCTGTTTTGAGAGGAGGCTTTGATGAGAAATAGTAATTGAAGCAGTTGAGGCTGGAAAAAGCTGAATGCTAGAATCTGCAGGATGCTGGAACACATGGGTCAGTGTTTCAGCATGCTGGAGTATGAATCCTGTCAGGTTGGATCTAGCACCATTGGTGTCCAGTTCTTTTGTTCTGAAAATATATAATTTCTCAGAAGCATTATACAGTCCTCAAATTATAAATGTATGAGATATGCAGGATACACAGATCAGTTAAGGATGTTTCTCTGCTCCTTTGTATGTGCAGGAGAAAGGCATTTTTCCGTAAGCCACTCTGGATTGTAAACCAAACTGTAAACCAATTGTATCTATGGCATTTAAAAGAATGGCATGTTAAGTTTTGAGGATATTGTAGTCTAGGTATTCAGGAGGTCTCCCCCTGTTCCTTATTATTTTGGGTGGAGTCCAAAGCCCTTTTTCTGTTACCATAAACATAAAGCTTTTCTTCCAATATAATGTCTTTGTTTTACAGTATTAAGTTATTGTAAGTATAAAATGATCCAATTAAGCAGTCTAATTTTTGTTTAGGTTTGTTTATATTTTGATCTTTCCCAAAGAGAGTAAATCATATTACTATTGAATATATAAACATCATTATGCTGATAAGTTAGAACAAGATTGTAAGGAGTTTAAATATATTGTTTTATAGAGATGAATTATTTTTATAGAGATATTTGTGTGTGTGTATGTGTGTGTGTGTGTGTGTGTCTAGGTCTAGTCCTGGCCTTGCCTCTTTCCTGAGTGGTGGGGTTAAAGACATTAATTATTTGTGTTAGAGTTCCTATCAGTTTCTGTGAACTGTAGGTTGTTTTATTTTATGCTTTTTATTTAGTGCTGATTAAATTATCTTTTAGTTTCCATGGAAGCTCCATATTAGAAACCAGTTAGGTTATCTAGAATATAAATTAATTATTCATTTTGTGTTAGTTTGAGTTCCCTGTGTTTTATTTTGCATGTGGATTCAAACTATGTTGTTTCCTGGATGTTCCAGGTGTCATTCTGTGAACTGATCGGGATATTTCCATCAACCCATCAAAAATCTTTCCTTTGTGGGCAACTGTTTTTTGTTAGAAGTCTGTGGTGTGGTAGCATGTGTGCTAAGCCACCGTGTGTGTGTGTGATCATGTAAGGTTTGGGGAATAAAACCATCTTTGCTAAGGAATCATTCCCCCACACACCACATTTGTTTGGTAAAGTTTGAAAGTGGTTTGTGTCTCCCCAGTAGATGGTAGCAGCAGCCAGTAATGTTTTGTTAAGTGTTTAGTTTGTTTCCTGTCTGCCTGCAGTAGGTTGTCTTTGTTTGTGGGCGTGGGTTTTTTTATTTTTATTTTTTGTTTGTTTATTTTTTTAAGAAACAGGTAGGAGACAGTTCTTGACTCAGGAGTTTTTAGGTTTTAAGCTTGGGTTGTCTTGTTTGGAGTTTATTCCACCTACCATGATAAAGTATATTTTAATGGTGTGGATTTATAAATTTAGTTGGGCACCATTTGTTGTTGGCAATAAAATGATGTTGGGCTCTATAATGTTTATTATTAGCCTTATAATTATTGTGACAGTATTATTTGACCCACTATCACAAATAATAGGACATAGACACATGTTAGATTTTATAATTGCCATATTTACCTTGGGCTGGGCAAATATTTCACCTACACTGTCTCGCTAACCTCACCATCTGCCCCTCAGCCCCTATCCAATGCCATCTGCCTTAACTGTTCCTAACTGAGCTACCTTCCATCTAGATCTTATAAATACTTGCTTACAATTTTCATCTTGGTGGTGCTTTCTCCATCCACACCATCCTTGGAGTCTTTCCTTCTGGCCCATGTGGCTTCTTCTTCACACTAACCCATTGTGGCATTGTCCTTTCTCCTTTTTTCTTGTCTGTATGTTTTCCGTTCCCAAAACCTGCCTACCCCATTCTACCTTGCCCAAGTTTTAGGCCTTTTAATCAACCAATCAGGTATAATGTCTTAGGCAGGTTTACACAACAAGGGTAGGTGTATCTAAATAACCAAATCTTGACAGCCAATAATTACCATCAAAATACAAGCATCAGACCAACCCCCAACACTTTAAGACAGTCTCATTAAGTAGCTCAGGCTAACCTTGAACTCATTCTGTAGCTCAGGCAGGTGTTGAACTTATCCTCATACCTCAGCCTCCTTAGTAGCCAGTATTATAGACTTATACCACCAGGACTGCCTTAATTTCAAACTTATTTTCTTTTGAAACTAAGATTATAATTACATCATTTCCTCCCTTCCCTTTCTTCCTCCCAACTATTCCCACGCACCTCTTCCCCTTGAACTTTCTCTAATTTATGGCCTTTATTTCTTTCATTGCTGTTACATATTTATATGTGTGCTTGTATATTCCTAAAGATGTAAATACGTCCTGCTTAGCCCATATAAACTTACTTGTATGCAAGTGATTTCAGAACTGGCCATTTGGTATTAAATAGCCAATTTGGGGTCTCTTCTCTGGGGAAATCTCTTTCTCCTGCTCTCAGCATTTCTTAGTTGCCTTACATAACTGTTGGTATAATGTTCTTGCGGAAAGTATACAATTTACCCTTGTTCATTCAAATGCTGATGTCTCTACCCCACTCTCTGGTTTCAATCTGGACACTGCATTGTGATATTTATTCTAAGCACCACCTGTCTCAAGTTTGTGTAAACATGCCACCATTTGTTCTCTGTATTTTCAATAAAACAACCAGCCATTGCTAAGCAATGGAGAGAATAGTGTGGGACATCCTGGTCTGGAGGGGAGGAGAAGGAAGCAAGTGGGAGGAGTCAGTAAGGAGATATTGGCAGGACAGGACTTGGAACCACAAGGAGAGATGAACTGGACCTAAGATATGACTAAAAACAAGTGTAATGTGGGAAATCTGAATGGGAAGAAACTATGCAGGCTTGGAGGTTTAGGATGGAGTAACTATTGTGCAGCATTGTGCTCTAGGTTAATTAAATAAATCCTAGTCTCTGTGTGGTGATTTGGGTATACACCTGGTTTAGGAATAACCACTGGTTAACTAAAAGATAAATCAATAATAAATATTAATAATCTACAACACATAACCAATGGATCACAGTGGGAATTCAATAATTAAATGCAAATCAAAATAATAACGAGCCCTAGTCTTTAGAATAGCTTTTAAGAAAAAGAGTAGGGGCTGGAGAGATGGCTCAGCTGCTCTTCCAGAGGACCTGGGTTCAATTCCCAGAACCCACATGGTAGCTCACAACCATCTGGTACTCCAGTATCAAGAAATCTGATGCCTTCTTTTGGCCTCCTCAGGCACTAGGCATGCATGCGGTGTACACACATACACGTAGACAAAATATCCACACACATAAAATGAAATTAAAATTTTTAAAGTTGCCCCAAATGCTGAAAATTACAGAAAAAAAAAAGAGTGTTGAAAGATTAACTTGAGTGTTGGTAAAAGGGTAAATGATACAGGTGCTGTAAAAGCAACACAGTAATTTATCAAAAATTACCAAGTGATTCAACAATTATACTTCTGCTTATGCACCCCAAAATAAATGAAATCAGGGTGTGGTAGTTTGAATAAAAATGGCCCCAGTGGGCTCTTATATTTGAATAAACTCTGTCTTCCAACTACCCTCAGTGCCTTTCTTTGAAAATACCCAAACTAGAACTCAGTTAAAACAAAACAAAACAAAACAAAAAACCAAAAAACTGTAAGCTAGAGTGCTATAGCTTCCAGTCTGTGTTTTCAGTCTGTTCATACAGAGAAGAGCTGGGATAGTGGAGAGGCCTGAGCTGGACAGACAATACTGCAGACAAAGAGTAGCCATTCTTCTCAGAGTAGCTCACCCAGACATGAGCAGAAGGCTGGATAATTCTGTAAGAAAAAGGTGCTTTGAAAGCCAACTCATTCTTCTATGTCCATATGTATTTACTTGTTTTCCTTTGTAGAAATTTTACTTCCCATCTGCTTTTTTGTGTAAATGTGTGAATGTATGTTCTTATAATTAGTTTGTTCTATAATGTGACTTTAAATGACTGTATATTTCACGTTAAATACCTATGCCACAACTTATTTATAATATATTGCCATTAGCCTTTAAATTATTTCTGATTTCTTACCATATAAATAATGTTGTTAGGAATCTCTATATAAATACATGTGTACAGTTACAATAATTTCCTTAGAATAGATTCAAGGAAATACAATTGTTTTGGGCGAAAATTATATGTATTTTAATTTTTTATTATTCCAATACCATGTATATGTATAATGTGTACATATATGTGCATACACAGATTCATTTATTTGCTTACTGATTTTAAGAATTAGGTTTATTCCTTTTAGTTAATGTGTCTTTGCTTGGAAGACTGAGGTTTCCTATGTGCTCCTGTTAGGAACTTGAATTTTGCTCTGCATGAGTTTCTTACTTTTTCTGTTGAGGTGTGCACACATGCAGTGCTGTCCATGTGAAGTCAGGAGCAACAAGCACACAGGCATCTCTGGTCACTGACATGTTTTGGATGACTTAAGGAATTTTGCTTCTAAATAAATAAAAATCCTGCAGGTCATTTCCTTATTCTTTCCAAGGCTTTGAGTTTGCAGGATTGTATTACCGTTTTTATCCCTGTTCTTCAGATTATCATCAGCAACAGAACTGCCTAAATGCATACATAGTAGTACTTTAAAACACATTAAGTACAGTATCTCTTTATAGCCCAGAGGACTATACTTGCTCTAAGACTCATCTTCATGAATTAACATTTTGTTCTGTCTCCTAAGCTCCATGGTCTCTTCTGTATAAGCATTCTCAGCAATTATTCAGACAGAGGGTGCTTCAGTAAAAACTCAAGTTCTGCCATTAGACATACTACTTTAAAGAAAAGTAAACGTTCCTTTACATTTTTGTTGCTAAGATACAGTTTCCTAGGCACCATGCATTTTCTCTGAAATATCTCCAAAGTACTCAAAATTGTTTATCTCTCTCTTGGTTTAATATTCCCTGAACAGATAGAATATAGTTTTTTTTTTTACTAAGTTTACAATTAAAAAATCAGTAATGCATTCTGATAACATTTCTAGTATTTAATAATGATTGTTCTGGTTATTCTAATTTTTTCTAATCTTCCTTTCTGTATATTAAAATTCAGTAGCTGAGTACTAGCATTTAATGACGTAGAAATATACCATAAGACTAAAATTCTCCAATTAGGAATAGAGCTTCATAAAAATCCAGCTATACCACTCCTAAGCATATATCCAAAAGATGCTCAAGTACACAACAAGGACATTTGTTCAACCAAGTTTGTAGCAGCTTTATTCGTAATAGCCAGATCCTGGAAACAACCCTGATGTCCATCAACAGAGGAATAGACACAGAAATTGTGGTACATTTACACAATGGAATACTACTCAGCAATTAAAAACAGGGAAATCATGAAATTTGCAGGCAAATGATGGGATCTAGAAAAGATCATCCTGAGTGAGGTATCCCAGAAGGAGAAAAACATACATGGTATATACTCACTTATATAGACCTATAAGATAGGATAAACATACTAAAAATCTGTACACTTAAGAAGATAAACAAGAAAGAGGACCCGGGGTAAGATGATCAGTCCTCACTTAGAAAGACAAATGGAATGGACAGAAGCCTACCACAGAGGGCCTCCAAAAGACTCTACCTAGCAGTGTATCAAAGCAGATGTGAGACTCATAACCAAACCTTGGGCAGAGTGCAGGGAATCATATGAAAGAAGGGGGAGTTAGTATGACCTGGAGAGGACAGGAACTCCACAAGGACCAAACATATCTGGGTACAGGGGTCTTATATGAGACTGTTTCTCCAACCAAGGACCATGTATGGATATAACCTAGAACCCCTGCTCAGATGTAGCTCATGGTAGCTCAGTATCCAAGTGGGTGCCCTAGTAAAGGGAACAGTGACTATTTCTGACATGAACTCAATGGCTGGCTCTTTGACATCCCCCCCTCCCCAAGGGAGGAGCAGCCTTGCCAGGCTACAGAGGAGGGCTTTGCAGCCAATTCTGATGAGACCTGATAAGCTGGAGTCAGATGGAAGGGGGAGGAGGACCTCCCCTATTGGTAGACTTGAAAAGGGGCAGGGAGGAGATGAGGGAGGGAGGGTGGGAATGGGAGGGAGTGAGGGAGGAGGGCTACAGCTGGGATACAAATTTATAAGCTATAACTAATATTAAAAACATAAAAATTTAATTAAAAAAAGACTAAAATTCTCCTGCTTGGAATACAAAATCCAGTATGCAAAAAAAAAAAAAAAAGTATGAAATAATGTTTGTTTCTTTGTTAGTTTTCTGTTGCTGTGGTAGAATACCTGAGATTTTTTTGAAGAAAAATTGATTGTAACCCACTTCATTAAGGTGGATAAGTACACGAGCGAATGGCCATGTCTGATGAAGGCCTGGTGTGTCATAACAGAAAAGCTGATGTGCTAGAGGGCTGTGTTAAAGAGACAGCACATCAGGCACAGCCTCACTTTTCTTTCCTATTTTTTTCATATAATATATTTTGATCAAATTCTATTTCCTTCCTTTACCTGCCCTCACACCTTTCCTCTCTCAGCTTCCTGTACCTATTTTTAAGCCTACCACATCCATTTAGTGCCACCCGTGTGTGCATGGGTAAAGGACCATCTATTGGGACCATAGGTATCCTTTCAGAGCCCACATCCCTAAAATCTGACTCTTGCTCTCCCAGCAACTACCAGTTTTCAATAGCTCCTCAGATAGGAATGGGACTTCATGAGCCCCTCCCCATCTTTGCTGGGATTTCACTGACTTGATCTTGTCCAGGTCTTGTTCATGCAGTCATAGTTGCTGTGAGTTCTGTGTGCAAGGACAGTCTGACAAATACTATTCTACTGCATCTGGTTCTTAAAATCTTTCTTGCTTCTCTGCTATAATAATACCTGAGCCCTAGGCCAAAGTGGTATGATAGAGATGTCTCATTTAGGGATAAGCCCTCCAAAGTATCTTTTTCTCTATGTGATTACCAATTGTGGTTCTCTGTATTAATTGCTATCTACTGCAAAAAGAAGTTTTTCTGATGAGGGTTGACAGATGCACTAATCTATAGATAAAAAGATAAGCATTTAGGGGACAATGTCTTACTTTGTACATTTAGCAGGAGAATAGTACTAAGTTCTCCCATAAGACCCAGCCAGTCACAGATTTGGCCCAGTTAATAGTACCAGACTTGGGTTCTGTTTTATGGAGTGGGCATCATGTCTGATCAGAAAAATGGCCGGTTGCCCCATAACTTTCATGCCACTATTCCACCAGTGAGCATATATTGCCTGGTTGTTAGGGGTTCACAGTTAGGTAAGGTTATTGATTACTTTGTTTCCCTGTTAGTGTGCAGAGAACCTTCCAGCTCTATGAAAGTTACCTGGTAGGGATGAAGACTCCAGGTTGGTACCAGCTTGATTTCTTTACATCTTATGACACAAGTATGTGGTGATTTCAGGACTTAGCATCAGCATTTGTAGAGAAAATAATGGAACAGGAGGATTAATGGAGTAGGATATGGGAGTACAGAGGAGAAGAGGGAGTATGGGAAATGATTACTAGCATTAAAGACCTTTGAAACAGCTTGACTTTTTAACGGTCCACTCTTGCTATGAACAATGTAGTCCTGAAAGAGGAGAACTTAGCACACTCTTCTGAGAATTAACTGAGTCTTTCAAGAAAGACAGCAATATGTTCATAAGAGTTTTAATGACCTTATCACTTTCTAACAGTCCCAACACCTCTCACTGGGAACCTAATTTCAACATGTCTCAAGAGGGGACAAAGCATACTCAAAACAATAGCCAGTTAGTTCTCTGCTGGTGAACCATCTGTCTATCTCTGTTTTCCCTATCTGGCTTGCTTCTGACCTGTTTCCTTTTTCTCTTTTGAGATTTGAATACTGTTTGGGGAATTGATATTAATTTTAGTTTAAGAAAACATATTTAAGGGCTGGAGATATGGCTCAGAGGTTTAAGAGCACTGGCTATACTTCCAAAAATCCTGAGTTCAAGTCCCAGCAATCACATGGTGGCTCACAAACACCTATAATGAGATCTGGTGCGCTCTTCTGGCATACAGGCATACATGCAGGCAGAACATTGTATACATAATAAATAAGTCTTAAAAAAACATACTTAAGAAAGCAGAAATTTGATGTGGACAAACCTTGGTTTAGGGCTGGGACAAGGGAAGTGTTCTTGTTTAGCACACTAAAATCCCTGGTTTTCATACCCAGAACTGCAAGAAGAAACAAATAAACAAACAAACTCCAGCAAGTTCAGACTTACTAGTGTCATCCACTTCTGCCTGGCAGAGGCAGAGCCAGCAATGGTAAGCAGACAAACAAACATTGGTCTTTCCTTTTTCCATACTTCTGATTACCCACCTTGTTTCCAATCCTTCTAGATCTCTTTTCTTCTTCTGACTGATCTGGCCCCTGGTAACTCTGCCAAGCCGTTCTATCTATGCTATGCATCTTCTTACCCTCACACACCTCAAACACTCAAACATTTCTCAGAGTTATACATTTTACATATTATGCTATGTCTTGAGTTATTAGAATATGCAGTGGCATTATTCCAAATGAGCCTTCTCAGTCTTTGTAGTTGTATTATATTTTGTAAGTGAATAAACCATAATTGATTAATCAGTTCCTCATTTCAAGCACATTTACTTTGCTTTGTATTATGTCCCTACGTAATTATATCTGTGGAACAAATTCCTTGAAATAGCCCTCTAAGTTATGGAATATGTATATTTATACTTTTTGCAGTTATTTGCTTAACTGCTAGGTTAGATGCTGTACTCATTTTACTGTTCCCTTACAATGACTGACAGACCATTGTCCTCCCCTTAATCTTTGCAAATGAGGTATATTAAAATGCTTTTATCAGTATACTTTTTAGTTTTTAGGTATATGACAGTGAGCATCTTTTCGTATGTATGGAGTCTTTTGATACGTTTCTCATTAATTGTTTCTCTTTGTCTGTTTTTTATTATTTTTCTTCTTCCTCAAATTTACTTTATCCCAAGGGTGCCCCCTCCCTCCCCTTCTCCAGTTCCTTCCTTCGCCTTTCCCCTCTCTCTTTCCCCCCAGAAAATGGGACCCCCCCTCCCTGTATCAACACATTAAGTCACATCAGGACTGAGCATATCTTCATCTCCTGAGGCCAGGCAAGGCAAAAAGCAGGCAATAGAGTCCATGTTAGAAACAGCCCCCTACCCCCTCCACTTGCCAGGCACCCCATAAGACCAAGCTTCCCATCGCCTACATGTGTGCAGGGGACCTAAGTCCAGATCACACATGCTTTAGTTGATGTCTCAGTCTCTGAAAGCCCCCACGGTACTGGGTTAGTTGTCTCTGTTGGTCTTTTTGTGAGGTTCCTGTCCCCTCCAGGGCCTTCCATCTTTCCGTCAACACTCCACAAGGCCCCCAGAGTTCCATCCCATGCTTGGCTCCAAGTTCCAGCGTCTGTCCTGATCTGCCACTGGCTGCAGCCTCTCAGAGATCAGTCAAGTTAGGCTCCTGTCTGCAAGCATAGCAGAGTATCATTACCATGGAGTGGGTCTCAGGTTGGGTCAATTATTGGTTGGACTTTCCCACAATCTTTGTTCCCTTGTTATCCTGCATTTCTTGTAGGCAGGATAATTGTTGGATCACAGATTTTGTTGATGGTTGTTGTTCCCCCCCCCCTTCCACTAGTTGTGCCTGGCTAGGAGGTGGTCACTTCAGTCTTCTTGTCACCCCAACCCCCTGTTAGGAGTCTCAGCTAGAGTCACACCATGTCCTCCCAGGAGCCTACCCTGTTGCAGGCCTTCAGCTTGACAAAGAGATGTCTCCCCCTGTCCCCTGCCTCAGTTTCCCTTCTTGTTTCTAGTCCTCTCACTTCCCACTCTTGTTCTCCCCACATCTGACTTCCACCTTTGCTTCCCTCCCCATTCCACCTCCTGCTCAGTTCCCTCTCTTCATCCACTTCTGATGTCTATTCTAGTTCCCCTTCTGAGTGACATTCAGGCCCCCTTCCTTGGGCCCTCCTTGTTACTTAGCTTGTTTGGGTCTATAGATTGTACTATGGTTCTCCTGTACTATAGGACGCATATCCACTTATAAGTGAGTACATATCATGTGTAACTTTCTGGGTCTGGGTTATCTCACTTAGGATGATCAACAATTAATAAATGGGATCTCATGAAACTGAGAAGCTTCTTTAAGTCAAAGGACACTGTCAATAGAACAAAATAGGAGCCTACAGATTGGGAAGAGATCTTCACCAACCCTACATCAGACAGAGGGATAATATCTAAAATATATGAAGAACTTAAAAAAAATTAAACATCAACAAATCAAATAATCCAATTAAAAAATGGGGGACAGAGGCAAACTGAAAATCACAACAAAGGAATCTTGAATGGCTGAGAAGCACTTAAGGAAGTGCTCAATGTCCTCAGCCATCAGAGAAGTGCAAATCAAAATGACTTTAAGATTCCATCTTACACCAGTCAGAATAAGATCAAGAACTCAAGTGACAACACATGCTGGAGAGGATGTGGAGAAAGGGGAACCCTCCTTCATTGCTGGTGGGAGTGCAAACTTGTACAGCCTTTCTGGAAATATCTGGTACTTTCATAGAAAATTGCTAATAGTTCTACCTCAAGACCCAGCTATATCACTCCTGGGCATATACCCAAAAGATGCTCAACCATTCAACAAGGACATTTGTTCAACTATGTTCATAGCAGCTTTATTTGTAATAGCCAGAATCTGGAAACAACCTAGATGTCCCTCAACCAAAGAATGGATTCAGAAATTGTAGTACATTTACACAATGGAACACTACTCAGCTATTAAAAACAAGGAAATCATGAAATTTGCAGGCAAATGGATGGAACTAGAAAAGATCATCCTTTGTCTGCTTTTTCTATTTTACACTTAGATCTGTGGTTTAAGCTGATTGTTGTGTGTGGTGAGAAGTGGAAGTGGAGGTTCATTTTTCCCTCATAGATAATTCAGTTGCTTTACATAATTTATTGGGAAGAACGTTCTTTCCTTGTTTATTGCAGTTAAATCTTTGTTATAAATCAGATGATTGTTCAGTTGAGGGATGTCTGGGTTGTTTCCAGTTTCTGGCTATTATGAATAAAGCTTCTATGAACATGGTTGAGCAAATGTCCTTGTATGGTGGAGCATCTTTCAGGTGTACGCCCAGGAGTGGTATAGGTGGGTCTTGAGGTATGGCTATTCCCAGGCCACAGGGGAGGAAGATGAACTCAATCCTCGTGTGAATAGATGAGCTGGGGCATTTGGATAGGGGGGATCCCCTATTCTGAGGAAATAGAGGGAGGGAGGAAGCCGCAGGTGGGTAGGTCTGGGATGAGAGGAAGGAAGGCCCTATGACCAAGATATAAATTGAATTAATTAATTAAAAGAAAGAAAAATAAGGTGATTGTAATGTGTGTCTGGAATCCTTAAACATTTGTATTACCTTTTCTATTGCCTTGTCTTTTCTTTTGTTAAATAGAGTCACACTCTGTAGCTCAGGTTTGCGTAAACTCTGGCAACCTTCTTGCCTTAGTGTCCCTAGTACTACTGTTACAGGCATAGGCCATCACACCTGTTTGCTTGTTTGTTTTTATGTAGCGTATGCTGGAAGAGAACTTTCTCTGTAGCTCAGGCTAGCCTTGTACTCTCAGCTGTTCTCTAGCCTCAGCCTCCTGGGTGTTAGGCTTACAGGCATGTACCATCACACCTAACTAATGTCACCATAACTTAATTAATGTGTATTTGAACCATCAATGGCTAGTGCTGTAAATCCTCCAATATTGTTCTTCAGTATTTCTTTGTTGGTTTTTTTGTTGTTGCTCTGTGTGTTTCCATCTGAGCTTGTTAATTTGTGTGAGAAATATTGCTGAGAATTTGATTATTGTTACAGCTAATCCAGAAAAAAAGGAACCATTGACACATTTACAGTGTAGTCTTTAAGTCTGGGAACATTTGTGTTTGTATTGTAGTACTATTTTATATTTTTCCTTAGAGGTCTGAAGTACCTTTTGTTAGATTGCAGTAGTATGTTGGCATCATGATGGCTGATTGTATGTGCCTCTTCCCATTTCCACAGTCAGACGCAATGGACCTTGGTAGTGGCATTTAGCTCATGGCACTTGGCAAATACTGCAGATCTGAACCTTTTCTCACCAGTCACAACCATGCTCTGTATACCAACACATCACTTAAGTTTATTGCCATATGTGTAAGGTTTGTAACGTTATGCAAATGATATTTCTTACTCAACCTGGAGTTTAATACACAGAGTAAAATTTATGATTTCAGTGTACTGTCCTGCAACTTTGACAAATTTATACAGTTGTGTTGTGACATTGTGATCAGAGTATAATCTCTACATTACTCCATATATCTTTTCTTCACTTTGTAGTCAATTTCTTCTCTACTCAGCTTCTGGCCACTGCTAATCTACTTAGCCTACTATTGGCTTTCATATGAGTTCTCTGTGTAGAATTGAGACTTCATGGGCTTTCTCTGTCCACTGTAGCATGTCTGCTGATGTAGCCTTGTTCAGCTTATGTTTGCGCAGTCATGTTGCTGAGACTTTATGGTTGTGGGTTCTGATATTACTAGGAGACACAATTTCACAGCAAACTCCCTGGTTTCCTACAATCTCCATGGTTCTTACAATCTTTCTGCCTCCTTAGCCATACTGTTCTCTGAGCCTTGAGTGTAGGAGTGTTTGGTAGATTTATCCATTGGGACCGGGCTCCATAACACTACATTTTGGTTGGTTGTGGTTTTCTATAGTGGTCTCCATCTGTTGCAAAGAGAATTTTCCTTGATATCTGTGGGTATAAGGACTAATGTTTAGATTTTTTTTTTTTTTTTTTTTTTTTTAGGAGATTATGGTGACACACTTTTTTCAGGAGATTATGAGGACTCTCAACAAAAGGGAAGTCATGCCTAGTACTGGAAACTACTGTTCAGGGTCAGTGAAGTCATAGATCTTGGAGGAGAATCTCCAGCTACCATTCTACTAAACCAGCACAATTCCTAGTATTATCTTTTTAGAAAGGTTTTGTATATTTTTATTTTCTGTATACGAATGTTTTGTCTGCATCTGTGCATTATATGCACGCAGTGCCTGAAGAGGCCAGAAGAGGGCAGAGGAACCCTTTTCTTATTACACAGTCCAGGCTAGCTTCAAAAAAGATGCCCTACCAGTCAATAAGGACATTTGCTCAACCATGTTCATAGCAGTTTTAGTTGTAATAGCCAGAATCTGGAAACAACCTAGATGTTCATCAATGGATGAATGGATATAGAAATTGTGGTACATCTACACAATGGAATACTACTCAGCTACTAAAAACAAGAAAATCATGACATTTGCAGGCAAATGAATGGAACTAGAAGAGATCATCCTGAGTGAGGTATCCCAGAAACAGAAAGACAGGCACGGTATACACTCAACTATAAGTCGAATATTAGCCGTATAATATAGGATAGCCATCTATAGACCTAAAGAAGCTAAACACTAAGGAGGACCCTAGGCAGGATGCTTAAATCTCATTCAGAATGGCAAATAGGATAGACATCAGAAACTGTGAGAATAGAGGAAACAGGATGGGAGCCTACTATAGAGGGTCCTCTGAAAGGATTCACCCAACAGGAGATTGAAGCAGATGCTGAGACTCACATTCCAAACTTTGGGCAGAGTGCAGGGGGTCTCACAGAAGAAGAGGGGGGTAGAATTAGAGGGATATAGAGGAGACAGGAGCCCTACAAGGAGTTCAACAAAGCTAAAAGATCTGAGCCCAGAGGGTCCTGCAAAGACTGATGCACCAAAGGAGAACCATGCATGGAGAGGACCTAGACCCCTGCTCAGATGTAGTGGATTGGCAGCTCAGTTTGCATATGGATCTCCAAGTGAGGGGAACAGGGGCTGTCTCTATCATGAACTCAGTTGACTACTTTCTGATCACTCGCCCCTGATGATGCAGCCCTGCCAGGCCATGGAGGAAGAGATCCAGGCAGTCCTGATGAGACTTGACAAGCTATGGGCAGATGGCAATGGTGGAGAACTCCCCCTTTCAGTGGACTAGGGGAAGGGGAGAAGGGGTAGATAGAGGGAGAGTGGGACTCAGGGGGGAGTTGAGGGAGGTGGTTTCAATTGGGATATATATGAATAAATTGTGAAGAAAAAAAGATTCTCTTGCCTCAGCTTCCCCAGTTATTGGATTGCCACCATGCTTAGCAGTACAATGCAGTTTTAATTAAAAAACAAATCAGCATATTTATTATAATATTTAGCTCCAAAGGATTAAAATAGCACAAACTAATATTAGTTAGACAATAGAGGCATTCCATATTATAGTTAATAACTTTTCTAAACTATTTTCAATCATGATAGAGTGTTATGGGTCTAGGAAAAGTTTGATTTCTATCATACACTTTTTATTTTCGCACCAGCTCCTGACAGAACTTAATTATCAAAAGCAAACCTTTAAAGCAAAATAGATATAATTATTTTCAGATCTTCATAAGGAGTTTGTGAGATACAGCAAAGTGCTAAATGTATGTGGATACTGTAATATAATTTATTATATTGCGTCAGCAGTTGCTCTGCACCATTGCTAGCATATGGCGAGTGAGGAGATGCATGTGTGCTTGCGCAGCAGATTTTGGGGTGAGCATGTGCTGTTCTGTGTCTTCTGTCTCTCATGCTGAACGCCTCTTATGTTTGCATGTTCATTTCTTCTTCAGACTGGAAGAGTTTCTGCTGCAATGTCATTGAATACTCCATGCTTTGCTGTTTATCGTAACTCCTTCTATCTCATGAGTTCTTAGATTTGGTCCCTTGATTGGCATTTAGAGTTCTTGGTCATTTGGGTTATTTTTTTCTGTCTGTTTTTAAAGTATGAGATTTGAAGAGATGGCTCATTGTGTAAGAGTATTTATCACTTTTCCTTCCATATGACTCAGTTCCCACTACCTATATCTGCTGGCTCACAACTGCCTAAAACTCCAGCTCCAGGGATCCCATGCACTCTTCTGGCCCCTACGATTACCTGCACACACATGGCATACTCTCATATGTATATACACCACACACATACATAACAAATGTTTGCATGTCCACACATACACATGTTCATGATATGTGCATAGGCATGCGTGTAGAGGTCTGAATACAAGTGTTTGTAGTCAGTTACATGCTTTCTGTACAAACATGAGGGCCTGAGTTTCATCTCCAGCAACCACACAAAACCCAGTATGGTGGTATACACCCATAAGCCCAGTGGGGTAGGTAGAGATCGCAGGGCCCCTGGGGCTGGCTGGTAAGTTGGTCTAGTTGAATCTATAAGCTCTGGATTAAGCGAGGTGCATTGTCTCAAAAAACAAGATGGAAAGTAATTGAGGAAGACACTTGCTAAAGGCCTGTTACCTCCATCTGTGTGCACATCCAGGTACATGTGCCCTCTCACATACACTCACACATATACACAAAGAAGCACCACAAAGATCCTTAGAGGATGGAGGATGTGTAAAATGTAATCATGATGTTCATCTGCTCCAAAATTGACTACTTACTTAAGATTTTTTTTTCTTGTTTAGTAAAGAACTTTGTACTGACTTAGAGCATTTTGAAAAAAAAATAATGGTTCAGTCACATGACTAGGAAGACTAAGTTGCTAGTCTGGCTTAAGTGATATGGTTTGCATGATATAAAACATGACTAGAATGAACGTTCCCAACTCCGTGTGAGTGTCAAGAGGCACTTACTTCATGGTGTTTTGAGATAACTAGCTAAAGTAATTGATACTTTGTTCAACAGGTGGGTTTTCAGAGAAGTCAAGTGAATGGAGCTCAGAAGAGGAGGAACCGGTGAAAAAGGCAGGTCCTGTCCAAGTACTCATTGTCAAAGATGACCATTCCTTTGAGTTAGATGAGGCTGCGCTGAACCAGATCCTTCTCTCCGAGGCCGTCAGAGACAAGGAGGTGGTTGCCGTGTCCGTTGCTGGAGCCTTCAGAAAAGGAAAGTCCTTCCTGATGGACTTCATGTTGCGGTACATGTACAACCAGGTAGGGAAGGATGCTTAAAAGCATTTGTTCCTGTGCTGCTTCCACGCTGTGCTCTCGTTAGCATTCAGTGTTTCTGTCTCTCTTATTATGTGTGCCTGCTGTAAAGGCTGTGGTCTAACTACTCCAACCTCAGTGCTTTGGAAACTGACTACACACATGAGTTTCCCTGTATGCTACTGTCCTGCATTCACATGAGGATGCAACTTACTTTTTGCTCTTTTAAAAATTAGCACTAGTATAATGACATAACTATGAATTTTACATGTTGTAGTATTTAAAATGTCAAGTAATTTTACCATAAACTTCCTTTTTAATAACTTCCTCACAGTGCCTGTGATGACATTCCTAAAGCTTGAGGCAAAGGAATTTCACAGTGAGCACTTGGGTGCCAACGCCTACATTCTTCCACTGGCATTAATGTTCTTGATTTATCATCTGTATGCACTCCTTCTTCCAAGTCATTCATCACTCCATGACATTGCTAACATCAGTGTACTTCCTCCCCGTGTTTCAATATAAATCATACATTATTATCATAGCTTTTGTTTTTAAATAAAATCTATACACAGAGGCACATATATATTTGCTGTGCATTTGTTTTTATAAATGCATATCTCTGTGCAGTCCAGAACTCAAAAACAGAACACCATCATTCCCCCCAGAAAGTACTTCATAGCTTTTCCTAGTCCATTCTCACCTCGCCCCACCCCCAGAGGCAACTGATAGTGTCTGACAAAACCAGGTGATACAGAAATGTGACTTCAAGGACCTTGGCCCTACCAAGTGCAGAAGGATGAATGGGAAACTAGAACAAGGCTAGAGGTTGGCAAAGGGAAACACTCTGGCATTTCTCCTTCACACTGAATTCTAATGCAAACAGGGAATTTTGAAGTAGAAGAGACACCACCCAAAGAGTTTTATATTCTGAAGCACTGGAGAGGCCGAAGTGGAAGAATTACAAGTTGCGAACTAGCAGGCCAGGTGTTGTGGTACATGCCTTTAATCCTAGCTCTCAGGAGGCAGAGGCAAGTAGATCACTGTGAGTTCCAGACAAGCCTAGTCTACAAAGCAAGTTCCAGGACAGCCAGAACTACACAGAGAAACCCTGTCTTGAAGAAAAAAATTAGGTCCAGGCCAGGCTAAGCCACATGACAAGACTGTCGCAAAAGTACTTTGGACTGTGTGTTTATAGCACAGTTACCTATTTTTAGTTTGATCTTTTATGAGGTATTTTTTGGTCTTTTATGAGGTATGAGGTATTTTAAGACATTTTTTGAGGCTAGCCTTTATCTAGCTTTAGTTCAAACAGATAAAGAATAGAAGTAAGTACTAAGATAATTCAGGCTTTGAAAGCAAGCAAGACTCTTTAAAACCCTGACTTCAAACACACCAAAGGTATCATGATACTTAACATAGATTGGATATTGATGGACATTCTATTCAAGTCAAGTTGCCTGTGGTAAAGAGGACTTGCTTGGATCCCTTTTTGTCTTTGTCTGCACCTAGCTGAGCGTTAAGAATGAGACAGAATATGAACATTTGCTGAGCTATTCACTGCAAAGGGGCAGGTATCAGGACTGTGTGGACCTACTCTACCCCCACTTCTACACACACAGCTACCCCTTATGTTACAGTGGTGAAACTTGACTTTAAATGTGGCAAACTATGTCCTTTTTTATCAGGAAAACTGTTAACTTTATCTTATGCCTGAACCATAGTCGCCAATAATTAATAATTAAACATACAGTGAATGCATGCCTGAATGAATGAAACAAGCTAAATTTTCAATCTTCCAAAGTCATTATTTGTGGCTATATCCCTTGTCTTTCAAAATTGTTTTTCTGGAGCAGAACTTTTATGATACCATAGGTTGATCATTGTCCTCAGTTATTGTCACAATAATGTTATTTTCCTAATTCATAACCTTTACAGTTTATCCACTGAAGTATACTTTCCAGCTGTTTTTTAAAGCAGCATGTGTTGATTAATTTAAATATTTACATTGACTAGTTAGTATTGACTCCTTGCATTGTGTTAGGTATCATGGAGGATACCAAAGAAGACAGATTTTATACTTAAACATATTGTGGTTTGGATAATTAGATAATTAAGATTCAAGAAAATATTGGAACAGTGCTCAGCTTTGTATCACATGCCTTTCTCCCAAGGCTTATGGATCATTTTAAAGGAGAGGCTAGACTAGAAAGAGTTCAAGAGCCAGATATGGTAATGACTCCAAGGAAACAGTATCTTCCAGACACAGCAGGACAGCAACACGTAAGAACTCACAGAGATTGTGACAGCACACACATGACCTGTCTCAAGCCAGCCCAAATCTCAACATGAACAAGGAAAATAGGCACAGAGAGCCACCCTAGCTGAGGAACTGTTGGCAGGTGATAGCTGTGCAAGAGCTGCATCAAGAGAGGCAATAGAAGGGATATTCTAGACTGAGGGGGCTGAATTGCTTGTCTGCAGTAAACAAAGGGTGCATCTTCCATGGAGAGCATTTTACTGGAAATGAAGACGTAAAACTGAATGAATGCACAGATGGTGCAACCCATACTTATGCTTTTTATAAGGTCTAAAATTGCTTTTTAGAATAAGACAGGATATAACACACTCCCTCCTCCCAGGGCTCAGCCATCATTGTCGAAGAGGGGGTGGAAGGACTGTATGAGCCAGAGGCTGTGGATGACAAGGAAGCAGTGTTTTCTGGACACAAAAGGGCAGTTGCCCTTGTGAACCCACAGCTGTGTAAACTCCCATGCTCAAGCCAGACTAAATCTCAGCAGCGAGGCAGGAGGTGGTCAGGATGTCTGTCCCCAGCTGAGGAACTATTGGGAACTGACATCTGTCAAAAGAAGGAGAATTCGTTTTCTCGAAAGGTGTCACCCATGATAGGTCAGCCATGCTCCAGTGGATGGCTGCACAACCAACAGTATATTGGCAGCCCTAACTGGAGTCAATATTTTTTCTTTCAAGACAGAGTTTCTCTGTGTAGCCTTGGCTGTCCTCGAACTAGCTTTGTAGACCAGGCTGGCCTCGAACTCACAGACATCTGACCACCTCTGCCTCCCAAGTGCTGGGATTAAAGGCATCTGCCACCACTGCCCAGCTGGATTTGGTGTTTGTTTGTTTGTTTGTTTTTATGAGGACACACACAGAGAATAGGGTAGGTATGGAATGGGAAGAATTGGGGGAGGGGAATGAATATGATCTAGATATTATATATAAAATTGTCAAATAATTAATAAAAATATTTTAAATATATGGTATAGCAAAATTATATTTTCCACTAGTTTGTGTAGACTTAGTAATTCAACTAGTCTGCATTTGTAAAGTTTTGTAATTTAGTTAATACAAAGTTTTTAATTCAAGGATTATTTAAAGAGTGTAGCAGAAAGCCACCTGTAGCAGTCTTTTTTTTTTTTTTAGTTCTTTGTGTATTTTTCTTCGCAATTTATTCATTATATATCCCAATTGAAGTCCCCACTCTCAACTCCCCCAGGCCCACCCTTCTTCCCTCTTCCCTTCAGCTCCTTTCCCTAGTCCACTGAAAGGGGGAGTTCTCCACTATTGCCATCTGCCCATAGCTTGTTAAGTCTCATCAGGACTGCCTGGATCCTCTTCCTCCATGGCCTGGCAGGGCTGCATCATCAGGGGCGAGTGATCAGAGTAGTCAACTGAGTTCATGATAGAGACAGCCCCTGTTCCCCTCACTTGGAGATCCACATGGAGACTGAGCTGCCAATCCACTACATCTGAGCAGGGGTCTAGGTCCTCTCCATGCATGGTTCTCCTTTGGTGCATCAGTCTCTGCAGGACCCTCTGGGCTCAGATCTTTTAGCTTTGTTGGACTCCTTGTAGGGCTCCTGTCCCCTCCATGACCCTCTAATCCTACCCCTCTCCTTCTCCATAAGACTCTGCATTCTGCTCAAAGTTTGGAATGTGAGTCTCAGCATCTGCTTTGATCCTCTGTTTGATGGAGTCTTGCAGAGGACCCTCTATAGAAGGCTCCCATCCTGTTTTCTCTATTCTCACAGTTTCTGGTGTCTATCCTTTTTGCCATTCTGAATGAGATTTAAGCATCCTGCCTAGGGTCCTCCTTAGTGTTTAGCTTCTTTAGGTCTTTTTTTTTTTTAAGATTTATTCATTTATTTACACAGTATTTATTTATTTATTGTTATTTATACAGTATTCTGTCTGCTTGTGTGCAAGCAGGCCAGAAGAGGGTACCAGATACCATTATCGATGGTTGTGAGCCACCATGTGGTTGCTAGGAATTGAACTCAGGACCTTTGGAAGAGCAGCCAGTGTTCTTAACCTCTTGAGCCATCTCTCCAGCCCTCTTTAGGTCTTTTTTAAAAACTTTATTTTATTTGGGGTGTTTGTCCCTTCCACCAACCCCCCCCCCCAACCTTAAGTAGGAGAGAGAACAGGTTAGTGAGTAGAGGGGCCCAGATCCTTTTACTTCTCCCAGCTATTTAGGGTCAAGGGGTTCCTTAGGGCTCAATCAAATCTCCATCAACTGCAGATGCAACTAGCAGGCTCCTCCATTCTCTGAGCCCCGAAGCATTTCTCTCTGTCTGTCTGCTTCAAACTGCCACACCCTCTCTAGTCCCTGGTCTCCAAACTGCCACATGCCACATGATCTCATATTTACACTGTCAGAGTCCTGGATCACGCCCTGCACGTGGAAGGCCATTACTAGCTGGCAAAAGCCATGCTCTGCATGAGACAGTTAACCGCTGTGGACAACTAAACCCCAACTAAAATCCCACACTTGGGATTAAAACAAAAGCATTTTTACATAACATAAAAAGAAGACAAAACTTCCATTACAAAAGAGGTCTTCCAAAAACCACTAAAGTGTCCTCTGTAACAGATATCAAAGTAAATACAGCTACAATTACCCAGTGTTATCAGTGAAAACTGCTAAAGTTAAGTGATTCTTTATATTTCTTGTCTCACTTAGTATTTAGTTCTGACATAATTTTCAGTTTAGCTTTTCTTCTTTTAGGTTCTCAAATCTTTCTTGTACTTGTTCCCTTGTGTCCCTCCCCTCTCTCCTGTTCATAGCCAGGCCCACAAGCATATTTTTTACTTTTATAATAACCTACTTTTTGGTTTCCTGTTATTTATCTCCCTTACTAGCTCTTTACTACTTCTTTTTTTTCTTTTTTCTTTGTTTATTTTTATTAATTACAGTTTATTTACTTTGTATCCCAGCTGTAGCCCCCACTCCCATCCCCTCCCAATTCCACCTTCCCTCCCTCCTCTTCTCCTATGCCCCTCTCCTAGTCCAATGATAGGGGAGGTCCTCCACCCTTCCATCTGACCCTAGTCTATCAGGTCTCATCAGGACTGGCTTCTTTGTCTTTCTCTGTGGACTGGTAAGGCTGCTCCCCACTCAAGGGGAGGTGATCAAAGAGCCAGACCATGAGTTCATGTTAGAGACAGTCCTTGTTCCTATTATTGGGGAACCCTCTTGGACACTGAGCTGCCACGGGCTACTTCCGTGCAGGGATTCTAAGTTATCTCCATGCATGGTCCTTGTTTGGAGTATCAGTCTCAGAAAAGACCCCTGTGCCCAGATTTTTTGGTTCTGTTGCTTCCTTTTGGAGCTCCTGTTCCCTCCAGGTCGGTCTTTCTTTCTTTCTTCCTTCCTTCCTTCCTTCCTTCCTTCCTTCCTTCCTTTCTTTCTTTCTTTCTTTCTTTCTTTCTTTCTTTCCTTCCTTCCTTCCTTCCTTCCTTCCTTCCTTCCTTCTTTCTTTCTTTCTCTCTCTCTCTCTTCCTTTCTTCCTTTCTTCTTTCTTTTTTTTTCTCCAGGTCTTTCTATCTCCCCCTTCTTTCATAAGATTCTCTGCACTCTGCAAAAAGTTTGGCTATGAATCTCAGCATCTACTTTGATACCCTGCTGGGTAAAGTCTTTCAGAGGCCCTCTGTGATAGGCTTCTGTCCTGTTCCCTGTTTTCTCCCTCTCTGATATCCATCTTGTTTATCTTTCTGAATGAAGATTGAGCATCTTACCAACATATAATATAGGATAATCATACTAAAATCTTTACTACTTCTTGAATAGTCTTTTTTCTCATATTTATGATGGTGACTCACTCTGCAGCATCCTGACTCCCTTTTGCCTGTAGGAGAATATCTCTGTTAAGCACCTTTCTGGGCCTTTAGAATCTGGCAGTCTAACTTCTCTCTACCTGCCTGTCTTCTTCCCCTCAGCCCTGTACCAGAGCATTTGTATATGTCCCAAGATAATATTCCTCCTCCCCTTACTCATTCCCTCCCATTTCTCCTCCCTCCCTCTTCATTTACTTTGTTCTTTTCTTCTTAATTCCTTGAATGTCTTCTTCAAGTTGTTTATAAGGACAGTTTCCAAATAGTCTTCTAGTACCCCCCTTTCCATGAAGTCTTACCTCAGCAAAGATTAGTTGTTCTAGATTGATAGTTTAGAGGTTTAAGAGTGTTTACTGCTCTTCCAGAAGACCAGAGTTCAATTCCCAACACCCATGTCAGGCAGCCACAACCTCCTGTAGCTCTAGTTAGAGGGGACCCAACATCCTCTTCTAGGCTGCACAGACACCTTCATATCTACGTGTATACTCACACCAGGCACACATACACATGAATGAATGAATGAATGAATGAATGAATGAATGAATTGTTGTTCCATTTCCTATGTTTCCACATTTGCTTTATATACATTTACATTCTGACATATACATATATATTATATACATGTGTATGTGTATAAATGGTAGTGATGCTAGCCAGAACCTAATATAAACCACAGCAGACGGTTGCTTCTTTGTAATTACTTTTGCATGAATAAACATGAGTAAGGTGATTGTCTCAATGTAACAGATATGCACACATTTTTTTCCTTTCAATTTGAATTAGAGAAAGAGAAGGATTAAAAAGGATAGCCAGGGAGCTGGAGAGATGGCTCAAAGGTTTAAGAGCATTGACTTCTCTTCTAAAGTTCAATTCCCAGAAACCACATGAAGGCTCACAACAGATCTATAATGATATCTGGTGCTCTCTTCTGTCGTACAGGTGTACACACAGGAAGAACACTGTATACATAATAAATAAATAAATCTTTATGGAGATAACCTAGAACCCCTGCACAGACGTAGCCCATGGCAGTTCAGTGTCCAAGTGGGTTCCCTAGTAATGGGAACAGAGACTGTCTCTGATATAAATATAGTGGCTGGCTCTTTGATCACCTCCCCCCTGAGGATTGGGAGAGCAGCCCTACCAGGCCACAGGGGAAGACAATGCAGCCAGTCCTGATGAGACCTGATAGGCTAGGGCCAGATAGAAGGGGAGGAGGACCTCCCCTATCAGTGGACTGGGGAAGGGGCATGGGAGGACAAGAAGGAGGAAGGCTGGAACTGGGAGGGGGCTACAGCTAGGATACAAAATGAATAAATTATAATTAATAAAAATAAATTAGTTTAAAAAATAAAATAATGAAAAAAAAAAAAAGGATAGCCAGGCACAGTGGCACACGCCTGTAATCCCAGCACTCTGGGAGGTAGAGGCAGGTGGATTTCCGTGATTTTGAGGCTAGCCTGGTCTACAAACTGAGTCTAGGACAACCAAGGCCACACAGACAACCCTGTCTCAAAAAACCAAAAAGATGGGGGGGGATGGCAGGAAAAACCATACATGCATGTTCCATTCTGAATCATAGACTTTATTAAATTTATAGGAATCTGTTGATTGGGTTGGAGATTACAATGAACCATTGACTGGATTTTCATGGAGAGGTGGATCTGAACGAGAAACTACAGGAATCCAGATATGGAGTGAAGTTTTTCTTATCAACAAACTTGATGGTAAAAAGGTATGATACTTTTTAAACAAAATTAAAATTTTATTTTCAATAGTAACTTTGAAATGGTGTTTTGAAAACTTATTTGTCCATTACACATAATGCTACAGGGTAAGTGTAGAGTCCTCTTAAATGATCTCTGTTTAACTCTTTGGCTGTCCCAGGAGAAAAAAAATCACAATGAATACAGAATAGCAGATAACAAGCTGATATTTTTACATTGTCTCAATGCTGTGTTTTTATCCTAGATTATCAGTGAAAATTAAAAATGACCACACCCAGCAGCTAATTAAAATTTAAAATTTTCTGTGACATTCATGGCACATGTAAAAAGCTACCTTTGAAGTTTTCATTGATAATAGATTCCTTTAGTTCTTCTGGTGTTGATGTCATGGTAGCCCTGGTACTCTGGACATTCTGTATCATATTAGTGATGTATTCTGTCCTCCTGTAGATTGCAGTGTTACTGATGGATACTCAGGGAACCTTTGACAGCCAGTCAACTTTGAGAGATTCGGCCACAGTGTTTGCCCTCAGCACAATGATAAGCTCAATGCAGGTATGGGGTAGAATAAATCTATTTGTGGATGTTTCTTTAACTAAAACTCAATAGTGTTTCTTCATGCACATGGCAATGAGAGAGCAGTGGCAAATCATGTGTTGCTCAGTTAACTCCACATGAATAGTTACTCTCACTAGCGTCTAATTACTAATCAGTTTCTAAATTGACTACTTTAGACCAAAATGGCTTCATTATTGTTACTTTTTCTGTTAAAGTTTAGACTAAGTGAAATAATACTAAATTTTATAGCTAGGAATGTAACATAATTGGTAGAGTGTTTCCCTTGTATGTACAAAGTCCTGGGTTCAGATCCTTAGCATCGTATAGACCAGGTGTGGAGAGAATGCATGTCACTCTGGCTGAGGAGGTGGGCAGGAGATGAAGAGTTTAGTCCGCTTTGATTACACAGTGAATCTGAGGCCAGCCTCTCTGCCTCAAAAGAAATGTGAGATAGCTCAGCAGGTAAAGGTCCTTCCTGTATAAACCTAAGAACCTGAGCCCAGTCTCCAGAACACGTGGAAAGGTGGAAAGAGAACAGACTCCACACAGCTGTCCTCTGACTTCTGCACACAGGTCATGGCACTCTGTGTCTCTGTGCACACACCAAACACACAAGCAGTAATCCAGAGACCACCACACACGGGTCATAGCACCCTTCCCTACATGTACACATCACACATACCAAAAATAATAATAAGTAAGCAAATTTTAAAATTGTATATATAGGTTTTGAAAGTACTGTGGCCATGGGCAGCTTGGTCTTCATGTGAGTTCTCTAGTAAGGGGAGCAGGGGCTGTCTCTGACATGGACTCTGTTGCCTGCCTTTCAATCACTTCTCCCTGGAGAGCCTGCCTTGCCAGGCCACAGGGGAAGATGATGCTCAGTCCTGATGCAACTTGATGTGCTGGGGTGGGCTGGTAGGGGGTCTCCCCTTTTTTGAGGAGTGGGGTAGAGGAAATAGGGGGAAGACAGAGGAAGGGTGGGACCAGGAGGAGAGGAAGGAGGGAACTACAATTGGGATGTAAAGTGAATAAATAAATTAATAATTTTTTTAAAGTAGTATTGAGTGGGGAGGTGGGTATTGTAGGCTTTCTAAATTGTTCTGAAAGTCAGTGTATGGCTTAAACAATTTTAAAGACTGCTGTTAAATGTTTTCTGTTTGTTGAAAAGAGCAGGGAGAAAAGGTATAGAAGAAACGAAGCAGAGGAATGTTTTAAAGGCAAGACAGCTTGTAAAGTGGGAAGGCAAAGCAGGGTAGGACAGTCCAGGCTGTGATGAGATGTCGATGGGAAATGGAGCAGCAAGCCCGCAGCCGGTCTGTCTGTGTGGTCAGCACTTCCCAGACAGGCACAAAGGAAGAGGAAGGGTGAACTCAATTTTTAAGTAAATGAATTTAACATGAAAATTATAGTTCTAATTCATGGTTGATGCAGTAAAAAAAAAAAAACAAAAAAAAAAAAACCTACTTCTTGGGGGCTGGAAAGATAGCTCAGAGGTTAAAAGCATGTGTTGCTCTTGTGAAGGACACAGGTTCAGCTCCCAGCACTGACATTGTGGCTCATACATCTATAATTCTCTTTCCAGGGTATCTCTTCTGACTCCTGCAAGCACCTGGCACACACACACACATACACACACATATACACACACACAAGGCATTCTTATACATAAAGTAAAAATACATCTAAAAATTAATTTTTAAGAGATTGGCACAAGAAAGCTACCCATAAAAAAGGCTATTACTGTAATATAAAAATCTGCTTCTTCAATGAATCTTTAAAATACTGACTCAGAAAAAAATACTGACTCAGTATCTATTTTCTTTAAAATCAATAGGAAAGATATTTCTACAAGCCAATTAAAACAAGTTTAACTTTGCTTTACCATTCATTATTTAGTATTTATATTTGACCTTAAAACATTGAATCTTTTCATAGAAAAAGTATGTTAAGTAATGACTATTTTAAATTATTATCAGAGAAAGTATTCTATTTAAATAAATACAAAAAGAATACTGTTTGTATGTAAACATTTAAGCGACCTTTTAAGTTTACCTTTAAAGTTACTAATGTCATCACCTCAAGGGGAAAAGAAATAAATCCAAACCATACAGTGTCATCTGAACACTGTGCTGTGGTGGAGAAATAAGGCAGGAGCATAAAGCTGTGATCCTGATGTTCAGAACTACTTCTGTGTGGAGGGACATCCTGTAGACAGAAATAGATCAATAAATTATGAAGAGTTAGTTATCACTTTCCAAGCAGTGTTCAGTTGGGCAGAATGGTCCACGCTGTAATTCCTACTTCTTGGGAGGCTGAGGCAGGGGGACCACAAGTTTGAGCAACATGCTGAAACCTTATCTTCCCACCCCAAAATGGCTTGAAATATTATGCTGTAAAAACAACCCCCCCCCCTCACACACATACAATTTCCCATAGGGTTGTTCAAGTTTAGATTGGTACTCACTTGGTGTGCTTTAAAGAGTAATTTTTGAATAGGTTCATAAAACAATTGTAATATTTGGACTCTGCAACAAGTGTTCTTGTATTTGTAAAAGATTTTTATGGTAATTTTACCTTGTTTATTATCTGTCAATTTACTCCTTTCTTGGTATCATAAATGTGTGTAAGAGAATTGATTGTGTAATTGACATTTATGAAAACAGAATACAGAAGTGCTCAGAATGATCCTAATTATCTTCTCATTTTTATTTCTTATCCTATAATCAAGGTATACAACCTTTCCCAAAATGTCCAGGAGGATGATCTTCAGCACCTCCAGGTAAAAGCACCTTTTGTATATCTGGTGATCCTTTGGACATGCAGTCCAGAACCTTGGGGAACTTCATACACATGATCATATAAGGGTCATCCTGTTGCCAGGTCCCTTGTCCACCCTTGTATGGTTTGGTTCTTGCTTTTCTTTTCTCCCTCTCTCCTCTCCCTCCTTCCCTCCCTCTCTCCCTCTCTCCCTCTCTCCCTCTCTTCCTCTATCCCTTTTTCCCTCTTTCCTTCCTTCCTTCCTTCCTTTTTTCCTTCCTTCCTTCCTTTCCTCCCTTCTTCCTTCCCTCCCTCCCTCCCTCCCTCCCTCTTTCCTTCCTTCCTTCCTTCCTTCCTTCCTTCCTTCCTTCCTTCCTTCCTTCCTTCCTTCCTTTCCCTGCCCCTTTTTGGTTTTTTTAAGACAGGGGTTCTCTGTGTAGTCAAGGCTGTCCTGGACTTGCTTTGTAGAGGCTGGCCTTGAACTCACAGAGATCCTCCTGCCTCTGCTGGGATTAAGGCATGTGCCACCACACCCAGCTGGTTGTGTTCTTTCTAATTTTGTTTTCATATTCCTTTGTTTATAAACCCGCTTGTTGGCAGTGCTAAATATATGGAAATATATGGCAAATCAAAGTGGACAAAGAATCTTCAGTGTATAGAGTCTCTAAATTCCAGTGTCAAAATCTTAAGGTCAAGGATTTAGTAATTTGATGGTATGGTGTCTGTTGTAAGCCAGACTTCCTTTCTTGTGGACTTTGTGGCTCAGAACTGTTAGAGAAGGCATGAGGACAAGTCAGAATTGGACTTGAGTTCTGATCTGAGACTCTGGTGGTACCTAATCTGTACTTCATGTTTTATAGATGAGGAAAGTGAGGATGAAAAAAAATAAGTGACTTGCTGAGTCTTCTGTGGCTATTTAATGATAGGATAGGATAAGAATGCTTGGCTGGGTCCTGTGACCCTCCCACTCTCCAAGAAGTTGGAGTCTTAAGTAGAAGAGTAGATGTGTTCTAGAGATTTTTCTCATGTATGCAGGAACATTTTCTTCTGCCTCGGCTCAAGTTATCCTTGAGTAGGTAACAGAGATTCTATCCCCTTGATAGCTCTCTTTCTGCATGTTCTACATAAAGTTTTACTTAACATGTAATTCAAATCATGTAGTCAAATGTGAAACTTTACTAGATGTAAAGGACAGTAGCGCAGAGTAACCTGTGACACTGGCAATATCACTTGGAGTTCAACTCTGGTGTTGCTCCCTGACACATTCTGGTATCTTACACTAATCACGTATGACAAAAAGGTGACACCCGTAATACTTGCTACATGTGTTTCCATAATAAAAACATCTCGTTCTTTGGCAAGTGTCAAAATCTGGCCCGCTACTTTCCTAATGAACAAAATGGCACCATTGCATACTGGCTTATTTACGCATGTCTACAAAAGGACACTGAGTGATACTCAGTGATACTGAGTTAACAGTATATTTTGATTACTCAAAACTTTTCCTGTAAATGACAATACCATGCTTTGAAGTGATTGTGAATTCAAGGTTATGTCAGTTCACAAATGTGCTAAGTATGCTGTCCCTGGACCAGTTGCCATTTAGCCACACCCAGACTTGGAGCGCATTACTCCAGCAAGTGGCTAGTAATTACCCTTGCTTTTTTGACATCTCCCACCCAGCATAGGCAACAGGTAAAGGCTGGGGTGCTGTTGTAAGGAGCAAGGAGTGGCAATGCTGGGATCCGCATTCTTCCTCGACTCCAAGAAGCTGGGTGGTTGTCAGCCTTGTGTGAGAGGAGCCCATCCTGGGTCATGTGGGGAAAGCAGTGACCCATCCTGGATGATGCTTGTGTCAGGAGCCCATCCGTCATCTCCGAAAGCCTGTGTTCACAAAAACCTTGCATTTGTTAAAACAAAGACTCTTGTGCTTCGTGTTTCTAACTGTAAGCAATAAAAAAATAAGATAAGACAATACATTTAATTTCCTACTTTTAAAGCCAAATGCCTAATCTGTGTAACCCAGGTCATTGTACTTTTAAATTTCTTTGGACTACAACTTTTGTAAATGTACCTTAGCTGTATCATGACCCTCTAAGCCAAGGTAAGTTCTGCATTGAAAAGTCATTTCAAATGGGCGTCTTTTCTTCATTTTTTATATCAAAGACATGAGCTTTAGGGCTGGGGTGTACCTTTGAGGCAGGAGCTTAGCACACAGTGCTCAGTTGCTGACACACATGAAACAAATGGAAAAGAAAGAGGGATAGCTTTAAAGTGGAAGTTTCTCCTTAAAATGTACTGTGTTCTCACTTTTTATATATGTAATTACTGTAGCTCTGCTTTATATACTTAATGCTTGTTTCCTGGATTATTATGTAATCTTAATACTGTAACATTCTATTACAGTCAAGGGGAATAAATAGAAGAAACCCAATGAATCTCAATATTTCTCTCCCTATCTCTTCCCATTTCTTCTCCCTTTGATTTCTTCCCAGCTTTTCACTGAATATGGCAGGTTGGCAATGGAAGAAACATTCCTGAAGCCTTTTCAGGTAGGTGAAAGTTGAAAATTCTTACTGGATTTTTTGAAATCTGTAATTATGATTTTAATCAGGGTCATGTTTTTTCCCTTGATTTATTTCATTAAAGAAGCATTTTTAGTCAGGGTGTGGTGGTACATATCTTTAATTCCATCATGAGGGAGACAGGGGAATTTCTGTGAGTTCAAGGCAGGTAGATTGCTGTGAGTTCAAAACAGGTGGATCTCTGTGAGTTCAACGATAGCCTGATGCACACTGGGCATTATCTAGTCCAGCCAGAGTTACGTAGTGAGTAAGAGATCCTGTCTAAGGAGAAGAAAGAGGAGATTTAAGTTCCTGTTTGGTATGAAGAAGAGATAGAAGTAGGAAAATAAAAATGTGTCTTAGATATCTGGTTCATGTGAGAATATCAGCTTTTCCCTGGATATAGCCCTAGTAATATAACAGAATACAATTGATGAATTTGCCAAGCTTGAAACCTAAAACAACCAAACTGGGGTAATAAAAGTTGGTTGCAAACAACAATCGTTGACTGACACTTGAGAGGATATGGGCAGAGGCTTTTCAAGTGCCCTTTCTTACATGGTAACACCTCCCATTACCTGACTGTAACAGCAGCCAGCCAGGCTGATGCTGGTGTGACCACTGTGTCAGAGGTTCTGAAGAGTCACTTGTATTCATCCTATTCATCCCTTCAATTATAAGACATTGAAACATCAGGTCCCAAAGAATTAAAAACTTTCAAGGAATCCCTTCCTGGTAGAAGGAAAAGATTGAAGCTCTGCAGGGGAGATGGTTGGTGAACGAAACTCAGGACAGTGAGTGCTACCTTTTCAAACACTGGATCATAGACTTCCAGAGACTGACTTCGTGCTTTACTTTTCTTATACATTTAAGCATGATAGAACTTGTAACATGTGACCTTTACAAAAGAATGAATTCTATTGGCTGATAAACAGTGCTCAGGATTAGGGGCTAGAGGAAGGATCTGCGATAAGCACAAGGATAGATTCTGTTGGTGGAGGATGCAGAGAACATGGGGCATCTTTGATAGTGATGTGTTCTATTCACTACAGAATTAGGGCCTAAACAGTGCTCAGGATATTGGGGGATTCAGATGGAGGCTGGCTCCTCATAGAACAGCAAAGAATCACCAGGTTGACCACGTCACTCCAGGATTCCAGGGGATTGACTAGGCATCATTAATTTCCTTCCATTGAAGAATCAGGCCCACATGATCGACAATCCTGGTTTCTCCAATGTTTATTCTAGGCTGTGCTTCCTATACCCAGCACTGGGCATGTGGACGCAGGAAGTTCCTAGCAGCTTGATGGCCAGATAGCCTAGTTTACTTGGGTAGTTCTAGACCTAAAATGAACAGCTCCTGAGGAATGACACCCAAAGTCGTTTTCTGGTTTCCACATGCATATTAACACATTTGCACAGTCACCACTGCAAATAAACACACATGAGCATACATAATACACATATTTAAAACATAGGAAAGAAGAGTCTTTTATTTTCTTATGCTGAAAAGGGAACAGAGGAAGCTCCCCCCAAGGGAGAAAGAACAGATAAAATTTCTATACTTCTTTATGATAGATTACTACAAAGAAATGTATAGTTGTGTGCCATATACTTCCAGCACGCAGGAGGTGAGGCAGGAGGATCTCAGTTTTCAGACCAGCCTTGCCAATATGAGAGACCCTGTTTGTTTGTTTGTTTGTTTGTTGTTTGTTCATTTGTTTGGGGGTGTTTGCTTGGTGCTTAACAGTACAGACTGCTCTTCGAAGGAACCTAATTTCAAATTTCAGCACCCCCACAGCAGTTAACAAATATGTGTAATTCCAGTTCGAAAAGGATCTAACACCCTCTTTTCTTCTCTGAGAGCACTGTGTGTGTGCGTGTGTGTGTGTGTGTGTGTGTGTGTAGTGCACAGATATACACACAAGCAAATACCTGTATACATCAAAATATCAAAAACATCAAAAGTAAATGACAATCAAGTTTAGTGTATCTTTATATTGCTCAGTAATTGTTCATGTATTAAGTTATTCTCTCCTTTCTGATAACTATGCACACTTAACTTTCTGATCACTTGTGTGCTTTACAACACAGCTGTGTCATTAAACAGCTGGCAGCTCTTAGTAGTTAAAATTGCTCCAACTGCAACAGGTGAAAATGGAGGGAAGATGAAAGGAAATTAAGAATTATTAGTTTAAAATACTGAGAATATTGTTTCTAGCACTATTGATAAAACACAAAGCAAAAACAAAACAGACTATTTCCATGATAACAGGACTTTATTAGAAAGTTTACCTGTTCAAATATTTACTTAGAGCTTATTGATTGAAAATATGGCTACACAAAGATGAATTTGGTGCTGGTCCTGTATAAATATAAGTGAGAAGATATGCCCCCAAAAGAGATAATGGAAAGAAATATATCTTTAGCGGAGGAAATGTCAGAACTTATGACTGGCTGACATTTGAACTAGTCTCTAAAGAATTAATGGAGACTTAAAGAAGGATTTACCAGATGAAAGAGAATTTTCACAAATTTAAACAAACAGAACAAAACAAAACAAAACAAACAAACAAACAAAAAAAAAAAAAAACAGTTTTGAGGGCTGGAGAGATGGCTCAGCAGTTGAGAGCACTGGCTACTCTTCCAAAGATCCTGAGTTCAATTCCCATTAACCAGATGGTGGCTCACAACCATCTATGATGAGATGGGGTGCTTTCTTCTGGTGTGTAGGCACACATGTAGGCAGAATGCTGTACAAATAATAAGTAAATAAACTGTGTTTAAAAATACAGTTTTGAGACTGGAGAAACGGTTCAACAGTTAAGAACACCTGCTGCTCTTCCAGAGGACCTGCATTCTGTTCCCAGCACACACAGTTGTGGCATACAACTGTCTATAGCCCCAGTTCCAGAGAATCCAGCTCCCACTTACGGCCTCCCTGGGTACTGCATGCTTATGTTACACAGGTATAAATTCAGGCAAGAACATTCATATACATAAAATTAAAAAAAAAACAACCCCCAAACTTTTGATTGAAAAATCAACAATGATTTCTTAAACAACTATGGGTTTTAAATCTATTTGAACTTGAGATGAGAAGCTTACTAAGCAGTAATATCCAAAGCCTTTGAATAACATTTGAGATTAAAGCAACTAGATTCAAAGCAAAAAAAGAAATACTATACATCATATAATTAAAAGGAGAGATGCAAATATGTGTTACACACAAACACACATGTAAAATACTATAACAAGGTGTTCAGGACATAAAAACATTAGAGGCATAGTTCATACTTAGAATAGAAAAAAAACATAAGAATGAGGCTGGAGAGATGGCTCTGCAGTTAAGGACACTGACTATTCCTCCAAAAGACTTAAGTTTTATTTCTATTATGTCCGTGGTAGCTCACAAACATGAAATGCAGATCTCAGAGGATCCAATGCCCTCTTCTAGCTCCTGTAGGCACCAGGCACTTGAGAGATGTGCAGACATAAATGCAGGCAAAACATTCATGTACATAAAGTAGTAAAAAACAAAATAATAGTATAAAATAGCTTTTAAACGACACTTCCATTTACTTAACAAATAGTAATGGCTGTTCCTTGCAAGCTCCAAGAAGCAAGCTCTAAGCAATGTAAAAGAGATAGTAAGATCTCTTCGGGTGACATTGCTTGTCTTTCTCTTGCTTTAGTCAGTATGAGTGCTATGAGCACTTACGTATAGCAATTCAACAGGAGCTACTTAGTGAATATATCTGTCCTATAAATAACAAGGTTATTTACATTAGCCTTACTTTGGCTTTAAAAGGTATAATTGAAAATGAGCATTCTTTCCTGTGATGGAAACTTAATGTTCAGTTTCTGAGAACCTGGTGAAAATCTCTGTTCAGATGTCATGGGTGATTGTCTCTATATTGCACTGCTGTTAATATTGCTTTCCCAGCCGTTTGAGCTTTCATGAGCCAGGCCTGGCTGCACACTGATGAGCACATCCTTGGGTCTGGATCTGAATGACTAATTGTAGATATTTTTCAGATTGTCAGATGTTATTTGAAGTTCATTCTAAATCCATCTTCAAGCAAGTGTGAATTTTTCTAATGCTGTCTAATAAATGCAGCCACCAGTTTCTTGTGGCTGCCTCACAGATCTTGTTCCTTGTAACCTCTCAAGCCAGGCTATAGTGGTGGATGGAATATTACTCTGCCATGTGGCAATAACAGTGTTTTTCATTAGATCTCCACTGAAAAGATCCTCTCTTGAGCTGGAATATAGACTTCAGGATGCCTTCTGTTTTATCATTAAATGCTCTCCTTGGCTATGGCTGTTGGGAGTTTACTATTTAGCTATTTTATATGCTCTAATTGTATAGATTACAAAGAAATGAAATTATTAACATAGTCTCAAGATTCACTTGAGTCAGTGTTTTAGATACTGATACATGTCTGCATGGCAGATGTGTTTAGTAGCCAGTCCATAAAAGCTTATATAGCTGTCATGATATCATACAGTGGCCATGATATTTCTGAATCCTGATCTATTTGGGCCAGAGCTCTAAATATGGCTGGTGACTTCTGGGCCTTTCTGGTAACCTGAAACAGATGGGAAGTGCTGGCAGAATTGTGGCAGTGCAGCTAAAAGAGAAGAGATGGGGCTCTTTGACATCCATAGCCTTGGCCATGGATGCAAAGCTTCCTTCATAAGCATGGATTAAAGTCATTTCAGCATTATAGCATCTTGACTCACAGTCCCTATGTTGAGACAAGGAAGCCGCACTGTCCAGGTCATGCATAAGCAACAGTCTGGCGAAGGTCTGCTCCAGCCACTGCATACCCGGCAGACAGTATCTGCAGCAGAGAAGGTTCCCATACCAGAGATGGAGTGCTGTGTCTGTATACAGATGGCCAGCAAGTGTAAGTTTAGTTGAATAGGAAAATTAGAGGCATAAGTCCTTAAAAAGAATTTTCTGGGCATGAATTTTACTTCCTCTCAGAGCCTTGATTTCTTTCTCAAATGTATAGTTGAGGATTGTTGACAATATTACTTTTTCTTCCTAGTCTTTCACATAGTTCTCTCTTTTTTCTTTTCTTTGTTTTTCTTTCTTTCTTTTCTTCTTCTTTTTTTTTTTTTTTTTTTTTTTTGCACAAAATAAATGGAATCCAGGACCTTCCACACACTAGGCAAGTGCTCTTCCCTGAGCTGCTTCCGGACCCTCCCACAGCACCTTTATTAACTATTTCATGTCCTCAGATCCCACAAGTGCCTTTGACATCAGAACAGAGCTTAGTCTTTCTATGAGATAACAGAAAGGCCAGTGTTTCCACACGCCCCTGAGTGAAGATGTAATTACTGCTGACATAGTGAGTCCAGGGAGCTTTCAGTGAAGCCAAAAGTTGCATGTGTGTGTGCTTAGTAAGAAAATACATGGCACAAACAATTGGAAATGTCATAATTTCTCCTTCATATTGGACCTCTATGCAGAAAGTCAGGAATTATTTTACCATAGTTTGCCTAATTATATGCAAGGTCACTCTATTTCCATGATTTAAGATGTTCAATTGCAAAATTCCTTGAAAGTGATTCAAGCCACTTTGGAACAAAACATTCTTGGGCAAAAATCCGTGATGATCGGAGCTGCCAAATAATGCCAGAGGAATACCTGAGAAAAAGAATGGCTACTGTCTGCTCACTAGGGGTCAAGATTAGTATGTGATAGGCCAAGGAGAGAGGAAAGCTACCTGGAAAAGCTCCCTACCCTACTTAGGTTCTGTCCACAGAGTGACTTAGGTGTCCCCAGAGCTGCAAATTAGAGTTACTTAGATGACAGCACAGAGTTAGGTCAAGGGTCAGTCCAAAGGTCCCTCAGTTTCCACACTTAGGTTATGGAATGTAACCACTGGATAAAGACCACAACTGAGCTAGTATTTTTTGTTTCATGGCACATGCAGTGCAGAGCACGTTTTATATGTTATTCAGATTAATGTTTACTGTGATAGTGTTATTCATAATTTTTTTCCTTTTACCCAATGAGAAAATGGGCAGACAGAAGAGTTTATAAATTTCATAGTCTCTACACAAACTATGACAGTGCAGAACTGATATCTATCTAATCTAGGCCACAGGTCTGAACCCTTGGACCCAGCTACCATCCTCGGCACTTGTTGAACTATAATTTGTGATTTTGTGTTTTAATGATCATATCCCACCTCATCAGTTAACCTATATGTCTTAAGGCAGCAGCTTTGTAATTTTTTTTTTTGCCTAGGGTACATGAAACTCCTCAGACAAACAATGAATATTCAGCGAGTGATCATGGTGCATACATTCAGATTTGTATGTAGTTTTGATGTAAGGAAATCATTGTGTTCAAAATTAGAGACCTAAACTCAGATGACTCTAGAATGCTGTCCCTCGGTTCATTCTGTTAACTGCCTGGCACACAATACCCTATATTCTCTCTGCTCAGTTTCTCTCCACCAGGCATGCTTTCTGGAAAGTTCCTTCTGCTGTTTCCCTAACCTCTGAAGAAGCTCCTCTCTCAAAGGGTAGTATGGGAAAGGAATGGCTACACCACCCCAGTCTACTAGCTCAGAGACTATAGAGGTTGAATTTCCAGGGCTGAGTTTTAAGAAAATTTATGTAACACCAGAAGATAGAAATGTGCCGTAGACTTCTTCAATATTTTGATAGATATTCACTGTCCTCAGCTGTCAGTTCCATTTCAGCTAGTCTGCTAACGGAAGACACACTGTAAGAACAGCACTGCCCATTCTTGACACTGTAACCCACAAAACAAGGTCAGCAGTTTCCACAGTGGGGGTCTTTCTGATGGGCTGGCTCTCACGAGTTGTCGATTGAAACAAGCTGTTATTAAGATGGTCTCAAAACAAATCTCTAGTGTTTTGCTCTACCTGAAACAATTTAAAACTGAAACTGACTAAACATATCAAAGACTAATTCAGATATTCATTGGCCACTGATTTTAAATCAGTTTTCCTTCAGAGGATATGATTAATTTCACATATTTTATGATGGGTGTATACATAAATTTAGCATTAGCTTTCAAATATTAGATCATTTAAATATTTTATACAGACATCAACACATATACTGACATATTCCATATACTTGTAACATTAATATCGTAATGTTATCCTAAGAATATTCTGTACTTTGCATGTTGTCTCTGAATCGGGATCTTTGGTACATATAGGTATATGTAACTATATATTTTGTTTTGTTTTGTTCTTCACTATAACTCACAGTATCTCTTCTCATGATTTTCTAATGACTGTAGTTTGTTTCCAAAGAGAAATTGACAGCAATTTCTATTATTCAAATAAAAAGAACATTTGTAGGATAAAATAATACAGGCCCATCATTTGCCTAACTCAGTTTAATTCATCTGAAAAACTATTATGACTTAACGCATTTTTGTCTGACAAATGAAGGGGATTTATGGCTATCTCTGTCCATACAGATGAACACACGACTGAGCAATAGAAAAATGATGGCCTTTTGGAGTGAAGACTGCAGATCTTAGAATTCTATGTGTGACAAACCACATAAAGTACCTTGGACATAATGGGAGGGGGCTGTAGTCACCATTATCAGCTAATGATAAGTAGTTCTTAGTAAGCTAATCTGTGAATTACCAGTGCCTGGGTGTCATCCACAGGAACTGGCAAATGCTGTAGAAATCAAAGCTTCTAAATTGTTTGGTCAAAGAACCAGCTCACCAGCAAGTTTGGGAACTTGGGCGTTAGCATTGATTCTATGGTGACTATTATTATTAGAACTTGCGAGCTTGGAAAAATAAGGCTTCATGCTGGCTTTTCTATTCATTATTTTGAAGGAAGATGCCCAGTGGATATGAGTGAAGACTGAAACTAAAATTCTTAAGAAAAATGCAAAATCCACATACTTCATTTTATTTATCCTGGTTTACAAACTTATACTTTATTACTTAGCTAACTTCTGTTTTCAAGATATTTGTTTTAGGTATAAGTGTTTCTGATACAAGTTATATTTTGACATTCTTAAAACAAAAAGTAGGCATACATTTAAAGTTAATGGACTAAAGATAGTTTTCTCTACAAAAAAGTTCTCTCTCAGTCAGAATCTACATAACAGGAGAAACGCACTGTCTTAATGAAACATGATAATAACCACACAGTCACATACTGAGAAGCCCATGTAAGAAAAGATTGATCAAGAGATTTTATATCCAGCAAAATCGAGTTTCAGATGGTGACCAGGATGTAAGCATGACAGCAGAACTGCTTCATGACCCCCAAGTGAGAAATGTACAGAATGACTTCCCCATAAACAAGGCTGGTGTGAAAACCAGGTGAACACTACATCCTGTTATTGTGGTTGGAAGAGCAAGTGAAAGATAAAAGGAGCCAAGTACGGTGGCACACACCTTCAGTGCCAGCCCTCAGGAAGAGAGGATGGATGCTTGTGAGTTGAAGGCCAGCCTAGTCTACAGAGATAGTTCTAGGACAGCCACGGCCACATGGAGAAATCCTGTCTTGAAAAAAACAACAACAAAAGAAAGATAAGAGGAGAACATCGTATGTAATGTCTTCATTCTATGAGCAAAGAAATTAAAAATAAAGAGAACATATGTAAAAGCTTTTGAAAGTTTTCATTAAATATTTATAGCCACTGATGGCAGTATTGGCATTGCTACTCTAAGGCTTTTGCATTTGTGTTATAGCATAAAACAATTGGGTAATTATGGGATGTCATATTTCAGTATTTTCCTGTGCCTAGAAAAATCAAGATTCTTTTTTTCTTTTTTATTTTTTTAATTTTTAAGTTTATTACAATTTATTCACTTTGTATTCCAGCTGTAGCCCCCCTCTCTTATCCTAACCCTGCAATCCTGCCCTCCCTTCCTCTTCTCCTCCATGCCCCTTCCCCAGTCCACTGATAGGGGAGGTCCTCCTCCCCTTCCCTCTGACCCTAGCCTACTGTGTCTCATCAGGACTGTCTGCTTTGTCTTCCTCTGTGGCCTGGTAAGGCTGCCTCCCCGCCAGCAGGAGGTGATCAAAGAGCCAGCCACTGAGTTCATGTCAGAGACAGCTCCTGTTCCCCTTACTAGGAACCCATTTGGAGACTGAGCTGCCATGAGCTACATCTATGCAAGAGTTCTAGGTTATCTCCATGAATGGTCCTTGTTTGGAATATCACTCTCAAGAAAAGACCCTTGGGCCCAGATTTTTTGGTTCTGTTGCTCTCCTTGTGGAGCTCCTGTTCCCTCCACGTTTTTCTGTCTCCCCCTTTTTTCAAAAGATTCTCTGCACTCTGCCCAAAGTTTGGTTATGAGTCTCAGCATCTGCTGGGTAGAGTCATTCAGAGGCCCTCTGTTGTAGGCTTCTGTCCTGTTCCCTGTTTTCTCCCTCTTCTGATGAATCCCATTTGCCTTTCAGAATGAGGGGTGAGCATCTTACCCAGGGTTCTCCTTCTAGCTTAACTTCTTTACAGATTTTACAGATGCTGTAAAATCTTAAGTTTACAGATTTTAGTATGATTATTCTATATTATATATCTAATAATATCTTATAAGTGAGTATATATCAGATGTACCTCTGCTTCTGAGACACCTCAATCAGGATGATCGTTTCTAGTTCCCACCATTTGCCTGCAAATTTTATGATTTCTTGTTTTTAATTGTTGAGTAGTATTCCATTGTGTAAATGTAACACAATTTCTATATCCATTCCTCAGTTGAGGGACATCTGGGTTGTTTCCAGATTCTGGCTATTATGAATAAAGCTGCTATGAACATGGTTGAGCAAATGTCCATGTTGTATAGTTAAGCATATTTTGGATATATGCCTAGGAGTAGTATAGCTGGATCTTGAGGAAGCACTATTCCTAATTTTCTGAGAAAGTGCCAGATTGAGTTCCAAAGCGGTTGTATAAGTTTACATTCCCACCAGCAATGGAGGAGAGTTCCCCTTTCTCCACATCCTCTCCAGCATGTATTATTGTCACTTGAGTTTTTTATCTTAGCCATTCTGATAGGTGTAAGGTGAAATCTCAGGGTCATTTTGATTTGTATCTCCCTGATGACTAAGGATGTTGAGCATTTCTTTAACTGTTTCTCTGCCATTCAATTTATGTTTGGAGCAGCGTTATAATAGCCAGAATCTGGAAACAGATATGATTAAGGAATTCAGTGAAAATATCTTGCTCCTATATCTGAGTGTTCAAGTGCAAATACTAGCATGAATTAAGGCAATATTCTATCACATACATATTACATATACACATACATGTACACATGCACATATATATAAGTACTGGCTTTGCCCACTGAAAAGACCTAGGAATAATGAGCAGGTAAGCATCACCCAGCATTGCTAATGTTGAAGTTATAGTTTCCAACTCAAAGAAACTGGTGCTGCTTTGAAGAGGTGCTTGACTCTGTGTCTAGGATGAATCCCAGTGCCTAGAGCAGAAGTAGCTGGGTCAGTGAAAGTTTGAGGCCATCTTGGTTTATGTAGCTAGTGCCAGGCCAGTCAGGGACAGATAATAAGTCAGTCAGTCTCTCCATTTCTGTCTCTGTCTCTCTCTCTCTCTCTTTCTCTCTGTGTGTGTGTGTATGTGTGTGTGTACTGGGTGGGTGATAGAGGGAGGCATAACTTGGAACACCTTTCAAAAAAGATATGTGATAAAGGTATATTAGTTATTTGTCTTGTGTGTGTGTGTGTGTGTTTGTAACATTTGCCAGGCTTTTCCCAAGACTTTTGTATTTTTTATATTTTATATATTTTCTTATAGTGAACCTCCACTGCCCCCACAAATTAGATAAACTTCACGTTCTACATCCTTGTATACTACGTGCCATAGTAAGCGCTCCTAAAGAAGCTAATGGAATAAATGTAATAAAGAGAAACTGTTTTAAAAGATGATAGATGAAAAACTTGAATCTTCATAGTATCTCTCTAGGAAATACTGATGAATTCCAGTCAACATTAGAATATACTGATATACTTAGTATATTTAAGGAAAAATAATTTCTGTAGAATTTGCCACAGTAATATTCAATAAATAGGGGCAGCTGAACAATTATAACAAAGCTTTGAAATCAGTCTAAGAATTTTATTTCTAGCTAATTGGTCTAAGAACTATAAAATAAGCAGTAGAAATTCTCAAGAATGAGAGTACTCAAGAAGTGCAGCAACTCTAACTCTCTTGTTTCGATTGCTGGGGACCTACTGAGTATGAGCCCTGGGGCCAACCCCAGCACCACAAGAGGGCTTAACTGGTGAAAGCTTAGGTATACAGGCTGACACTAAAGGACTTCTGATATGTTGGATCAAATTAGAAACGACATAAGCACCACCAAGACTTAAGACGATTACAGAGCATAATACAAGTGTTTTGAACCTTGACATTAATGTTGGTAATTAAGAATCTACACAAAACACTGATTCTGTGCCAAGCATTGTGCTTATCCTAATAACGAGCAGGCAAGAGATTCAGTCTTTGCTTTCAGAGACTTGTAATCCATGGCAAGCCAAGGCACTGTAGTGCAGGAGTGGAGATCTGTGGTTATCTGTGGTCCCCAGTCTCCACCCCAAGTTGTTGGTAGCACTCCTCCCAATGGGAATCTACTCTCATTGGTTCAGGTGAAGGGTACCACCCACCCCTCACAGAGAAGTCTGTTCACATCTCTGCATCCCTCTGTCCATAGTGGTAGTTTCAGGACTGGACATTTAATTACAGGTAGTTAGTCCCTGGACTTTGCTGGTAGAGCTGTTATAAAAACTGAACTGTGGGGCTGGAGAGATGGTTAGGAGCCCGCACCTGTAGAGGATCCGGGTTCAATTCTCGGCACCCACATAGCAGCTCACAGCTGTCTGTAACTCCGGTTCCAGGGGACCCATCGCACCAGGTGTGCACACGGTGCACATGCCTGTGCATGCCGGCAAAGTACGCACACCCTAAAAATAAGTAGATCTTTTACAAACTGAACCGCACAGTAGTGCTAATCTACTGCGGTGTTCTTCCAAATCCCGGTGGTCGCTTTGGCCACCATGTAGAAAGGACTGATTAGAAAAAGAAAAGGCTCAGAGCATACAACCAAGTTTTTGTCAGCGATAACCCCGCTCCCTTACTAGGGAATCCACATGGAGACTGAGCTGCCTACCGGCTACATCTGAGCAGGGGGTCTAGGTCCTCTTCATGCATGGTCCTTGGTTGGTGCATCAGTCTCTGCAGGCCCTCCTGGGCCCAGAGTTTTTGGCTTTGTTGGTCTCCTTGTGGAGCTCCTATCCCCCCGGGGTCCTTCTGTCCCCCTGGGGTCCTTCTGTCCCCCCATTCTTCTGTAACACTCTCTGCACTCTGTTCAAAGTTTTGCTGTGAGTCTCAGCTTCTGCTTCTATCCTCTGCTGGGTGGAGTCTTTCAGAGGACATCTATAGTAGGTTCCCCTTCTGTTCCCTCTCTTCCACTGCTTCCGGTATCTATCCTGTTTGCCCTTCTGAATGAGAATTAAGCATCTCCCTAGGGTCCTCCTTGTTAGTTACCTTCTTTAGGTCTGTGGATTTTAGTAGGATTAACCTATATTATATGGCTAGTGTACACTTATATGTGAGTATATACCATGCATGTCTCTCTCTGGTTCTGGGTTACCTCACTCAGGATGATCTTTTCTAGTGTCATCCATTTGCCTGCAAATTTCATGATTTTCTTGTTTTTAATAGTTTAGTAGTATTCCATTGTGTAAATGTAACACAGTTTCTGTTTCCATTCTTCAGCTGAGGGACATCTAAGTTATTTCCAGATTTTGGTTATTATGAATACAGCTGTTATGAACATAGTTGAGCAAATGTCCCTGTTGAATGGTGGAGTATCTTTCGGGTATATGCCCAAGAGTGGTATTACTGGGTCTTGAGGTAGCACTAGTCCCAATTTTCTGAGAAAGCACCAGATTGATTTCCAAAGCGGTTGTATAAGTTTGCACTCCCACCAGCAATGGAAGAGAGTTCCCCTTTCTCCACATCCTTGCCAGCATGTGTTTTCACTTGCCAGGCCACAGAGGAAGAGGACTCTGGCAGTCCTGATGAGACTTGCTTGATAGGCTAGGGTCAGATGGTAGGGGAGGAGGACTCCCCCTTTCAGTGGACTAAGGGAGGGGAATGGGGAAAGAAGGAGGGAGGGTGGGACCAGGAGGTAATGAGGGAGGGGGCTACAATCAGGATATGAAGTGAATAAATTATAAAAAATAAAAATAAATTTAAAAAAAAAGACAGGAAAAAGGCTCTGGTCTTCTCAGTTTGGGAACCAGTATTCTATTCTATGCTTTTAAACTTAATCATGTTGAAGCTGGTTTTCATTATTTACCACAGAAAAAAAAATCAAGTTCTGATATGTTAAAATATTATCATGAGGAAAGTACAAATAACATGGGGGCATAGGCAGTTGGACCTACAGGCTTAAACCTTATGATTTCCTCATGCATTTGTCAGAGCTATTCATTATATTTAAACATTTATACTTAAACTTATTTTACTGTTATTTCAAAGTTATTACTTAAAAAATAAATAGGAGATGGAAGGAAAGAAGAGAGGAAGTCTGGGAATACTAGTTTTCTCCTGGCAAAAAGTTAAGGATCAAACAAATCCTTAGCAGACCCTGAGGCTAACTGTGATTCTTGTTCACCTACAGCAGGATGAACTAATGATTACTCACATAATGGAATGTTATGCAGTGGTGACTGTGAATGATAAACAGTTATGCAACAGCATGTTAAATTTCACAAATACAGTGTTGGGTGAAGACATGAAAAACCAACTTAGGATTTCTCAAGTCTAAATAGTGGATCAAGCTTAAGCAGAGGTGGAGGGGAGAAAGCAGGAGTGGGGGCTTCTGGGTGATAGAAATTGTTTTCCCATCTAGTGCTGGTACATGGTATGCTCAACTTCTGAAAATACATTAAGCCATAACATTATATGTGATGTTCAGTATGTAGAGCAAATTTCAACACAGAAGACTTTAAAGTGAACATACAACTTGTGAACTTTTGGTGGTGAAATATCAGTTACTTGAAACTCATCACTGTCTTAAGTGCCATATTAAATTTTTTAGACATTTAATTTCAATTATATCTTAGTGTAATATGTTTTACTTTGTGTCATTTAGATACTCTCATTAAAAAAAAAAAACATAGAATTGTCTTTTTTCCCCTTGTGTATAAAGTGCTTACTAAGTCTTAGTTATAGTTGCCTTTGAGATTTGGAATTCATTTTAAATTTTTCTTTGGACTTGATTTTTTGTGAAAAGAAAATGCATATTATGATTTCTATAAAAATAAAATAATTCAGTTTAGGAAAAAAGCTGGTGGAGGGCAGGCCAAATGGTTGAAATATAGGAGTGCTTACTGCTAAGGCTTATTAGCTGAGTTTCATCCCTAGAACCCACGTGGTAGGAAGAGAGAACCAACCCCACCAGTTGTCCTCTGGCATACACACAAACACAGAAAAAGTTAAAAATATTTAAAAAGCAAACAAAAGGATAAAAGCTGGTGGAGTGTGTTTGCCAGAGGATGGCTGTGAGTTCAGGGACAGCCTGGTCTACACAGGAAGTTCAGTACCACCCTGACTCAGACCAAAATTGTCTCCAATGTTTTAAGTTTTAAAAGGCTGGTCTGATATCTTACGCATATATTCTGCTGTAGCCATTGAGCGGGGACTCATAGGAACATGCCACATAAAATCTAATTATCGCTCCATTCAGCCAGCTGAATGTTGGTCATGACTCCCTCATTCATCTCAGTGGGATGCATTCATTGTGGAGCTAGTAGGAAGCTTGCTGCTCACACCTAACCGAAGCGTAGTGGTGTCTTAGAAACTGGTAACTGCCTGGACTGTGACAAGGAGCACTATGACAAGGAGCACTGCTAAGATGCAGTGATATGACTGGCTCCAGTAAAGGCAGAGGGCTACAGCCTCTAAGCACTCTCACCCACCCTTCTTACTGCTTTCAGAGTCTGATATTTCTTGTTCGAGACTGGAGTTTCCCGTATGAATTTTCATACGGAGCTGATGGTGGCGCCAAGTTCTTGGAAAAACGTCTCAAGGTTGGTTAGCTTTTTCGGTGCATGCCATTTCCCCAGATCTAAGCTAGAGGATCTCTGTTGGATGATCTCCTGAATACTCAGGAGCCACAATTCCACTTGCCCGTCATAGTATCTCTATAAACAACCCAAGATGGATTTTTAGTAAGCCGTAGAATTGTAACTTTAAATATTGTCAATGATTTGATACAGATACTTCTTTGGTAATTATGTAAGACACTTACTTATTCCTAAAGGCAGGACTTTTACCTTAAAGACTCAAAATAGCTACAGTGTAAGTATCTAGATTTACATTTTTCTGGCGTTTAAAATAAGTCTGTCATTCTGTTTCTACAGACTATTAAACATATGTCTAAAAAGGATTGGGGGTATTTAGGCTTGTCTGAAATACCTAGCCGTTCAGATGCCTTGCTAGAACTCAAGTGTTGAGCTGGTTAATCTATGTTTGTTGGTTGGTTGGTTTTGGGAGGGCGGGGGAGAATGATTGCTTGTTTGGTCGACTTCATCCAAGATAGGGTCACCTGGGAAGAGAAAATTTCAAATGAGAAAATGCCTCCATCAGACTGGCCTGTAAGAAAGTCTGTGGGGGTTTTCTTGATGATTGGTGTGGAAGAGCCAGCCCACTGTGTGTGGTGCTTTGGCAGGTGGCTCTGGATTATACAAGAAAGCAGGCTGAGCAAGCCATGGGGAGCAGTCAGCACTCCTCCATGGCCTCCGCTTCAGCCTCACCTCCAAGTTCCTGTCTTGAGATCCTGGTCCCTTGGTGATGGAATAGAAGGTGAAGTGGAAATAGACTTTTCCACCCCACGCTGCTTTTGGCCATGGTGTTTATCCCAGCAGTCGAAGGTGAGCTTGACAGGAATTTACCCCCGAGACTGGCCCGTGGCTGAGATGGGCCTCACCATGTCCTGTAAGGAGACAGTGGCTTGTAAATTGCACTAACTGTGCTGTGAGTTTCTGTACTTAGATACGGCTGCATGAGCAAATTCAGCCTTTAATCCTAGCTGCCTCATGCCATTTTTATCATTATGGAAGCAGACAGGCCAGACAAATGTAGAATGCCACCAAAATATTTTGTTCAGTTTATGTCCCAAGAAAGTTTAACTTCAGAATGACTTTCTGCAGGTCTCAGGGAACCAGCATGAAGAACTACAGAATGTCAGAAAGCACATCCATTCCTGTTTTACCAACATTTCCTGTTTTCTCCTACCTCATCCTGGCTTAAAAGTAGCTACAAACCCAAACTTCGATGGAAAACTAAAAGGTTTGTCTGCCTTCTCTTTAATCTGTTTGTCTTGCTTATCTGATCATGAAGTCAACTCCACATGTGTTTGGCTGCTGGCTTTGCTTGTGCACTGATGTCAGGCAGATGACGAGCTGCTGGCAAGAGAGCTGGGGAGCAGGCTTGGTGGCCACAGACCCAAATTTCACCTTCACCAGCAGGCAGCAGCCTTCTCCTTACATCTCTGTGCTTGGAAAATTGCCTCAGTGTGTGCTTAGCTTCTCGTATTTATACTGAAGTGGGAAAATGTCTGTGTTTTGGAATGTTTCATTTGCTGAAACACATAGTTAGGGGCTGAAAGCAAACACTGCATTCAATACTGAATCTACTGAAGACTTTTACAAATTATGAAAAATTCACCAAAAAACAAATCCTCTCCATATAAGAAAAGAATAAGCACTGAGTGTTTTTCAGCTTATATCTTCTATAGCATGAAACAGCATGCTAACAGAAGTTGACTCATGTTTGAAAAGTTCTGGGATTGGAGGTTGGGTGTTTAGAAATAAAGTTCATGTTGCTGAGAGAGTCAAGACACTGTCCTTAGACATTTGCTTTGTAGTTAAGTCGAGGTAGTTCAATGGACTTTTGACTGTTTTACTTGTGGGCCTATCATTGAACATACCATGGAATTCAAGCTTTCTTGTCTAATTTATCATGGCTTTTTTGCAGTGTGTCAGGGGTGAAACAATGACATTTCAGGGTTGTTGGGGTTTTTTTTTTTTTCAGCACAATTATTGTCAAGGAGATTTCAGGTTATATTAAAAATTAACAACATATCTTTTATCAGTTTTTTTATAATTTTTATTTTTTTATATTAATTACAGGTTATTTACTTTGTATCCCAGCCATAGTCCCCTCCCTCATTCTCTCCCAATCCCACCCTCCCTCCCTCATTTCCTCCCTGCCCCTTTCCAAGTTGACTGATAGGGGAGGTCCTCCTCCCCTTCCATCTGACCCTAGCTTATCAGGTATCTTCAGGACTGGCCGCAATGTCCTCCTCTGTGGCCTAGCAAGGCTGCTCCTCCCTTGGGGTGTGGGTGAGGGGAAGGTCAAAGAGCCAGCCATTGAGTTCATGTCAGAAATAGTCCCTGTTCCCCTTACTAGGACACCCACTTGGATACTGAGTTACCATGGGCTACATCCTAGCAGGGGTTCTAGGTTATATCCATACATGTTCCTTGGTTGGAGAAACAGTCTCAGAAAAGACACCTGTGCCCAGATATATTTGGTCCTTGTGGCGCTCCTGTCCTCTCCAGGTCATACTAACTCTCCATTCTTTCAAACCTGCCAAAGGTTTGGTTATGAGTCTCAGCATCTGCTCTGATACACTGCTAAGTAGAGTCTTTTTATCAGTTTTTAAAAGCTTGCAGATTTGATCAGCAAAAGTGATTTTCCTTGCAGCCATGGAATTATCTGACACCTTTAACATTGGCAGTTGATCTAATAAGCAGAAATCTAAATGTCTAAGCCACCAGCTTGCTTTTTTACACTTGAGAATCTTTCTTTCTTTTTTTTCCCTGTTTTTACAACAGCAGACGGCAGTGGGCACATCATACTGACATGCAGATGCCGGAAGCCTGTAATCTCATTGCTGCTCCTGAGCTATAACCTACTGGTAGACACACAGCCCTCTTACTATCATGAAATTACTAATGGCTTCAGTGTGTCTTGAATGAAGCACATAAATACAGGCTTTTAGAAAGCCTGTCTTTCTTCTCAGGGGTTAGGAGCCATAAACAGGAACAGAGGGTAAAGGGTAAGAGGTTGGGGTTGGTGGGACACCCCTGGACCAGGGTTCCTTATGAGAAGAAAGAAGCCTACTGGCCTGTTCCATTACAGTAGCAAGCAGCTGCAGCTCATGCTTCCACTGAGGCTTTGTAGTGCCCATGCTCAGGAAGGGTTAGGAGAAATCTCACAGAGACAGCCTCCTCCTTTGTAATAATTTGCTCTCCATCCACTTGTCCCTATATGTCCACAGAGACATTGTCCTATGCAGTTGCCTACATCCATCTGCCAGCTGTGAGTTTGAAAGTAGCTAGCCCTGGGAGAAAGAGAAATGAAAATGGCTTCAGTTGTCCTAAGGGGTCTGTTTTAATGAGGCTTGTATACCTTATAGGATTGCTGCTAAATCTGCCTTGTGTACAGAAATATTCTATTTTATCTCAATGTTTTCTTTGTCACTTGTGAAAATCTGTTATCTGCAGCATTTTTCTAACACTGATTTTTTTTATTGAAAGTAGATTTTTTTTCTCACATTAATATACCCTGATTATGATTTTCCTCTACTCCTCCCAGCTCTTCCCCGCTACCCCTCCCATCTAGATCCACCCCCCTTTCTGTCTCTCATTAGAAGATGACAATAAAATAAAATACATTAATAAGAGGAAACAAAAACTAACATATCGAATTGGACAAAACAAATGGAAGGGCCCGAGAGAAAGCATAAGAAACAGAGACCTACTTGTTCCACACTAAGGAATCTCGTAGTATATACACAAAGGACCTGTAAGGTAAAAAGAGAGAAGAAAAAATACATAGCTAAAACCATAAAAATAAAATAGATAACAAAGGAAGAGCCCTGACACCACATGCTACAAGGAACCTCCAAAGATGCCATTGAGTCCATTTTCTGTTGGCCTTCCATGGCTGAGCATGCCATGGAAGGCATGCTTAAGAGTAGTTTGTTTCCCCAGTGAAACTCCCTTGGAGAAAACTAAATTTTCATTTGCAAGTGGTTATCAACTGAAGACAACTTGTGGGTTAGGGATGGGAGTGTGTGTCCACTTCTCCTTCAGCTCTGCACCCTGTCTGCTGAGGACCTGTCCAGGCACTGTGCACATTGCCTCAGTCTCTGAGTTCACGTGTCCATCAGTCACATTGGATTAGAGGCCCTGCTTTCTTGGTGTTCTCTTATCCTCTCTGGCTCTTCCACTCTTTCTGCCTCTTTTTCAGTGGAGTTCCCTGGGCTCTGAGGGGAGGAATTTGATGGAGATATCCCGTTTAGGGACGAGTGTCCCAAGGTCTCTGCATAATGCCTGGCTGTGAGTCTGTATTTGCTTCAGGAGGAAGCGTCTCTGATGATGGCTGAGCAAGGCACTGATCTCTGAGTATATACAACAGAGTATCATTAGGAGTCATTTTATTGCTGTTTTGTTTTGCTTATTTTAGAGCATTAATACTTGGTTTTACCGAGGTCCTTGGGACATCTGTTCTTAGGTTCTTGGTCACCAAAGCAGTGTCAGGTATGGGCTGTATCTCATGGAATCAGCCTTCAGTCAAATCTCACATTGGTCAGTTACTCCCACAAACTTTATGTCATCGTTGCAGTTCGGACTCCATTGTAAATCAAAGGGGTTGTCACTGCAGAGTACCTTCCTGTACCAAAGACACTAACATGTAGGGGTGAAAGCTCTATGTAGTCCAGATTGACTTCTCCATGTTCAATGCATTGTATATGTGTTGTCTTCAACAATGCGGCCTTGCTGTCAGTTTGTGAAGAGCAACCTATTGTCTTGACAACAGCCTGAGTAGTTTGGAGATTCTCGTGGGGCGCCTTTGGCCAACAACTCCAATTAGATGTAAACTAGTCTAGTACTGGAAGCTTTATTTGGCTGACAAGATGTGCACTTGGGGTTCTCTCTCTCTCCCAATGTTTGGCAATTTCATTTAGATCTCCTTCACATGTGTATATATTTTAGGAAGTTTCTACTGTATTAGGTTTCCATACTACCCCTCAAATGGCCCGTTTTAGCTGTTCCTTCCTTGTACTCCTCTCTCTCTCCCCTTTCCACTTGGTCCTCCCATTCCAGTCCCTCACCCATATATCTGTAATTATCTATTCTCTTTCCCTTTCCTAGGGAGACCTGTCTGTTCCCCCAGTACCTTACTCTACACCTAGCCTCTGTGGTTCTGTGGATAGTAGCTTGGTTATCATTGGCCACAGCTAATATCCACATATAAGTGAATGTAGGCTACCTTTGTCTTTCTGGGTCTGTTACCTCATTCAGGGTAATTTTTTTCTAGTTCCATCCATGTACCTGCAGGTTTCATTTCTTCTTCTTTTTTTTAATGGCTGAGTAATTTCATTTTTAAAAAAATGTACCACATTTTCTTTATCCATTCTTCTGTTGAGGAACATTTAGGTTGTTTCCAATTTCTGTCTTAAGAATAGAGCAGCAATGAACATACAAACCCTGAATCTCATAATGTGATGATTTCTACTCTGGATGTCTTGTGGGCTAGCCATGATATTCTTCAGAATGAAGAATAACATCATCACAGTGGTTATCTCTAGCAAAGAAATGTCTTCTGGTTACAAACAATTGTGAAAACTTTGTTCTTTGGTAATAGGTTCTTAGGTGCTATTTCACAGGCAGAAATAACTTTCTAACGCATCAACACTAATAATTTGCCTATTGTCCTGTAAAGCATTGCAATCATTACCATCTTTAATAACATCAGAAATAACAGTATTTTCAGTGTTCTTTAAAATGTTATGATTAACCTTAATTGGTATTAATGAAGAAACTTCCCATACTGGAAACCAGAGGTCAAAAGTTCTGAGTCATGGTTATTTGCACTACATTCAACTAGCTTTTATTGAATTAAATGCCTCTGTTAGCATAGTAAATGGTCTTTAAATTAGCAAGGAGTTATATAACCCAATCAGGCCATCACAGAATACACTGTGAGGCTGCTTCCTTAGCAGCAGTTATATTTCAGAGTCAAATGAGAAAAACATATTTCTAATGACTTGGCAGGTAACCTTGAGAAATTACCTTCCTTTGTTAGTTTTCACCCAAATCTTATGCTAGTGTGCCACTCTGTGGAGTTAGTTATAAAGTGGACATTGCGAAGGGTGTAGTTAGTAACTAAGGTAACTACCACTACCCCTGGATTTCTAAAAAGTTTTTGCTCTCTTGAGGGCAAAACTTACTGAAGAAATGAAAATATAACATCATCTTGAGTGTTCACCCATCTACACATATTGACTTAACACTCACTGGGCCCTCTGGAAATGGATCTGAATTTATCTAAGGATGTTCTAGATTGTGAATTTACTATAGTCAGCTATATTTGTAAGAGGCCACCACTTGTGTCTATTATTAATATATTGTTATTTTCTGGACCTATAGAATGCTTAGCAACACTTCAGAGAAAGCAGAAATGTCTAACACTGTTTTCAGAATACATTGTGCCCAAATATGTGGATTGCTTTAATAATAGTTACCTTTCTGGTTTAGTATATCTAGGTGTATTTTTATTTCATTCCAATTTCATAAGACAAGTTCTCAAAAATTATATGTGTGTGTATATTGATTTTAAGTGGTTTTATAAGGAGAAAACTTTATCATATAGACATTTAGGAACATATAGTAATCATTATAGTATCTAGATGTATTGTAGTAATCATTTACTTAGAAACCAAGTCACAGTTCATACCTCCTATATATAGTATGCACATTTTCCATGTATTTAAAGGGACTTATGAAGTTATCCATGTATAGGATAGGACTTATCTGACCTTCTGACCTTCTACATTCTGTAGTTTTACTAAGTCTGTATACTAAGTGTGAACTAACAGCTAAGAACAGGTAAATAACAGAGACTCCTGCTGATCCGTTTTCAGGCCTGGCTGGCCAATTCTTGCTGTATTATTTTGTGCTGTTGAATTCCACCATTAAAACTATAGATTTTGCTACCACAGGTTACCCAGTTTTCTATAAATACAATGCAGGCAAAGGAAACACAAGAGAACTTGGGTCAGTTTTTAAAGGCAATGCATTTCAAGCCATAAATTATCTGCCCCGCTACCTTTTTATTAGAGATGTGGTCTCACTAGAGTGTGAATAGCACTTGCTTATAAACCCAGAAATTAGGAAATGGGAAGAGGAGTTCAAAGTGAGCCTTGGCTACATAACAACTTTAAGGTCAGCCTGGGCTACATACTATCATGTCCGTAACCTGAGCATTTAGGAGGCACAGACAAGAACAGTCCTTCCAATAGGAGAGCTACAGAGTGAGAGCCTGGTGCAGGCAGTGTCTTGTTATTAACCAGGCTGGACCTGAATGCCTGGACTTAAATGACCCTGCCTCAGGCCCACAACTAGTTAGAATTGCAGGCACACAGCACCATACCCAGCCTCCCCCTTTTTGAGCCTCTATACATAACTATAAGATAGACTCCAAAGGTTCAGACTACATGAAATGCTTCCATATATGGGCTGTAAAATATGTCTAACATTTAATGTCAAGAAATACTTTATGAATGTAATTAGAGTGGATATAAGAGAGCCAAACAGTGGAAAATGGTCAAGATGAATGATTCCCAGTATCAGATCTCCAGAGTTGCTACATTATGGGAAAGTGAGTGGTGTGTTGCCACTGGGACAGAGACCTGGAGGTAGCCAAAGGAGATTTTATTCTGACATGGAGGACTGGACTAGATTTCTAAAATAACGGTGAATTTCCTTTCATTGTAGAAATAGATGATGAATTCATCAAAAACTTGAAAATACTGATTCCGTGGCTGCTTAGTCCTGAGAACCTAGATATTAAAGAGATCAATGGGAACAAAATCACCTGCCGCGGTCTGCTGGAGTACTTCAAGGTATCACTCTCATTTCCAGAGCGCCTGTGAGGCCTCCCCTTGACAAGCACTGGGATGAGTGTCCTTCACATATAAGTGCTGTGGGGCAAGTGTATAAGGCGCCCACTCCAAAGCTTTGAGAAATGAAGACACAACTAAGAGAAGTCACTTTCTGAGGAAAGAAAGTCTTTTGTGAGGAAACTACTTAGAAGTAAATTTACCATTTGACTTTAACTTGAGGGAACTTAACTTTCATTTAACTTTGAAATTCAACTATTTCAAAGAGTTGAATGAACCTTTATAGGGTGCTTTCCAGAGTTCCCCCATACTGAAAGTCATCCTTTAAGACTGTCCCAAAGCAACTATATTTTCCTCTTGAAAAAGATTCTTTAAAATTGTTATCTGTAACAATTGCGTTTTTAGTAGAATTACTTTAAATCTGTATTTACCTCTTGACTTTAATTAACACCAAATGCCCTTGGCCAACATACATATTTAAAGAAGAAATTAACTTGATTTATGAAGTGCTTCAAGATTAAATGTCAACTTTTAAGTTGGTATTTTACCATCTATTTTATGTTTTATTTTCCTTCATCACTCTGAACAATGGTTGTATCTGAATTTCTAGTCTAACACTGTAGATAAGTTTACAGTTTGAATTCATGATCTCCTAGCAGATGAGATCCATGCAGCTTATCCTGCCAGCAGGGATAAAACTCAGAAAAGGGAGGCTGCTCCATTGGAGGGATTTGAGGAAGCTATAAGGGAGAAGAGCCTTTCTGAAGAAGGGCAGCATTGGTCTATGGATATGATTGAGAAGAGCATTTCGGAAGGGGGGAACAGCATTAGCTAAAAAAAGCAAAGGAAGACTAGTTCCTGAAAATATTTTTCAAATTGTCAAGACCCTAAAATGCAAGTTATTATGAGAGAAATGTTGAATGAAGTTGCTTGCCTGCGTCTTTTTCCTTTGTTTTAGGCATACATAAAGATCTATCAGGGTGAGGAGTTGCCACATCCCAAGTCCATGTTACAGGTGTGTGTTCACTGGGAGGTGTGGTCTTGGAAAGATTCGTCCCTGAAGCCAAGCTCTCACAGTCATCTGAAGACCACTTGCACGGTCACTCACCCGTGTGTCCATCTGAACGTTTCACATGCATACAACAGTTTAGTTGGGTTGAGATCCACTTTGTGCCCAAGACTTTGTCTCCTCTTTGTACTGAATCTGTTTAGAAACAGGCTCATCCTGTTCTGGCTGGTGCGCTGGTTCCCACCGCACTTACTGAGATAAGACTAATATACTGTGAAGACAAAAAGTCATCTGAATGAACCCTCATGTTAGCATGATGGCTTATTAAGTCAAAATCTAGGTTTTAGACATCTTAGAAAGTTAATAATAGTAGAAATACTGATTTCAGTTCCTTGATGGCTGGTATACCTTTTGCATGTGATGCTCTGATACATATGATTCCACTTTGCATTGTAACATGTACTTTGTCCCAAGGCCACAGCAGAAGCTAACAATTTAGCAGCTGTCGCAACTGCCAAGGACACATACAACAAGAAGATGGAAGAGGTAAGAAATCAGGATTTAAAAAAATAAACAGTATTTTCTCTTCAAACCCTTTCTTTAATGTCACATCACACTGTGTCCATATGCAGAGGTGATTTTAATGTCATATTGTGCAGTATGTATATATCACATGTCTCATATTCCTAAGATTACATAATGTGGTTGGGTTGCTCAGACAGAATTGCCATGAAGGTGATGCTAGCCTGGCCTATGTAATGATTGTTCAAGCCTAGCCTGAGACATATGCAAAATCAAACTCGAGTTGTCTCAAAAACAAACAAACAAAAAAAAACAATGCACAATTTTTTTGTTGGTTTGGTTTTTCTTTTTTTTAAATAATTTATTTAATTTTATTTTATGTGCATTGGTGTGAGGGTGTCAGACCACCTGCCACCAGGAACTGTTTGTGAGTTGTCATGTGGGTGCTGAGAGTTGAATCTGGGTCCCTTGGAAGGGCAGACAGTGCTCTTAACCACTGACCCATTTCTCCAGCCCCCGGTTTAGTTTTTTAAGACAGTTTCTGTGTAGCCTTGGCTGTCCTGGAACTAGCACTGCAGATCAGGCCTTAAGTGCCTGCCTCTGCCGCTCCTGAGCGCTAGGATTAAAGGGGTGGGGCACCACCACCAGGCCACAGTGCAGTTTCAAAAGCATTTAAAAAACCAGTTCTCTCCTAATAGAATATTCTGATTCACATTTTATTTGGCAAGATGGTCCCACTGGAAGATTTAGTGACTAAAGGTCACATGCTCCTCTCTTCACTGTGCATACTTAATCCTACAGTCTTAGCATTTTTCTTAAAACTTGTAGAAAACAAAAATTAAGCCTCAAGAACCAATACTTTTATGTATTATGTATTTATGTATTATATTTCCTCATTTCAGTTTTAACTAATGTGAGAAGTATCATTTTCTCCTAAAACATTGTAAGGCCAAAGTGACATCTAAAATTGACAAAACCTTACAATAAAAGGAAATTTTATATATACATGGTTAACTGAAAATCTCTGTGTAACTACTCTTTTATGCGTATGTATGTGTGTTTTGGTCAGGAGCTGCCCCATGTTCACGTGAAGGCCAGTGGAAGCTGTTGAGTAATTTTCTGCTCCCCCCACGCCTTATTTCTTTAAGGGAGGCTCTCACACTGAACTAGAAGCTAAGCTGGTTGCCCAGTGAGCTCCACCCCTCAATGCTGGGGTTATAGGCAGGTGCAGCTGTGCCCAGTTTTTATATGGTTGTTGAGATTTGAACTCAGGTCCTCCTGCTTGCATAAGCAATCATTTCTACCCACTGAGCCATCTCCCCAGCCTACCTTGTAACTTTTTTAAAACTTGAAAGTATAGTTCAAGAACATTTAATATGCTTCTACTTAGTCTAAGAAACATCCAGTTGGCTCCTTTCAAACTAAACCAGTGAAATAGCTAAGGAAAATATACTTCATAGTTCAAGAGTTTTATATTTGATTATTCTTTAAATTAAACTTCATTGGTCAAAATTACTTCAGTATAATTTGACTTCTAGAAGAACTGAGATATAAGCAGTTTTCTCAGCTTTGTATTCATTCTGTGAACAAATAGTTGGCAATTATGTTGGGGCATGTCTTTTCATCTTAAAGAATTTGGTTAAGCCATAGATACTATTTCCTATGTTGTAAAAGAGAGGGGCTGGGCATTATGGTACACCTTTAATCCCAACGCTCAGGACATAGAAGCAGGTAAATTGCTGTAGGTTTGAGGCCAGCCTGACAGCAGCGAATCCCTGGCAAGAGAGGCAAAGACAGAAGAGGATTATGAATGACTTTATTATCCAGGTATGGTGGTGCATGCCTTTAATCCCAGCACACAGGAGGTAGAGGCAGGCAGATCTTAGCGAGTTGAAGGCCAGTCTGGTCTACAGAGCGAGTTCTAGGACAGTCAAGGCTATACAGAGAAACCCTGTCTCCAGAAACAAACAAACTCATAAAGACTTTATTATATAATCCACTCTACCAGCCACATTGATAGTTGATGCCTCATGGATATGGGGTAGATAGTTTGGACTGACAACACATATCTGCCTCCTTTTTGTCACTTAATGACAGATTGTATTTTGAGAAATGCGTCAAGTAATTTTGTCTTGCAAACGTTACTGTGTATTTACATACACCTAGATGTTTTAGGTCACTCAACTTGTCCTTTTGATGCAATCAGAACACATAAATTCAAGAGGAATGATGTTGTAGTTAGTATAACACATAATACTATGTGTGTTACAGTGAACTTTTTTAATAAGTAGAAATGGGCTCTAAAATAATGATGAACAGTATAGTGTGGTAAATAGTCATTTATTATGATGAAATCTGTAGTGCATGCTTTACTTTAAACAATAGCTGTTTAGTGTAGGTTGTTCACAGTAACTTTACCATAAGTGACAACATCGTCCTGGCTGCAGTGTCACTAGGTGATGGAAGTGGAGCCCATCTGGGTTCATCCTTCTTATGTAGCATTCAGGTGTGCTCTAAGAAAAGTAGCTACTAATGACAATTTTGGATACAGTTGCTAATTTATGCCCTATTAGATAAATATTCTCTCTCACACATAGGTTTGTGGTGGTGACAAACCATTTCTGGCCCCTAATGACCTGCAGACCAAGCACCTGCAGCTAAAAGAAGAATCTGTGAAGTTATTCCGAGGAGTGAAGAAGATGGGTGGGGAAGAATTCAGCCGACGTTACCTGCAGCAACTGGAGAGTGAAATAGATGAACTTTACATCCAGTATATAAAGCACAATGATAGCAAAAATATCTTCCATGCAGCCCGCACCCCAGCCACACTGTTTGTCGTCATCTTTATCACGTATGTGATTGCTGGGGTAACTGGATTCATTGGTTTGGACATCATAGCTAGCCTGTGCAACATGGTCATGGGACTGACGCTTATCACCCTGTGCACCTGGGCATATATCCGCTACTCTGGAGAGTATCGAGAACTGGGTGCTGTGATCGACCAGGTAGCTGCAGCCCTGTGGGACCAGGTAAGAGAGCTTTTCCTCTTCCTCAGTTAAATTCTGCACACACTGTGTACTTCGTGTTGCATTCAATATCAGAAACATATAGGTGAACATGACCTGGGCCCATTCTTTAAAACTTTACAAGATGGCAAAATTTGAACAACTGTAATACAGTATTTCCTACACAACTGTTTTCTACTCGACATTTTAGTATTTAAAACATACATAGAAAAAGAGCACTGTTATTTCTGATTCTAAAATGTTAGTGTTAGATGTAGGAGAAGACAGTCATTTAGCTGCTTGCCACCTGTGTTAAACGTAACCTAGCACTTGACTAGCACTGGCTTTGTGAGGGCATCCATGACCTATAATTGTTTGGTTATATAGTGTTCTCCGTAGCGTCCATACTTGAGACTGTATTTGACCTAGACTTCTGCACTAAGCCACAGCATGAGATAGTGGTCAGCCTCTGAACTAGCTGCTTGGCCTTTTTAGTGCAGTTAGCTTCAGCTGAGGGGGCCAGGGCCGCATGGCACGATAACCAAATAACTAGCTAAAGACAGGAAGACAGTGGTAAAGATCTAGAAAGCAATAATAACTTATTAGCTCAGTGTTTCACAAGTCTCTTTAGCTACTTATTGAGAATTTAGGGAAAATAAAGGTCTCCATACAATTTTATATTTTAAGCTTTTGAACATTGTGGTCTAGAGAGGAAGCTCATAGTAGCACACACAGACTTCCCAGCATGAAGAGCACACTTATCTGTAGCCTACAACAGAACGGGCACTAGTGAGTTGTGTGCCTTCAAGGAAGGGATCAAGCTGAAATAAACTGATGACAGCACCCTGGGAAATGAATGCAGTCCCACTGGATCCTGAGCTACTCACTATCTCAAAGTCTCACGCACACAAGGCTAAACATTGGCTATCATTGTAAACCTCAAAACCCTTAGAACACAGTGCTAAAGCCTAACAAATACAGAATTGATTCTTTAAAATATTTTTATATAGACTTTAAGCTGAAAAATCTTCAGGAGTATTTTTTCTAAATGCTTACAATTGATATTGCAAATAAAATTGAAAATAATGCTATTAATTAAACAAGATATAACTTTCTTTCTTTTAAAATTGCCTTTGCCACAGGGAAGCACAAATGAGGTAAGTTAACATTTTTTTAATTAACAGATATATTATTTGTAAATATGATATTCCTATTTTATAAATGACTAGGTATTAAAGGATATCTTAGAAAAATACTTCTCTAAAACGTAAGTTTGTATGAATTTTTAAATATTATGCAGGGTTTAACTTGTATAAAAATGATTCAGTTCCTATATTGGAAATGTCATCTTTTAAGCTCTAAAACTGCATTATTTAATTTCCTCATTTTGGTCAAAACCGGACGAGAGGAAACATGCAGGAGCAAAGGTGTAATTGGCTCAGTTTAGGACGTGAATGTGGTGCAGAAAGCATGGCGGCAGGGGTATAAGGAGCTGCAGGCAGGAGCAGAGAAAGATGGCTGCGGAAGCTCAGCTCGCTTTCTTTTTTATTCAGTCTGGGACCACAGCCTGTGGGATAAATAGTCTTACCCACACTTAGGGTGGGTCTTCTGCCTAGTCAATCTTTTTAAAATCAGTCTCACAGACATACCCAGATAAGTTTCCATAGTGACTGTAAATCCCATAAAGTTGACAATGAAGACTGACCGCCACAGTTGCCCTCTGCTCTTCTGCAGTGAAGACAGCAGGTCTGCAATCTGGGAATTCCATCCCAGAGGGTGTTTAGATGCAGCTGACACCAGAAGAACTTGGGCACACACCTATATTCCCAGCACTCTGCGAGGCAGAGGCAGGCAGATCGCTGTGAGTTCAAGGCTAGCCTGGTCTACAAAGTGAGTCTAGGACAGCCAAGGCTACACAGAGAAACCCTGTCTTGAAAAACCAAAAACAACCAACCAAAAATCTTGGGCTTTGAGTTGACAGCTACTGAGACCATGTTAAAGTTTCATCACAGGGTGTGAGCCCAGACCTGACCTGTGAACTGGCATTCCTTTCTCTTTCCTTTTCTGTACACGCGAAGAGGCTGAGCTCCCAGACAGAAACTATCCTTTACACTAAGAAAAACTGTGTCTATAGAATTGTTAGCTTATTTTCCTCAAGGTTAATCTTGAACAACAAATAATTCTTTCCTAAATTTCCACTTGACTATATAAATGAATTAATGTCCTCTAATCAAATAACAATGGAACATTTACTATTTTAAAGTCAGTTTAACAGCTACTTTATATAAAAAAATTAAATTTACTAGAAAAACAAAACAAATTTCAACTTAGTACATAAAACCTTGGGTGAGGAAACTAGAATTAAACTAAGTATACTGAGAGCAGAACATGACAGAGCTAGGATGATTCTATGCCGTACTGACCATATTTACAGAACTGAACAAACACAGCACTAGCCGCTTTTACAGTGTTAAGAAAACAGCTGGAGGCTGGAGAGATGGCTGAGCAGTTAAGAGCATTGGCTGCTCTTCCGGAGGTCCTGAGTTCAGTTCCCAGAACCTTCATGACAGCTCATAGCTGTCTATAACTGTAGGCCTATGGAATCAGGTGCCATCATCTGATGTGAAGTGTACATGCAGACATTGCATCCATATACATAAACTTCATTAATGAATAAATGTTTTTATAAAAAGGAAACAGCTATATAGAGTCACAAATAAAAAATGTGAGAGTAGCCATACAGATCTCGAGCTTTTACCTGGTTCTTAAAAATATTCAAAAACTACAGACTCCAGAGTGGTCAGTAAGTGACAGAGGGGGATAGATCTTACCTACTAGCGGAGAGGGAAAAATGAAGATACTTAAGACTACCCAAAAATGTGCAGTATGATTGCTGGGTGTGGTGGTACATGCTATACTCCCAGTGCTCAGCAGGTGGAAGGAGGATGATCATAAATTTGAAGCTAACCTGGATCAAATCACACAAGGAATAATCAGAGGCAGTCATTTCAGTAAGGAAAGGCCTTTTGAGGTGGTGGTTCTGAATGATGTTCTGTGCAGTCAGAACTGAGTAGTGGAAACACAGCAGGAGAATATGTGAAATAATGGAGCCCACCAGAGGGGACAGAACAGTACCCCATTAGATGACCCGAACACACGTAAGAATGGAAAGGTAACCTGCTCTGGAAAAATAATTCACAGCAGATTACAGATCTGAGTTATCTGAAATTGTCAATATTCACAGTGGGAAATGTCCACATGTCCCTAGAACACAGAAAGCTACTGGGCTGGGAGATAGCATTCTAAGAGATGTTTAAGATAAAGGACATGCAGTCAGAGTAAGCTCAACCAGTAGCATGCCATGGAACTGAAAATACTTTACATTTTAAGACATTACTTACTTTTTGTTTCATGTGTGTGTTTCAGCTGCATGTAAGTCTGTGTACATGTACATACAGTACCAAGGGGAGGCAGAAGAATGTCAGGTCCCTTGGGACTGCAGTTACTGGTAGTTATGAACCATCATGTGGGAGCTGAGAATTGAACCCGAGTCCTCTGGAAAAGCAAATAGTGCTCTAACCTGCTAAGCTATCTCTCCCGGCCCCTACTAGTCTGTGTTTGATAGAGGGTAATGATATAAGGAGTATCAGTTCAGGACTGAGAAGATGGCTCAATGGATAAATCACTTGCCATTCAAGGGTGAGGACCTGAATGCAGATCTCCAACAGCCACTTAAGTGCCAGGTATATGTGGTGGCCCACCTGTAATCCCTGTGCTTGAAATATAGAGATGGGATTCTCTGGGCAGGCTTGGCGGCTAGACTGGCCAAATTAGTGAGAAACCCTGACTCACAAATAATGTGAAGAGCAAGAGGAAGACACCACACACAGAGAGACATGAACACTCTCATACTTGTGCATGCACACCATTTACAAAAGTGTTTTTATAACTCTGATTCTTGTATTCCAGGCTTTACACAAACTTTACAGTGCAGCAGCAACCCACAGACACCTGTATCATCAAGCTTTTCCTGCACCAAAGTCAGAACCTACTGAACAACCAGAAAAGAAGAAAATTTAACTTAAAAAATTGCCGGTGCATGACCATTTGTTAGTTAACTATCAAAGCTTTTGTTCCCATGCAAACATTCAAAGTGCTTCCTTCAGACAGAGTGAAAACCAAACACCTGAGGACTTGGATAGTGTAATTCTTTACTCCAGTGTTTAATGAGCAGATGTGTGTATGCATGGTTGTCTGTTAACGTACAATTTCCTGATTTCTGTCTTTAAATATGCTGTTATCATTTCAGGTATTTGTAAATTTGAGGACAATAGATGTGTTTTGCTTGACTTTTCTAAGTTCTGCTCCTGGGTTATAATTAAATATTGTGTGATATTACTCCAGGTTTGGATATGCTCATTTAATTTCTATAGAAAATTTTAGTTACTTTGCATAGGTATTTGTTAAAACACATCATAACTCAGCAGGCTTGACTTAAGCTATATAATCTTAAACATACCACAGGCTCTTTTCTTGAAATATATTTAAGAGCTTAAAAGTTACTTTACCAAAAACTACACATTGTTTCTTTTATATTTATGACTTAATATAGAATGTAACTCTCTTTATCAAAAAATGCACAAATTTGTTTTGTATGTGTTTGCATTTCACTGCACTGTATATTTTTCATTTGGTACACCAGAAATGTATTCTTCATAGGTTTATTCTTTTAACATGTGAACTATTAAACTTTACTGTTTCCTAACATTAAAACAGATGCTCACTGACTCCAGAGCTACTTGAGCGGTGCTCATGTGGCATGAGGGGCTACCCACTTAGTTCAAGATGCATTTTCTTTCTGATACCATGTCAGGACAAGAGTGGGTGCTCTGGGTGGTATGACCAGACATTATTCCTGGAGTTACAGGCATGTGTTGCTACCTGTAGCATCCTTCAGTTCATGAGGGTGGGATGAAACAGGGTTTCTCTGTGTAGCCCTGGCTGTCCTGAAACTCGCTCTGTACACCAGAACTCAGAGATCTGCCTGCCTCTGCCTCCAAAGTTCTGGGATTAAACGCAAATGCCACCACTGCCCGGCTTTAATATATTTCTAATGACTGAAATCTTCAGCGGAGTTTTATTAAGGAAATCAAACCCCTTAGAGGAAAATAAAAAATAAGGTGGGAGGGAAGAGTAGTAATAGGGGAGATGGTGAAGCCTCTTGGCTATCTGGGAGCTCTCAAACAGACATTTAACTGTCTCAGATATGGTGAATAAAAAAAAAATAATTGAGACAGAAGAGTATGTGCAAGTTCATAAGCTGTGTATCAGTTTACACTCTAGAAGCACTCAGCCTTATGTTCAGTATTTTCCCTTTCCCCCTGATAACAGCCCACTAGTCATAGCCCACAACTTCTGCTTTCACTATAGGCTTCCTTGGCTTGTGGGCCTTTTGAACAGAAAAGCATCAAACATTGTACTAAATCTAAAACACAAAACATGTACTCAAGGACCAGACAGTTTCCACAAAAATATATTTAATAACTTGTTATATAAAATCAAACACAAAATTTTATCAATAATTCAAACTCATTTCTAACAGGGAGTGCTTGTATTTAGGAAAACTAAAGTAAAATATATACATATTTACAACACTTGTAAGTACAACTGAAGAGCTATGAAATTCACAGAATTCTAGATTTACAGCTGGAAATTCCATAAATGTATGTTAAGTGTTTGGTGCTACTTATGAACAACTACTAAGCCCAAAGCAAGAAAAAGGGGATGGAATGACCTGTTTCTAAACCTTTATGGCAAAAAACTTAAGATAAAAAAGGCTTACAAAATTTATTTAAGATTTCTTATCGGATCCGATTGTCATTTTTGGCAACTCAGCCTTGCCTGGTGGAAGGCGGTGTACTCTGTCTCAGCAGAGCCTGTGAACTGCAGTGCCTGCTCTGGCTCAAAGGAAGGAAGCAGTGTTAGCAGCAGTTCCGCATGGGCTAAGGCCTGTGTTTAAATGGATTCCTGAAAGGGTACTTCCCAGGCGCTCCTTACGTGACCACACACATCACAGACAAGTTCATCATAACAAAGGTTCCAGGTCCTATTCTGTGTTTTTGAATTACACCCATGGTAATGGTCAAACTACCCTACTCCAGAAAGTACTTGATACCATAGTAAGCAACTTTTCAAAAAATGTGCTCCTGCCCTCTTCCTTTTTCTGAACAAGAAGGGTGTGTTCATAAGGAGAGTGATTGTTTCCTGTCTAATGCCTGGTTATGTTCTCTTTCTGGACTCCTTTTCATCAAGAATATTCAAAGCAGTTTCCTAGTACAGCATTTGGAAGCGTATGCCATATTGGCCCTTTAAATGATAAAACTAATTTTTGGTTCAATAAAAGAAAAATTTTGATAACAAAATATATGTAAAACTAGAATTTTATAATTCCAAATAGTAAGTTGCCTTTATTAACCAAAGTATTTGTTTGCAGTCATTTACCTGAAAATATTTTAAAGCTCTTACAAAACTTGGATTGTGATAAAGTTAACTTAAAAACTTCTTGCCATGCTGCTGGGCATACCACTGCTGTCTCTGCTTGCGGTTTTCCAACTCAGTCAGAAGAGCCTGTCTGTAGGCCTCGTACAGCTTAACGATCTGCTCCAGCTCCTTCATGAACAACAACTTCAGCATTCCCTGGTATGTGTCCAGGTCAGCCAGCTGGAAGAGTTCCCACTTCAGAATGTGGTCATATCTGTTGTGAGACATAGTGTTCATATATAACACATACACATCTATCCACAACAATGAATTGGTCTATTTTTACATATATTATTATAAGTAAGACTTTAAATATTTGAGTTAGTAGAACTAGCTTTTTTTGAGCTGGGGACTGATGCTGACCATGCACTCCTGGGCTCAGGGTACCCTCTTGCCTCACCCTCCTTCACAGCTGGGAATACAGGACCATGCTGATGCACATGGCTCTAAATACACTATTTTCCTTCTTCCCTCTCTTTTTAAAATTCACTTCCATTTTTCATGTGTGTGAATGCTTTGCCTGCATACATATAAATGCACAATATGCATGTCTGGTACCCAAGAAAGCCATCAGGTCCCCTGGAACTGGAGTTACAGTTTTATGCCACCATATGTTTCCTGGGAACTGAACCAGGGTCCTCTGCGAAAGCAGCCCATGCTCTCTCTCCAGTGCTAAGTACATGGTTTTTAATTGAGAGACTATGTAGGAGTGTTTTGCCCATGTGATATGTCTGTGCACCACATGCATGCTTGGTGCCTATGAAAGACAGAAGAAGACACTTGATCTCCTAGCTGCCACGTGGGTGCTAAGAACCAAACCTGGGTCCTCTACAAGAACAGCCGGTGCTCTTAACAATTGAGCCATCTTTCCAACCCCAAAATGCTATTTTTTTTAAGGAAGGAAAAAAGCTCTTAGATATTATCTCAGGTTAAAGAGTGTTTAAGAATCAAGCCCTGGACAACCATTAATACCAACTCCAGACTATAGTAGGTCTGTAATTTCCCAAAAGCACATCCTTTGCTCTCTGTAAGTTCATACAAAGTTAATGTAAGATCTTAGAATACTTGAGAGAATACTGTGCTTATAAGTGATTATGTAGAGAAATGAGCAGAGTCACTGGTGTCATTAGTGCTAGCAGATTGACAAATGTATAAGAGGATACTGTTCACTACGCCAAGCAGAAAAAAAAGATGAATTATTATTTGTAGGCCAGCTACTCCTAAAGATGAGTAACTAGAACTAAAACCAAGAAAGACGGGTCTGAAGAGATGGCTCATAAGTTAAGAGCATGTAGCTCTCTTGCAAAGAACCTGAGTTCAGTTCCTAACACCCTCATTAAGCAGCTCACAACCTCCTGTAACACCAGCTGCAGGAAATCCAAAACTTTCTTTTGGACTCAAGCTACACTAAACATATGCATACACAAATACATACACATACTTAACAATAAAATAATTCTGCATAGAATAAACTCAAAATGAGAGAATAATCCAAAGAAAACTCCACAATGTGACATCATGTTCACTATACTTCTGTGTGTCTTAGAAGGCCTCTAATCCCCCTAGGTACGTAAGTGGCTCACGGTGAGTTGGAACTACAAAACCAAGGTGGTACACTTCGAAAGGGAAGATATGAGACAAGTCAGTTTTCTCGTTTACAGAGGAAAAACTCTGAGAGCTTAAATGTTTAGTGACTATCAGTTCAGAAAGACAGTTCTATAGCCCAAGAAGCTTTAGAATGGAAGTTTTCAGGGTGAATGTCCATTACTAGAGGAATGTAAATACAGTGAGTCATGTACCTACGTACTGTCATATCTCAAATCACTGCAGGGCAGACATAAAAGGAAGCTTTAATTACAAAGTCTAGTGAATTTAGGTCCTGCCTAGTGAGTACTTTGGTAACTCACTTGCCATTTTATTTCAGAAGGATCATCTATCTAATATAAAAACACAGCTCCAAATAAATAAATAAATAAATAAATAAATAAATAAATAAATAAATAAATAAATAAGCAAGCAGAGAGCATACTGAGCAGTTGCTGTGTCTTGAGTGTGTGCCCCAGGAACACCAGCAGAGGAGGCAAAGGTGCAGTAAGCATTTCAATGGACTCCCATTTTTATTCTGTTATTTAAAGATTGAAAACTTACTACTCATTTCTTTGCAGAAACCTGGATATTCTCCTTTCTAGGCAATTAACTCCTCGTGAACAGTAACTGGAGTTGCATGAAGAAGCAGTTACATCTCAAGTGTCTCCCATTCAGGTAGCTTAATTTACTTAGGATTTCTCTGAAATTCACTGGTGATTTCTAAGGAAGAGCTTATTCTCAGGGTGTCTGCTTTGTTTCACCAGTGTACCAGGCTCTTAATTGGGTACTCTTTTTTTGATTGTAAGTACTGTATTATGTTATGTTATATGTTAATCTCATATAAAAATATAAAGAAAGCAACAACAATTAAATTTGTCATATTTGATATTATTATATATCCATTACTAGAGTTCTGCACACAAAGTAATGAGGATTCAGGTATCTTTGAAGGATTCTTACTTCTAATCAGAGTCAGACTTTATAAGCTCTGATATCCTTTCTTAAATATTACATAGAACCCAATATTATAAGAAAAGCACAGTACTTTTTTTTTGAGATAGGGTGACTTTGTGGCTGTTTAAGCTCACTCTGTAAACCAGGGTGGCCTCAAGCTCAAGAGAACTGCCCGCCTCTGTCATATCCATATATGTGCTCCACCCCCATCAGTGCTGGCATTATAGGTATGTGCCACCACCAATGAGCTAAGCATGGTACTTTTTATGTCAAGCTTGTTAGAGAACCCAAAGATACTGGACTGTGCTCACTTACTTCACAGGGGCTCGGGCATAAACCTGAAGCCAGTCAGGAATTTCTGCAGTATGGTAGGGATTCGCAGGAACCAGGAGGGACTGATTTCTTTCAGTTTGCTGTGGCTGGTACGTGATGGGAGGAGGCTGATCATACCGAGGCACACTAAGAACAAAAAATTGACATTTATTAAAACAGAAGCCCTTTACCTAGGCCAGAAATTATGACCATGAAGCTTTTAAGAATCAGTGTGGTTCTTGGCCAAAGTGACTATCTTCGACCCCTAACAGAACTTTTCATGATAAAGGTCTATATGGAAGTATACCTCCTCCTCTTTTGGAAGCTGCTAATGATAGATGAACACCCACTCTGGGGAGGGGGACTGGACCAGGGGTAGCTCTCACTGTGGCCTGCCTTGAGCCCTGGGCCCAAGTCCCAATCCTGGTGCCTCCTCTCCCTTGTTTACTCCTCAGCCCCTCTGGTGTCCACTCCTTTGGCCCATCCCCATTCTGCAAGCTTCAAGCTAAGCTATGAAGGAAAAATAAAATGACTACTGCAGACCATGACACTTAGTGCCTGAGGTAGCATAATTAATATAATGGCAATACAGTTAAAGAGGAAGAACCCATGGATACTTCCCGTGTAACTCACACAGAGCACCACACATCGCTGATAGAGGCAGGCCTATTACAGAGGGTGGCAGAAAGACATGATGAACTGTTTTAGATGGGGTTGGTAGTGTATGATCTTGATAAAAGAGCAAGTGATGTTCTGAGAGTTTCATAAAGAAGGAGCTGTCTGTGCTACAAACAAGTTCAGGGATAGTTCATGAACTATCTCACATTTAGAAGAAAAAGTGGCATAAGCACAAAGCAAGTCTTCCTCCACCACTTTATACAAACAAAAGTGGAGTTATGAAGACCTACAAGCAAAGAGAGAAGCAGGAAGAGGTGCAAGAGTCTACAAAGGGGCCTGATGAAACAAAGAGCAAGCAGGGCCTTGCTTGAGAGGTGGTTATACTCTGGATGTAGCCACCAGACAGAGGAAGTATGGTGGTCCTCCACCAGCCGGTGTGTACTCAGCTGTGCAAGCTGGAACTGAAACAGGTCTTTGTGAATACAAATCCCAAGAGACTTGTGTGGGGATGAGCTGGTACCCCTTTGTGAGAAGGCTGGTCCTATCTGGGATCTACATCTCATGATGGAGCCCCTCTGGTCAAAACAAAGGCTATGCATTTATCACCTTCTGTGAAAGGAAGCCACCCAGGAAGCAGTTCTACTGCGTAAGAGCTATGGAATTTGTCCCAGCAAATACCTGGCAGTGTGTATTGGCGAGCAGCATACTTTTTGTTAGATCCACTCTAAAGAATAAGACTAAAGAAAACATTGTGGAAGAGTTCAGGAAAGTTTCAGGTGTAACTGAGGGTTTGGTGGGCGCGATTCACGATCATCAGCTGATGACAAGAAGAATGAAGAGCACAAGTCAGCAGCACGTGCAGATGCCAGCTGAAGAGTGGGAAAGCAAGAGTGTGCGCTGAATAGGAATGGCCCCAGAGATTCACAGATTTGAATGCTTGGTCACCAGGGAATGGCACTACTGGGAGGTATAGTCTTGTTGGAGGAAGTGGGTCATCGGGGGGTAGGCTTTGACATTTCGGGTGCTCAAGCCAGGCCCAGGGTCTCTCTCCCTGCTGCCTGTGGATACAGGTGTAGAACTCCCAGCTGCCTCTCCAGCACCATGTCTGCTTCCGTGCCACCATGCTCCTTGCCATGATGATAGTGGATTAAATGTCTGAATTATAAGCCAGCCCAAATTCTGTGTTTTCCTTTTATAAAGTTTTATAAACTTTTAGAAAGTTGTCATGGTTGTGGTGTGTCTTCACAGCAGTAGAAACCCTAACTAAGACCCAGCTGAATGGGCTGACCCTGTGCAAGAACCAGATCCAGAAGTTACAGCTACCATGAAAGTTTCATTTTTTATAAACTTGGCAACTATAGTGACATAAGACTGACTGAAAAAGTAATTTTCTGAGCTTGGAACACTGGGGAGAGTGAAGAAGTTGAAAGATTATGCATTTGTTCATTTTGGAGACAGAAGAGCTGCTGTTAATGCTCTGGATGAAATGAATGGAAAAGAAACAGAAGGGAAAGAAATTAAAATTGTCTTAGCTAAGCCACCAGACAAAAAAGCCAAGCTCCTAGACAGGCCTCCAGAAACACTACATATGGAGATAATGACTCTCACCTCCTCCCAAAATGAGATGTCACAGCCATGGGGGAGGGGAAGGTAGATACAGCTACCTCCAGATTATCAGGATTATCATGGAGGCTATGAAGATCCCTACTACAGCTAAGATGATGGCTTACAATGAAGAGGAAGAGGAGGAGAAGGGAGAGTGCAGGGAGCACCACTCTAGAAGACAGCTAGCTATCCAGAAGGAGCACATTTGGCCTACCAAGAGCCTCAAGGAGTGGCAGAGGGGGTCCTGTAGAACAGCAGAAGCCGTGGACCATGGGACTCAGGGCAATCGAAGGGGCAATGTAGGAGGCAAGAGGAAAGCAGGTGGGGACAGCCAGCCTGATTTAGGTGTCATAAGGCCAACAACCAAGAGAACTGGGGTGCCTGACTCAGAGCAGCAGCCGTCTCAAGGAGGTGGAAACTATTTACAATAATGACAACCAAGAATTTTATCAGTGTAAATAGAAAAGGACTTGAAAATGATACTGACAAGATATGATTGGTTCTAGATTCACATTCTTCAGAAAAAAAACTGGCATAACTATCATCTTTAACAGTATGTTGCCATTTGTATTCGGCTGAAGAAGTCACTATTGTGTATAATACTTAAGGCTTTTTATTTTTCTTTTCATAAATGCTCTTGGACATTATTGGGCTTGCAGAGTTCCCTTGTTCTGGGGTCACAATGCTTTTATTGTTCCAGGCTTCATTTAACTTCAAAACAATCTGTTAAATCAGAACCTTTGGCTTGGGCAGTTGTTTTTCTGGGTTTGGAACAGATTTCGCAGGTGTGTGAAGTATACTGTAAATAAAAGTATAAACTAGATGGAAGGGGAGGAGGACCTCCCCTTTCAGTGGACGCGGTGAGGGGCATGGGATATGAGGGAGGGAAGGTGAGATTGGAAGGGAATGAGGGAGGGGGCTACAGCTGGGATACAAAGTAAATAAACTAAATATAAAAAATAAAAATTTAATTAAATAAAAAAAAACAACAGAAAGTACGAACTAGTGCTTTGCTATAGTAGTCTAAAAAAATTAAAGCAAACAGATTTTTTTTTTATTGAAAATAAGCTACAACTATATGTTTTCCTTTCCTAGAAGCAGATTCACTGTGTTTTAAAGCTATTATAATTTCATACCTTTTTGAAATCTGCCCTACAAAATTTGTTTGGCTTACATGTCAAAGCCTTGACAATTTGTTCTTTGATGTGACTGTATTTCCAATTTCTTGTTTATGGAAATTTAAAAAAAAAAAAGAGAGAGAGAAAAACAAGCAACAACCACCAAAAAAACGAAGTTAATTTCTTCCATATTTTAAAGCATTTCTTCTGGCAAGTAATTATTTCTTTTAAGGACAGCTTTAAAGGTGATAAAAAGTTGAATCTTAGTTGTAACCTTTATACAAGGCTTAAATTACAAGCGCAGATTTCTGCAAAAAACTAGTAATTTGCTAACATTTAAACTGTAAAGGGTTATAGCTTTTCTCTAAACAATGACAACAGAAGATGTTTTTCTTCCTCCTGCTGACTGAAAGATGAGGGTGGGGTCTGTGCTGCCACAGGACTCTTGCTGGGCACTAGGCCAGGTTAGGAAAACAGCTGGGAGTTGAGGAGAGCCTACCTTAAATCAGAGAGTTACAAAGGATCATGTTTCAGTTAGCTCTAACAGCCTGTGTAAGCCGAGCAGGGAGGGTGGTTACATAGGAGGGAGATGTTCACGGAGGGATGCTGTGCAAAGTACTGAACACCTGCAAGCTGGAGGGAATTCTGGGAAACCAAACTACGCAATTTCAGACATAAGAACAAAACTAAAATGAGCCTGCCTCTAAACATAAAAGACATGTGAATATTTAAAAGGTCACTGCTTTCTTAGCTTGCATTAAAGTAAGGTCTAGATTATTCCATAGTTAACAGTTCAGTTTATTTTAAGATTTTGTGTGTATGTGCGTCCATGTGTGTTTACCCCTGGAGCCCAGAAGACGGTATCAGATCTCTTGGAGCTAAAGTAACAGGCAACTGTAAGATATCAATGAAGGTGCTAGGAACCAAACTCAGGACCTCTGAAAAAACAGCCAGTGTTCTTTATGACCGAGACATCTCTCCAACCCCAACAATGTACTTGATGCACCGAAGAATATCTTCAACATTTTTAATAAGTAGGTTCAAAAGGGAAATGGTAATTGATACCATATGCTTTGAAATCAAATATGCCTGTGTTTTTGTTTTGTTGTAGTTTTGAGACAATGTCTACCTAGGACTCTGTAGACCAGGCTGGCCTTGAACTCAAAGAGTTCCTCCACCTGGCTCAGTCTCCCAAGTTCTAAGATTAAAGGTGTGAGTGACCATGCTTACTGTGTTTTAAATTCAGTTTAACCACCTATAATTTGTATGAAATGTGGGTAGAACTGCCATTACTTCACTAAACCTCCTTAATTGTAAGTGGACAAATAAATTTTTAACACAGATGACGTTTCCCAAGAATGAACAAATGTAAGTCACAAGTTCTGTGTAAAGACTGTGCCATCCAACCAAACAGCTACCGATACTACTATGTGAACTGCAGAGTGCTAGTTTTTCCTGCCTAACATCTGCTGAACTGCTAAGAGAAGCAATTGTTTGTTAAAATGCTTTGTGAACCATCAAAACTCCACAGTAATACAAGGTTGAGATAAACGAAGTAACTTTTCAAATCTGGTTGTAGAGATTGCTACTATGTGACCTCAAACCATAAACAGGGCCTTAGTTCAACAACTTCATGAAGTCACTCAGTAAACACTGACTGACTAAGTGCTATTAAATGCAATCATTGGAAAAAAAAAAAAAAGTTTCAAGTTTGAATCACTAAATCACTTAAAACAATACACCAATAATGTCATCCCTTTAGGAGGTAATTCTCAAATGTATTCTCATGATCTTAATGGCTCTAAATTACAGATATCCACCATAACCAACAAATTGTATTAGGTCAGGTAATCCCAGGCAGTATCAACGTGCTTGTAACATTGTAATCCCTTGTACTCAGTTCTGGCAGCTTAAAGATGATTTTGGTAAACTATTTGTTCTTCACTCTTAAGCTAATGTGGGTTTGTATGTACTCTGAAGTAGTATCTACACATAAACAGCAATCTCAGTTGGATTAATCAAGTCTCAAGTGTTCCTCAGCCACATATGACAACTGACTACAGCATTAGATAGCACAAGGCTTAAGTATCATTCAAAACAGCCCAAAAATTATTGTTTATATTTATTAAAAAGCTAGAATATTTTGTTGCATTCCAACTTTTACTTCAGTAAGAAACAACAAAAAATCATGACTGAAGTTGAATACAAACAGTAAGATAATATCAAAATTTCAAAGTCTATTCTGACTTAGGAGGAGGTGGGTCTGACTTATGGGAACTTAAGATGAAGAGATAGGTGTATTAGCTTCAATTTATTGCTATCTACAACAAAAATATTCTGACATCTCTTCTAAGTGGAATGTAATCACAAATATACATTCGTTTCAAGCTGCTCAAAGAGAAAATATTTTTTAAGACTTATTAAAATCATTCATTACTAAAATATATTTAGGATAAATATAAAATTTGAGAACTACTTAAAATCTCAAGCTTCAAGATGCTTATCTCTTCAAAAAATGTGAGATCAAAATCTAACATAGGATGCTTTTAAAACAGAAAGCTGAAAATGAAACTGCTACTCTACCTGGGAGCACAGGGGTGCCTGTACTGAGCTCTCTTATTTGTGTGATCCACATAATAGGTTCCAAATTCTGATGACTCCACTCGTTCCCATCCAGGAGGAAGTCCTTCTCGTTCAAGAGGGTGACTCCAATGAGTTGTGTTTGTGTTATGATCTATGTAGTATTTTCTCCCTCTCATCGTCCAGTCCACAGACCATCCAGGAGGAAGGGGCAAATCTTCAGATCCATGGTTAGTTAAGTTCCCTAAAGATGTAGCAGCAACTCTCCCAATACCTGAGGACAAAAGGAAATTGAACAAGTGTTAGAATATCTGTTTAAATATATCAGTATAAGTTTTCCACAAAATTCGCCACTACTATTTAATCAGAAAGAGAAAGAACAACCTAATTTTGAGAGGAATATGAGCTTTGGATTGTTGGTTTGAATCATCTATCACCAAGGCCCAGAAGCACTTAAATATTTATACTACTAAAAGGAAAAGTGAAGAAAGGAAAAATCTTAATCAAGATTTAAGATCTGACATTTCCTCTTTAACAACAAAAACAAAAAAAGCAAAAGTAAACTTGTAAAACCATTCCCAGTGTATAATTTTATAAAAAGAATCTAGCTGTGCCCTAGAATCATTAAGTAAATCACCAAGGCAGTTTATGCAGTAAATATACAAATAAATCAGTCACATCCTGAACACAACTAAAAACAGAAGTTAATGAAGTAACACCACTTATTATGGCTTTAAAACTCAAAAAAAAAAAAATCAAGTTCCCAAGTAACTGAAATATATATTTTAAAATATATACTATATATTTTACATATCTGGCTAAGCAAAATGTTTAAAGAGTGGCAATAAACTCATTTTTCAACTTGCCTAAAATTATACAATCATAATATGCTGAAATGTCAGAATCCCTGCTTAGATTAGAAGAGCAGTGTTTCTGTCAATCATTTCAGTATCTATGTAAACAGCAATAACAAAAAGTAATTTAGAGGACATTAAAATTAAGGTAAATGCTTCTATTCAAACCCTGAAATTCTAAAGGATGAAATGTAAATTTATAAATCTAGGTTTTGGGCAGGTGGTTTAAAACTGTATTGACTTAACATACAGCATACAAATGCTAAGTGCAAAAGGCTAGTCACTGCAGCATAGCCTTATTGAAAGGCTAATGATAAACCAATATAGACCAGGTAAGTGAACTCAGTAGGTCAGAGCAGAATACTGGACTACACAGCCTCACACATGAACATGTTCTCTAATTATTACCCTGAAGAGTAGTTAAGAGTAAGAGAAAACCAGCAAGCAGACTCTTGCCTGTAATCCCAGCACTTGGGAGACTGTGGCAGAAAAATTGCCACAAGTATGGTATCAGTCTAGGTTGCTCAGTAAGTTCTAGGCCAAGCTAGGCTAGAGGGAGACCCTGTCTCAACTGTCCCCACACCACCCCACTCCACCCGAAACAAGGAGTGAAAAAAGTGCGAGTAATATGCTTCCTTTATTTAGCCAAACTTAAAATAGTCCTGGGCCCTACCATCCCAGACTTCCTGGTATTCACCAGTCTTTGCAAGCAATAATTTATGGCAGAAAAAATGGTATGTAAATTCTGAAATTAAGATACGAAACACCATGCATGCAGCTCTGTCTTTATCAAGCTCACATCCTTCCCCTTGGATCACTCAGGGGAAAGCCAGCTGCTCTAATGTCATAAATAGTGCATGTAATGAGAAACTGAGGCCTCCAGCTGTAATTAAATGCTCTGAACTATGTGCATGTAAGGAAGTGGATTATTACCACCTCCGTGAAACAGTGGCATAACTGAAGCCATACAACTTGATGTGAGGCCCCAGTTAGAAACTTCCAGCTGAGCTGCTTCTGATATCCAACCCACATAAACTCAACTGTCTGTCATGTCACTGAGTTTAGAGCAACATACAAAAGAAAATGAATAGAGATGAGAAAAAATATGGATATGCACACATACATGTTTCTATTTTCACAAAATGCTGAAATGTAAGAATACAACAAAAATTAATGAAACTGGTTATTTATAGAAGGACAATGATAGAAATGAATCTGTATCCCTGGATGGCCTGGAACAATGCCGCGAACTCATGAGTTCTGGGAGTAGGAGAGGTTCCTGCCTCCGCCTCTAGAGTGCTGGGAGTCAAGATGCAAGCCACCACACCAGACACATGAACGACACCTCAGCTACTATAATAAATCACTATTCTCAGTATGAAAAAATACCTGCAAGCATGGCAACACAATGTGGATACACAAAACATTAACACCACACAGCAAGACACTCAACATGCTTAAAAATGGGGCGTTGGCTTCACGTGTTCTATAATGAGTTCTTTGATGCAAAAAGTAAAATCCAGAATCATTTAAGTCTCCAATGGTATAAATTGATAAAACTATCTCCAAAACAAATCCCAAAATGTCTTTCCTAGATTTGTCCACTGAAAAATCTGGAAGCAATAATCTATCCAGCAGCAACAAATTCAGTAGCAATAGGCTGCGATCTCAAAACTCCACATGCCAACCCCTCTGAAAAGGAACCAGAGCTCCTTGAGGGTACCGTGAGTCAATGGTTGATTCCAAGTGTGACACACGGCAGGCACCAAAGGAGTCTGCAACATCCAACCACCCAGGCACATTAGAAAGCACAAACAATGAAGACTGAAGGAGACCAATCCTGAGGGGACCTTAGTGTCCACAAGGGAGCAGTCCAACAGAAGTACCCCTCAGCAATGTAGTACCCTAACATCTACAAGTTCACCTTGAAGACACAACTAGTCCTTGGTCTGGGTCAGGAATCTCAGGATAAGCTTAACAGTCTGTTGTCCCAGAAAAATCTAGAAAGTTTCTAATGTCCAAAGTTGTAACAACTTAGATAATTTGCGACTCAGAATCACATCGTAACCTTAAATATAAATAGCCCAAATGAGAAAAAAAGCAGACTTCCTTAGTGAAAACGTCAGCTGTGTCGATCCTCACAGAAGAACTGCACATATTTAGATATCCCATCACAACAGGGGAAGCTCAATATACTGGTCTTCTTCACTAATAGTGTATTAGTGATAGCGGCTACCACCCAAAACCAGGGGTCTAAAAGGAGGACAAGAGTGCAGGGCAACAGAGAATCTGCATGGAGATCACGTACTTCTTCACACAATAGATTTTTCTCTCCTTCCTCCACCCCTCTCCCTTCTTCCTTCACAGCTTCTCTCCTCCCCCACTATCAAAGCCAGTAAAATTAGCTCAGTGGAAGGAGGAGGAAAGTATCAGATAAAATTCATACTGGCATGAACTCATCTACACTATCAGGATCACAGAAAATAAAAAACTGAGACTGTGACAGAGACCACAAAAGGCTACAAAGATATGAATGGATCTTGGAACAGAAAATGAATCTTAATGAAGAAAACTAGTTAAACCTAAATAAATACTGTGATTAAAAACTTACCTATGAGGTTATGAAGATACCCCACAAAAAAATTCCTGACTTGCTTCAAAGTGGCTAAGGTACCACTCCATTACTCTGAAAATAGTAAACAGAGACCTAATGTGTACACCATTTTTCCTAAATGAATAACCACCCCAGCTCTTATAAAAGAAAACTGTTTAGAACTCCAACTAGTAAATCCAATGAAATGACAGAATTAAAGTATCACAGTCTGCAATACCCAACAGAAAGGATTATTACTAACTACCCGAAAACAACAGGTAAGCCTGCTGCAAGAGGACTTATTGATAACCAGGCTGACATCCAGAGCTTGGTCAAACTTAACATCGCAAGAGAAACCAGTCACAACACATCTCTAGAACTTATGGAATAAATGTCCACTCTACCACAGGGATGAGGACTCCAGCGGAGACTCATTACCATTTCACATGATAGGAAAAAAAAGGTGTAAGAAAGTGATTTTACCTAAGTCCATACAGTACAAGATCAAGTAGTGAACATGACTAAGCACATCATTTTAGCAACAAAGATAAATAATTACTGTTCAAGGAAAAACAAAGCTGCCGTCAGTAAAAGCAAGCAAGCTACCAATTTTGAATTAAGCACTATGAAAAAGATAAGAACTTCAGTTTCTGAGCTACAATTTAAAAAAAAAAAAAGTTAGTTTTCCATAATTTAAATTAGTCCCAGAAAATAGTAACTGGCATTTATTCATAAATGAACCGCTTCTATTTGTATGGCTGTGGTGTACAAATATGTTCCAGTAAATAAAAAGTAAGCATTCACAAGCTAATGATAGGATTCAACTTTATCTTTTTTTTTTTTTTTTAGTACTTTATCTTTACCAAGCTTCACTGGATATGCCTTTGAAGACCCCTTCACTGAATATGCCTTTGAAGACCCTAACAACCAGAAAGACTCCTGAGACCTACATGAGTAAACAGCACTTAAAAATTCTGGTTTCCAAATTCAGTAGTTCCTAAAGACAGAAAAGTGGATTATGGATCGCTAATGAGTTCCACAAGGACCACAGTAACAGATACCAAATACTACGTTCTGTGTTACATTAGGATGTTGGTAAAGGGCTTTTAGTGTTGAACCAAGGCGACTAGTGGCTGCTTCTCTTGCTTGGCAAAGGTACAGCTCTGTCTCTAAAGAGCTTCTCACAACATGATTCTAGTTAACTAAATGCTTGCACATTTACTGGAATAAATGCCTAAGTATTTTTGAATAAAGTCTGATTCCTTCAGTTTGAGATTTTTATAATTTTATTTCTTTGGTGATTTTTAAAACTTTAAAAACAAGTTTAGGACCAATTCATCAATTCAGCTAGGCTGGCCAGGAGGAAAACTTATGGGGCTCCATTGGTCTCTGAGAATAAAAGTTCTTGCTACTAAGCCAGATGACCTGAGTTTGATCCCCAGGACCCACAAGGTGGAAGGAGACAACCAGTTCCTGCAAGTTGTCCTTTAATGTCCACACATATGAACACAACCCCCCCAACACACACACATTCCTCCTGTCCGCCTGTCTCTCTTACACATATACACACAGACACTAGGTACTCACATGCGTACATGTGCACATACTGACAGAATCATCAGAGAGGAGGTTCAGTTAAGAAAATGCCTCTATAAGACTGGGCTGTAGACAAGCCTGGAGGGCACTTCTCAGTGATCAATGTGGGAGGGGCCAGATCTTTGAGGGTGGGACCATCCCTGGGCTGGTGCTCCTGGATTCTATAGGAAAGCAGGCTGTGCAAGCCATGGGGAGCAAGGCAGTAAGCAGCACCCTTCCATGGCTTCTGCATCAACTCCAGCCTCCAGATTCCTGCCCAACTTGAGTTTCAGTCCTCCCTCCCTTCAGTCATGATGTGGAAGTGTAAGCCAAATAAACCCTTCCCTCCCCAAACTGCTTTGGTCATGGTGTTTTATCATATCAACAGCAACTCAAACTAAGTCAGACATCATTTTTAAAAATTAAAAAGCAAATAGTTTTTTGTTTGTTTTACAAAAGACTTAGAATAAAAGCCTACTGACATTAAAAGCAGAGGTTGGTTATAACCTAAAATCAAATCTTACTTTTGTTTTGTTTTGTTTTTCGAGATAGGGTCTCTCTGAGTAGCCCTGGCTATCCTGGAACTCACTCTGTAAACCAGGCTGGCCTCAAACTAAGAGATCCTCCCATCTCTCCCTTCTAATTGCTGAGATTAAAGGCATGTGCCAACACCACTCAGCTCAAATCTTCCGTTTAAGGTAATGTTTTATTTAGGAAAATGCCCATTATCTTGTAATTTGTGTGTATGTTTATATAACAGTGTGACTGTGTACATGTGCACACATTCATGTTAGTACATGTGCTTGTGGAGGCCCAAAGAGGCTTGGGGTTTAGATCAGGTGCCTTTCCTCACCTGCTCTCCAAGCTTCTTTGTTGAGATAGTGTATCTCACTGAATCAGCCAGGCTGGCTGGCCACTGAGCTTCAGGGATCCATCTATCTCTTCCTCCTCACCAACCACACTGGGTTACAAGAGCAAGCCACCACTCCTGGCAAGGGTCTGAGGATCTGAGTTCAGATCCTCATGCATGCTCAGCTCACCCTCTACTGACTGAGGGGGCTCCCCACACCTTATACTTTCTATTTGGGATTGGAAAGTTGTTTTAAAATCTGCCTTTATTATAAAAGCCAGATCCAACTGCTCCTAGGAGAGATTGGTAGAAATTTATATTATTTCCTCAATTATATTTTACAAATCAGAGTTTTAAGACAAGATTTCAACTTGTTATTTCATGTCTTCATATTTAAAATATGGAAAGTTAAGGAAGAAAAGAATTATAGATTGAGTATCCCTTATCTAGATGCCTGTGGCCACAGTGTTTTGGATTTTGGAACTGGTATGTGTGTAATATCCTAGATATTCTCACCAAATCTGAACATCAAATTTGTGTATGTTTTGCATATCTCTTATAAAAATAGCCTCAAGATAATCTCATATAGTATTTTCAGTATATCTACCAACGAATTATGAGAGGTTTTACTCCTGTAATCCCAGCATTAGGAAGAGAGGCAGGAGGATCATTGCAAGACTGAAGCTAGTTTGGGCTATATAGTGAATTCCAGACTAGCCAAGACTATACAGTGAGACTGTAAACGCACACACATACACACACATGCACGCGCATACACACAAAACAATTTTTAAACATTGTGTTGGTGTGGTGTCATATTCATGCTCAAAAAAACGGATTTTCGATCATTTCCCAGGTCAGATTTCTGGAACTGGGATATTCAATCTGAGCTATCAGTGATGTGTGCAATACACAAATGGGAAAGTGAGTGTAAGAACTGAACGCAGCGTAATAGCATCAGTTCTCAACCTGTGGGTCACAATCCTGTTGGAGGTCAAACAGCCTTCTCACAGGGCCATCAGAAAAAAGGCCATCAGAAAAAAAAACAACAAATGTTTACATTATGATTTTCAGCAGTAGCAAAATTATAGTGACGAAGTGCAACAAAATAATTTTATGGTTGGGATCACCACAACCTGAGGAATGTGAAGTGCAACAAAATAATTTTATGGTTGGGATCACCACAACCTGAGGAATGTATTAAAGGATTGCAACACTAGAAAGGTAGCAAATCACTGATCTACATTAACAATAAACACAGCTATTACTTCTGTTTTCCTTCAGCTGACAAATGTCATCAGGCTCCAGATTTGGAACCTCTGAATTAACTCATTTATTTTATCAAGTATTCCCTTTGTACCAAGGCGCTATGCTAATCATATCTGACTCTTCTTTCTCCCTTATCTCTCCAACTCTACTAGGGGCCTAGTTCTATGAATATGGATGTGTCCCGCTTTACCCTTGTGCCTTCCAAGTGTCTGAAGCTATCTTCATTGACTTCCTTTAAAATATTAAACACTGTGGACTAGAGATGGCTGGGGTTGGGAACACTTGCTAGTCTTGCAAGAGGACTTGAGATTTGTTCCCAAGTCCCATGTAGCAGCTTACAACTGCCTATAACTCTACTTCCAGGGGGTCAGGTGCTCTCTTAGTACCCAAGGGCAGTGTACATATGTAGAGGAATTTTAACTCAGAACATGGCCGCTCTGGTGAGAGATCACATACAAAAACCTTCTGGGTCTGTGTGAATTGACTGGAATATAAACACTCCTTTAATCCACAAGACAGGCAAGCAGATCTGAGTTTGAGGCCAGCCTGGTACAGAGCAAGTTTCAGGTAAAGAAAAGCATAGGTCCAGGTGTGGTGGTATATGCATTCAATCCCAACCAATGGAGGTAAAGTTAGTTTGAGGAAGGGAGCACCCATGTTTGAAAATGATGTCTAATTGGGAGGCAAAAATGAATTAGAGAAGATCGGACAGAATAGGGAGAGAGGAAAAGGAGGCTATTTAAGAGGCAATGAGAGAGAGAGATGCAATTTTACCAGGATGGTAACAGAGACAGGTGGCAAAGAGAGAACTCAAGTGAAGACCGAATTAGCCAAAGAATGAGGAGCCAAGAGATTAGAGCAGATTGTTGGAAGTTAGTTCAAGGCCAAGCAGAACAATTCAGGGGCCAAGAGAGAAGCCAGATTGAGTAAGTCAGCTGGAAGAAGAGTTTGAGCCAGAACAGCGGAGTTGCACCAGCCAGCCCAAGCTCAGTAAGAACAAGAAAGTGTGAGCTTATTAAGCAGTTAAGTGTCAGAGTGTCAGAGGCTGAAAACATTCTGGGCCTAGGTTAGATTGTATGGAGGATACAAATCTCCAGGACTAGGCCTAGGTTAGCAGACAGGCAGTAAGCCTCTAAGGCAACTGAACCAAGTGAATAAAAGTTACTGTTACATACATACACTGCCCACGTGCATGCCTAGTGCCTGCAGAGGCCAGAAGAGGGTGTCAAAGCCCCTTGACCTGGAGTCATAGGTTGTAAACTGCCATATGGGTGCAAGGAAATGGACCAAGTCCTCTGAAAGTGCTCAGCCAATGCTCTTAACGATTGAGCCATCTCTCCAAGCATTGATCTTGAAATATACAATGGCTTCTTTGTTTCAAGTCTAAGCTTTCTGTTGAACCATGAATCTCCATTTCACTCTATTATCATATTAAAATAGGTAGTAATGTGGTCCATTTAATGTAAACCACCACTACTATTTGCAGTGGGTATTCCCAAGTTTCCACTTAAATGTCATTCATCTACCCTATTAATGTCAAGTTCATGCTCAAAGCCTACATCAAGTTCTACCCGCTCCTTTGAGCATGCATTCCTTTAAGTATTCCAGTTACACTGATCTTTCTTCTGACCCCACCAAATAGAAGCATCAGTTGTGCCAGGGCTGGTGTGTGTATGCTGGTTTTGTCTCCCTAAACAAGGCATCCCAAGAGGATCAAGGAAATGGTAAACACATAATATTAAATGGAAACTATTTTACTATGGCGAAAACAGTTGTGTTCCAAACTGTTAAGTCAGTTTATTAGAAGCTGCGACCACTGAAAAGCAAATCAGCCTTACACATTTATCTTATTAAGTGGGATAAAAGTTTTCTTCTCAGCTTGCACCAGTTCATCTACAGAAATGAGCACTTAAGAAATCAAGTGGAGCTGCCACATCCTTTAATCCCCTCCTTGGAGGAATTCTTCCAGGTCAGGACGTAAAGAACATGCAGCTTTCTTAATTACATAATCAATATTTCCTGCCTGTTACAAAAAGGCACATTTCACACATAATTTTAACCATCTGTTAAGTCTTTTTGACCAACCCGGGAAATAGTTATTGACCACAAAAAGTCAGGTTTAGAGAGCCAGATCACTAAGTAAGCAATTGCTCACACTATGTACACCTAACAGTCAATTCCTCCTGTTTTTCTTTCCTAGGGTTAAGACCAATTTGCCTGCAGACTTATCCTTCTTGTTCTACCAAACCTAAATCTAATTTCAATCTAACCAGAGACATTAAATTTTTCACATTTTTAAGGCCCACTGTAATAACAGAAGGTCTTTGAGATAAACACCAAGCTTAATATGATGACATAGTAAACAGACATAAAAATTCTGTCCTTCATCATAGGCTAAAAACTACTAGCAAGCAGGTGGAAGCAAGAATGGCAAAAGGCAAAATGGAAACTTTTTTCTCTAGTTGTTTTGTTTGCCTTCCAAGAAAATCCACAGAAGATCTTTTAAATCGAAGTTTTCAGTAAGAATCGACCAATGTGCTATTTATATGTCAAGTTACCTGATGCATGCCTCCCCTGATTCTGTGGCATTCTCTGGAAGAGATCATGGCTGTATTCATAGTATCTGTAATCTTCTTGTGCACGGTCTCCAAGTGGCCGCCTTCTTTGACCATCAAAAAAGTTATCTGAATAAAAGTATCGGGAACCAGAGTCTCCATTTTCAACAGCAAAATTAACTTCTGTTAAAAATGACTGTGATGAGCCATACTCTCGAGGAACATCTGCCAGGCTCCTGACAAGGTAAGAAGAAGGCGCAGACAGTCTATTGCTTTCTCTTCTCATGACTTCATGAGGCGTCCTTTGAACTGGAGTTCTCAGAAAACTCTGGTTTCTTGAAACTACTCCATCTCCAGAAACTGAGAAAGCATTAGGACTTGAATCTGGAAGACAGATATCAGTCCGTCTTGGAATTGTTGGACCATGCCGAATAAATGAAGGCATGAGATCTACAATAAAACAAAGAATAAAATCACCATTTCAACAAGTATGTACATTCTTCAAAAGTTATTCATTTGTCTACTTTCCTGAGATCAGAATAAGACAGGGCTTAAGAAAACAAATTTTAAATTTTAAGACAATACGAGTACTACTTTAAGTTGAGATTATTTTCCCGAGCAAATAAATTTATAATCTGCATGAATGTGCTAGGTGTAGGCTCAGCTACAATCGAATGGATGCCACACATCGCCATATATAATATAGTACAATGTCAGTAAAGACTGAAAATAATCTAACAAACCAGTGCAGTTGCCAGCATCATTGGTTGTGTTCACTTGGTTTTAGTATTATCAAGAATCTTTATTCATGCAAACAGTCTTATTAAAATAAAAAATGTCCCTCCAAAACATGCAAAGGCAGATTTCTTTCAAAAGATTTTTATATTAATAGTTTTTCTACTCTTGGAATTTCCCAGTTCTAAGTACGATGATCAAAACTAGAAAGTAAAGCCTTTCGGTGTGAAAATTAAAAAATAAAATCATCTAATCCCAAGATGCACACAAATGCCGAATCTACTGAAAAGCAACACAAACTTGGAATTATGGCTCCTTTAAGAACAGATAACTCAAAACAAGATAATGGGCTGCTGAAAACAGAACCTGCGGACAGCTTAGCCGTTCTTAGAGAGAAAGCAACTACCTTTAAAACGCGAAGAAATCTGGGTATGGAGCACATTTTCTGAATTCATTAAGTAAATGATATCAGAAGTGTCAAGATAACACCAGAATAACTTAATATTGGAATAATTTACAGTCGATGACAGAAACTCTGTATCAGGTCGTTCACTAAAAGATTCACCTCAACATACTGCGTGATTTCAAATAATGTTTAATAAACTTTATTTGCAGCAGAAAGCAAGCCGTGACTTAAAAACAGAAGGGCAGGCTACTAAAAATAATTTCAAGTCACTGACGTATCCACCCCACCAACTTTGTTGTCAAGCACGGCAGCTCCCACACAATCTGGAAGGCTCGGCACACGGTCACAGCGGAAAAAACACGCTCTCCACCCCTTTCTGCGTGATCGTGGACGAATACTAGGAACTTTTGTCAAGGGCTTTCCCAGCTACGATATGAGGTAATGCTTAATTGAAGTCACACGGTTGCTACCAGCTTCCAAGAAGGAAACTTACACAAGGGGCCCAGCTCCTAGAATGAGAACCAAAGGATTAGCTCTTCCCCAGAACTGTTCTGGATACGCAAGGAAAAGAAAGAAAAAACTCAGAGTCAAACTCAGAGTCTGCTGTATGGCAGACACTATTCCGAGTACGCGGCTTTTTCGCAATCTTAGGAGCAAAGCCGGATACTGGGGCGGCGAGCCTGCTCTGGGAAGCGAGCTAGCACAGTCCCAGCCTCTCGGCCTCTGCACGAAGGACTCCGGGGTGCTGCCGCTTGGAGCGCAGGCGAGCGGCGCCAACCACCGGGCACGCCCCGACGTCCCCGGGTCCAGCGCTCCCCCCTCCCACACCGGGGTCCCCGCCCGCCACCGCCCGCCACCGCCCGCGACACTCACTCCGCAGCAGGGGCGACGTCTCCTTCTTCACGTACTTGCCCTGCACCTCGGCCGGCTTGGACACCTCGGTTTTGGTTTTCTTGCGGGACAGCATCCTCGCGGACGACGCCCGCCCGCCCCAGCCCCAGCAGCTCGCCTAGAGCCGCGAGCCCGCCCCGCGGAGTCCGGGGCGAGA
>NW_026596166.1:10487691-10493357 GCF_907164565.1 Psammomys obesus | reverse complement strand
GCGACGCCGCCCGAGGCCGCCGCCGAGGGCCATGGGCCGCCGCCGGGAGCCGCTACCGCCGCGGCCGCCGCCCACGTCCGGTAAACTTTCCCCGCGCCGCTGGGAATGCCGGGAAAGCCGACGCCGCCAGGCCCGCCCCTCCCCCGCCGGCCGCGGACGCGCCTGCGGGCCGCGGCTCGCGGCGGGCAGCTAACGGGCCGCTCGGGGAGGCTCCCGCAGCCGGGGCGCGGGGTCCGGGCCGTCGGGAGCCGCTCTCGCCCCGGACTCCTCGGCCGCCCCGCTGGAGGCCGCGCAGCCCCCCAGCCGCGTCCTGGGCCGGCTGCTGGGGACGCGGGACGGGACCGCAGGCCAGCGGCACCCGGGAGCACGGTTGTGTGACTCCTGTGCCCACCGAGTCGCTCTGCCCTTCTTCTGCCCTCTTCGCCCACCCTTCCAATCCCCCCTCTCCCTTCCCGATTTCTCCTACCTTGGTCCACGGATTAAAAAGACTTATTTTAGAAGATGGGAGTTTCTATAGCACCTAAGACAAGTTCGACGTTAATGCATTTATCGCATCATTTTAATATTTATACTTAATAACCACGTCTTCTCTTGCAGTTATGTCTTAGAATCTTGAGGCCTCTGTGCACCAGCGCTCAGAACTGAGAATTTTCCACCTAATACAGCAGAATCTGCTTTGTTCTCTGTAACTCGGGTACACAGAATAACCCTTGGAAAATAAGATGGGATTCGCCCCTCTTGACCAAAGTAAGCCTTCATAATGAGGAGAATGTGCATAAAAGTATGCCTGTGAGCCCAGTACAGGGCGGCAGAGGCAAGTGGATCTCTGTGAGTTCTAGGCCTGCCTGGTCTACAAAGCGAATCCAGAACAGCCAGGATACATTGAGAAACCCTGACTCAGAAAAGAAAACAACAAACAAACAAAAAAACTAACAATAGACAGGGGCTGGAGAGATGGTTCAGTGGTTAAGAGCACTGGCTGTTCTTCAGAGGACACAGGTTCAATTCCCAGCACCCACATGGCAGCTCAGGAATCTCTGTAACTCCAGTTCCAGGGGCTCTGACACCCTCACACACACACACACACACACATACACACACACACACACACACACACACAGAAGCATAAACAGCACCAGTGTACATGAAAAGTTAAAATTCATTAAATTATTCAAAAACCATGAAGTGAAACAACAATCACATAACAAACAGTGTGATGTTTCCTTATATAAGATACCAAAACTGGTCAAATTCGTTTACCCATGAACAACGGAGACATTTTATCAGTTGTCTGTCTCTGTGTTTTTATGAAATGTTTCCTCGATATTCCTACAGTTCTATAACAAATATTTATAGAGCACCCACGATGCAAGGTGCTGTTTTAGGTGTCTAGGATATGACAATAAAAGTCCTGATGTTTCAGGGAAGAGAGATCACAAAGAATAAAACTAGTAAAACACGGTGTGTTACGTGGTGAGTGCTGAAGGAAGCATAAACAAGTGAGATTTCACAGGTTCGGAAAGGGTGACAATAACAAAGCCCGTGAGAAGGTGATGCTGGAATTAACTTGCCACACAGCATGTTTCAAGCAGAACAGCAAACGCAAAGTCACTGCAAGCGGTTGTGTTCCTGGCTGATTGTAGGAACCGGAACCGTAAGAGGGTTCACATAGCTGGAACAAAGAACAGAAGGAAATGAAGCTCCTCTGTGAGAGACCAAGCCGTAGGCCTTTGGAGGGGAGGAGTGACATATTTAAATGCATTCACTTCGGATACTGTGTTGAGAGTAGACTGAATGGGAATGGGGTTTCAAAAGTAGGGAGGTGACCAAAAAACATTGCTAGCGTGCATATGGATAAAGGCAACCGGAAAAGCCACGGGTAGTCCTATTTTAGACATCTTAGAGACACGCAGGGTTTGCGGACATTGGTTGTGGAGTTAGAGTAAGAACACGGTGTTGTTCCTTGTGTAAACCCTCAGTAGCCAAGTGGAGTTCAACAGAGCGCTGAGAAGAAGAAAAGCAGTCAAGACTTCCCGTGGTGCAGATAAAAGCGCTAGTGCTAAAGTGTTGGTGGTGTGGATAGAGGACAAGCAATGACGAGACGGAAATGACAGTGGGATTTTGTTGCAGGAAGAATCTGAGGAAGGGAGGTAAAGGAGAAAGGAGTTGCCATGGAATTTCCAGAGAAGAATAGAACGTGGCTCTCGGAATCTTGTTGATAAAGATAGCTCTTTCTACCTGGGGCCTTCCAGAGACTGAAATAAAGGATGCTTTCCACATTCGTGAAGAGAAGAATTGTAGGATCTTGTAGCTCGATGGAAATCTGAAATCAACTATGCTAAGCTCATGAAAAAAATAATACATGTTGTCTTAGATGACCTTCCTGTTTAGTGGAAGAACTCCATTAGTCACCTTTCTCATAATTGTGTCCAAATGTCTGACAAAATCAATGTAAAGGAGAAAAGACTGATTCAGGGTTATGATTTTAAAAGGTTCAGACCATGGTCACCGCTCTCATGTTTCTGGGCCAGCTGGGGAGCGTCTTCATCAAATGGCACACTGGAAGCAGAGAAACGAGAAGGCATCATGGATACGTCACTTCCTAGAATCTGCCCACCCTACAGCCTACTTCTTCAAGCTTGGGCACACTTCCTAAAGTTTCTAGATCCTTCTGAAATCGCTCCACCAGCCGGAGACAAAGTCTAAAGCCAGGGGTGGTGAGCCAGCCTATAAGCAATCTCAGTACTTAAGGGGTGAAGAGGAGGAACAAGATTTCAAAGTCAGCTGCTCCTGAAGCTTACTTCCAGGTCAGTCTGTGCTAATGAGAGCCTGTCTCAACAAAATGACAAAACAAAAGCAATGAGCCAGGGGAGAGCATTTTATATTTAACCACAACAAAGCCAGTGTCAGAACTGTAGTTTTCCATTCCCATCTTGGCCTTTTTCCTGTTATAGCACATTAAAAATCATACTAACCTGAGTCCAGACTGTGTGTTACACAGTTGCTTTGAAAGCCATCCACACTCCCCACAAAGCACTCTCTTTTCCAGAGCCATTCGATTGTTTGAATTACAGCAGAGAGAAAGCCTCAATTAGGTGCTTTCTTTAAGACCTATGATTTGTCTTTTTCTCAAGGAGGGTACATTCCAGAATCAACAGTCTATAGGCAGCAATAGCAGTGTATAGTAAATAGATGGAGCTTTGAACTCACATCTGTTTTCTAAAAACCCCCAGATTTTTGGGGTAACAATTGAGACATCCAGGATTTGCTGGAAGCTATAATTCTTCAGATGTTGCTGCTGCTGTTACTTCTATATTACATAATAGAGGTGTTTTTTTTTCATTGAAATTGCATTCTCACTAAAAAAAAAAAAAAAAAAAAAAAAAAAAAAAAAAAAAGGCAGCTATATCTTATTAGCAGCTTTTTTCCCCTCCATTTATTTATTTAATCACTTTACCTCCTGATCCCAGGCCCCTCCCTTCTTCCCTCCCAGTCCCATCCTAAGGACCCCCTTCTTCCACTACCCCCTGTCCTCAGAGAAGGGAGGACCCTAAAGGGTATCAACCCAACCTGGCACCTCAAGCTGGCGCAGAACTAAGGACGTCCTCTCAGCTGGAGGAAAGGGATCCAGAGACAGGGTTAGCAGCCATTTTAATTTATTATTAAATGTTCATTTGGAGGAGGCAATAAGACAAAATCAAATAGTTGCATTGCTTCATTTCCAGATTAGAAAGACTAGAGAGCTATGAGGTTTTCCCAGGTCACGCGTTGTTGTCTTCTCAAAACAAACTTTTAATACTAACTCAGCTCTTATTTCAGGTTGTTGCTTGCTGTATGTGGTGGTGTGAATAAGAATGGCCCCCACTGACTAAAGTGTGTGAACGCTTGGCCCGTGGAGAGTGGTGCCATCAGGAGGTGTGGCCTTGTTGAGGAAGTGTGTCACTGTGGGAGTGGGCTCTGAGGTCTACTATGCTCAAGCTCCACCCAGTGTGGACTTCAGGCTCCTCCTGGTTACCTTTGGATCAAGCTGTAGACCTCTCTGCTCCTTCTGCACCACATCTGCCTGCCTGCTTCTTGCCATGATGATAAGGGACTAAACCTCTGAAACTAAGTCAGCCTCAATTAAGTATTTGTCTTTAGAAGAGTTGCCTTGGTCATGGTGCCTCTTCACAGTAATGGGAACCCTAAGACACTCTGGTTCAGAAAATAGTTTTGAGTGTCTCTAAAAGGTCTGTGCTTGACTATGTGATCAAGATGGTGCAATTGAAGATGGTGAAGCTTCGGCTATTAGCGTGTGCCCCGGAGCTATGAGGTCCTGCCCGCTTTGATTCCTCTCTCCCCTCTCTACCACCTCTCTTTTTCTCTTCCTTCTCTTCTGCTATCCCTCCATCCTAGCTAGATAAGAGCTAGCAGAAGGAGGCTATATGAATCCCCTCCTGCTGTGGTATGCTATCATCCTCTGAACTGAGCTGATGCACAAGCCATGCCTTTGAACACTACAGTTGTGAACCAAAGAAGGTTTCTTTCTCTTGTGAGTTGGCTTCCTCAGGCATTTCATCGTAGTAATTTAAGGCTGGTTTGTATAATACTGTACTGCCTGGGTTTTAAAGTCATGCAGAATTCTGAAAGTCAGTGAGTCCTACTCTTGGCAGTATTGTCTTTTGACTTCAGGTGTCTGTTCTTATCAGTCTTTCTCTTGGCTTTTCTGAATCTAGAAACTTTTGTCTTCTAAAATTAAGTATTATCTTTAGCCACTTCCTACTTTAATTCCTGGAAAAGTCTTGGCTTGGTATATAGTAAGTTTTTTTTTCTTTCTCCTTCTTTCTTTCTTTCTTTCTTTCTTTCTTTCTTTCTTTCTTTCTTTCTTTCTTTCTTTCTTTCAGAATTCAGTAAAGTCTACTTAGCCCTGTTTTTATGGGCACTACATGGAAACACTGTTATTGGTTCTATATATCATGGGAACCAAGTGGTAGTCAGAAACTCCATTGCAATCCCATCTGCCCAGATAAGCCACTCCCTGCTGGTTTAAAGGGTCCCAGTAAAGATGATCTTGAAGAGTGGCAAATGGACATGGAGACAAAATATCTGTGTATTTTCAACAAGTTATTAGAGAATTCATTCGTCTCTTAGCATTATTCTCTCCCAGTGTGGGGCTAAGCTTCCCTCTACTATGAAGTCTTTCTTCTCCCTGCCCGGAACACTGCACTTCAGTTTCATGTCTGCTGAGACTTCTCTGTAACTTCTCCTTTCTGTCTCGCTGAATGCTTTTATGAAGACTTTCCTGACCCTTATCTAGAGCAAAAAAAAAATTTAATCTTACTTAGATTGCAAGGCAAGCATGATTTAACAAAAAGGCTTTGAAAAATGTGTGGAATTAAAATGTTTTCTAGAATATTTTAAGCCATATTCCTTTGGTAGATCTAGGATGCAAAGACTTACAGGAGGGAAATGGAAATATTCTGATGACTAGACTATACCACATATACATATCTGCTTCCTGGAACCATATGTGACACTGAAATAATATAGGCAGAAAAAATTCCTAAGGATTGTAAAAGCACAGATGGACCATCCACAGAAATAGCCTTACTGGGTGCCTGAAAGACAAAGCACAGTAGGGGTGAGGTGAGGTGAGGTGAGGTGAGGTGAGGTGAGGTGAGGTGAGG
>NW_026596166.1:10272113-10487681 GCF_907164565.1 Psammomys obesus | reverse complement strand
GGTGAGGTGAGGTGAGGTGAGGTGAGGTGAGGTGAGGTGAGGTGAGGTGAGGTGGCAATGAAGGGAAGGTGAAACAGAATTGAGGAAGCCACAGCCTAAAATACAAACACAGCTAATAGCTTAGGAGAAGCTTGGGACTCGTGTGAGCCTAGTTTAATAAGGGAGGATAGAAAATACCAATGGAGTCAAAAATAGGCATCCCACTAAAACCACCACCAAAAAGTTGCACCTGACCTAAGAAGAAAAATCATGTCTTTTTCTGAAGAAATCAAATGGTCCTATAACAAAGGTTTTGGCCATCTAATGTTTGTACAGCCTGCAACAGAAAGAGCCAACTCATGATCATGGACAGTTTTCCAGCAAATAGTCTATGGTCCCACTTCCAAATGTGTAACTGTAGGTTTAATGTGTTATTTTTAATATAAATATATCAAGGATTTCCAGAAATTTTAGAAAAATTTGTAACATTAGCGATAGAAAGATAAACAGAAAAATAAGCCCCAAAGAAACTTTAAGCAATGATTACTGCCATTAACAGACAGACAGAAGATACTGCATCCATAAGTAAATGCTATGAATAAACATTCAGCAACCAATAAAGAACTCTTAGAAATTAAATACAAGGATTGCCAAGATAAAAACAGAACAAGGGTAAAAGAAAGCTGAGAAAACTCCACCGAAAACAGAACAACACACCAGGATGGCACATGGGTAAGGGATAATAAAAGGGGCTTTTTATAAGAAACCTAATAAAGATGAGGCCCAGAAAAAGGTAGAGAAGATATCATGAAAATTTAGTGTAAGATGGTTTCCTAGTGATGGAATTTCCTAATTGAAAGGAATCCTGGGTGCCCCTCAAAATTGGTGGGAAAGTGACATTTTATTATGTCATTATGAAATTTCAGAATATCAAAGTTATTAAATATTAAAGTTCTTAAAAGCTAATATTAAAAATAAAAGACAGTTGTAAAGGATTGAGAATCAGGGCTAGTTTCATATTTTTCGTCAACAAAAAAAAATGTGTCAGAAAACAATAGAGCAATGCCTTCAAATAAATGAGGGAAAATCAGTTTACAAGTCCATATCCATCCAAAATATGTAAAAACAAGGAGAGAGTATGAATAAGAGAGTTTGAGAAGATTCAGAAGATAAACTATTTTAATCTAGTAAATTACTGGAGCTAAGGTCTTCTGAAATTAGAGAATAGAAGGGGTTCCCACTCCTGCTTCCCATGAGTGCCACTGAGCATGGGGAAGGGTGCTGAGGAGGGAGATGGAAGCAGGAAATTGTGCTGCTTTATTCAGTGTGGTTGTGCCACAGACTGATTTGCAGAGTGATGGAGGCTGAAGAGACTACTACTGTTAACTGACTAGTGTGACACTTGATTATGCCTACTCTTGCTCCTAATCGTCTAGGTTAAGAGTAATGTGGAGGCCACACAAGGTATTCTGAACGCCTAGATGGAGGATTTAACTTCTGAAATACATACCTCAACTATACCACAATGTAGCCCCACTTGGACATCGCAAATACTTCCAATTAAAGAACAGAACTGATAATAACCATACATGCAACAAAGGAACCCAGATGTGCAAGTCTCAATGCAGTAATATAAGAAACATAAAAAGCAACATAACTTTCATGAATTACTAATTGCATATTAATGGTCTCCAGTGAAAGTGAAGTAGATAAAAACCTCAGCCCACAAATAATGATTATAAATATAAAGAAAGAAATAAAAAGAAGATACCTAAGCTGGGTATAATGGCACAGGCCCTTAATCCCAACATTCTGGGAGGCAGAGGCAGGCAGATCTCTGTGAGTTCAAGGCCACGCTAGTCTACAAAGCAAGTCCAAGAAAGAAAAAAAAAAAGATAACAAGAGAACACAAACAATTGGAAGTAATAAGGAAATCTATATTATAGAAAAGAAGAATTTAATAAAATACAGAAGAAAAACTGAAGTGCTGGAAATGACAAACACAAAAGCACTTTGAAAGGCTTCACTGTTAGGGTAGGTCATGGAGAGGACAGAAAATCTGAGCTTAAGGAAAGGTAGTGGGATTGGAACATTCCAACAAAGATAAAGATAATACGGTGCACTTCAGGGTATTTGGGACACTGAAAATCATGGACATTGAGAAGAAGTCATTTCATTTGAAGGCATAGAAAACAAAGGACAAGCTATACTCATCCAGGAAGAAGCATCTCTAAACATGACCACAACTCCCAGGAAGTCTGAGTTTTACTCAAAAGACCAAACCTAGAAATCCATGGGACAGAATATGCTGAGATAAAACAAATGGATCGGGAAAAGCTATTCAATGAGATTATACCCAAGAATTTCCCAAACCTAGGTAAAGAAATGGACATTCAAGCAAGAAAGCACTTAGACCCCGATAGGTATGGCTAGAGAAGAAACTTTATGATATACCACAGCCAAGATGTCAAAAATATAAAGTGAAGAAACAATACTAAAAGCTGTAAGAGAAAACTGGCAGTTTTCCCACAGACCCAGAAACAGCATATAACAGATCTGTTATCAGCAAACCCAAAGCCAGAAAAGCATGGAATGATATATTTCAAGCTTTGATAGAAAATACTCGTCAACCAAGATTCCTGTGCCCAGCAAAATTATTAAAATAGATAAAAAGGTAAGACCAAACAAAGCAGTTCTTGACAAGTTAGCACTACAGAAAACTCTCAAAGGAATACTATACAGAGAGGGGAAAAAAGACACATTTCATGAAAGCAGTAGATGAATGAAAGAAAACTAGGAAGGAATTAATCTTGTACAATACAGTGAACATTCAACACTACCAGAGAAAGAAAGAAAGAAAGAAAGAAAGAAAGAAAGAAAGAAAGAAAGAAAGAAAACCCTGTCAATTAACCAGTCAACCAGAACAACAAAGTCATAAACAATAACAAGCCCTTTTCAGTTATATAACCTTGAATGCAAATGGCCTTAACCAATCAGTTAAAACACAGACTAACGGACTATATTCAAAAATACGATCCAACCATCTCCTGTCTTCAAGAAACTTAAATAGCTACGAACGAATCCATAAACTGAAGGTCAAAGGTTGGAAAACAAATTACCAAGCAACTGGAAGCACAAGAGGCTGCCATAGCTAAGATGCTCAATCCCCATCCAGAAAGGCAAAGAGGATGGACATCGGAAGAGGGAGAAAATAGGGAACAGGACAGGCGCCTACCTTGGAGGGCCTCTGAAAGGCTCTACCCTGCAAGGTATCAAAGCAGATGCTGAGACTCATAGTCAAACTTTGGGCAGAATGTAGGGAATCTTATGAAAGAAGGGGGAGATAGTAAGACCCAGAGAGGACAGGAGCTCCACAAGGAGAACAACAGAACTGAAAAATCTGGGCACAGGGGTCTTTTCTGAGACTGATACTCCAACCAAGGACCATTCATGGAGATAACCTAGAACCCCTGCACAGAAGTAGCCCATGGCAGTTCAGTGTCCAAGTGGGTTCCATAGTAATGAGAACAGGGACTGCCTCTGACATGAACTGATTGGCCTGCTCCTTGATCACCTCCCCCTGAGTGGGGAGCAGCCTTACTAGGCCACAGAGGAAGACAATGCAGCCATTCCTGATGAGACCTGATAGACTAGGATCAGAAGGAAGGAGAGGAGGACCTCCCTATCAGTGGACTTGAGGAGGGGAATGCATGAAGAAGAGGGAGGGAGGGTGCGATTGAGAGGGGAGGAGGGGGGACAAAGGGGGGATACAAAGTGAATAAACTGTAATAAAAATAAAAATACAAAAAAGCTGGTATAGCACTATTTATATTTGATATACTAGACTTCAAGCAGCTACATAGTGTACTTCATACGGTACACTATGTTACATAGAAATAAAAGGAACAATTACTCTAGAAAACTTAGCTATTGTAAATATTTATGTACCAAATCTTGGGCCTCCCAACTTCATAAACCAAACACTAAAAAGCATAAAAGACCATATAGGTCTGGACAAAATAATAATGGCAGATTTTGAACTGGCAAGATGGTTCAGTGGGTAAAGGTGAGCGCCACCAAGTCTGGGGAGTTGGGTTTGACCCCTGGGAACCAAATGATGGGAGGGGAGAACTGACTTCCATAAATGGACCTCTGACCTCCACATGCATGTTGTAGTACACACATAAAACACATACACATAAAGTAATGATGACAGTGGGCGATCTTAGTACCCTACTCTTGTATCTAGATATATCTTTCAAATTAAAAAATAAGCAAAGACACTTCAGAGCTAAATTACATCATTCATCAACTGAACCTAACAGTTATCTATAGCTAATTCGCATAACAAGTAAAACACATTTGTTTTCCTTTGTGGTGCATGGAATCTTCTTTAAGACTGCCCATACTCTAGCCTACAATGCAAGCTTTAATAAGTCAGACAAAATAATTTCCTGTATCCTATCAGGCCATAGTAGGAAAAGATAAGAGCTCATTAGCAGCATTGCTCTGAGAAAACCCAAAACGCTTGGAGATGGAGCAATATACTTTTAATATGCTGTGTGTACATGTGTATGCACACATGTTTGGTGTGGCATGCATGTGGAGGTCAGCGGACAAGCTGCAGGGGTCAGTGCTCGCCCTCCACCTGTTGAGGTAAGGCCTCTCATATTTCCGCTGTGACACTGTAAACTTCTGACCAGATGGCTGTGGACTTATGGTCCTTCTGTTCCCACATCCTTTATGTGCTAGGACTGCCGGCATCAAAGATGAAAGCTATCACCTCTGGCCTTTTTAATGTGGGATATAGTGATCAAATTGAGGCTGTTTTCGCTTGCATGGCTGTGATTATCCGGTGAGCCATTTCCCTGACCTCACAGGATACTTTTTGGGAGGTGGGCTGTCTCACTATGCAGTCCTGTCTAGTCTAGAACAGAGACACATCTTCTGCCTCCCAAGTTCTGGGATTAAATGCATGCATCACTTTGCTCAGCAATCCAAAATATACTTTTGAACAAGTAGTGGGTCCTGGTCTTTTAATGAAATTAGATTCTTGGAATCTAATACAAAAGAGGGGACAACATACCAGAACTGCTGTGATATATCTCGAGCAGTTCTAAGAGGAAAGGTTAGGGCTATCACTGCTCACATTAAAAGGTCAGAGGAGGCCTTGCAAGATGGCTTAGCAGGTAAGCACACCTGCCACCATGGTGATGACCTGACTTCAGCCCCTGGAACCCACACGACAGAACTGACTCCTGCAAGCGTTCTCTGACCGCCACATGTATGACACGTCACACACATACTCATTCACACAAAATAAATAAATATGAGGGTTTTTGAAATCAATAACCTAATGATGCATTTCAAGCTCTAGAAAAGAAAAAAAAATCCAAATTAAGCATATCTCAGGAAATAACAACGATATAATAAAGATGGTAACAGAAATTAGTGGCATAGAAACTGAAAGAACAATACATACAATTAATCAAAGGGTTGGTTCTTTGAAAACATCAACAAGATTGGCCAACCCCTAGGCAAACAAAAAGAGAGAAGAGATAATAAATTTAGAGATGAGAGTTTCTAGGACAGCCTCCAATGAAATCCAGAAGAGCATTGGGACTATCTTGAAAGCATGTTTTAACAAGTTGGAAAGTCTGAAACACATGAAAAATTTTCTAAACACATATGACCTAATAGAATTGGAGACAAAATATAAAAACAACCTAAATAGAATCATAATAGGCAATGGGATGGAAACAATAATTAAAATTCTTCCCACAAAGTAAAGCTCGGGGCTGGCCTTAATCTGAATTTTTTTGAACTTTAGGGAGGATTTAATTCAAATGTCTCAAACTTAACCACCCTAAAAAAGGAAGCCACTACCAAACCAGTATAATTCTCTACCAAAACCAGAAAAAGACACAACAAATGAGAAATGTAATCTCTCTCATGAATACAGATGCAAAAATCATCAACAAAGTACTCAGAAACTAAATTCGAAAATCATATCAAGATGATTATGCATAATAACCAAGTCAATTTTATCTCAGGGATAGAAGCTTTGTTTAACATACACAAATCAATAAATGTAATATACTACATCAGTAGACTTTTTTCTGTTCATTATTTTTAATTCTGCCTTACTTAATTTTGTAGAACATTGGGAAAAATAAGAAACATTTTTTAATAAAATACAACACAAATGACCTCTAGCTTAATTTTTCACAGACTTCATTTCACATTGAAATCTGTGCATTACTTTCAACACTCCAATCTTCCAGGTCCCACAAGAACAGCTGCTGAAACTCTGTGTACAACTTTCTGTCACATTGAAATTCCTAATATCTTTCACGTTCTTCTAAAAGGACAACATTTTTTTTTTTTTTTTTTTTTGCAACAAAATCACTTTTGAGGAACCATTTTTTGGTTGTAACCTGCTTCTCTTTTGCTTCAGGTTAACCCTCTAGTGAAAAGCAGCTCAGGTAATGAACAGGTTCAACTGGTTAATGTGCCCAGGTCACAGTCCATCTTTGTAGTTCCTTATGGTACAAACACAAACGAATAAAGAAAAGTAAAACCATGTGTAACCCTTTTTTCCTGGCTTCCTCTGTCACATTGTGACTATCTCAGCTAACCCTTCTGTTCAGCCCTCCTTTATGTCTCTACAAAATACACAAAAATGCAGAGGTTGAATTTATCACATTAAATATGCTCATAAATTTTTCTCCAGTATGAAATATTTCATTATAATGAAGAATATATTAATATTCATAAGCTTCATCACATTAAATATATTCATAGGGTTCTTTTCCAGTAAGGTTTCTTTCATGCCTTTGAAGATCAATGAGACATGCAAAGGCTTTACCACACTGGTTACATACTTAGGGTTTCTCTCCAGTATGTGTTCTTTTATGTATTCTGAGATTACTATGTTTTAAGGCTTTCTCACCTTGATTACATTTGTAGAGTTTCTCTCCACTCTGTGTTCTTTTATGTATTTGCATATTACTGTGTTGTGAAAAAGCTTTATCACATTGATTACATTTGTAGGGTTTCTTGCCAGCCTGAATTTTTTTCATGCCTTGAAGATCACAGCAATGTGCAAAGGTTTTATCATGTTGATTATATTCATAGGGTTTCTCTCCAGTATGTATTATTTTATGTATTTGGAGATTACTGTGTGGTGAAAAGGCTTTATCACATTAATTACATTTGTAGGGTTTCTCTCCAGTATGGGTTCTTTTATGTTTTCAGAGATTACTTGGACATGCAAAGGCTTTTTCTCATTAATTACATTTGTAGGGTTTTTCTCTAGTATGGATTCTTTTTTGAGTTTGGAGATGACTGTGTTGTGAAAAGGCCTTACCACACTGATTACATTCATAGTGCTTCTCTCTGGTATGTGTCCTTTGATGTATTCGGAGACTACTATGACATGCAAAGGCTTTATCACATTGAATACATTTGTAGGGTTTCTCTTCCATACATGTTATTTCATTTCTTCTAGAATGTTGACGATGTTCTTCAATATTAGGTCTTCCCAATTGTAGCCTATAGCAGTGGGGTTCTTGTAGGTCTCCAGCATTCCATCCTTGTAGATACTCTTCTGGGAAGGATCCAGTAAAACTTCTTCTTCCTGAGTGAAGTTTACAAGCACATCATCATAATTCATTGCACGCATGTCACAACTTTGGAACTCACCTGAATTCCCCTCACAGTATGGAGCAGCTGGCTCAGACCACATCCAACTAATTATTCAATTCTGCTCACCTATAGAGCTGAACTTGCAGCCTACATTAATTGACTTAAATCACATAATCATCTCTATAGCTACAGAAAAAGCATTTGCCAAAGTTCAGCATGCCTTCATGAAGGAAATATGAAAAGATAGAACATACTGCAACATAAGGTTGTTGCTAACCTTATACTAAACAGGGAGACATAAGATTCTTCGAAAATTTAAAATAAGACAAAGGTGGTCTTTCTCTTCATTCCTACTCAACTCAGTGCTTGAGGTCTTTTAACTAGAGTAGTAAGATAAGGACATAAAAGTGATTTTAAAAAATGGAAAGGAAAAAGTTAAACTATCCTTATTTGCAGACCACATGATCCTATGATTTAAAGTACCTGGGTTTGGTACAGGATTATACTGGTTTGGTACTTTCTTCCCTTTCTAGTGTGATGAAGTTTGAGACATTAAATCCTCTTTTAAAATTCAGAAGACTTCTGATTAAGACCAGGTCTGAACTCCAGAGAAAACTTTTTAGATCTGGTAAATACTTTCAGTAATTTTCAGGATACAAAACCAGCCTACAAAAATCAGTAGCATTATATATATATATATAAAATAACAAACTCACTGAAAAAGAAATCAGGAAAAATAATAAACAAGTAAATGGGTTAAGGAATTAGAGCTTCAAAAAGAAAAAAATACATATAGTCAATGAATATTTCAAATCCTTAGATATCAAGGAAATGCAAATTAGAACTATTTTTAGATTCTGTCACACCCCAGCACAATGATTATCATCAAGCAAATGAATGACTACAAATGCTGGCAAGGATGTGGGCAGAACAGAACCCTTATTTACTCTGGTGAGAGTGTAAACTGGTATTACAACTGTGAAAATTGTTCTGGAGGTTTCACAGAACACTAGGACTTTCGTGTGAGCCAGGTGTGTCACTGCCAGGTCTATATCTAGCAGATTCTATATCTTAGCACACATGCTTGACCATCCTTGTTTAACGCACAGTAGCAAGGAAGTGGGGTCAGCCTAGGTATCCATCAGCTGAACAGATAATGAAACTGTGCTGTGTATACCCAATGGAATTTTAGCTCTAAAAAAAATGACATTTTAAAAAATGGATGGAACAGGAAAACAGAAAATTATGACAACCCAGGCTGAGAAGGAGAAGGGTCACGTGTTCTTTCTCATGTTCAGATGTTGCTTCTGATTTTTACATGTGTATTTGAGAAAATGAATGTGTACAGAAAACCGAAAACTAGAAATGGGTACGTGAAGGGGGAAAGAGGTTTGTTGGTGCGGAGGCAATAGAACACGAGATGTGGTAGCAGAAGGGGAAACTGAGGAATAAAGAGTGTAAGCAGGCATGGGGCAGGAGAGAGGAAGATCAACCAGAATTACATATGTATGGAAAAGCCACAAGGAAACCTGCTGCTTTGTAGTTAATTATAACATAAAAGGAAATAAAAAGGAGTTTTCAATGTTGAATGGGAGTGTTCTATGCACATGTAAAAACAAAAACATTCCTGGAAGCCATACAGTTATTAAATAAAAATTCTAGTGTCAGGCATGGGCTACCTCCTCATAAGATGTCTTGTTGTAAGGACCTCTGTCTTTACAACAAGTTAGGGTTTCTTTTGCTGTGAAGAGACATGACCACAGCAACTCTTATAAATAAAAACACTTATTGGGGCTGGCTTACAGTTCAGAGGTTTAGCCCATTGTCATCATGGCGAGAAGCATGGGGGCACACAGGCAGACAAGGTGCTGGAGAAGGAGCAGAGAGTTCTATATTCTGATCCCCTGATCTGCAGGCAGCAGGAAGAAAAAGTGAGCCACTGGGCCTCTCTCTCAAAGCCCACCCCCAGGGACACACTTTCTCCCATAAGGCCAGGCCTACCACAACAAGGCCACAAGTCCTAATCCTAACCAAATAATGCCACTCCCTATGAGCCTATGGGGGCCACTTTTATTCAAAGCACCCTAACCCCCAAATGGTATAGGCTACTACCACTGTTGCTGGTTATCTAATGGAACATGAAGCGTCCTGAAGAGACCTTACGCTTTAGTTGTAGAACATACAGAATTGACGCTGGTCTGGAGGGACTGGGATGTGGCTCAGAAGACAGAGTGTGCCTAGCAAGCTTAAGGTGCATGCTTTCTATCCCTAATATCACAAGAGAAAAGAACTTGGGATTTCAGAAGTAATTGAAAGAACAATTAGAAATGAAATGTTGGATATGCTTCAGAATATAGAAAAATCTGGAAAAGAGGTGAGGGAAAGACAGTTGCAAATCGTACTTTGCCATGAGCTTTCCCATGTGAACACATCTTTAAACTTTCACCTTGAAGAGCCTAGTATCTTTAAAACTTCACCCAACACATAACCTGGGTCAAGGCAGGTCTGAGCGGGACTTACGGACGTACGATATCAAGATTCTTTGCCTTTGGCTGGAGGTGCTGATTACCTCATGCGGATCGGCACAGAAGACCTACAAATAACAATGTAGACAAAGGCCAGATTGAGCGGATGAGGAAGGAGGAGGGCAGGAACAGGAGGTTGTGGTCAGAAAGGAATTCCAGTTTGAGATGATAGCAGTTATCAGGTATGACTAACTAGTCCGTGGTTGGAGCAAAGGTGGAAATAAAGAAATCGAAAAGGTTAAGCAATCCAGCCTGCTAGAAGTCATGGGATAAGGCTAAAAACAAACCGTGAGCAATTGAAAAGGATGAAAGAAATTTCCTGTAAATGAATAGAGAAAGAAGAGAAAATGTTAGTGTAAAGAAAATGCATAAGGAAATGGAGTTCTTCCCGGTGGCTCCTGCATCAGTGAACTCCTAATTCTTGCGCATCTACCCAGCCACTGGGAATTCCAGACGACTGACGGCCAAATTTTATGTTCCCATTACGTGCTCCACTATTGCGTTCGCAAGGCTGTGAGGAGCCTGATGCTTCCAGACAAGCTGCTGTTGAGAAGCTCCCAGTGTCGCCTGCGAATCTTGAGCACGTGGAGGCTTGTCCACCAGGCAGGACCCGATGAGCTCAGGCATGACTACTTAACGGAATGGAATGCTCACATCTGACAATGACGGTAATCTCCTTAGTCATAGAACCATTCATCTTTCCAGCGACGCTTTGAGGGTAATTCTCACTTGGGATTATGGTGTCTAAAGATATAAAAGCGGGGGGGGGGGGGGGGGGGGGGGGGGGAGCGGGAGGAATTTCAACGAGCATTCTTGCTGCCTCCATTTATTTTACTCTGAGATGAGCCCATGGTCTTTCACTTAAAAACGGTTCCATTTCAAAGCCCAAGTCCTTGTTGGGTTCTAATGTTAATAGTAATAACTACCATTTGAATTACGGCCGCTGGTGGGTATAGTTGGGGGACCCACACTTAGAAGAGTTCAGAGTAACCCTGGACACTACGGCCTTTTACAGTGACTTGAAGGTTTCCTTTTATGATCAAACCAGTGTTTGGTCTTACATGTAAATATCCCTCTACTTGAGTCCTTGCACACATTTCCTCTGAATTCCTGGGCCCAAAACAATAAGGCTAAATAACGATATTCCAGTGACAGTCAGGCCCTAATCTCTAGAACCTATGAGTAGCTTTTTGCCAATTTAATGTAAGCCAGAGTCATCCGGAAGAGTGAACCTCAGTTGAGAAAATGCCTTTATCAGATTGGCCTGCAGCCTAGCTGCTAGGGCATTTTCTTAGTGATGGATGTGGGAGGGCCCAGCTCCTGATGTAAGGTGCTGCTCCTGGGCTGGTGATCTTGCGCTGTATAAGAAAGCAGGCTGAGCAAGCCGTGATGGGCAAGCCAGTAAGCAGGGCTCCTCCATGGTCTCTGCTTCAGTTCCTGTCTCCAGGTTCCTGTCTTGAGCTCCCGCCCCGACTTCTCTCTTCATGATGGACTGCGATGTGGTAGGATAAGGGGAAATAAACCTCTTCCTCTCCAAGTTGCTTTTCATCAGCATGTTCCAACAATAGAAAGCAAACTAGGACACTAGTTTTAGGAGCACGATGGGTTAAAAATGTGCAGGTAGGTTAATGAATTTAGGTTATCCCAGCCGGGGACATTGTAACCACAAGGGTTCTTATGGGTGGCAGGGAGGCAAGCTAACAGAAGTAGCAGACACAGCTGGGGAGGCAAAGTGTTCCCATGATGTGAGGAACTCGTGAGGAGCCAAACTAGCCACCCCCAGAAACTGAAAAACTCCCAGAGCCTTCCAGACGAGCCAGTTCTCTGATAATTGTGAGCCCAATGGGACTGAATTTGGACCTCTAATTTCCACAAATATGAAATAACAAGTTATTGTTGTTTTATATATATATATATACACACACACACATATACGTATATGTATATATATATGTGTGTATATATATATGTGTGTATATATATATATATATATATATATATTTTTTTTTTTTTTTTCCAGACAGGGCTTTGTAGTCCAGGCTAGCCTCGAACTCATAGAGATCCACCTGCCTCTGCCTCCCTGAGTGCTGGGATTACAGGCGTGTGCCAACTTTCCAAGAAGCTAGTTTTAACTTTTCTAGTCTTAGGGTAATCTTCCATGCACAGTAACTTGTTTTTCTCTAGAATGATAGTTCACCCAGAGGGATGTGCCAGAGGTGCTGGTCTGTGTGTTGACTGAGGAGCGCTTTGGCTGTCTGCAGATTCGAGCCGTTTACAAATGAAGCTACCGCGGACATTCAGCGCGCTTCAGCACTTGCTTAAGTGTGAGGGAGTGCTGTGGCTGGATTGCGCCCTAGGCTCACTTTTAACTGTTTAAGAGAAGGTTAAGCTGTTTCCCACAAGCCATTCGGTCGGTTTACAGCCTTTCCTGCAAAGTACATGAGTTGCAATTACTGGCCATTTTGGAATTCTGCTTGGTAGTTTTTAGTTAAGTGCTTTAGCAGGGACAAGGTGCTCTCTCACTGTGGAGGGTGGGTGGTTAAAAGAGTTCTTGATTTTGCTTCATGACTTGGAGAAAGGGTCTCATGCTGCTGCTCTACAAGTTTCCAACTCAAAATCGGCCTCCCAAATGCTGGGAGTATAGATGCTTTTGCTGTAACATATTAAAAATATGCACCATATGAAATATTTTATATGGTACCTGCTGCTTTATTGAAATCTTATTTTGCTTTTCTGGGATTTACTTATGGATGAGTATTGGGTATTCACTAATCTTTCAGTAAATACTTAGATTTACTTCATAACAGTTTTTAAAAGAATTCTTGCACTTATATTCAAGAGGAGTATCCTTATCCTGTTCTCTTATGATGACTTTCATATTGGTACCAGGTTAATTGAATCCTTGTAAAATGAGTTGGTACATATTCCTTTTTATTTTTTAAAATGTTTATTTTTTTATGAAAATAGATTTTTTTTCATATAATATATTCTCATTACAGTTTTCCCTTCCCCAACTCTTCCAGGATCTTCCCTACCTCCCCACACACCCAAATCCACAGCCTTTCCTTTTCTCTCCTTAAAAAACAAACTGGCATCTAAACTAATAAAATACTAATAATAAAAGATAAAACAAAAACAAACCAGAATAGGACAAAATAAACAAACTGAAAAAAGAGAGAGCCAAAGAAAAAGTACATACTCACCCACATACACAGAAACCCCATAAAAGCCCCAAATCAGAAACCATAACAGATAAGCAAAAGACCTGCAAGGTTAAAAAAAAAAAAGAAAAAGAAAGAAAAGCCCAGATAAGTCATTATGATATGAAACAAAACAAAACAAATTTCCGAAACTACCAGTGAATTTATTTTGTTGGCCATCCGCTCCCGGGCATGGGGCCTGCCTTTAAGTATATTTTGTCTAAACAGTGAGACTCTGTTGGAGAAAACCAGTTTTTCCTTCGTGGTTATCGACGGGAGATAGTTTTTGAGTAAGGGACAGGAGCTTGTGTCTACTCCCTCTCTCAGCTCTGTGATCCCATGGGGCTTGGACCTGTGCGTCCTGCTACGGTCACTGTGAGCTCATATGTGTATCTGGACTTCAGTGTCCAGACGGACTTGTTTCCTTTGTGCCTTTCACTCCCACTGTCACTTACAATCTTTCCACCTTCTCTCCCACAGAGTTCACCAAGCCCCCGAGGGAAGGAACTTGCTGGAGACATCCCATTTAAGGTCTCGCGCTTTCTACACGCTTCCAGTATGGTCTCTGTATCTGTTCCCATCTACTGCGGAGCAAGTTCTCCGATGGCTGAGCAAGAAGACACTGATCTACGAGGATAGCAGGGGGACGCTAGGAGTCATTTCGCTGCTACCCATATTGCCATGCTTAGAAGAACATGAGTATTCGGTTTTCCACTGTGCCGACTTTCTATTTAGTCTCAGGTTCTTGAGCAAGCCAACATGGGTTCCATCTCACAGCGTGGGCCTTAAATCTAACCAGATGGTTGTGGTTGCGCCCGCAACCTTTATGCCACTATTGCAGTGGGGTGTCTTGCAGGCAGGTCACCACTGTAAAAGCTTGCTGCTCAGCATGCAGAACCTGCCAGCGTCATGCCCACTAATCAGCTGGGGTAAAGGCTCTAGGCAGGTCCCGGCTCGGCTTCTCTGTATTCTGCGAGTTACGTTCGTGTTGTCTTTAGCAAAAGATCCTTACTCAGTTTGTTGGGAACGACCAAGAGCCTTAGCAATGGCCTAGGTTGTTTGGGGTGCCATGGGGGCCCTTTAGCCCCAATAACTCAGATAGATGTAACCCATCCCTGGTACCGGGGGTTTCATTCGGCGACGAGAGATGTCCACTTGGGGCCTTATCTTCCCCATTATTCGGTGATTCCATTTAGATTTCTTTCATGTATGTATATGTTTTAAGCTGTTTCTACGGTTCTAGGTTCCCATAGTACCCCCCCAAATGATCTTTACTGTTAGTTGTTCCCCTTGTATTCCCTCCCTTACCCCTTATTTCCCGGCTCTCCCTGCTTGAGCCTCCCATTCCTGTCCTCCTATCCAGTCCATCCATAACTGTCCATTCTGTTTCCTCTCTCCTCACCCCTCATCCACTATTAACTGTCCTCTATGGTTGTATGGATTGCTGACTGGTTATCAAACACTTAACTGCTAACATCCTTACGTAAACAAATACATACTGCATATGTCTTTTGGGGTCTGGATTACTTCTCCCAGGATGATTTTTGTTTGTTTGTTTCCATCCATTTACCTGTGAATTTAAATTTTTTTTTTTTTTAGTAGCTGAGCAATATTTCATTGCAGAAAAGTACCACATTTTCTCTATCCTTTTGTCTTAGTCAGTGCTCGATTGCTATGAAGAGATGCCGTGACCACAGCAACTCTTACAAAAAACAAAACAAAACAAAACAAAACAAAACACCACACACACACATTTAAGTGGGGCTGCCTTAGTTTCAGAGGTTTTAGTCCATTATCCTCATGGGAGGGAGCCGCACAGAGGTAGCTGAGAGTTCTGCATCCAGACGCGCAGGCAGCAGAAAGAGAGACTCTGGGCTCGACATGGGCTTTTGAACCCTCAACGCCCACCCCAGAAACTCACTTCCTCCCACGAGGCCACACCTCCTAATCATTTCCAATAGTGCTGCTCCCTGGGAACCAAATCCGTGAGCTTATGGGGACCATTTTCATTCAAACCACCCCATCATTCATCTGTTGGTGGGCAACTGGGCTGTTTCCAGCTCTGTCTGTTAGGGATAAAATAGCGACTAACACAAATGTGTAAGTGTCTCTGGAGGAGGTTGTAGAATCCTTTGGGTACATGTCCAAAAGTGGTATATGTTCCTTGTCTTTTTCTCTTGCAACTTCTAATGTTCTTTCTTCGTTCCGTAACATTTAATGCTTTGATTATTATCTGACATGAGGTTTTTTGTTTGTTTGTTTGTTTTTCTGATCCAGATGATCTGGTGTTCTACCTACTTCTTATACGTTGATAGACATTTCCGTTCTTTAGACTGGGGGGATATTTTCTTCTATGATTTTCCTGAAAATATTTTCTGTCCCTTTGACTGAGTTTCTTCTTCTTCCTCTAGTCCTATCACTCATAGATTTAGTCCCCCTCCCCACCCTTTTTTTTATTTTTATTTTTTTGGCCTTCCCAGATTTTCTGAATGTTTTATGCCCAGATTGTGTTTTTTAAGATTTAACTTTTTTTTTTCCCCTGAAGTATCCATTTCTTCCATCTTGTTTTCAATGCCTGATATTCTTTTTCATCTCTTGTATTCTTCTGGTGAGGCTTACCAGAGGCTCCTGTTTGAGTTCCTAAAATTTTCACTTCCAGTTTTCTCTCAGTTTGGATTTTCTTGAATGATTCTATCTCTACTTTCATGTCTTGAATTGTTCATGTCATTTCATTCATTGTGTTTTCACAGACTTTATTTTTAATGGACTTAATCATATCCTCTTTGAGGTCCTTGAGCATATTCATAATACCTGCTTTGAAGTTTTTGTCTTTTGCTTCAACTGTACTGCATTTCTCAGGGCCTACTATAGTAGGGTTGCTAGGTTCTGTAGAATGTGTTGTCTTGGGTGTTAATGATTGTGTTTTTCTATCTGGATTTGGGATGATTGTAATTCTAGGTGTTGATATCTTGTCTGTTTTGGCTTTCATTACTTGATTTCTGTTGCCCTCTTTGGATCTTGGAATGTGTGGTGGCTGTAGATTGGTAGGGAGTGCTTCTGAGTTCTAGCTAGGTGTGGCCACTGGTGTTCTGGGTAGAATGTTTATCTTGATATTGGGGGCTGAGGCAAAGGAATGGGGATGGTCTAGAAGTGGGGGGGGTCTAGAAGGGAGGAGGAAGACTGGATCTGCCAAGAGGTTTGGAGAGGTTCCCAGGAAGTGGAGTCAGAGAGGACAGACCCTTGAAAGTGCTTTGGTACTGGGCTGGGGATGAGAGAAACAGAGAACAGGAAGGAGAGTAGAGAACATCTAGCTGATTTCTAGGATTCCAGGCAGAGAATGCCTTTGGGTACTGGAAGCTGACACAAAGTAACGGGGTGAGGAAGGCTGGGCCCCCTGAGAGAATCTGATGAATCCCCCGAGAATAGAGGCAGAGAGAAAGGATAAATCACTGGCCTGGGACGAGTTTGTGTAGATACCCTTTATTTTCTTAAAGATTTACTTTATTTACATATATTTGTCTAAGTATATGCCATGTGTATGGTTTCCCTTAAAGGCTGGCTGGAATTATAGGCAATTTTCACCACCTGACTTGGGTGCTGGGATCCGAACTCGGGTCCCCTGAAAGTGCAGCAGGTGCCCTTAACTACTGAGCCATCTCTCTAGCCTCATTTCTTTTGTTTTAAATGAGGATTCCCTATACAAGCCACCTGACCTGGGCTTTCTTTCTAGGATGTCTGTAAGCATAGATTAAATTTATTCAGTGGACAAAATCCTACATCTATTTCTAACTCAGTATGGAAATGTATCTTTGAAAGAATTCAATTTTTGAAAGCTTCATTTTTTTTTTCCATATGTAAAATGGGGATAGTTTCTGCCTCCTAAGAGCAGTAAATGTGAAGTTGGTATAAAAGAGCTCCTGAGATGGGTCTGGGTCGACCAACCTTTGCATTCTACATTTTAGTGCTCGGCTTGTTAACAATGTGCTCTTGCTTTACACTTCGGGGTCTCTTTTTTATCACCTGTATCATCAGTTGTGAGGAGCTCCATTAAAATGGTCTGAACTGCTCACCTATGAAGATGGCTCAGTTCCACCTCTGAAGCATCCTGGATGTCAAGAAGGACCTCTAGGGTTAAGTCAAGATTCTGGGTGAATTATCCACTGCTACAGAGCACAAATACTACAAGCTGGCTGGTATGAACGTCATTACTTCCTTGACAGGGAGGGAATGAATGAGTCTCTGTGCTCTAATTCACAGCAAATTGCTGGGGGATCTTCTTTTTAAAGACTTAATTTATGTGTGAGAGTATGGACCTGCCGGAGTTTATGTGCGCCACATGCATGCAGGTGCTCTTGGAGGCCACCAGGGGGCATTGGATCCCCCAGAGCTAGAGTAACTGGCAGTTTTGGCCTGTTTGATGCAGGTGCTGGGGTCTGAATCCAGATCCTCTGTGAGAGTGGTAAACCTTCTTATCCACTGAACCATTTCTCCAAGTCCCCTGGGGCAGTCTTCTTAAAATGATGATTCTGACTTAGCATGCAGAATGGGACTTTGATTTTGCATTTGCGAAATTTGTTTCCTGCAGCATTTTCGTGGTTTCATTTAAAAGTCTAATGATACACAATGAAACTGCTCGTCAAAACTCCAAGACATAGAAAATCAGAGGCGTATTTGCAAAATTATTTATTTATATTTTAAGCTTCCATTAAGATCTTTCTGAGATAGAATGGCTACGATGAAATTTACAAATCTGATATAAACATATTCACATTGATCTTATCTGAACACAATTCTGGAGATGGGCTCTAGATTAACTCAAGTTTTTGTTTCAAAACATATTCCTTTAAATGCTGTGGGTACTGTTCTTACAATGAGAATAAACTTACATTGTAACATTAAAAAAAAAAAAGTAACTTTAATTTGCTATCAAATAGCTGTCCAGATGCGGGGAAACCAAGCCCTCATAGTGCTGAGAAGTTCAAACCCCAACCGACTGACTTTCCTGCACGAGTGCTTTGGTTGTTAGGCTTCGGCCTGGTTTTTGGCTTTGCTTAATGCCTCTCCGGAATGCTGCACAACCGCGGGTAATCCACTCAGACCAGGACTTGACTAACGCTGCGCTCCAGTGCACTCGGCCTTTCCATGACTGGGAATACCTTTGAAAGAGGCAGACAGAGCAGCGTGCTCTCCTTTCCTTTGCTCAGCAAAGTAAAAACGGAAATCAAAAATTTTCCACATGTAAAAAAAAAAAAAACTTTTCCCAAGAAGCCTTAATTATTTCTTAAAAAAAAGGTTTCTCAAAATAATACCTTCTCCGAATGTCAATTTATAACTGAAACAATAGACCTGTAAGATGTATTCCTCTACCTTACAAGTCTATGATTGCATGATCTGTTTATATAAAACATGCTGATGGCCAGATACACAAACAGCACATTGAAGCTTCAAGGAGAGATTCACATTTAAAGTGGCTTAGCTAGAATTAAAGTTTTAAAAAAACAAATGGAAACATGTGGTTTATTCTAAACCACACCTCCTTACTGCTCTCCATTCACAAATTTACTTTTTAGGTGAAGACCTTTAGATAAAACAAATCCTTTCTCCCTTTATGAAAGAACAAAAGAGTAAGGCCTTTAAAAAGTAGAAGACAGCAGACGGGCGGTGGGGGTCTTCTCAGCAAGGGCTCCAGTACTTTCTCAAAGCCTAAAAAACAGTGCTTTAAAAAAGAAAAGTAGCAGCCAGGCGTTGGTGCACACCTTTAATCCCGGCAGTCGGGGGGGGGGGGGGGGGAGGGCAGAAGCAGGTGGATCTCTGAGTTTGAGCACAGCCTGGTTTATAGAGTTTCGAGACAGCCAAGGCTATAGTGAGAAACCCTGTCTTGAAAAACAAAACAACCAACCAAACAAGACCAAAAAGAAAGAAAGAAAGAAAGAAAGAAAGAAAGAAAGAAAGAAAGAAAGAAAGAAAGAAAGAAAGAAAGAAAAAAAAAAAACAAAAACAACAAAGTGGCTAAATGACCATAAAACACACAACTTGTGATTTTGAAGAGAGTCACTGAAAAAAAATCTAAGAGTCAAATCTATGTATCATTTGAGGATTTTACATTTGATGTCTTTACAGCTTTAAGCTATATTCCACATGGTTCCTTTAAGCGGTTTCTCAAAAATAAACTGTTGTACAAATGCATATATTTAAGGTATTTGTAGAATACCTTAAATTGTTCTTTTTCTTTCTTTCTTTCTTTCTTTTCTTTCTTTTGTTTGTTTTTTTGTTTTCAAGACAGGGTTTCTCTGTGTAGCCTTGGCTGTCCTAGACTCACTTTGTAGACCAGGCTGGCCTCAAACTAACAGAAATCCACTTGCCTCTGCCTCCCCGAGTGCTGGGATTACAGGTGCACGCCACCGCACCCAGCTTCTGTAGGATACTTCTTATATTGATCATCCCCCTTTATTTAATTAAAGTAGGGAAAAACAAGACATGAACACTTCACTAGAGTAGCATTTTGATTTTGAAAAAATTCTAAATTGTACTCTGAAACTTTTTAAAAAATCCTATTTACAGTCATTATACAATTCTTTATGTACACATAAATACAAATGTATAAGAAACACTAACCTACACCTTCCACAATATAAAAAATAAAAATTAAAAAGCATGACAGACTTGGCCCCACGCCAAGCCGATGGCTGGAGAAATGTGCCTGCTGTTCAGGGCTAGTGGCATTAACATTGAGGACTTGAAGCATCTCACATGAACACTTCATACAGGCTTATTTTACCTCTGATCTTAGCTTAGATCTAGCCACAGTTTTAAGCGGAAATATTTTTTTTTTTCCTGCTAAAGCTAATGCCACATAAGTAGCTGAGAAAAAAGATTTAGAGGAGGCATAATACCAGATGTCAAACAGTTAATGTATGGTTATGGGGAAGAATTAATTCTTTTTCCTGGAGGGAAAATCAGAACTTTCTGATAATAACAGTAGTGTGAAACCAGTGTGAACTACTGGACCACAGAGAGCGTGCCACGTCAGAGCCCCTGTAGAGGTCCGGGGCCGGCAGCACTTGACAGTTGGGCCCCGTAGAATCCCACAGAGTTCTAGTGGAAATGGCTTGAGATTTCCTTCTATTATGTAACTTCTCAGCCTGTTTGACTTCTTCTGTGTTCCTGCCCATAAGCAACAGTTCGCTCTTCTCTCGTTCCTCTTGCAAAGCAAAACTTGCTACTTTTTCTCCTTCACCTCTATGGCATGCCTCCACAGTGTGAAGTTCCTATGTGCAGATATGAGGTATCAAAAGGTCAGAAGCATGGGAATCCTGACCTGCACTAAACAAACAGTGAAAACTCTTCTTGAGTCAGAGAGGCTCTCTACAGTCAAGGCCTTTGCAGAGAGCTAAGTGCACTAGAATATAGAAACAAAGATTCTATGGCTGTTAATATATAAGACAGGTAAGGTCATGTGGTCTCCACATCTCCAGTTCTTAGAGAGGCTGGGCAGTAAGTACTTCAGGAAGACAGTTTACAGATAGTTCCCTGAGCTCTTGATGCAAACTCAAAGGTAGGTCCATGAACTCCAAGGCTTGGAGAGAGGAAAGTGCCTCCGCCAATGCTCCACTGCAGTCTTTTTCTAACAGTGGCTTTTTACTCCAAAGCAGTCTGTTCAGTGGGCTCGCTAGGACGTCAAGAACGCAGCTGCATCCATTTTGTAGAAGACAATGTCCCGAACGAAAGCTTTAAAAGGAGGAGAAAGGCTGTTTAAAGAAAGTAAAGCTTTATCCTCAGTTGAGAGCGCAGTTGAGTTAGTTCTGATCCTATTATGTTGCAAGAACTGGCAGAACGTGGGGCTTTTCTGACCTCAGTGGCTAGCTACTGGCCAACCCTCCTCTGAACAGAACTGCAGTCAGCCAGTTAGTTCAAAGAGAAAGAACTATGATAGGCAGAATGATTCCAGTACTCAAATGTTTTCAAAAATAAAGATAATAATATAATAACTGCTCTAGTTAGACGTCAAACTTAAAGGGTGTCTGGATTGTGTACACAATTAAAAAAACCATTAAAAACTGGGATTTTAAGGTTCTTAAAGTTGTTTTCTGGTAGCTATCCAGAATGTAATTTAAAGGTTCAATGCTCATTTGTAGTTTAAATAGTGAAATAGTGATTTGTGGGATTCCTGTAAGCATCCATTTGGAGACTCCAGTTCCTCTGCTGGCTGACTTCGGGGGGGCTTGATGTTCTGCCATTGACAGTTTTTTAGTTAGAGGGTTCAGAGAACCTACTGACGTGTTCCATGAACCTCAGTAAAGTGCACAAAGGCAAGTGCATCCTTTGGTATGGCTATGACCTCAAGGGAGGTGTGGAAGTCAGCGGTGCTGGTGCCAGGTTCCTGACGATGGTGCTGAGGCTGGCGATCTTCTCTTCTAGGAGGTAATTTTTCTTCTCTGCTGTTTTCTGTCGCTGTTCAGTCATTTCCAGAGCTTTCAACAACTGGGCGTTTTCCACGTACAAATCCTTCACCATGGCATCTGCTTTCGTATTCTTGCAGAGCTAAGACAGAACCAGAAACATCTTGATTCCATTTGTGTTAACCGCTCCCAAGTTTAAGGGCTAACAGAGAGGAAGTCACTTAGCAATGGCAAATCATTTCTGCTAGCTGTACTCTTTGCGCTAGTAACTTTTAAAGTGTTAATACTCAAAGAAAAACATGGCTTTGTTCTGTCTGTATTCCCAAATACCAACTCTAATGTTGTAGCTATATTATAAACAAAGAGTGGATTATTCTTTAAGGGCTCCAAAATGAATTTTCCCACCCAAATGAATCCATTTTCTAAAAATACCAAAAATCCTTCTCCAACATAGCACTTTTAGATGTCAACTGTGTTGACACCCACTCTTAACAGATGTTTTTCACCATTCAAAACTACAACCTGTAGTACTTATAAATATAGTAGGATAGTTCCAACATTTAGTGCAGGAATTATTTGGGCAATTGCTTTCCTTCACCCCATTTTCTATCAGTCCTCCTCCCCAAAAGGAATAGCATTTTTTTTTTTTTTTTTTGGTTAGAATCTCTAATCCACATCAAGAGGGCAAATTTGCTAGCCAAGCATGGGTGCTTTAATTCCTGCTCCTGTTAATGCCTTCAGTCTTCTTTCCCATTTGTAGCCAAGTTCAAGCAAGTAACAAAATGAGTGGCTGCCTTGTTAGCATTTCCGGGGTCATAATGATCTAGGGGACTGGCAGGTAGACCACATCTCAGAACCTACCTGTGACTGTGACTGAAAGGTTGTAACTTAACCATTTCTTGCCTTTCCCCTCTCTTTCTCTTAATTAAGATATTTCAATGACCCTTCATTGCCTATAGCATAAACTCCAGGCTACGAGGCATGGCAACGCATGCCGTCTCCTTCCCTGAGTCTCCTCTCCGTTGTGTTCTCCTCTCCCAGGACAGTATGGCACTGCTGTGCATTTACAGATGTCCACACCCCACGTGCTTTCCCCAGTCCGTGAAGTGACTGCTGCCTAGGTGGCCTCCCGTACATTTTTTTCCTACTCTGCCCTCAAGACTTGGCTTAAGAGGCCTTCAGGAAGCTCTCATTAGGCTTCCAGACCGGTTCTCGCATCTCTCGTGGGTCCCGATACTGAAAATAGAGTTAGCTCCGGTCTGTTTTTAAAGCTGCCATCTGGTGAGATGCTTGGCTCCTCCTAGGTATGCTAGAGTTTGCACTTCCCATGCCCGGGGGCTTTGCTTTGTTCGCAGCTGCGTCTCTAGTGCCCAGAACAGGATCTGACACAGCAGCTTGTGCCGACTATACGAACACGCAAAGGACTGCATGGACAGATGCTCAGTAGCAGGGCTCTCTCCTCCCCTCTCCCTTGTTTAAGATACAGAGCAAAGGGAACTTTCTGCTTCTCTTTTTGCCCGCATTCGGACCTCTTTCCTGGGGTTGTCGTTTTTAGGTTCAATGTATCTAAAAACCCAGGGTTGGTAAATTCTGCTCTGTATCCAACCAGTCTGTCTCAGTCTCGGCTTCTCAGCTCTCTGAGGCTGCCACACTTGCCTGGGTGGTACTTCCTGCCTATCTCCCCCCCCCCCGCCCTTTTTTTGTGTGTGCATACACAAGTAGTTTCTAAACAGTATGGTCACGTCTATAATTAGTGGGTGAAAAGATCAAGTTCAGCGGTCTAGAATTTGGGGTTCAGACCCCATTTAAAGCCTATTCTTCTAAAGCCTGGTGATGGTAATGAGGTACTTAAAAACATCCATTTGTGTGCTTGTTTACTTATGTGCGTGGGGTCACGTGCATACACATGTCATGTGTAGAGGTCAGAGGACAACTTACGGGAACTGGTTCTCTCAGTCTACCACGTGGGTTCTAGGTATTGAAGTCAGGTTGTCTGGCTTGGTTGCACACACCTTTACCTAACAAGACATTTCATCAGTTCAAGGTACTTTTTGAAGTTGCTGTAAACTACTGGGAACAGGAAAGCCAACGTTCCACTTATTACCCAATTAAAAAAATGGATATATAATTTTCTGTTTACTTAGAGATATATATTTCATAGCTCTAAAAATATTTCATATTTTATATCTTGGATAAAAAAAAATATCTGCGTATTCAGTTTGAGCTACTGAACTTCCTTAGGAACACTTCGGATAAGAGCCACTGTCAGCAAATGTACATTCATAAAATTGTGGACACATAGGCCTTAAAGGAGTCTAGGAAGAAAACACAGAATGCAGAATTCATATTTTGGGGCATATATATATAGAAGTGATTCCTGAGTTCTCTAGACAGTTCCAGAAGAATTAACTTTTATTAACAACACAAATGAATAGCAATAGGATGCAAAACCTGGAATTAAGACTGGAGCATTGGGGCCGGAGAGATAGCTCAGCCAATAAGGTGTGTTCCTTGCAAGCACAGGGACCTGAGTTTGATTCCTAGTACCTACATAAAAAGCCGAGTGGTGCACAGTGGTAGCTCCTGGGCTGAGGAAGAGACCCAGGTCCTCTCAGAGAGCAAGGTGGAAAGCGCCGAAGGAACAACAGCTGAGGTTGGCCTCTGGTGAGAGAGTAAGAATGCAGTCTGTGTGCCCATAAAAACTGGAAGGTCAGGACAGACAGAAGTGACAAAGAGGCTTACTTGCTCTTGGAGCTGATTGACTTTTTCTTGGAGAAGCCTTTTCACCAGCTTCAGCTTTTGTTCAACTTCAATCATTCGTTCTTCCATGAGATTCACAAGGTGTTCCTGGCTTCCCTAAGGAAAAGAGGGAGAGAGAGGTGCATTATCATTTGAAAATCGTGCCTAACTCCCCATAAGATACCTAGAGAAAGGACAGCTGATGCTTTGTCTTTGTAACCAGAAGGATGGATTTCTAATGAAACAGGAGTTCTGGGCACTATACGCCTTGAACATGTTAAAAAAAGAAGTGCTATCATAGAGGAATCAGAGAAACAACAAAGGTTCTTACCTGTGGCACCATTGTCCCCTGCTCTGAACTCTCAACCCCGAAACTGAAACCCATGTGCACTCTGAACACAGTGGGTGCACAAGGCACATTAAAGCAGTGATCTGCCTTCCACTGTGAGTTGAGTCTTTGCAATTCTGGGAGCCTCTGAACATTGCAAACACTAGGTTTATTTGGGGTGGCCTAAAGTTTCCTATCAGCTTGCAATACATGCCCTTCATTTTTTTCTGAAATGACTAGCGACCCCCAAAGTGTTAACTTTTTATTCACAATCATCAGCTTCTTCCTGCCAGTTACCCTACTCATCTCTTTCCCAGTGGCTTGTCAGTGTGAAGCAAACATCTGGACTCGAGGATGCATTTATCATCAGAGCAGATTAGAAGTGCAAAATCTCTTCCTAGGCATTCTAACCCAGATAAAACCACAGGACAGGAAGAGGCAGGGCCTTTCCTCTCCTTCTCATACAACAAGGGTGGGAATTAGGAGACCGTGACTTTAGGAAGCAAAATGACCCTTGCTTACAAAAATGCCCACCCCAGGAAGTTCACATTTCAGAAGGTACTTCAAGACCTTAATTGGGTAACAGCTAAATATTTTTTAAAAATGCACATTTTGAAAAGAATGTAGGATGGTCAATCATAAATTGAAACCCATTATCGCTTAGATCTAAATAACAGCACTAAACCATGTGAAGAATTTGAAGACAAAAAAAATCTGTATTTGGTAATAGTTTAATATACAAAGCAAATTTCAATAAAAGGGCCTCGAATGTCTGGCTTTTATTTTATTATTTTAAAAAAGCCTATATTTTTAAAAATGTAATCACATTTTAATGTTTATGAGTAATGAGAAATGTTTGTTTCAAAAAGCAAAACAGAAAATCAAGGTAGCAGATAATTAAAAGAACACTGAGTACTGTAAAGGAGAAGGCAGAAGAAAAACAAAGAAGACAGTCATATATTTAAATTTCACTTTATTGTTGCATCAAAATTTCCCTTTTTTTCCGTCAAAAAGTATGATACATCTTATATAAAACAGTATAAATAACCCTGATTTTCTTCAAATTCCATATATAAAAGTAGTACCTTCTTAAAAAATAATTACAACATATGGAATGAGAAAATATATAGAATATATCTTTTCAAGAATCTTACATATCTGCTCTTGAATCCATATAAATAAGCTGACTTGTAACAAGTTCCAGAGTCTACCATAAATAAGAGTCTGCATAAATAAGAGGCAATACTGTGGAGGCAATACAGTGACGGGGACAGCTGGGTAACTTAAAGAGCACTTGATTCCGACATGCCCCGGCCCATGTCTGTGTAGGGTGTGCGTGTGTGGGTGTGTGCGTCTGAGACTTTGTCATGGTAACAAATGCCATCAATAGCAGCCCAGTTTTCAGAGGTGCCCAATCCTTCTGCAGGAATCTGCGTGCACTGCTCGCTGCTCCGGTAGCAAGGCCTAGAGAAAGAAGGCAAGCGATACACTTCACCCCAGTGTCAAGATCACGGCTTCCTGTTGGGGGAGTCTAAGTTCACGTACTTGTAAGGCAAACACACTCAGAAGCACACGCACAGTCACGCCACGTGTGCAAGCAAAGCAACGAAAAGGCAGACAAACCCCTCTCTCCATTCGCAGGCCCCGTGCAGATTGGCTCAGTGTGCAGTGTTCTTAAAACTAGAGTCAGCTCGGCCCCTGGAGAAAGGAGAGGCCTGCACGCCAGTCTATGTGCGCACCGGGCTACTCTCTGCTCTGGCTGAAGTATTTCTTGTGTGTGTGTGTGTGGGGGGGCAGTGGGCAGTTTGGGAGACAGGGTTTCTTGGTGGAGCCCTGGCTATACTGGACTTGATTTGTAGACCAGGCTGGCCTCTGAGCTCACAGAGATCTGCCTGCCTCTGCCTCCCCAAGTGCTGAGATTACAGGCCTGCACCACCATGTCCAGTGGATTTCTTTCTTTCTTTTTTTTTTTTTTTTTTTAATAATTTTATTTTATGTGTGAGGGTGTCAGATCCCTTGGAATTGTCAGGGCAGACAGTTGTGAGCTGCTATGGTGGGTGGGTGCTGGGTGCTGGGAATTGAGTCCAGGCACTTTGGAAGAGCAGACAGTGCTCTTAACCACTGAGCCATCTCTCCAGCCCCTTCTTTTTTTTCTTAACAGTTTTTGTGTGATACTGGGATTATTGGCACAAGAAATTCTCAAATATTGATGGGCAGATTAAGAAAAGCATGTATATGGGAGAGCAATGAGTGTATCTCAGTCAAATCACTAGAGGGTCCTTTGAAAAATGGAGGCCAAGTTTTTGGATTTCAACTACACAATGAAAAACTGAAGCTTCCCTTTCATACTCAACCACAGCAGTTTTTATTTTAAAATTTCACTTTACTGCCCGGAAGTTGAGGTGGTCTGTGCAGAGTTGGACTATCTCTTTAGCAGTCTACCCTAACAATCTTTTTTCTTCTGTGCAGCCTTGGCCATCCTGGATTCGCTTTGTAGACCAGGCTGGCCTCAAATTCACAGGCCTCTGCCTCCCCAAGTGCTGGGATCACAGGCGTGCGCCACCACCCCAACAATCTTCATTCAAAAAGCTGACTCTAATAATGGGAGGTGGGAATGGTACATAGAAAGTTTCCAAAACAGAGTTTTAAAGTACGTAAACAGAGACTTTTTGAAGGTTTGAAGGTTTTGTTGAGAAGGATAAATGACAAAGTGGACAGCACAGCACGGCACAGCACGACAGGTAACAGCTATCTACTGACAAGAGGAGAAAGACAGGAGAGAGAGCTAGTGTGACTTGCAAAGCTCTAAGGGGGTTAAGAAACTGGAAAACTCAAACATTCACTGGGGCATAAGTCTCTCTGAACGAGAAAGAACTGATGCAGGTTTAAACGAAAGAAGATTTTTATTCTGAGCTCTCACTCTTACCTATGACTGATTATATGGGTGAGAACAAAGAAGAAACTTCTGGAAAAAAAATGAGCATGTACTAACGAGAAACAAGGACTTGGAGCTTAAGTAGTTTTTCAAACTTGATTCTTTCAACTATTGAGTGAAATAAACGAGGTAACTAAGAACATGGCACCAGCTAACTAGCTGTGCATTCTGCATCGTTCCTTATGAAAAATCCCCACCTGGGACTTCGCAGACCTTGGCAGGCCACACCGTGTAGGAAGCCTAAGAATGTCCTGTCAGCAGAGATTCCTTCTCGAGGACTGAGTTTGTGACATTTTGGGCATCTGACAAGAATGTTAGGCCAACTATGTACTATACACAGGTAACCTTGGGCCTCCTTTGTCATGTACAAGCATGCAAAGGAGGCCAGCATACCAAACTGCCAAGCAGAGAGCTGGAGAATAAAGTGTAAAACCAAAGCAAATGCCGGCACCATGGCTCGGTGGGTGTGCGACTCAGGGAAGGCAGGACGGTGATGGGGGAGGTGGTCCTTCACCCCACCCTTGGCCGGGCTTCTTTTTCAAACAGTGCTTAAGTGAATGGGATGAGGTAACCTTCCCCACGGAGAAGAAGCCCTCTGTACCTGCGGTGTGTTGGTTCCGGAGGTCCGGGTGTCAAGCTCCTCCTGCAGGCGCTGGCTTCTCCTTTCTGCCCGCAGCAGCTGTTGTTGAAGCTGCAGAAACTGCTCCCTGGGCACCATCGGACAGGCTTGCTGCTGGAGCAGCTGCAGATCCCAGTGAGAGGACGGGCTAAGCGTCACAGTGGACCTCAGGGGCTGCATCTGAGAGACAGGACAAAGCTCGGTCAAGGGCGGGGCCTTCTGCCAAGGAAGGGGCCAAGCAGGGAGCACTGAGCCCAGGATCCCTTCATGGCTTTCTAGTCCCTGATCACTTAGAAACAGGACAAGACCTGGTGGATGTGCATGGGAAAAGCCCTTTTGTCGCCTCTTGGAGATAATACATTAAGTGGCCAGGTTTTCATAAAAAAATTTAAGACTTGAAAGAACGGAGCTTCTTCACTCTTTAGTGACTTTAAGGGCTGGAGGTACATGCTATAGCTAGACATAGCACATCTAAATTATATCTGTGATTTTGATTCTAGAACATTCAACCGCCTTTTTCCCTTTCATTAAAAGTGAGACGGGACCTGGGAACATGGAAGAGAGTGGATTTGCTTTAAGTTTCTCCCATTTTCCCTCTCATCCACAAAGATTTGTAAAGATATTCATGAAATCCATAAAGATTCATTGGCTATGTATCTTCTGACCCCAAGTTAATATTTTAAGAACATTGTATCTAAAATTATTCCAACCTGTCTTAGTTTATCTATTAGGAGTTACGCCCTTACATAGTAACAAGACAGGCAAGCCTGTGGCATCATAAGTTCATAACCCAGAACAAACCAGAATCGGAATAAAAGTATTTGTGGAAAACAACAAGGAAACAGTGTTACAAACATTCCGTTCAAAGCTAAGGGATGGAAAGGAATGCATTTTAGCCAGTGGAACATGCTACTTTTCATCTGTCAACACATCCAACAGATAAAAAAGGCCCAGGGAGAGGCATGCAACACATATGAGCAGGGGCTAAACTCAAGAGGAAGCACCCCGGGCCTGCGGGGAGGGAAAGGGACTCCTCAGACTTAGCTGTAATGAAATGTTAGGTCGTTTCAGAGCCACTATCCATTTTCTTAATTCTACATCTCTGAGATGGGTTACTGTCCATTTTGAAATAGGAGCAGTAGTAGTCGCAGATGTGAAAATATAAAATTATTCATGATTAAAGAATATTATAGATTATGATCCCACAAGTTTCTAACAGTGGGGACAAGTTTTTTTTCATACTGTTTTAAATACCGAGGAACCCCCTTAATCCCACATAAAAGCGAAATGGAAAATGAATACTGGCTCTTGCCCAAGTACATATCAACTGTCATAACCAACAGAAATACTACATGGACACAATGTGGAGATGTCCCCATGCTATGAAGGATCACAGAATGAGAGTGTTCTACCTTCACACACTAGCTCGGGCACAGAACTGCACCCTTCTCTGCCACTTCCAACCACTGAGTTCTAGGTAGAGGTTAGCCACAGACAAAACAAAAACAGAAGAAAATTACAGGAGTTACAGGAAGAGCAAGAAAAGTGCAAGTTACAAAAAGAGCGGGCATATTATGCCCATGAGTAAGAGTGTACAAGCAACCAGGGTCACCTGTTGCTGTGTGCCAGTTTTACAGTAAAGGGCCTTACAGCTGCCATTCTGCCATGGCACCCTCATCTGCTGGAATCTGGTTGGTTGTGAACTTGCCAGCTTTACCCGAACCCAGATCCAGTGAGCACCCAGTCTGAAGTTAAATCCCTTGCTAGATGGACACACAGAATAAAAGCATTTTTGTTTCATCCTCTAAACTGTGGGCTGCCAAGTGACAGACATAGCAGACAAAAAACTGCTAAGGTCTGGTATAAACCTTTCTCTGAATGTTCAAAATAAATCGCTTGCTGAATATTCAACTACTGTTACATTGTTGAAAAAGCCCAGGAACGGGAGTCAGTTTCAAGGCAAAATTCTTCCATTTCTCAGTCTACTTCTTTGCAATCTTTACTTGCACTGGAGTAGGTATTTGTCACACGTGCCCCTTAAACTAGTTTGTAGAAGAGGGAGATTCTCCCAAGGAAGTATGTGCAGCATATTAAGAATCATCTATAAATCATCTATGTCTCAAAGCCCCCGGCCTCAAAGACTCTGATAAGGGAATGCCTCCTCGTCCCCTCACTATCCCTCAACCCCAACAGGTGGGAATACTTCCAGAGAGGAACACACATTCCCTCGGGTGAGTACAGAAGACAGTGTGCAAGCCCCCGTACAACCATAGTGTAACCTGACTTAACAAGGCTGGTGGAAAGAATGGTTAATGCTGAAGGGTTATTGCTGAGAGCGATGAAAGGTTTTAGAAACAACAAACGACTAAAAACTTGAAAATGGTTAAAGTTGCAAAAAGTTGTAATATACATGTGTTTAAGAAGTAAAAACATAGCCCAAGCCCAACTGTATAATTTAAATAAGTGAACCGTATAGCATGTGAATTATTTCTAAAGAGCTGTTAAAAAAAAAAAAAAAAAAAAAAGACTAAAGCAGAGAGGATATAAGTTCAAGGACAGCCTGAACTACATGGTTAGATCCTATCTCAGAAAAGTCAAGGAGGAAAAAAAAAATATTCAGTCTGTATAACTGTATAGTTAATAACTCAATCTTGCTTCCTAGTGAGAGTTTCATTAGAATAGTGTATGAAATGTTTTTAGTTTAAATTCATGCTTTTTCCTCTTTCGGTTCCGGTGCCAGGAACACTGATTTTCCTTATCAGCAAATGTTTACTACTAGCGAAAAAAGAATGGCAGGAAATGGCTGGTGACAGTTAATAATAGACACTGGGGCCCAGAAGAAGGGGGCTTCCTAGGCTAGGGCAAGTAGGTGAAGAAGCAGCTTACTGGGAGAGCATGGGGACAGAGTCCGGAGAGTAAGGACATACAACATGTCACCTTCAATTTCTTACCAGACACACAGAGCTCAGCTTCAGATAGCTTACTCTTTAGAGTCTATAATTATTTCATCAGAGAAGCATAAGCATATCAAAGCCCAGGCTGAACCTACAGTTTTGAAAGCATTTATTATATGCCGTCAAAAACAGTTTAGGTCTCAGTATTTACAGCTCCATCAGTCTCCTCATTAGTGGATAGACCAGAGAATGTAACATTTTCAGAAACCTCAGTGGTCACTTAAATGTCAATGTGATATATTTCCCCAAAGTTCACATTATTTTTTAAAGCTAAGCATTAAAGCCACCTTGACATACATACAGCTTTACAAAGAAAATAATTCACCAGGAGTGGTGGTGACGCACACCTTTGATCCCAGCACTTGGGAGGCAGATACAGGTGGAATTCCAAGTTTGAGGCCAGCCTGGTCTACAAAGCAAGTTCCATGACAGCCAAGGCTACACAGAGAAAGCCTACCTTGAAACAAAATAAATAGAAAATACCTTCCTTCCTTTCCTTGCCTTGAAAAAAAAACTAAAGCAAAACAAAATGTATGTACACAGTATTTAAGAACATGAGAGGTATATTCTATGGGTACTTCTTTATACAAATTTTATAGTTCATTTAATGTGGGATTAATTTTTCATCTACCCACAGCAAAACATCTCAGGGAAGTCTTCACTTACTGAGGGCTGTACATTTGTCCATAGCCTATTACGGTACACAAAGGCACACTAGTTCCTGGGGCCCAATGCATAAACATTGGCCAGTTTTCCAAATCAGCTTAACATTTGTCAGCTGCACCTTTCACAAGGTAGAGCTGAGTTACACATGCAGCATAAGCCACGGACACTGCTTGCTTTTTGACCACTGGGAATCCAGCCCAAGGCTTCACACTTCCAAGGGAAGTCCCCACCACTGAGCTATATCTGCTCAATGAAAAGATGGCTGAACGCAGATGTTCTCAGCCTCCCACATACATCAGAGAGGTGGTCAGACAGTGATTACATCATAAAGCAGGGAAGGATAGCATAGGTCAAGAAACTGTTACATATACACCAATGCCAAGAGGGCCCTGGGCCCCGCAGGCAGGGTCTGTGTGATCCGCATTTATTGGCGTATACAGGTCTCTCCATCTGGGGCTAAAGTTAGTCTTTATTCTGTAAAACAGTGCAGACACCTGTGACTCAGTAAGCAAACGTGTCTGCTCATTTTGGGAAGAGAGACCTAAGAGTTAAGCCTGACGATGAAGACTGTCACCACAGGAACTCAGTGCGATGTCTAGTCTCTCCCATTAAATGGCTCCCGGGCGGGCACCCTCCACAGGACTCACCTCCGTTAGCGTCTCGTCCAGTCTCACCTCTTTCTTCCTCAGACCTTCATTTTCCAAGTGAATTGCTTCTAACTCTTGCTCAAGGGAACTCATCTGACCGACCTGTAAGAACACAAAACAAAACATAATAACTAAAAAAAAAAAAAAAAAAAAAAAAAAAAAAAATGAGTTGCTCTCTTTTATCTTGATAAATTTGTGTTAGAGATCTCTAGCCTTGGAAGAAAGCCAAGATAATTCAGCAAAGAAAACCAGCAAACAACACCTCAGTGCACAGCTGGGTTCTCAGCAATCCAGAGTTAACCAGGGAGTCTCACAGATTCCAGACTCTTCTAAGGCAGCTGGCTTTAAGCGTTTCTGCCACCCACTGCAAGAAAGATACATCACCCCACGACACAGGAGCCATGCCACCAGTGCACGTGTGCACAGGCAGTTCTAAGCACATGCCTGGTTGGAAGAAGAACTCGAGAAAACACAGCCCTTCCCAGTCCCCTTGAGCCAGCACTGCCCCAGAGTGTCGGACACACAATCTTGCTCCGTCTCGGACTTCAGATACTTGTTTCTCTTTAGGGTTTTACTAATAATCTTCATTTTTCCCCCCAGAAGTTTTCTCTTTGCTCTTACACATTTAATTTCATAATCGAGAGTGAAGATAAAAATCAAAAGCTTAAAAAAAAAAAATCAAAAGCTTTTCTTTGTAAATTTTTTTTTAAACTAAAATCTTTCTGGTTAAGATGCGCAATTGTTTCCAAATACTTATCAAACATTAGCTGGGAGGTAAGGAATTTTCCAGTTTCCTAATCCCCTCCCTCGGAGGAGCTCTGGAATCACAGTAGCACTTCCCACGGTCCACTCGGCTTTCTCCTTTTATTAGGCGGTAGCCGTGCCACGCTGTCTGTTTCTATCACTCATTCTTCTTAAAAAATACGACAACAAAAAAACCCTCAGTCTTCAAAAAATTTTCTTTGTTGGTTTGTCTATGTGTGTGTTGCTTTTAAAACCTAGATTTTAGGGGCTGGAGAGATTGCTAAGTGGTTTGGAGCACATGCCACTCTTCCTGATATTCTGAGTTCCTAGAAACCATGTTGTGTGGCTCACAACTCCATCTCTAGAGAGTCTGACACCCTCTTTTGGCCTCTACACTCAAGTGCACATACATTGACATACAATTTAAAATGAATTCTTTTAAGGGTGTATGTGTGTGTGTATGAACTGTCTTCCTCCTGAAAGCTTAAATTTTGTTTTTTTGTTGTTTTTGTTTTTTTTAAATCTTTACTCAATAAAAAAAAAAAAAAAAAAACAAAAAAAAAAACAAAACAATGACACTGTTTTGACAAGACTATAGAGGCATCAGAGGATCCGAGGAAGGCTCAAAGCCTGCCACTCACGGCAAGAGGCAAATGCTGGGAACAGGCTTGTCAGAACACAGCTATGTCACTACACTTGAAAAATCTACCTTCCTACTGGCAGGAGAGGGTTCTTTCGGAGACTGTTCACACTCTCTCTTTAAGGACAATTTTTCTTGTTCTGTGGGTGACACAGTACATGATTGGTTGAGTTGTTTTTGGTGCTTGGTGGGAAGAAGGCTGGATTCCAGGTGACGGACCTAGTAAGAACAAATGTAAGAGGAAGAGATGCTTACTTGTGTAATCACCCAGCCCGGAAAACAAAAATGGCAAACAAGGAATACTTCCAGTTACTATTTGGTTATTAAAAAGTACTTTTTTTTTTTTTTTTAAGCTGGTCAGGGTGGTAGAGGACTGTGGTCCTGGTTACCAGGGAGACTGAGGCAGGGGATCACCTGAGCCCCTAAAGTTCAAATCAGCCTGGGAGACATACATAGCAAGACCTAGTTGCTGAATTCTTGAAGCCTACTTTTTAAAAAATTTATTTCTAAACATCTTTTCTAAATAAACCTGGCTGAGCTTACAGACTCAACATGGGAAGGGCACAGCAGAAGAGGAAACTTCTGGGCCAGCCCCAGGACCCTGGAGCCAAGAGTGATGGAACTGCTGAGCTGAAAAGCAGTCCTGGGTCCTTATGCTGTCATGGAGAACCTTCAGAGAGGCTGAGGCGCAAGGCCGGTTGACTCCAGTTGAGACTGGTGCTGCTGGACTCGTGTATCTACATCTGCTAAGTTGGCTGTCCCATTCCCACCATAGTCTTAGCAACTGCAGATTTTTCTGCACATAGTAGGTGTTCTAAAGAAAAATTCACGGCTCTTAGAATTCCACAGCAGATGCACAGGCCAAGTGGCTGACAATACAGCACAGGTGTGTCACCTGGGTGGTTAGCAAAAACTTCAAAGATTGTTCTTGCCTCGAAACACTGAGTCTCTAAGAAGGGGCACCAAGTTTTCTCTTACAAAGAATTAGCCAGACCCTCAAGCCTTGAGTCTTGATTTTGCCATTTTGTTATTATTGGTCCGGGCAGCTAACCAGTTTGAATGATATCATAATTTCCACTGTCTTTAATAGGAGGATTAAAGTCATGGATTTGCTTTAATATACAACTCCTTATATAAAATGATATATTTAGTTTAAATATATGAAGATAACCATATATAAGTCAATGAAAGATTATTCATTCTCAAAGTAAGCCTGCCATCACAGGGTACTCAAATCTATCTAAAACTACAAACAGCTCGTTTTCCTGTCTAGCGAGTCACTCTCAGCAGTGTGCAGCTTCCAAGCTACCTTCTCCCGGGAGGTTGTGAGGTCTGCCTGGGTGATGTGCACCACAGCTTGGAGTCTGTTGCTGTCTGGACAAAGCAGCTGCGGCTCTTCATTCATCAGATGGTCCAGTCTGTCCCAGGATAGCCTTTTCTGCTGGCCACGGAGCCCTGAGAGTGGAGTGGTTGTTTCCGAGACCCAGTCCTGAAGAGAGAATTACGGAGTTAAAACTTACTAGCAAACTGACAGGTCACTTTCATCATGATACAGGTTTCCTGTTTACCTAATGACAATCCTAAGTGAACGCTTTTCAAGTTTATGTGTATATAGATACAGATATGAAGAAAATGATACTCTTAGATTTAGATTTTTTTTTTTCTTAAGGTTCAAAATGGTCATTGGCAAAATAGTCCAGTCGACTTCGATAGAAAGTGTCATGGAAGGGCTCTGACGTGGTACTCAAAGGACTACAGGGTCTAGAGGTGATATCGAAAAATTGCCTCCTTCATGGGAAGCCCTCTTAGAACCCAGCTAACACTCTTTCGAGTAACAGAAAACATGGAAAACTCAGAGGCACTGCAACTTGCATGCGTCCACAGGCTAATCCTCTCCGGCTTTCACACAGGCAACATGCTCCTTTTGAGGCTCCACCGCATGTGTCGTCTTGTAGTTGAGGCTTGATTTCAGGAATATGCTTCACGCTACCAAAGTAACCTTTTTTTTAAACCCTAAAAATAACTTCAGAAAATGTAAAAGGGTAGCACAGCCAGATAAACTGCTGCCTTTTAAGTCAAACATGAAAAAGAAAAGGAAGTTTAAAAGGCTTGAGAAAAAAAGTCAGCCCTTTGTTTTTTTTTTTTTTTTAATTAAAACAACTACCTCATTTTATTTTAAGTGCTAGCAACCAAGAGATAAAAATAACTGAATTCGGACCTAATTTTAATATAGAACAAAATTTCAACATCCACCAGACATTTGGAGCGTTGCTAATCATTTGTGGACACGTTAAGCAGCTCTGTGACATTTAAATGGGGTGTGTTTTTACAGCCCCACAAAGGCCAGCCAGCTATTTTTTAAGCAGCTTTTCCTAGACTCTCTGTTACCACGGAGGCAAGCCCGCTTGGCAGCTGTGACTTAATTGGCTAAGTCAGCACCATTGTCTCAGGCTACAGGTTTCCTTTTCTGTATTTTTACTCCCCCCTCTCCCCCCCCTCCCCGTAGATGGGTGTTCCTAGGTTAATTTCTCTTCATGTTTTTCTTGGCTGGTTTTATAGGTTCCCACGCATGCTCTTGTTTAAAGTTTGAAAATGCTTTATTTAGTTTTATTATTCTAAAATTCAACTCAGCTACAGTCTTTTAACGTCTTTGGCCTAAGCAAAAATGGTACATTTTGCACCTTTATAATTCCATTCATATGAGGTTCAGAAGCAAATAACCCTGACCTATAGTGGCGGAAAATGCAAGAGTGGGTCCCTGGGGTTATCAGCTGGAGGAGACAAAGGATATAAGGGGAAATGTTTTCCTGTTTGGTCCTAATAATAGCTACACAAACACATAAAGACAAACCTATCTGTAAAAACATAGTATGACATATACATGCAAACCCAATCAAACCGCAGACTAAAAGAATTTATAGCCTAATTACAAAATCAGAAATGACCTTGTCGACAGCATTCTGAAGTTGTCTGTGTAGAGACATCACTTCCTGCTTTAAAGCCTCCTTTTCCTGCTGAGTCACCTGCAGTTCAGATTTAATCTGGGCCATTTGAAGGTTTACATTCTGCAGAGTATCTTCTAAATTCTGAACCTGCATGGTAAGAACAGTTGTGCACAGTGACTCAGGAGTTCATGGTGAGAATAACAATGTGTGGTGACACAGATGTTCACGGTAGGAACAGTTGTGTCTGGTGCTTCAAGCATTCAAGGTTAGAACAGTTGTACTCGGTGACACCAATGTTCATGGTAAGAGCAAGTGTGTACAGTGACACGGCAGTCCATGGTCTCACATCGCACATCTCTGGAGACCAGCAAGGAGCCTTCCGTTACACCTTGCTATATCTAGTTCTCTTTCCAGCTGCTCAGCGGAAACTTGGGATGTTACATAGATTCACAGGATGCCCAGTTATGGTTAGGAAAAGCCAGGTACTGCTGATGCGCGCATCTAACAGACCGCCAGCAGCTGGGGGACAGAACCGAGAAACGCCGGCTGCCGTTGCCAACCACACTCACACTGAGGCTTGAGAAATGTCTTCTGAGTCTAGGCGCTGGTTTGCTAAGGACCTCTTGGTTGAAAGTAATAATTTATACTTGCAAAGTTCTATTTTACACTCATATCTCAGTTCAATTTAACCTTGCAGAAGGCTGGTTGATAGTTTGTTATTTCAGCATTAGAGGGCAGGTACTTGCATTAGAAGTCCCGCCCTAAATTAGGAACAAGCAGTCTCTTTAGGCACTGTCTTGAAATCTTCAGAAGTAAGCTCTGATGGAGACACTGTTTAAATTATTTTGCCATGTTGTACAGATGTCTCAGATGAGGTCCTGGGATCATTCTAAGGCTACTTGGGCCAGTCTCACCTGGAATATTCTTTCTTCTGGGCCTTTTATTGGAAGGTGAAAATACTAGAAAATACTAATTATGGAGACACAGCAAGAACTGTCTACACACCTTTTCCTGGGAAGCCACCAGCTGTGACTTCAGGCTTTCACTCTGCTGCTCCCAGGACTTCTGTTCCTGCTTCATTGTAGCGATCTTGTGCTCTAGAAGACTGGATTTTGCCAACTGTTTCAGGAAGGGAAGAAAGGGAGAACATTTTTGCAAGCTCATACAGACCCAGCTACAGTTTCCACCACTATCATCAAGAACCAGCCTATCTGCCTTTATGAGCAAGTGGGGTAGGGGTGGGGATGGGGGTGGGGGCTGGGAGGTGTCCATCACTTCCATCAAGAATGGGCCTATCTGCCTTAAGGAGCAGGCAGGTACAGGGTAGGAGGTGGGGGGCGGGGTGGAGCGTTCCTGGCTGCGTCCTACTTAATGTCAGGCTTCTCTTCTTTGCTGGGTTTTTCTTTTTCTATTTTTTTCACTCAATGTCTCCTATTTTGAGGGCCAGGAAGTGGGCTAAAAAGGCAATTGGAAATCTTCCGAGTGTATCGTAACAGGAAAATAAATAATGCCTACGGGGCAGGTGGAGCAAGAAAAGCAACATTGTTGTATTGTTAGTGAAAGCATAATAGAAAAAAAAGTGTTTGCCTATGAAATAGATCTCAGGGGATAAAAGCCGTATTTCTACTATATAATAGTGTTTTACATATATTATAAACACAGCAAAGGTAACATCATGATTCGTTCAGTGAGACAACATCATATTCTGGACTTCACTAGCCTAGGGTCACATAATTGCGTCTATAACTTTGGACCAATACCGGAAGCCCAGGGGCCACAGCCCATAGGGAAATGCCTGCTGTGACAAGCACTGTGCAATAATGGAAAGCCTATTGCTTTTACTACCTTATCTGCACAGCTGTTTAATTCTTCACTTAGGACCTCTTTTTCCTTCAGGAGTTTTTCGTTGTAGCTTAGAATGCTAGACATTTTTTGCTGGAAGTCAGAGACGTCAGGACATCTGTGTAGCTGTAAGAGATTAAACAAATGAGTCCTGTCATCACAGCTATGTTTATACTATAGACTTGAAAAGGAGGCATTTGTTAACAGGGCATTTGCGTGGCCCTGAAACCTCAGATACATTTCAAAGGACATACATCTTCTAGCAGCCTATCATTAACTTTGACTAACTGTTCCCAGCTAGCCTCTCACTGTTCCCTAGCTGACTACTGAAATGTCTGCTTCGACATGTGGAGGCAGATGCTGCCAAAGAGTGGTCCTAGCTTTCAGCTCTCCTGTCACAGTTAGACAGCTTGCTGCTCTCCTGCCATCGGTTTAACTTCTGCTCATGGAACACACGTTACATTCTTTTTAATCATGCTTCTTAAAAGATATTCAAAATATATTTCTCAAGCCATTTTAGTCAAGACCATAGGATTAGCCGAGCATGATGGGAGGTGGAGATGGATTTAGAGCAGTGGGTCTCAACCTGTGGGGTGTGACCCCTTTGGCAAACCTCTGTCTCCAAAAATATTTATACATTACGATTCGTAACAGTCATAAAATTACAATTATGAAGTAGAGATGAAAATAATTTTTATGCTTGGGGATCACCACAATATGAGGAGCTGTATTAAAGAGTCACAGCATTAGGAAGGTTGAGAAGCACTGATTTAGAGGATCAGTAGCTCAAGGCCAGTCCTGGCTATATACATAGGTGTTTCTAGTTCAACCAGGGCTTTATAAGACCCTGTCTCCAAAAAGATAAGAAAAGAGTTACATAACATGGTTGTACATACCTATAATCCTAGCACTCAGGAGGCTGAGACAGAAGATCAGAAGTATGAGGCAAGCCTGGCCAACTCATCAAGATCTTGCTTCCAAAACAAAAACCAACTAAGGGATTGGTATTTGCCACACACAAGGATCAGCAGGTGGCAAGTTAAGGCTGTGCCCTTCCCCTGGGAAAAGCCTGATGGGCTTTCCTGTGGCACGCTATTGGAGGGGACATGTGGGCTTCCTTCTCTCCACTGACAGCTGAGGCAAACCAGGCTGCTTCTGTTGCCTTCAGCATCCACGCTGGTACTATCAACACCCGGGATACTTTGCTGCAAAGGTCTTTCTGTACGTTGAAGGATGTTCCACAGCATCTCTGGCTTTAGCCACTCCCCTCCGTAACCCTAACCCCCAACTAGTGAAAACCTAAGATTCCCTGGTGTTGGGAGACAATTCTCACGCCAACCTAACTGGGAACCACTCTTAGGAGCAGATTGTGTCCCACGCCCCTTCCTATTCTTTATACATTTTTTTAATAAGAGCATTCCTCTTGTGTGTTGGTCCTTCCCATATTCAATTCTCTACAACCAGCATGATCAGCCATCTTCCTACCTGAAGGCCTCCCACAGAACATTGGAAATAACTAGGAAAAAATAGATTTTACAGGTTGAAGCTTGTTTTCAACCTATAGCAAATCCAACATACGTCATAAGCCTGTTCAAGTCAGAAGGAGATGAGAAAGCATCCTTTAAAGTAGCTGTGCATTAATGTAATATGGAACCCTCTCCTTTCCCCAGCATCTGGCTACCTTACCACACACCTGCAATGCTTGCCACTTGAGTATCTACAGACCAGCAGGGGACTTTCATGCTTCTTTTTGGCCTGATACATAATATATATGGAGTGCTTCCAGAGCTCTAAATCCCAGTGTCAGACAGGGTAACACATGGTCTCTGGCTCCCAGCTGCAGGGCAGCAAGGACAGGCTGGCAGCCGACGCCACCTCACTCAAAAGCCCTCATGACAAAATGACTTCCTTCCATGTGCACATAGGGATTCATGGCTATCTCATCTATTTATATCAACGCCCTGGAAAAAAGTGTGTAGTGAGGCGTGCCAAGTGATGTCCTCCTCGTGTCGCTCTTCTCCCAACTCTGCTCTTTCTCTTGTGCTCTGTAGCTTAGCAAGGCTCCACAGCAAACATGGCACACGGCATGCACACAGACTGGTCATTATCACTGAAAGGTGAGCAAGCAATGCTTTCAGTGGTCCAGCAGAAATGGGACACTGGAAGCAATGGCTCTGGGAGACTCTCACCTCACAGAAAGACTGAAGGTTAGCTTCCAGCATGGTATATGGAACCAACGAGTTCCTACTTGTGGCAGAAAAGATCCTCTCTACTGCAGTTCCTGACATAGAAAGAGTCTTACAGGACATGTGCTTGGCAGCAGTCCTTGTGGAGTGTTACCAAAGACATGAGTGCTCTGAGGTCTGACACCATTACTAGGCTATGGAGTCAATTAGAGATCAGCTCAAACAGTACAGATGATTTAGCTGTAGCGTGAACCGAATTACACTGACTGTTACAGTATTTAGGGAAGGACACTTTATGCTTACAGGCTGAAGAGACGCAGGAAGGAGCATTCTATAATCTGCTAGCACAAATAACAAAGTTATCTGAGGATAGGGCAAAGGAACGGAACAACTAAATTCTACTATAAAGTGAGACTGGTTCAACGGAAACCTTCTTGCACGTAATAAAAATAAAGAAGATTGGACGATGTTTCATCATTAGTTTTTTTGTTTGTTTGAGGTATACCCTCTTCTACATTTAAAATTCAGTCTTTGTTTGGAACTCTGAAATAGCTTTCTGAAAACCAAACTAATTTTTTTTGAGATAGGGCCTTATTGTGTAGCCTCCATTGATCCTGAATTCACAATCTTCCTGCCTCAGTTTCCTGAGTGCTGGAAACACAAGCAGGCAACATCCTGTTAAGCTCTACACGTTAAATTTATTAATGTGTGAGAGTGTAATCTGAGGATGCTGGAGAGCTTACTCTCCTAGGCAGCATCTCATGCCAGCCACAAAGAAAAGACCCAGGTGGGACCCACTTCATCTGGGTCCCCAGAAATCATAGAACAGTTTTGGAATTCACGAGTCAGAAAGTCACCGTCTTATCGGACAAACTAACATTACTTTTTCATCTGGCTGGGAGAAAGCAGAGCAACAAAAATTTGAAACTAAGATGGTTGGGATTCATAGAATTTTAGACTCTACCACATAAACAAGCTGTTTCACTAGGGAATTAGCAGCCGGAGTCCTTAGGAACACCCTTGTGAATTTAAGTCCTCAACTTGAAAGCTGTTTGAGCAACCATGATGCAAAGGGCATTTGGTGGCTGGAGATGCCACCCCAGCAGCCCAGACTTACCTGTTCTAGTTTCTCCAGTTCATCCTTAAGGAGGAGGTTTTCCTGTTCCACAATGTGAGTCTGTAGTTTAACTTCAGAAAGTTCTGCCTCCAGAGAAGACACCAAAGTGGAAGTCTAAGAGAAATGGCAGGTACAGAACGGACAGTCATTGCCTGGGGAAACTTCACCAAGCCCACAATCTCAAGGAAACAATACCAGTTCAATTGGTATTGCTCTGAGACCATTGATCCTCATAGTTAGTGAAAGAGCCAAATTATGTTCAAAGACTTTCCATGTATATAGCATGGACCTTATGACCGGTCCACGTCTTTGGATGTTTCTCTATTGTAAAGTTTCCTTCCCTTGAATAAAGGTACATTGATATTGTGCAAATTCTTTCCTCGAATTTCTAGCTATCCATCCCACTATACACCAGTACATTCTGGCTACGATTAATTATCACTTGGGGTTTTCCTATGGGTGACTTTCTGTTTTCTTCCTTCATTTCTGCACTTGTTAGGGTTCTATAAGAAAGAGCAACTGTTTCTCTCCATTTGTTTATTCAATCAATCTATGCTAATATGTACTCAGATATCTATCACACTTATTTCATTCTATACTTTATTTCAGTGATCAAACTGTTTGAGTCTGGGTTATTAGGAGTTCCTTTATGTGTGTGCCTGAGTTTTTTGAATTTATCCTGTTTATAATATTTATTTGTGTATGTAGCACCTTTTGCTGTTTGGCATGGTGAGACATTTTTCAGGTTTGACTTTTTTTTTCCCTGTTCTAACTTTGGAATCAGTAATTTTTCCAAGGTGCTTTTATAGGAAAATGGTATTTAGAATTCAAGATCTGGTTATCCTATATGAAAACACAACTATGTTTCTTTCTCTAGCTCTCTGTATGTATAGTGTGTGTGTGTGTGTGTGTGTGTGTGTGTGTGTGTGTGTGTATTTACTAATGTCTTAGGTTGTGAACCAACATCAGAGGGTTCACCTTAGCCCTCCACATTTCGACACTGCAACTTTCTTCTCCAACAGTGAGAAACACAGTTCTTAGTTTATGCTATATTCACTTACTCATTCACTTCTGGCTACACAAAATAACCTTGTATGCCCACATGAATCACGATTTCTGGCTAGATTATTAAAGCATTTATGGACTGTTAATTCTTTTTTTCTCTACTTTGCTTTCATTATATAGTGTCAGTTCCATTTGTTAGTGCTTGTGTTCTATTTTTGTGTTCCCACACCCGTCACGGTTGATTTTGTTTATCTGAGGTCTGTAAAGACTGCGTGAAACAGGGCTTCGATGGAGCTCGGCGGCAGAGCATTTGCCTGGTAGTTGCATAGCTCCAGGTTTGGGAGAAAGGCAAAACCAAACCAAACAATGGAACCAAAGCATGTGAAACACATAAGAGTCAGAGCTTTGTACAAGATAAACTCAACAAAGCGTGGCTCTCACCCTCAGCCATTCTACCTCATTCCCATTGCACTGCGCATGCCTTCCCACCTGACTCCTCTGCAACCATCTCTTCAGTGCCTGTTTATCACTCTTAGAGTTCCTTTAGATAGGTTGGCAGGCATGTGTGCTTCTTCTCCAGGGTCTCCCTTTTGTCCTTACATGCACGGAAGCACACCGGAGATCGTCTCTCTGACCCCACCACCCAGTTAACCTTCTCATTCTTTTTATGTCCCTCCCTATTTAATAGTTGTACCCATAATACGGATGCCGCCACAATGCCTAACTCAGTCACTCTCTCATGCACGAGCGTACTGATTGTCCCTACAAATCTGCAAATATGAACAAAGCTAGGATGAATATTCTCAGGTGTAGGACTTTTCATATTGTTGCAGGGATATTTTGAGGCCAAATTCCTAGCAGTGAGATTGCTGGGCAAAAGGTCAGCACAAATGTAAGTGTTAGGTAGTGCCAAAATACCTCTGCATGGTTTCAGTGCATGAGGCCCACAACGTACGGAGACGTCTGCCAATGCAGCCTTGCCAAGAGAACAGGCTGCTGTACTCTTTAAAATAATCTTCCAAGTGAGGACTTACATGCCAGTACTGTTTATTTTGCACTTCTCTAATTATGATTGATTTTTGAGTCTCTTTTCAAAGCTTTGAGAGACATTTTAATCTTAAAAAAAAAAAAAAAAAAAAAAAAAACTTCTCTGTTCTTGGTTTTTTTTTTTTTAATGTCCCTAAGTTTTTCTCTTCTTTTTAAAATAATTATTTTAAATTTATGGATCTTGAGTGCATATGTATGTGCCTGAATTGTATGTATGTGCACCACATGCACACAGTAGCCCTCACAGGGCAGAAGAGCCATCAAACCCACTGGGACTGGAGTTGTAGGTGTTGTGAGTTGCCGTGTGGGTTCTGGGAAACAAACAAGGGTCCTCCACTCGAGCACTAATGCTATTCGCCACAAGCCATCTTTCCAGCCCCGTCCCTAAATTTCAAGGGTTTTTACAGAGAGAGGCAGCATCTCTTCTTTCTGAGGTTAAAGACAACTTCCCACTAATGTTTTTCTGGTGTCTGAACAGTTTTGTTTCTTATATGTAGTGTCTTACTCCAGTTGGGGTTCATCTCATGTTATAAAATCTGAATCTATTCCTACATATCTACCAATTAGCCCAGGTACATTTTTTTTTTAACTCCATCTTGAACCCAGTAGGTTAAGAAAACACTTTGATTACAGATATTCTCAATATCATGGGGGATTAGTTGCAAGAGTGACCCCTTTCATTCCCCCCACAAGGTATCCAAATCCTCGGGTGCTCAAGGTCCTTTATAAATTGGCTCAATATTTGCACAGAACCTACTTACATTCATTGAAAGGCTTTAGCGCATCTCCAGTAGTACAATGTAAACAGTGAGTAAATATTTGTTACCTGCGATCTTTAGGGAACATCAACAACAGTATCAACTAAAAAAGAAATCTGTGCATTATCTGGCACAAGCGTGATTCTTTTCAAAAGAGATTTCTGATCACAGGTGAGATGAATTCACAGATGCACTCCTGGTTGACAGCTGCTCCGCGAAGCTGTACTCCACCTGTTGTGGAGAACACGCTATTCCCGCTCATAGCTTAGAGAGACCTGGAGTATATGTTAATGGGCCAGTACCATATTGACTTAATCATTAAGGCCTCATGTATAAGAAATTTCCTTTCTTTGGATTAAGAAAGCAAAGGCTGGGGCTAGAGAGATGACTCAGTGGTTAAGAGCACTGGCTGCGCTTCCAGAGGACCCGGGTTCTATTCCCAGCAACCACATGGCGGCTCACAAGCCTCTATAGTGGGACCTGATGCCATCTTCTGGAGTGCAGGCATACATGTAAAAAGAGTACTCATAAATAAATAAGCAAAATTAGAAAGAAAAAAGCATACATAAAAAAAAAAAAAAAAAAGACAGACAGACAGACCCTACCTGCACTTTGCAGCGATCCAGCTCTTCTTTCAGACTTGCATTTTCTTGTTCCCATTTTTCAGAGCTGCAAGTTCCTGGCTCTTCCTTCTGGCATAGCATTTCTGCCAGACGTTGATTAAGTTTTTGCAGTTCCTCCTTGTTTTGGGAGTTCTTTTGGCTGAGTTCTGTATTTTCTGAATCCAACTGTTGGTTTTTGCTTTTTAAATCTGCAACCTAATTAAAATTGAAATATGTTTTAAAAAACTTGCTGCCCTACTTTTGCTGTTTTTTTTTTTTTTTTTTAAAGCAGATTTAGAGATTTTTCTCCTCTCTCAATGTACAGTTTAAACACATCTCTGTAAGAGGCTACCCTGCCACAGGGCAGCCTTTCATCTAGCCCTGGTCCCTCTGACTGTGGAACAGTAGTTCCTGACTGTCCTAATGCTGGGACCCTTTAATACAGACCCTCATGTTGTGGTGATCCCCAACCGTAAACTTATTTTTTGTTGCTACTTCATAACTGTAATTTTGCTACTATTATGAATCCTAATGTAAATATCTGTATTTTTCGATGGTCTTAGGTGACTCCTGAGAACTGCCCAGTCAACCCCAAGAGGGGTCATGACCCACAGGTTGAGAACCACTGCTGTGGAGGAAGCCCCTTTTGTAATAAAGAGCCTTTTTTTTGTAATAAACTTAATTTTCCTTTGCGTGCTCTCTGTTAATCACAGATAATAACAAAACAATATATGCTCCTTATTACAAATTCAACTAATTCAGAGGTGTATAACATTTCTGGGTTCACCTGTTTCTGTTTGTTTAGTCCAGCCTTGCTGACTTACAAAGAAAGCATATACATTGATGCTTTGGCAGAAGGCTCCCAAAAGTCTCCCTAGGAGAGCTATCAGTTTACTCTCGACAATGTAGATTTTATTTTCTCATACTCTTGGATGTTTAACTTTTCTTCTGTTAGTTTAGTAGGTGAAAAAACCGAAGCTATTTAAATTTCCCTGACACTCTGAAGCCGGCCTTCCTGCATGTTCTGTTACGTCTGTGATTTGATCCTTCCCATCTATTGCCTATGTTTCAGCTGAGTTCTGCCACTTATTTGAAGTAGTACAAGACATATTTTGGATGTTACCTTGGCTACTTCGGGTACTAAAAATATTCCTTTTCCAAGTATGTCCTTGTCTTATGACTATTTCAGATATGTCCCTAAATAATCTTCCCATCCTTGAATACATGTTGTAAGATTATACAAAATGAGCATTGGATGGCACAAGCCAGCTGAACCAGCTACAAGTCTGTGAAATGATATGCAGATTTCCTGGCATTCTGTATCTGTGAATTCTGCCTGAAACTTTCTGCGTTTAATCAGAAAAATGAAGGAGCTGACATTAATCAAAATCAATAAGGGCTTTCCACATGTATTGGACATAAAGCTTGTACTATACACTTAGGGTCTATAAATAGTCTGGCTATTACTTTTCCAAGGGCAGGGACCTAGTTTTGAGCCACTATGAGTTGAGTTTCCACTATCAGCCTCAGAATTTACTACCTTACCATTGTGCACAATATATTATTCTAGTAACTTATTTCATTTGTAAATTTTACATTAAAAAAATTTCTGAGTCAAGAAACACTTGGAAATTTTAAGTGTTTCCTTACCTGTTTCTTTAATTTTTCAACCATCTTCTGAATTGAAGCCTTTTCCTGTTCTACGGTTTCTATTTTCTGCCTAAAGGAGCAATGAAAACATGATTCAGGAGTGAAGCTTTTAAAATTGAAGGTAAGTAGTTCCTAGTCCTTGTCAGATTTAACTGTGTTATGTCTTACCATAGTTCTTCCTGAGATCCACTTAATTCCTCTAATTTCAGGCTCGAGATGGTATCTTCTTCATTTAAAGTAGTAATTTCATTTCTTAAAATAGAATTTTCCTCTTGAAGCTTTTCAGATTCATATCTGAAGTGTAGAGATTTAAAAAAAAAGTTACAACATGGCAGTCATCTGGCATCTTTGGGAAATATTTTCTAGTAACTTCCAATATAGTAAGAATTTCATGCCAGTTAAAGTAGAAGTCTAAATTAGTAGACTCTTTGTACTTGGAAATCAAGTTGTACCATATTGAGTAGCTACTTTTGGGAAATAAGAGTTTCACTAAAAGAAACTCTTTTAGTGAAAGAGGGGGTGGGTGGCTGGAAATCCTTGAGCATGGAGACAGGGATCAGGACTCAAAGCCAATGCCGGGTGTTGACTTCTCAATGGCGGGCAGGCTGCTTTGAACAACCAGCTTCATTTACTTCAGTCTCAAGCCTGCCCTGCTCTGAACAGACAAAAGCCACGTTATTTAGGGATTTGAGTTTTAGCTTAGATGCCCAGGGACCTAAAGAAAGGCAATATACCGCATAGGCCAAGGGGTACACCAACATTTATTCAGCTTTATTCTTCTCACTATGTTCTGAGGTTCTGAAGTAATAAACACAGTCTGAGGAAGAGGAAACTCAACATTCGAAACTGAATTATTTTGTTTTGTACCATTAAGATACTTCTGACACCATGTGATATTTTACAGATTAAAAAAAAAAAAACCCAACTTGGCTAGGTATCCTAAATGCGGTCCGGTTGCATTTCACAAAGTCAGGTTGGCAGTTTTTAAAAGTAGTTCACTTTGTCTTCGTCCCCCAAGCATGTTTATTAGGATTGGATAAGGCCTTGGTAAAAAAAAAAAAAAACAAAAAAAACCAGACGTTCTAAGATAAAAATTTACTGTTTGCAGGACACCGGCATATGCTTGAAGTATGGAAGGAAAAAGCATAATCCATTCGGTACGTTTTCCTATGTTAGTGTAAGAACGCTGTCATCTACCAAGTGGGTTAATACTATGCGAGAGGCATTCACTCCATGTAACAAGCTTCATCAGAGGGAGGACAGTAGCATTGAGCGAGAGGGTGCGGGTCCATCCAGAAGAGGTAAGTGCTGGGAAGGGGCTAAGGACGAACACGTGGTTAAAGAGCAGACACCCCCACACGCCTCAGGGATAACACTGATTTGCTACTAGGAAGGGGGACGCCTCCTAGACAGGGTTACTCTAGTTGTTAACACACACAGAAGCGGACGGCTAGGGCTCCGATCTTCTCGGGACTAACAGGTTAGTGTCTCTAGGCACGGCAAGCAGCGGCGGTCAGAGGTCAGCTCAGAGGTCAGAGGTGAGCGGGCGCTCTGCGGGCGTTACCTCAGGAGCTCGACCTTGCGCTGCATCTCGCCGCACGTGGTCTGCAGGTCCTGCATCATGGCCTTCAGCTCCTCCTCCCTCTCTCCCTGGGGAGGAGCATCCCTCTGCTTCACGAGCGCGGCCACTCGCTCCCTCAGCTTTCTGGTGAGCTCCTGCAGCTTCTGCTTCTCCAGTTCCAGCTCGGCGATGGCGGCCTGGTGTTGCAGACGCGTGTCCCGCAGGCCCCAGAGGGCGGCGCTCTCCTCCGGAAGGACCTGACTCTCGGCGCCGGGCTCTTCCGGTGGTGCCCGGAACCAGGCCGTTCCGCGCGCTCCGGTGGCAGCGAGGCGCTGAGCGCCACCCTGTTCCCAGCCCTGGGCTCCCTGCCTGCATCCTTCTAGGTGGACCGTGGACGGGCCCTCTTCCGGAGCCCGAAGGAGCTCGAGCACCTCCTCGTCGGAGATGACCTCCGGGCTCTGGAGGTGGCTGTGGCTCAGCAGCGGGGCGCCCTCCAGCATCATCTCCGTCCTCCCCTGGAGCCTCGACACCAGGGCCCCGAGCTCCTCGTTCTCCTTTTGCACCTCATCGTGACTCCTCTCCGGGCCGAGGAAGGTCTCCATCACCTCCTCCATCTTCCTCACCTCGCCCCGCAGCCTCAGGACCTCGGAGGTGAGCTCCTGGCTGCCGTCCAGCGACCTGCCGTAGCGGGCCTCGGCGAGCCTCAGCTCGGCCCGCAGGCGGGCGTCCTCAGAGGACGCCCTGTCCCGGGGAGCCGCCCCGGGGGCCCGCCCCAGCGTCTTCAATCTCTTCTTGAGCACGGAGGTCTCAAAGAGCAGGTCCCGCTTCCTCTCGGAAGCCCGGCCGCAGTCTGCGCGCGAGGCTGGGAGCTGCCCCTGGAGCTGCAGGACCTGGCTCTTCGGGTCCCAGGATCCTGTCGTGGTGTCCTCAGTCCTGGTATCCTCGCTGCTGTCAGGCTCGGAGAAGCACTCGAGAGAGGCCTCCGACTCCTGCCTGCGCGCAGAGCTTGTTCCTGGGCTGCCCAGGCCCCGGGCCTCGCGGTCTCCCGGGTCACTTAGGATGTACTTGGTGGTTGCATTTTCTCCTCGCCCCATCTGTGATAGAAACGGCTCCGCTTGCCCCCGGGAGCTCCCGGAGACCTCACTCATCCGCTCCTCCGTGCAGGAGGACGCCCCTGAGCCCGGCTCTAACCTCCTCAGCCTCTGCTGCAGTCTCGAGATCTCCGTGGCCATCTTGGCGTTCTCCTTCACTGCCCGCTCGTGGGCTCTCTGCAGGCTGGCCAGGACGTCTCCGTTCTCCTCCAGCAGCCGCTCCCCCTGCCGCAGCAGGCTCAGGGCTCCGCTGCCTTCTGCCTCCTCCTCCAGGCAGCCACCCTGAAGCGCCAGCAGAGAGGCCTGCTGCTGCTGCTGCCGCCGAGCGTCCCCCAGCGCATCCTGCAGCCTGCGCATCTCCGCGCTCATCTCTGCCTTCTCTCGCTCCAGGGCCGCCAGCCTGCCTAGCATCTCTCGCCTCTCCTGCTCTCGCTCAGCCTGCAGCCTCTCGAGCTGCCGGCTGGCCAGCTTCTCGGAGGCCCCGGCCTTGCCCAGCCCCTGCTCTCGCTCCCTCCGCTCTCTCTCCTGACCTCTCTTCAGCTCACAGATCTGCTCGGACAGGAGGCTGCGCTGCTCTTCGGACGTGTTCCTCAAGTCCTCCAGATCTCGCAGCAGCTGCTCTCTCTCCAGGCTCAGGCCGTTAAGGTGTTCCTTGTACGTCTGCTCCACCGTCTCCAGCTCCTGGCTCAGGGCCAGAGCAGTGGCCTTCTCCCTCTGAAGCAGCTCCTTCAGCTGCTCCTGAGCTTCCGTGCACTCCTGAGTGAGCTCATCCTTCTCAAACTCCCACTGAGACCTCTCCTCCATGTGCTGATCCAGGAGGTCCTTCAGCTCCCGGCGGCAGCGCTCCTCCAGGCTGTGCAGGGCATGTTCACAGCGCTCAGTGACTTTCTCATAGTCAGCCTGAAACTGGGCTTCTAGCTGAGAGGCTCTTCTATTACACTCTGTTTCCATTTTTTCCCTAAATGTGGTCAACATACAGCATTACTGAAACCGCTGCCAACTCTGGAAATAAACCCAGCATTTTTCCCACACGCAGAGGCTGTCGGGCAAACAACAGGACCACTTTCTACAATGATCTGATTCCTATGTGGTTCATGTGTACTGGGGAGGGATCTCTCTTCTGGGAGCTAGGGCCACTGGCCATGAACGAAGAAAACTTATCTTTCTCTGAATCAGGGGGAAGCCTACAAAACCAAATCCTTTCAAATCCTGAATGTACTTGGGTGGTTTAAACGGATGCCTTGAAGTGGCATTTCACATTAAATGACCATAGTGACCTCATTCCTCATCCGGGAAATTTTTTTTTTCACCTGAATAAAGCAGGTATGGTAGTATTTCAGTTGCATAAATCAGACATATTAATAATTGCCTTCTGCGTTTGCTTCTTAATAAAACAAGGTGGGAAGCTTGAAATGCCTCAGATATACCTGGGCTTTCACACAGGGACAGTAAACACAAAATGCTGTTTCGTAACAGGGAGGAAATGTGCGCACATCCTGAACCCAGTTCCTAAATAGGTTTTCTCAGAAAGCAACAGCACCCAAGTAGGAAGGACCTAGTCCTCACCTGAGCAGGGAGACAGTAGGTCTCAAACAGAAACAATTCCTCCAACTGCCCGTCCTCCCCCACAGGCACACACCTCAGAACAATTCAAGTGACACCCCCGTCCCCAGACACCAAGGGAGGCTCCCTGGTCAATGGGCAAAACTGGTTGGGTTAATTTTTAAAGCACCTGCTCAATCTATGGGCTGCTCTGCGCCCCCTCACCAGGCCCTCCAGTCCTCCAGGACCAACAGGAAGCTGTGCCCGGGCTGCCCCCCCCCCCCCTTACCTTCCCTCCTGAAGCTCCCTTTGGTGCAGATCCGAGAGCTCATTCCTCAGCTCCTCTTTCTCCAGGGCGTGCTTCTCCGCCAGGCTCAGCAGCTGCTCCTGGTGCGACCGCTCCAGGTCCCTCGCCCTCTCCTCCGCCGAGGCAGCCTCCCGAGCCAGCGCCTCTGCCCGCCGGCGGAAGCCGTCCTCCGCCTGCTGCAGCCCGGCCTGCAGCCGCCGCTCGTACTCCTCCCGCAGCCGAGCCTCCTCCTCGCCGAACACCGCCTGCAGCTGCCGCTTCTCCTCCTCGTGCCTGCAGCTGGCCCTGCGCTGGGCCTCCTTCAGCACCGCCACCTGCCCCTGCAGGTCCGCGATCTCGCCGCGGAGGTCAGCTAGCTGTCTCTCCAAGGTGTGCGTTTCCCGCTCGTACTGCTGCTTCATGGCCGCCTGCTCCTTCTCACGGGCCGCCCTGCTGTCATCCAGCTGCTTTTCGTAATGGTGCACCTAGGACCGGTTGGTGAAAACCATTGGATGCCTGGGTTCTAGGCAATGGGGAGGGGGTCTGGGGGTAGAACATGCTTCTGTCTGTCCCGTGGGAAACTCTTGTTTTCTCATTCTGCCTGAAAGTGACTTAGCTCAAAATTGCCTCAATTGTAAAACACTAAGCTTTAAGCAAGCTTTAAGGTCCGCTTTTATTTGTTTAGGTACATCTCTGTATATGTGCTCGTAGGTGTGTGTGCAGGAGTGAGTGTGCAAAGGTGAGTCACTGCAGCGTTATCCCTTGTCCCTTCTTTCTTCTGATAGTTTTCTCATTGGCTTGGGATGCAGCAAATAGGCTAGGCTGGCTGGCTGGCTGGCTGGCTGGCGAGCTCCAGGGTCGCTCAAGGAACTAACAATTTCTTGCACAACTCTGTGTTTCATGCGGCCTGCAGAGTACTTTACAGAGTTGGAGAAACACTTGAAGGCTTACGCTAGATATTTTATGACCCTGAGTTTGTAGTAGGTGAGGAAAGATGTGAGGGCAAAAGGAAGCACATGTGAAGATCCGCTCTCTTCATAAACCAGTAAAACTCGAGTGAACAAATGAAAGCAGAGGCTGGGGAGACAGGTAACGAGAATCTCAGGTTGATCTCCAAAGTCCACATAAGCCGGGCATGCTGGCTCTTACTGGTGATGCCAGCACTAGGGAAACCGAGGCAAAGGATACCCTGGGCAAGCTGCCTAGCTAGACTAGCTGCAGAGACGCCCATGCGCAGACAGAACTCAGCCGTCAGAGAGTGAGACTGTGAGGCAGAACTTACTTTCTCTTCCAGCTCCAGTCTCAGGTGACACAGGTCCTGGTCGTGCTGCTCTTTCATCTGCCCGATGACCAGCTCTGCCTCGATGCTCATATTCAGTGGATTGCATTCTTCAGAACCCAGCCCTGAAATACACAGAACTGATGACCCTGTCTTGAGCTTCTGAGAGTCAGTGACACACTCTGGCGAGGGGGGTGGCTTCACTAGGGAACCCTTTTCAGCCTGATTTCCCATGTACAAAGCACTTGGAAACAACAGAAGTCATGAAAAGATTCTCTGCTCTTCAAGCATCAAGGCAACAAAGTGGGAGAAGGCAAATAGATCCTCATAAATACAGGCGGTGTGCCAAACCTTAGCAGGATCCATCATTTTGAATGATAGACGGGTGTGTGTGGGATACGTGGACTGTGAGCTCTCAGCAAAAATGCTATGTAGTGAGGAGACAGCATGAGGTAGAGTTTGATTAAACTAACCAACATTCTGTCTATCCAGAAACTACCCAGTGACAAATTCAGATGGATGATGCGGCAGGGGACCAGATGAATGGCTAGCACTCTTACTCCTGTGTCTTTCGGAGCTAATTTCATGGGCCGCGATGTTTAATCCAACCCTCAATACTGTACATGATTGCTTTACTGTCATGGTGTCTAGGGGTCTAGCTTATTTTCACCTTAAACAATCAGCTACAAACGGGTTGGGTCAGCGGTATGGGTGCAGGCAACTCTGGAGAAAATCCTCAACACCTTCATGTGAATTTGCTTCTCCCACTGCCCACGATAAGCACCAAGGGATAATTGAAAATATGAGCAGAAGCTGAGCGTTGAGCTAGCGCCGGGTCAAGTATATCTGTCACTAGGTAGAAATCTCTTAGGGAGGTGAGATTCAAATATTTTTCATCTGGATACATGCATGCAGATGGAGAATTGTTCTTGAGTGGGGTTCTAGCAGCTGGGATTGAGTGTGTGGCCTTGGGCTTTCTCCTCATGTATTTTGGCATATACCCACTCCAGGATGGTAGAGTTTCTTGGAACTAAGAGCTGACATTCAGGTGAGCTACATCAAGTGAGCCCAGAAAACAAACAAACAAAAAACAAAAACCCTCACAACTTCATACACCTCTTCCCCAACCGCCTGTTGATACTATAGCAGAGAGGTGAGGGAAGGAATAAAATACCTTCCTGAGAACCAAAGGGAAGGGAGAAGGCAGAAGAACCCATAGGAGCCTTGCTGAAATGAGGACCCACGGTACTGGGGAAAGAGGCAGGATTCAGGCAAAGAGCTGAGAGCAACTGTATGACGGATCCCAAACAGTACTGCCACCCAGCCTCGCTCCTCATCATCTTGCTCACAAAGCCACAAGCTCTTATTTGCTGTTCTGCAGAGGCGAATAAGGCATTTAGCCTAGCCAGCCTATGAAAATCAGTGATGGGTTCTGTAGTGTGTGGCTGGCTAACTCTTCCAAACCATCTTCATACCAGGCAGACCCTGGAGAGGTGGAGTCAGCAATATCAAAGTCACAAATATTTTTTTATAGAGTCCTCAAGGACAAATGAAAAACCCAGCCACGAGTGAAATAGCTCAAGAGACGAGACTGCCAGAGTCTCTCCCTCCCTACACTCCAGTGTTCTGCAGTGTGGCACGAAGCCATGGTTCTAAAAACTAAGTCAAATGCAGATACCAAAGAGAGCGTGTGCAGAATGTGTTTACCTTGGTTGGGCTCAATACCGCCACTGTGAACACCGAGTTCTTCAGACAGCAGGTCCTTACACGGGAGCCGGAACCCTTTGCCTTGTGCCCGGTATTCCTCCAGCTCCGACTGGAGCTCGTCCACTTGGTCTTGTAACAGCTGGAGTGGAGAAACCAACGCCAGTCTTACATGTGGCATCAAGAGCACAAGCAACAAGAGAAACAGATAAACCGGAGAACGCTAAAATATAAACCTTTGTGCTTCAAAAGGCACCAAGAAAGTAAAAAAGATGGGGCCTGAAGTGAGAACGCGGGTAGGAGCCTGTCTTGTGTACAAGCAACCTTTATTCTCCTGTTTCAGTTGTTGTCTGGGAGGCTTACTGCCTCCATCTGCTAACCTAGGCCTAGAATGTTTTCTGCCTCTGAGACTTACTGCTTAATAAGCCCACCCTTTCCTGTTCTTTCTGAGCTCTGGGCTGGGTGGTTTAACTCAACTGTTGGCTCAGACTCCTCTCCCAGCTGACTTATTCAGTCTGGCTGTTCTCTAGGCCTCTGAACTGCTCTGCTTGGCCTCAAACTAACTGCTCTAATCTCCTGGCTCCTTCTCATTCTCTGGCTCATTTGGTCTTCACCTGAGTTCTCTCTCTTTGTAGCTCATCTCTGTATTACTGTCCCAGTAAAAACTGTGTCCCTTCCCTCTCTCTTCTCTGAGAGTTGGGTATATCCTATTCTGTCAAGTCTTTCTCTGACTCATCGCTGTTCCTGCCACTCAATTAGACATCACTTTTAAACATGGGTACTTTCTTCTACAAACTAACTTTACTTTCATTGTTTGGGATTAAAGGCCTGTATCACCACACCTGGACCTAAGCTTTTCTTTACCTGAAACTTACTCTATACCAACCTAGCCTTGAACTCAGATCTGCTTGCCTCTGTCTCCTGGATTAAAGGTGTGTTTGTATTCCATCCGGATCACACAGACCTAGAAGATCTTTGTATGTTATTAGATCTCTTATTAGAGCAGCCATGTTCTGAATCAACATTCCTCTACAATCTCGCTCACGCACAGGATCTGAGTTTGGTTCCCAGCACCCATGTCAGGTGACTCACAATCACCTGTGACTCCCACTTCCGGGGGGATCTGAGTCTCTCTCTTGGCCTCTGTGGTTACTGCACTCATGAGCATAAACAACACAGACAAACACATATACATATAATGAATAACAAAAAAAAATTTATACAAGTAAAAAGACAAAATATGTAATTGGAAGACAGTTTTGTCAACTATCAGATAAGACACTTGTATCTGGAATTTATAAAGACCATTAGAATTCACATTAGAATTCAAAGACAAGGAACTCAAGTTAAAAACGGGCAAAGGCTATAACAGACAGCTGCCAAAGAAGATACACAAACAGCCAACAAGTATGTTAGAAGACCGTCAATACCGTTATCTATCAGGGGGAATGATAAAATCCATGATGGTGTGTGGCAAAAATTGTAGACAAAGATGGGAGAATGGGCACTGTCGTATAGTAGGAAAATGACATGGTGCCACCACCACAGAGGAGGTCTACCAGTTCCTAGAAGTTAAACACTGATTGGTCTTGTGGCCCGGGAGAACTCTTCCTGGGATAAACCGTAAGAGAAATAAATCATAAGCCCATGTAAAAATCTGTATAAAACTATTGTTCATGACAGCCCCTAAAAACCCAAACGTTTATTAACGATTAACAAGCTGTCTGTACAATGGGATTTATTCCCCACAGAAGGAACAGGACACAGATACATGTAACAACATGATGCACCTGGACGGCATCCATTTGTTACATGAGAGAAAACAGAGCAGTAGTTGCCTGTGGCGGAGGAGGGGTGGGGTGGGATGGCGGTGGGTGTAAAAGGAGGGTGGGAGAGGAGGTGGGGGGGGGCCAGGGAGGGATGATGATGGGGGCAATAGGAGAAGCTGGCTGAAGTGGAGCAGGGTTTTCTTGGGGGTGATGACAACTCTCACACTGGGTTAGAGTCAGGCTGTACATCTGTTTGAATAAAAGACACATTGTACTGCTTGAATGTGCAGAATGTATGGTATATAACATGGTTTCAGTAACAGATCTTACTGATGAGTTCATTAATTTACATGATTAGACCTAAAAGACAAAACTTAATGCAGCCACCAGAGACGTGTCCCTTCTTAGATGAGCACTCATGGCTCCTGTGCAGCCAGGTCAGAAGCAATCACTTGAGGGGAAAGATTTCCTCATCTCTGCCCAAGTATGGGCTGTATTTAAATTAGAACTCAGTTCTGCGTACCTTGTTAAATAAGTATGTTTGGCTTAAGAAAAAAAAAAATCAAATTCCTAAGCTTAGGGGAGTTAACTTAAGAAACAAACAGGGCAGGGCAGTTGTGCTACACGCCCTCAGTCCCAGCACTGAGGGAAGCAGAGGCAGGTGGATCTCTGGGCTCAAGGCCAGCCTGGTCTACAGAGTGAGTTCCAGGACAGTCAGAGCCACATAGTAAGACCTTGTCTTACAAAACAAAACAAAACAAACAAACAAAACAGAGACAGACTCTTGCTATTCATAAGAACAGCTGTATCGGCTAGGCACTGGAAATGGCGTACAAACTAAAAATTTGAATGGTTTCTGCTCCTAGTTTTTGCATTTTTCAAACAAAGGAATATGTTCAGAAAAATATCACAGAACAAAATCAGGTCATATCAAGTTCAACGATCAGCTAGGGAAAGCTAAATTTGGGATAAGCATATCAATACAGCCACATGTTTCTTCACTCAGCATAAAACCTGAAGGCTCTTAGTATGACTGCTTACAGTCTAGGATACTGAATAATATCAATAGCTAACATTCCTGTATGTGCTTAGTATTTCGCTGGCTCCCTTCTCAGCATTTAGACAGATTCTCTCTGACCCTGCGCAGCCGCCCTCTGGGAGGGCACTCATTTCAGTGTTTAAAGGAAGTTAGGGCATGCACAGATTTCGGGAGCTTGACAAGTCCCGGAAGGGCTGAGGCTCGGATTCGAACCCAGGCCCACTTGTGTTTCTGAGTTTTCATCAGCCACTCACCCTGCACTGTTGCTCATATTCATTTCTCATCTGCGCCAGCCTCTCTTCTTGAAGAAAGAATTCAGCACTGCTGGGATCGAGGTCACCAAACTAGAAAGAACAAACAAAAAAAAACACAAAAAACCAAAGCTGTCATTTTTCCCAAGGGCCCTTCTTTGACCTATCACATTCCAAAGATCCCAGTTTCGGGTGTCACCCAAGCTCCCAAATATGACAGGAATGAGGCCTTTAAGCAGAGACACCACCAGCAGGAAGAGGAGGAAAACATCCAAGAATGACGCATTCAGCTTGGGTAGGGAGCCCATCTTGGTGCCAAGCAATGCTTCCCCTCACAGCCACCACTCTAAATTCAATCCTGAGACGTTACAATTTCCTTTAGGCACCCAAACAGTTCCCTAATAAAAATGCTCTTGGCATTGCTTCTGCTCTTCCGGGTGAGTGACATTTTGGGCAGCTCACCAGGAAATAGGAAGTAGACAGCTTTACCTTTTCCGCTAAAACGTTTTCCAAATTGCGCTGAAGTTTGTTTGTCAGGTTCTCATATTCTGCCAACTTCTCCGCGTTTTCCAGAAGCTCATTTTCCAGGCGATTGTTTTCCTTGAGAAAGTTGGGAAAATAAACGTGGCAGAAATCAGAAAAACTGTTTCATCATTTTGTATGGAGTACAAACCAGGGCTTAGGATTAAGAAACCTGTCTATCATGAAAGCTAGAGAAAACCAGAAATCAAGCGATGATGAAAAGGCTAATACCTAGCTCGTGACACAAAAATCTGCCTTTAACAAGAATCTTACAGGGGCTGGAGAGATGGCTCAGTGGTTAAGAGCTCTGGCTGCTCTTGCAGAGGACTGGGATTCAATTCCCAGCACCCACATGGCAGCTGTGTGACCTGAATTTAACTCCAGGTCCAGGGCTTCTGACACTCTCACACAGACATGCATGCAAGCAAAACACCAGGGCACATAAAGTAAAAATAAATTATAAAAAATTAAAACCTTACAAAATTGTGATGTTCCACGTCTTAGCTACCCATGTGGATACTGAGCACTTGAAATTCATCTATAAACAACCGAGCCAGGCACCATCACAGGAAAACCCACACTGGGTCACACAGAACAAGTCACAAACATAGAAGACAACACGGTGATTTGTGCTCACTGGTTCCATTTCAAAATGGTGATGCCTTGTAAATACTGAATTAAATGACTCAAACTTAATTTCACTTTTTAAATATGGAAACTGTATCTTGATAGCAATAAACGATTTTTTAAAAAAGAAAGTATGTATGTGTACACATATATGGAGCTTTACTTTAATCCTATACAGCCTTACACTGGAGCATTTTAAATGACATATTCTTCATGTATCGTTGAGTGTAAGAAGCCTGGTTATAAAGTTCCACTCCTAGTTCCATTTCAGCAGGTTCTGGCACAAAGGCACTCGCCATCAATCTTGATGTGACTCACCAGGACCCACACGGAGGAAGGTGAGAAGTGTCTCCTGAAAGTTGTCCTCTGACCTCCCCGTGTCAGCCAGCGTGTGGCCCACCCCACAAATTAACATTACAAAGAAAGAAAGAAAGGAAGAAAGAAAGAAAGAAAGAAAGAAAGAAAGAAAGAAAGAAAGAAAGGAAGAAAGAAAGAAAGAAGGAAAGAATCTTCTTGTCTAGCCATAGCAAGAAACTCAGAAGAACTACAAAAAGAGTACATCTAAAACTCATTTTAATTCATTGGACATTACAGGTTATAGTTATTTTATAAATAATTTTGGTTTAAGGATATAGAAGTTACCCATAAATAGTTCATAACTAATATGTATAAGCTAAAGTCACACACCAACTGAAACTCACAAACTTTCTTTCCCATTAAAAAGGAAAAAAGATCTTTCACAGTTCTCTAGAAAGATGTCACCCACATTTGTTAAAAAAAAAAAAAAAAAGCCGTATAGACTTGCCACTTGACATATTTTCTTTCTTCTCCAGTGTTAAGGGCTGATTGGAAGAATGTTATTTTCAAAGTACATTTTGCCAAAAGAATAAAGAGCCAGTATATTTTTAATGTATTCTAGTTCACACTCTCACATAGCAATATGGAGTTTAAAAAAAAAATGTACTTAGAGCCTTCAAAAAAAAAAATACTACCTTCTCCTAGAACACCAACTCTTACTTTTGTCTCTCAGAGAGTATCCACACTCTGCTGCTGAGCCTATAGGAGCAAACCCTGCATTCCAGATATTTGCTGCTGCTCTGGAAACCAGACCAGACACTGCTCCCATGGACCGCAAGAGGGAGGCAGGGATGCAAACCGCTACAACAGCAAAGCTAGAGCTCCTGATGACAAGAAGAGGAGGTTTAAGGGGTGTGGAGAGGGCAGGTAGCCCATAGGACATGGTGAAAAGGGCATGGTGGAGGAACAGCGGCTTGTGGGAGGGGCGGGACACTGCGAGTAGCTGAGGTTAGAGCATCGATTCTCAATCAATGGGTTGTGACCCCTTTGGGAGTGGAATGACCCTTTCCCAGGGGTCACGTAAGGCCATCGGAAAACACAGACATTTACATTATGATTCAGAACAGTAGCAAAATCACAGTTACGGAGTGGCAAGAAAGTAACCATGGCTGGAGGTCACTACAACGTGAGGGACCGTGTCAAAGGGCCACAGCAGCGTTAGGAAGACTGAGAACTACTGGGTTGTGGCAGCGAGGATGAGCACCGCGGCAATGTCTGTGATGGCCAGCACTCCATTTTTTAAATTAACTTTTAAAATTGATTCTTTGTGAGTTTCACATCATTCACCTCTGTCCCGCTCATCTCCCCATCCCTTGCAACCTCCCCCATAAAGAAATAAAAAACAAACATAAATTTAAAAAAAAATAAACAGGACATAAAACATCTTGTCATGGAAGCTGTAGTGTGTCACAGTGTGTTCCACAGTATACCTTTCATTCACACTTCTTTGCTTGCAAACGTTCACTGCCATGAGCCTTTGGCCTCTGGCTTCTGCTACACTGTCGATACTGGATCCTCTCAGATGTCCTGCTGTTGCCCCGTGCCATAGAGATCCTGCAGCTTTGGATCTGCAGGACTGGCCCTTTCCTACACTCATTGGCTCGGCCTCTCTGCAACTGTGTGGACCTGAGCTGAGGGGCACCTCACAGTAGCAAACATTTTCCCTGGACCTGCGGTTCTGCAGACACCTTACTTGTACCATCTGATATGATAACCACACTAAGGTAAGGAGTAAGAGCCGCTGGGCGACCTTCTGTCCGTTAGGAAACGGGCTTGAGTAGCTTCATCAAGGCTCCCCTCCCTGTAGGCAGCGGGCCCCAGAAGCCTAGTACTATGCTGTCTGGAATGGGAGTCCAGAAAAGAGGTTGGCTCCCTCCACTGGGGCAGAGGGAGGAAGAGGATTACAAGAGGGAAGTCATGTTTGGAGGTCCAGAGGATGAGACTAGGGGGCAGATAGGAAGGGGATGCTGAGGATGAGGACAAAACTAGGGAGCGTCTCTGGGACTGAGGATGTCAGACAAGTCCCAACTAGTCCTGAGGAGCAAGTGCCAAGGCTGCTGGGAAGAACAGGCTATCCTCATGGACGCTGTCCACACACCAGACCTGGGACTCCTTTAGTCCAGATGCTAGCAAGGCCACCACTATGTCCAGGCCATAACCAGGGAGAATCCTTGGATTCTCTATGCCCTATGCAGACTTACACCCTCAGGGAGCTAGTGTTCTGTGTAGAGGCCTAGCGTGGACCCTGACCACGGCGCTAACAGGAAGAAGCTTACCTTCAGGGAGAGGGCAAGGCGGTCCCGGATGTAATTCTCTTCTGTTTTGGCCTTCTCGATTTCCTGCTCCAGCTCCACCCGCTGCTTGGCTGCCTGCTGCAGGATCTGTTCCCTCTCTTGGCGGAGTTCGCTCTTTAAGGCTGCTATGCGCTCCTTGTATTCTTCATCCAGTTTCCTGTAAGGAAGGACGATAGCAAAACCTAGAGGTGGCCTTTACGTCCCTTGGAAGACAGTAGGTGGACATCCCCAAACTGGACACGGAAGCACAGATTCAGTGTGTCCTCAACCTCTGCAGTCAGCTCTTTCTTCCCTGCCTGCCCTGAGCGGGGAAGGGTAGAGGTGAGAAGCAGGGTTTGGGAGGGATGGGGAAGGACCCTGAACCTCGCCCTTCTGGTCACACCTGAGGTTGTACTCATTCCTTCGCTCGATGGCCGCATGGTGATCGTCCACCTCTGAAGCCATCAGAGACTTCAGCTTTTCCGCTTTGTCCAGGTCCAGCCGTAGCTTCTCCTTTTCTCTAACCACTTGGTCAACCCGTTCCCTAGAATCAGAAATAAAGTGAGTTAGTAGAAAGCTGTTTCTAAGCAACCAGGAGATTCACCCTTCCCCACCCCACCCCCCCAAAAAAAGCCTCTCATCTGGCTTGCTTCAGTACAAACACAAAACCCAGACAACCAAAACCTTCCCCAAACAAAAAGGCCTTCAGACGCTCTGGCCAATCAGAACCCCTGCTCATTCCCCTTCAGCTGAGATAAAGGACAGCCACACTGGCCTGTGGATGGGAAAATATGCCCAGTGGTGGTGATATGGGAGGCAAGCTGTAAAGGGAATGGGCCAGGCAAACCTTCTGCTCAACTTACAACAAATGCCGGATCTCAGCCTTGAAGCTAGCCAGAGCTGCCTGGTGGATGCCATTCTTGGTAACCAAAAGTTCATTTTCAAGAGCCAGCGTCAGCTCTGTGAGGTTGACATTTCCATCCAGGCTGAAATCCAAGGCCTGGGAATCAGAACACCACATAGAGTCAAAACAAATGACAGGCCCCAGCTTCAGAAAACAGAAAGTGTGGAGGCAGACTGAAGCCAGCCTAGAGAGCAGGGGGCGGGGGGTCCCTCTCCTTAGGAACAGCTTTCATTTAGAAACACTGTTCCTTAAGGAAATTAAGCTAGGCTGCTTGTATCTTATGAAACCCATCCCCCACCATACACACACTGTAAACAAATGTAGTAGTATAATTTCAAACTCTGACAACCAAAGATGAGTTAAGAGCTTTCCTGTATCACTAATTTGAGGTTAAACACAGAAATACTCAGCCATAAGCTTCTGGTTAAAGCAAGCAGGAAAAATTAAAATTAAAAGTATGTTTCAAAAGATAAGCTGACACCCCTTTCCTGGGATTGCAGTTTTAGCTGCCACACCTTCAGGATCTCCTGGCTGTTCTCAATGCCTTCTTCCTGCCAGGTGTCCAGTATCCTCTCCACAGACGCGTGGCCCATCCCATCATCCAAGCAGGAGAACACCCGGAAGCCAATGGTGCTTGTCATTCCTGACGAGGTTGTGGTCCGCCGTCCACTCTCGTCAAAAGACTGGAAGAAGAGCCTTATGAAAACTGAGTTGGACTGCGGAAACCCAGCTAGATGCTGATCAAGACTGGGACTGCCCAGTCCTGGCTACAGAGAGCAGAAGTTAATTTACAAGGCAAGAGGGAGAAAGCCATGCTGTGTTCTTGGGGGTTGGTCTGGCGCTTGTATTATTTTGATGCTAATAACTGGCCCTCAAGACACTGTTGCTGCCTGGATACGCCTCTCCTTGTTGTGTAAAACTACCTGATTGGCTGATTAAATGGCTTATACCTGGGTAGGGCAGAACTGGTAGGTGTGGCTGAGGGTTTTTGAGGACAAGAGAATCATGGGAAGAATTAGGGAGAAGAGAGGATACCACAATGAGTCAGCGTGGAGAAGGAACTACCTGGGCTGGGAGGAAGGACTCCAAGGACGATGTGGATGGAGAAAACACCAAGATGAAAAATATAAGCAAGTCTCATGGGATTATGGATGGAAGGGAGCCCAGACCAGACAGGAATGGTTAAGGCAGATGACATTGGATGGGGGATGGGAGATAGATGGTGAGGTTGCTGAGACAGTGTAGGTGAAATATCTGGCCAGCCCAAGGTAAATAAGGCAATTACAAAATCTAACAGGTGTCTGTGTCTTCTTATAGGGCAAATAATAAACATTATTTAGCCCAATACCTTTTAAATTTACAATACTGTGTCTTTAATGTATGGTTCCCAGTGACTCAAGCCCACAAGCTTATCAGAAAGAAACAATTCTGGGAGAGCTTCTTCACCCTAGAAGAGATGCATCTCTACTTGATACCAGGTTTCTTCTACCCTTCATCAAGAGGCACAATTAGTGGCCTTCGTACTCTGTAGTTTGTGGCCGTTTTTCAATCCTTCCTTTCCTTTCGAATGGCTTAGTCTTTCTCATTCACTGAATACTTCTTCTCCTTGGTATTTTGCTTTAGACAACAGGTTAATTCACTCAGAATTACTAAATGGGTTTTAAGCACTTATTCTGAAAGATACTGTTCTGTTGGTTCTTTCCTAAGCTAGGGTCTCATGGTGTAGACGGCGCTAACCTCCAGCTTGCACCGCCCCTCTCACCTCTGCCGCCAAGTGTTGGGGCAATAGGTGTGTGCCACCACTCCCAGCTCTGCACACTGATTTCTTACCTGCATAGAGAGATGCCGCTTTAGCTGCCTGTAGGGAGTAGATGCCGATGGCGTGAGGGATTTTCCAGTCTTAAAAAGACCATAGAAAAAGTCTTCGACACTCATTGTACCGTCAGGGTCAAGACTGAGAAAGACCTCTTCTAGCATCTAGGAAAGTAATCATGTGTTGTTATTTTTTTTAATTTATTTTTTATAGTTTATTCACTTTACATCCTGATTATAGCCCCCTCCTGCATCTTCTCCTGGTCCTGCCCTCCCTCGCTTCCATCCCCCCCATCCTCCTCCCCTAGTCCTCAGAAATGGTGAGCCTTCCTCCCATCTGATACCAGCCTTTCAAGCCTCATTAGGACTGCCTGCCACCATCCTCCTCTGTAGCCTGGCAAGGCCGCCCCACCTGGGGGAAGTGATCAAAGAGTATGCACCAGAGTCCACGTCGGAGACAGCCCCTATTCCTTTTATTAGAGACTGAGCTGCCTATGGGCTATATGAGCAGGGGGTCTAAGACCTCTCCATGCACGGTCCTTGGTTAGTGCATCAGTCTTTGCAGGCCCCCCTAGGTCCAGATTTGTTGGTCTTTTTATGGAGCTCCTTTCCCCTCTGGGTCTTTCTATCTTCCCTCTTCTTCCCTAAGACTCCCCGAACTCTGCCCAAAGTTTGGTTGTGAGTCCTAGCATCTGCTTTGACCCCCTGCTGAGTGGAGTCTTTCAGAGGATTAAACACACAAATACCACATTCACAACACACCTCTGGCCAGCAGAAATCCACACCACTGTTGACTCCTAGGACTCCAGACACATAATTTTGTCTCTATTTTCTCATAAAAGAATTTCCCTCTCCAGAAATGATTCCCTCCCCCTCACTCAAATGAAATAAAACTCAACTTCCATCACCTCTGTAATTATATGCAGTCATAACAATCAACTGTTTTTTTTTTTTTTTTTTCTTTTTTATTCATCCTTCCAGGACAGGCAGCCTTAAATGTCACAATCTTAAAAAAAATTCCTTAAAACATACAGCTCCTCCTAATCTTAAAATCTAAGTTAGACATTCATTATTCCTTTAAAATGTGGTGGTTCTAAGTGATATCTTGCTCATATTCAAGTTTTCAAATTGGCGTGTGTGATGGTTAGTGCTAACTGTGAGCTTGACAGGATTCAGGATCACGTGAGGGGGCCTCTGGCCATGTCTGTGAGGGGTTATCTTGGTGAACTGAAATGGGAATCTCTGCCCACTGTGGCTGGCATCCTGGACTGTCCAAGTGGAGCTGGGCAGTAGCATGCATTCATCTGTTACCTGCTCCTGATTAGGAATGTGATAACCAGCTGATTCAAGTGCTTGCTTCTTTATAACTTCCATGCCATGATGGACTATGCATGAATGAAGGGGCAGAATAAATCTGTGCTGGTTTGAATGAGAACAGCCATCAGAGGTCCATATAATTTAATGTTTGGTCCACAGTGGAAATGTTTAGGAAGGATTAGGAGGTGTGGCCTTGTTGGAGGGGGGTGTGTCACTGGAGAAGGGCTTTAGGTTTCAAAAACCCACATCAGGCAGTCTTCCACACCCCACCCCCCGACGGCTGCCCACAGATCAGGATGTAAGCTCTTAGCAGCTGCTCCAGTCCTGTGCCTATCTGCCTGTAGTCTTGCTCCCTGCGATGATGACCATGTACTCGGCCTCTGAAACTGTAAACAAGCCCCCAGTGAAATGCTTCTATAAGTTGCGTTGGTCATGGTGCTTTGTCATAGCAATGGAACAGTGACTAAGATAAAACTCATTCTCCCTTAAGCTGCTTTTGTCAGGGCTTTTTATTAGAGCAACGAGGGGGGGAAATTCAGACAGCGTACTAGCACAGCAAAGCTGGTCTGAGAAGGACTGCAGTGACTGCTCCTTGGAACATGCTGAAGTTGTGTGTTAATGTGTTAGTCCGGGAAAGACCAGCTCTCTGTGAAAATGATCTTGTGTGCATGTGTAAAAGGAGGATCTCAAGATATAGACAGATGAGGGAATTTTGGCTCTCCACTTTGCACTCTCTGAGGGCCTTCATATGATTTTCCTCATATAACGAGGAACAGGGAGACTGGACCATAAACCATGTGGGCGCTTGTCAGAGATGGTTTGTTCTTTAGTCCCACAGGAATGGAAAGGGGGAAAGGGTAGCATGAGTCACAGAAGCCGCATACAAGAGGAAAGGCACAGACCTCCTACCATGATAAAAGTTTATTGTGAGCCAGGCCTTTGAGAACAGAATAGAAATCACAGAGATCTTCTAATATGCATGCTGTATTAGGCTAAGGGAGGGGCCTAAGGCGGCACTGCAGCTCCCATGTGATGTCCAGACCACTGAGAACATATGATTCCTTTGGGACAGTATTCTGAGACAAGGAAACTCTTTTAGAGGTTGGAAATCTGGGGAAGACACAAGAGGTTCTGACAGAATCCTGTACACTGGGGACAAGACGCTGAGGTTGCCAAAATCCTTCAACTTTTCTTTCTCACTCTCACCAATCAAACAAAACAAAACAAAAACAAAAACAATGTCTTAGAGGAAGTGGCTTTGAGAACCATCCAACCAGAAGTGTCCGTAAAACCCCATGACCTTAGGCAAATGAGTGTAGTTTCTATGTGGCCTGATCACCCGTCATCACTTATTCTATTCAGATTGCTGGAGTAGTAGACTCTTGCCAGTTATTTTAGGTCAGAGCTTAGGGTGAGAAGTGGTGGGTATGACTATAGAAAGGGCTCGGTGGTCAGAACTGGGCTCAAGAGAATGCAGGTTACCTGAGCAACTGAGGCACCTGGCCTCTTTGGGGACAGGAGCCCCACTTAGAACAAGGACATTTTCATTTCCCACCCTGGCCAGGTCTGTGGGTAGCTGACTTCCCAGTGCGTTGGGTTGGAAACCAGTGTGTAGAATAAGGTTCAGGAACGGGGACAGCCACAGTGGGCTGAAAAGTGACACAAGTGACCAAGGCATGGAGGCTTCAGAGACCAGAAAGCAAGTGGCAGGGACCAAGCTTGCTGAGCACATGGCTGCCTGTGGCCTCCGGAGAAAATGGCTGTGGCTTGCTATTACCAAATATTCAGGGCAAACTTCCAGTTTCAAAGAGTGTGCCTCAAAGTCCAATTTTTGAAATACTGAACGGGGCCAAACGAAGTCATCCTTGGGTTTGATGTGGCTCTGAGGGAGCTAGCCTGACCACCCTGCCTTCTTCGTTGTCCTCGCTTACAGAAAGTGGGGTGTGAGTGACTGCCAGAGAGATCGAATCTAGTCCTCCTTCCTAAAAACAGGGAGCAGCAGGGACGTCACTGGCTTCCTCTGCAAAAGGCTGATGAAGTTCAAACCTCTAAATTCCAGGCTCCTGCGTTGATAACATCAGCTTGAACTCAGCTCCTCTGGGTTCAGAGCTTAGGGACATGAACTGCAGGGCATCTGCTGACTCCTCTTGGTGGGAGGGGGTGGAAACACTGGGCAGGAGCACGCTGGATGAGCAATGCCTTCCTAATTCGCATAGCTCGGGGAAAGAACTGAATGTGCCCCTTTGTCGTCTCAGGTTTTAGGAGCTCCTCCCGTGGAAGAAAAGGAAGCCAGTTCCATGTGAGTGGCTGCAGCTTCTCTTCCAAAAATTGTTCTCAGATCAATAACTCAAGTTTGTGCAATGTTTCTTGGTAAAAGATAAAAAAAAAAAAAAAAACAAGAGAAAAAAACAACCCCGAGGCTCTTTGTACTGCACTGGTTCAGAAATTAGGACAATTAATTTAATTTTATGACTCAGTAACCACTGTTGAAAAATAAATGAGCACTGAGATGTTACAAAGGTTGTCAGAGGGTTTATATAATGGTCACATCATATGAGAAAAAGAAAAAGAAAAAGAAAAAAAAAAACCCAATTTTTTTTTTTCCTGCAAGTCAGGCTGCTTGGCAGCTTTTAAAGATCCATCTCTTTCTTGGTTAGAATTTGCTGCTACCACTTTTTCCCGAGGAGGCAGCCAGCATGGTGTCAAATATCATTATAATCAAGGATTCTGGAGCAATGACTGTATTCCTAGCCTCTAACTCCCCCTAATCTTTGTTTGTAGCTTTTTTGAAACACAAGTCTTAGAATTCAAGGTTTTTTCTGTGCTTCTCAGCTAATCCTGAAGATCCCCTCTTGAGTCTTCAGAAAAAAAGTAAAGCAGAATCTTACACCATAAACTCTCTGGGGGCTTCAAGACTCTTTGCACTATCAAAACTACCAACCTGCCGACCCCACTCCCTCACGGCCAGGATCCGGTTGCTGTACACAACCAGGGCTCCCCTCACAGCAGAACAGACTTCGGTCTGTGGCTAGTGAGGCCGCCTGTCCTGTGCACCACTCAGTCTACCCAGGGGCCCGGGAAGGACATTGAGATCTTTCCAAAATGGAAAACGCATCAGGACTTCAAAATTCTCTCCTAACTCAAGCCCGTGGCTCTCCTTAATCCTTCCTCCACGTTTCCCCACATTTTACTCCTTGGTTGATGTTTCTACAGCTTTGTGTGGCTGGATGTGCTCGACTCGTCTGGTTTCTCACACGTAACACAGCGGGCGACCATACCATACATTCAGGAAGTTCAGCTGTGTCAGCGTCGATCCCTGTCACACAACATGACCTTCCCCAAGACAAAACCCTTCTAGGATGTCTTTTTTTAGGAGAAAAGAACGCCATGTCTCTAATGTGGAAGCCTCAGTATGGCTCTTCCCAGCAAGTGGGCAGCCAAGCTCTTCTCCTCATTCTCAAACGAGAACAGTGCGGGGCTTACCGCTCCGTCCACGTTCTGCAATCCGTACTGTTGGCAGATGGAAACCAGCTTCTTCCGGTTCAGGTGACCATCCCGAGTGATCCCCAGGTCTTCACAAACCTCTTGCAGTTTCTCTTCTATCCAGTCTTGAGGAGGACAAGACCCACTGTGCGATGCATTCAGGTCATCTGGGTTCCAAAACCTTAGCTGGCCTAAAATCAGAGCAAAAATTGTGTTGCCTCCAAAGGAATTGCAGACAGACGGTGTCTATTACATATATGTACATATCAATGTACCCTTGGAAAGTAATTCAAATGTGTTTTTATTCTTTCGCATGTGTGAGTATTGTGCTTGCATGTATGTCTGCACACTGCACACACTTAGTGGGAACTAGAGTTACAGATGGTTGTGAGCCGTCCTGCGGTACTGGTGACTGAAACTGGGGCCTCTGAAAGAGCCATGAGTACTCTTAACCGCTCAGCCATCTCTCCAGCCCCCAGATAAGTACTGTATGAGACAACTATAAATGCTGACCCCGCTTTGATTTTTGTGCTGAAGTCCCGGTGTAAGTGGGGGTACTTTGTGCTCTGGGACAGTCACCCATGGGAAAGGAACACTGTCCTGTATGCACGAACTCAGATGCCTTGACTGTGGCTTCCAGGAGCTTTTTCACTTCTGCTTTCTTTCTGGTCTGAGTATTAAAGCCTCTGTTCCTCGGAAGGAAACGATCAATAAGGAGCCTCTCAAGGCTCATCTATTTTCCAAATCTTTCTGACCCACGACCGTAAACTTGAAAGACACCCAAGACCGTAACTTGAAAGAAGAGGATGCAAACTACAAGTCTGTTGGTGTTTGTAGACGAACGATAAGTTCTGTTTACAGAGAGGGTCAAACCCTCCGGGATGCCAAGGCTATTCTGTACTAACCATCCTGCTTCTATACCGGCGGTGTATACGTGTGCCAGCCCCTGAAGTTATCATTTAGACGTGGGATAATTATGAGCACGATTTTATGTACCTGGAAGAACCATGGAGGACTGAAAGGGGTAGCTATTTATTGACGGAAATTAAGCCCATTACTGTCCTGTTATTCCAGCTCCGAGAGCCAGAGAACACATTGTTTTAATTAAACTTAACCACATCTCATCTGGGCTTAAGCAGGAAAGCGGCCTGAGGGTCCCGAGGCTGAACCACAGTGCCATCTGGTGGCTGTAGGAGTGTTGTGTTCGGCGTCCGGTGTATCTATAAATCCTGGCCACTTGGAAGGGATGTATTAATAAAATAGTACATCCTTCACGCTGGGGGTTTTCACACATTTCTTTGAGAGCCTACCCACAGGGTAAATGGTATGTATGTAAGCCGCTGCTGCAAATCAACTGCCCTCTCTCTCACAATGCTAATAAGATTTGAAGAGTACAAGTGCACTTGGAAATGATTTTTTTTTTCCTGTTTCTATTGGTCCTACTGTTAGCACTCAGCTTACTTCCAGTGGGAAAAGCAGGGAAGTGGGTGCCAAGAGTTCCTTAGCCACAGAGGCTGGGGCCTTCCCTCCTCAGCAGTCCCTCCCCACCTCACTGTCATCTCTTACCTTCCGCTTCATACTCCTCACTGCGTTGGGTCTCCCAGCGCTAGAAAAGGCAAGAGACAATTAGTGAGCATTTGAACCCAGCTTCTGGACCAGATTACTTCTAGCTCACAAATCACCACGTGGGTTAGTCACGTGACTTTAGCCTTTTCAGTCAACCAACCAATCAAGACGCTGAAACCTCTTGAAATAGACTGGTCTTTGCCGACTTCACCAGCACAAAGTGCTGTCTCTTCACACCACTAGGAATTTGTCTTATCGTTTTCAAGGTTCCTTACTCAACAACAGAACCTACTACAACCCATTAATCCAGCCCATAAAGGAACATCCAAAGTTCACCAACCAGCAAATGTTCATCCAAATTTACAAATCTATGTTCCAAGTGCTCACCTTCCTGATACATCATGGGAACACATGCAAGAGCAGCATATTTCTTGTCTGAAAAAGTCCATATGCGGAAGAGCGGGCGGAAAGACTGTAAGGGCCCGAGGATCAGGGGCTTCTGTGCGCATGTGTCCTAGTAACGCCAGAAGCTACATTCACAAAGTCTCAGCAACATGACTGCCTGAACGTGAGCTGGACAAGGAGGACACTACCAAAGCAGACATGCCAAAGTGGATGGGGCCTCAACCCTACACAGAAAACTGCCGGCAACTAGGGAATGCTGAGAGCAGAAGAAATTACCTTTCCCAGGAAAGAACACACCAAGTGCTTATGCAATACCAAATAGTCAGCCCTGAAAACACACATATAAGTAACATTATATAAAATGAGCAGGCTATATTTAGGCATATCTATGTATATACATCAATCTATGCATGTAATAATAAATTAATAAATAAAAAGGGGGCACAAATTTGAAAGAGGGCAAGGAGGGGTAGAGAGGAGGGCTTGGAGCAAGAAAAGGAATGGAGAAATGTAATTATATTATAATCTCAAAAAAGTACACGTGCTAACAAAGACACAGGGACCAGAAAAAGGGGAAGCTGGATATGCTGGTTCTTAGGTAAGACACATCAGACCTAGAAGAAGAAGAAGGTGACTTCCTAAAAGAAGCAACGGCTAAACTCTGAACTACAGGGAATAGGGGGAACACAAGTCCATAACATTTGCTGAAGAAAGAACGATTCTGGTGCTCCTGCTGCTGACAGAAATACAGATGCAGTCCACACAGTCAGAGCAGAAAGCCGACTTAGGTACACCCTGTGCTGGTTGTAAATTACATTGACCACAACGGCATTTGTTTGAACTTGGCACCTTATCGTGGTTAGCTTCGAGGGAGTCTTCTCCAAGGTCAGACCATGTGGTTTTGGTAACCAGCCTCTCATCACAAGTCAGGAACAAGTCAGCCCTTGCTGCACTGGCCAAGCTCTGTCAGTCTTCTTCGGATCAGTCACAACACGTAGGTCCTCCCTGGCTTTGGGTCCCCTGCCAATGGCTTGGGCCTCTTGAGCAAGCCTCCTGATGCCCCATCCCACAGGGAGGCCCTGCACCAGTGAAGGAGGTCCTAGTGAGAAAAGAGGACTCTTCCTTCTATTTAGAACTAGGCTACTGTCTTAGCAAACATACAACTTTAATCCACAAATGCGGTGGTCCTGTAGCTAGCACTCAGGAGGCAAAAGGAAGGGGACGGGAGTTTTGGGTCAGCCTGGGCTTCATAATGGCCACAGGTAGAGTGGATGAAACCCATTTTTTTTTTTTGTACACCAGCCAAAAAATGATAAAATATTAAAAGGGGAAAAAAAAACAGATATAATTGAATGAATAAAGTTGTCTTTCATACTAAATAACCAGCCCGTTCTCTGGGATGGCTGAGCTCTATGATGCTAGTTGATTTCTTAGACTCTGAAATAAACACAGCAGAAGGTGAGCCTAACTAACTCCAGTCTGCAGAACCTGGATTCCCACGGCAGGTGCTGTGGCACACACAAAAAAAACGCTTACCTCAAACACTGTCTTTCAGTAGCTCGAGACGACATGACTTAACGTTCTTTCAAGCAACCTTGGCACATCTGCTCCGTTCCCCACACTGTTTCACTGCTTTGGTTAGCAGACGGGAGCAAAGGAAGGATGGGAGGGTTTGTTTCAATTTACAGTTCTAGGGGACACAGTCCTTCATGGAAAGGAGGGTGTGACACAGGAGCAGGGGACAGCCAGACGCACTGTGTCCCCAGTCAGGAAGCAGAGAGCAGTGTCTGCGTCTGCTCATGCTCGCTTTTTCCTTTTTGCTCAGTCAAGGACGGTCAGGTGGTAGTGGCCTACAGTTGACATGGGTCTCTCCACTTCAGTTAACCTGACTTAGATTACCCCTCACCGGCATGCCCGCTGAGTTGACTACATTAACCATTACGTTCACGGCAGTTATGTCTTCAACTAGAGACAAGTGTTACTAAGAGTCACAACTCTTATTCCAGAGGGACCCTAATGATGCCATGGACTCAGGAGGCTGAAACCTCAAAACAAAGTCCTAAAACAGACTATTCTTGCTGAGCCAGAGACAGCCAAAGGTCATGCCTCAAAGCGGCCAGGTAGGCTGCAGCCCATCCGGATCACAACTGAAAGTGACTGGGGGACAAGGTATCGTTGGGACTGAAGCACCAGGGCCAGGTGATTTCTCCTTGTTTCCTGTGGTTACAGTTTCATCAGCCCGCTCGCCCTCCATTTCTAGATAAAGATGGAGTCCACAGCTGCAAGCTGTGTGACCTGCTGAAGCAGGGAGCGAGCAACAGTCAACCTTCCTCCACGGAGCCCCCCCAGCTACCGTTTCTGATCAGAATTAAACCATTAGTTATAAAGGCTTTAAATCAATAGAGGTCCAATACCAGAGGCACCGTGCCCGCCAGCAGACTGATTCATACGCTCACCCTACCTTAGCATCTGAAATTATGCAAGTTCATTATTATTCAGCATCTCAGGACCCTAAAATTAAACCCACTAAATCCTAAGAAACGGAATTTATGACCTGAGAACCACTGGTCCAAACGAAACCATTCAAACACACGTTCTTCTTGACTTTTGTAAACAGTAGACACGGATGGGGGGAAAGGTCAGGAAAACGCTATCACTGAGCTCAGGCCATAAACCACCTCGGAAGGGGCATAGCATCTTGGAACAAAAATGAAACACAACTTCAAAAGACACCTTTGGCAGCAGTCCCTACGGTGACGGGGTACGTGTGGTTTCTCTCATTTGCTCATGTATTTTCCCATGCATGTTAAAATGGTGAGCAAAGCATTGGAGGAACAAAGAGGCTCCCACATAGTTTCCAGTGTCTCACAGGTCTGCCTGCTTCCTTCTCTCTCCATCTCTCACCCCTGAGCAATGGAAGGTCTAGCCTGGAAGCTACTGCACAGATTTGGAGCTAGGCTGCCTGGTACTTGATCCCAGCTCACTTCTGGGGTTAACCTCATGTAAGTTCCCTGACCACTTTGGACTCAGTTTATTTATCTGTAAAATGGGAATAAAGTAGTGTGAACTTACTGGGGGAATGGCAAAGTGCTTAGCACTGGGTCTGGCACATAAGCACTCTAAAGTCCCGTTACATCTGTGGATGTGACACATATTAAGCTTTGTATTTGTGGAATTCTTTTCAACCCTGTATTCAGAATTAAACCATTCATCCAGGTGTGCCTCTGGAAATATCTGTCTGTGCCTTTTGAAAAGGAGATTTTAAGAAAATTATCTGTTCGCGTGTATCCATGTTGGCTACACGCATGTGTGGTTGGAAGAAGCTGTCAGAGTTCCTCAAGTCAGGGGTCCAGGCAGCGGTGAGCAGCCTGACATGGATGCTGGGAACTGAACTGAACTGACAGCAGGGCTGGGGGTGTTCTCGGCAAGAACAGTACCCTAACCACTGAGCACCTGCAGAGAGGCATGGAATGCAGATGGTCGCCTCACCGTGACAGCAACTCACCGCAGCTCATTTGGCACAAGGTCACAGGAACTGAAGCCGAGGGCTGTTGATTGTCATTACTTAACTGTTATTATTGAATTATCTAAGTATTTAAGCGAGAGCTCTCACTCCCAGCAAGACTGAAGTCAGAAGCAGGCCTATCCACGTGTGAGTGGCAGCCATGTTCATGGATATTATTATTTTCATAATGAAACCGACTTTATCAAAGTAAAAATACTCACACCCTTCAACCCAATAATTTTACTTGCTGTCTAAAGGCAATTAAAAAGATGAAGAGAAAGCCATGTGCCCAAGATGTATACTGTGGAGTTTTTCTAACAGTGAAGTGTTTAAAACAAATTAAGTATTCAACAATGGAGCATAAAGCACAATGGTACAAGATAATGTAGTCATTAAAAGTAATTTCAAAACCATGTAGGAACGTGGAAAAACATTTCAGCAAATGTTAAATGAAGGAACACGACAAAAACATGATCTGCGCTATGATCATTGCTGGCAACGAATATTTACATAACTAGACGAAGACTGGAAAGAAATAGATAATAAAATAATTCGGGTTGCAGTTGAGGGGCTAGAAGAGAAACTCTTTTTATTTCCTCCACTGTTTTTGCTGCCCCCTCCCCCCTCCCAGGCCCTGCTAACCTAACTGCAATCACTCAGGTTCGCTCCCATTGGTAAGTTACCTTCTGCAACAGAATCTGCTGGGTGCAGGCTTGGAGGAAAGCCAGTGTTGCTCAGGTACCGAGGCCTCTGGAGCTCAGCAGAGCGTGGGACCGATCAGGGCCTGCCCGTTAAGACCTGCGGTGGGGACGGCAACCATCCCAAAAAGCAGTCTCTGAGCTAGTCCAACACTGGTCACGCCATGGACACAGCACTGGAGCTCACAGCATCGCTAACAACGCTCATAAGATCGCTTCACACAAAACCGGTCTTGATACCTTCAACATTCTGTCACGGAGTGGGGAGGGGCACACAAGGCCCCACCCTGTGGGTGGGAAAGACATTTTCTTCAGCGGGATAGCCAGCTACTGGTCAGCTGTCCATTCTCCCATAAAGGACTCCCCCTAAAAACCACCTGAACTAAACACAGGGAATCACCAGAAAAGATGTGAAAGTAGGAGGGGGAGTGGTTAGCAATAGAAAGGGAATCGGCAGTGAATGTAATAAAAACACATTGAATACATGTATGCAGATCTCCGAATGAAACCTATTATTATGCACAATATACACTAGTAAAAAAATTACAGGGTAGCCTAACACAGCCATGGCTTTTAAAGCCCTGGCATCACTTAGCAGCAACGGTTTCTCATAATGGGCAGGCAGGGTGAGGGGTAACCAGCAGAGCTAACTCTGGGGCGACAGTGCTCTTCCATAATCTTTGATAAGAGGCTTCTCTGGTGGACCTGGGGTCATCCTGCCGGAACCACAACTGCTCCATCTCATTCCAAGGTCACCTCTGCCAGAGACTGGAGTTCCTCACCCTAACATGACAGGAGCTCTCCCTCTCCCTAGACGAAAGGAAGGGTCTGTCCCTTTAAGAGGGAGGGAAGCACATGAAAGCTGATTGTTTGTTATTAAATTGCAATTTTGGTGGGGGTGGAGTGGAAAAGGAAAGATTCAATTCATTCACACTTCATTGACTTTCATTCTTACTGCCGGGAGCCAGTGAGCCCAATTAAAAAAGCTGGAGGGGCGGGGAGGGTACAGTTTAGAAGGTTGGGGATTCAATCATTCAGCCACTGAAAAAGCACCAACAAAAGGAGGCGTCATTGTGGAACGGGGTCCTTTAATGGCTGATGGTCACCCAGGCGTCGTGAGAGTTGGCAAGTGGCCTCTAGACCCAGGTCAGTCCAGGGCACCTGAAAGGGTAATGAGGAAAGTCTCTAAAGGGCAAGAGCAGGGGGGCGCAAAGGCTGAGCTGCTGTAGGGGTGCTGAGTTCACCAGAAGAGACGGCTATTCACCCCCGTGAAGCCATGGGTCCCCTGAGTGGGTAGGTGCCTGTGAAAAGGCAGAAAAAAAAAAAAAGAAAAAAAAAAAAAAAAAAAGAAAAGGCGGGTGTCCACACATGTAAGCATCATCCCTTTATACTCAGCCACTCCAGACAGAAGGCAAAGCTACGAGCAGAGAAGAGTGGGGCCCAGACTGGGTTCTCTGTTCAGTCACCTCCTGTCACCGCTCAGGAACTTATTTCAGCCACAAAGTGGGGACGGTACACCAACCTGTGAGCAGGGCATGGAGGTGTAAGCATGCAATGGCCAGCTGCTGCTATTGTCCTGCCAGAATAATGCTGTGCCCAGGAAGTTGAACCCGAAAGCCAAACCGTTGGGGCTCATTGTCCTTTGGGGAAATGGGGACTTTGGCCAACTCACTTAACCAACTTGTGCATGCCTCAGTTTCCTTATGAAAAGTTCACAGCGACTCTTCTCTGTGAAGGCATGCTTCATACTGGAAGCACCGGACAGGGCCAAGAACTCAGTGAGGCTTGGGAGGGCCTACTTTTAACCAAATAAAACAGGTGGCTCTTGGTAGCTCTTAGTTACTCTCTGCCACTTGGATGCTCAAAGCAGAATGAGGACAACAAAACAAAACAAAACCAGACAGGCCAATGTCCACTTTGGGAATAACCCAGAAGAGATTAGCAACTCCAGCTCTGACATGTGAACTGGCTTGATTAACTCAGTTCAGACCGTATACACCTAACAAAATATCCTCGGATATAAAACATCTTCATGACTGAATATTACATTTGTTGCCAATTATGCCTTCAGAAGACTGGGGGTCGGAGGAGCTACAGGTTTGGCATGGTGATCGTGATGAAACAACCAACTGGGAGTCAACGTGAAATGAGAGCCTCCCCCGGGACCTTCTGCTTCACAGAGGACCCTGGGTGGTACGATTTGGCAGGGGCTACCCTGTGATTTCTTACTTACAGGGCAGACACAGAACCTGGGGTCAGAGGTTGTCCGGCCCCCAACGGCTACTTCAGAGAGTGGTCCTCACCGTCCTCGGTTAGACAAAAGATGCCCCTGCACCAGTCCCAAGGGCCACACATCTTAGTGTCACCCTGGCCATTGTGGCCAGATGGATTGCTTTACAGCTGGCTGAGGTACCTCGCACTCATCAGCCACGCAGGCTGCACCAATTTCAGGAACGCTTTCTTCGGAGGGACACCTGCTTTGGGGGACAGCAGAGCAGATGGCCAGAGTCTCTTGGATCCCCGGCTTCTAGCCACAAAGTGGAGCCGGCATCTGCAGCCTTCGGGCCCCGGCGTGGCCCCTGCCTACAATAGGTCAGCCACTGCCTCCACTAGCCATCTGCTCCAGCCAAGACCTTTGCGCCCTACAGAATGTATGGCTAATTAAAATGATTATGGGCATACACGAAGCTATTCTTCCGAGACAGAGGTTGCTGAGCTGATCTCTGCGGCCCGGGAGACTGAAGCACATTAATTTTGAAAAGGGAAGGGCCTTGTAAGCCCAGAGGAAGAGCAACACAATTTCCTCTGTTGACAAAACGGCATAGAAGGCTGAGCTCAAGTGTCTCCTTTCAATGGGGGAGCGTAACTAGCAAAGCAAAGGGATCTCTGAAGAGGACCAAAATTCTGTTTAGGGTGCACTGCATTCGGGGTGTGTTCAGTTAGTCTTAAATGTTCAGAAAGCGGCACTCTAAGCTAGGTATTGGAAGCTGAATGTGCCTGGAGGTCTGGCTTTTGTTTCTGCAGGGACACGCTTCCCGGGACTGGGGGCCCGTTTCCCATTCTGCCACCTTTGAAGGCCACGGCAGTGGAGAACCTTGACAGGCCCAGCCTCCAGCCTCTCCGTTTTGAACTCAGGGAGGAGCTGCTGGACTGGAATGCAAATTAGTGCCTTCATCTCTGAAGAACCTGGCTTAACGAGAATTAATGCATGGCTTTTAAGTGCACGCATACTCACGTGAGTCCTAGTGTGCATAGCCAAAAAGCCTTTAAGCGCTGCAAAGAAATGCTCGGTGTCAGCCTTTTCCATTAGCAAGGCTGGAGGTTAGTGAATTTTAAAGTCCTAAAAGGAGGAAGTCTCCATACCCCTTTGGAAGGTACATTAGATTGAACCTAAATTTAGAAAAACTCTACGTGGGTTTCATTAACTAGAATGGGTAGTATTTATACTTCTAATCATCACAGCCGCTGAATGGATAGTAAGCAAAACTCTTGTCTATGGAACATATTTCACGGTTTGGTTGGGCAGGGTTATAATCATCGCTAGAATATGGATCATCACTAGCTGGATTTTGATTTGCTGTCAGTCTTAAGTTTCCAGTTGGAAAGTATCAGAAATTTCTGATCTAGAAGGCTGTGGAGTAGAGATGGAGGGTTTTTTGTTGTTTTTAATGATTGATTGTAGTTTTTGTGCCTTGCTGTTTTACTTGCATGTATGCTTGCTCGAGGCTGTCAGATTCCCTAGAACTGGAGTTACAGAGAGTGGTGAGCTACCGCATGGATACCAGGAACTGAACCCAGGTTGTCTGAAAGAGTACTCAGCCATCCCTCCAGCCCCAGAGATGGACTTCAGGGCACCAAGGTCTGCAAGCCTTGTAAGAACAAGAGTTGTCTTGTTATCTTTGAAGAGGCTTCCGGGGTCATGGGTCATGTTCAAGGGATCTACAATCCCATATGGGAGTAGACATGTGATCAACGAGACTGAAAACACAGAAAGGGAAGACTGAGGTAACATTAACAAAAACGCGTGTCCTGAGGATGTCATCCCGTTAGTTGGGAAAAAAAATGGCATCAATTAGGAGACTGTTTGCTTTGTCAATGGTGTTTTAAGGATACAAATGGGACAATGGAGAAAGAATATGTATGTTTCAACTACGAAAGATGTGAGTAGAATTTCTCTTAGTTACTAAAAAAAAAGCATGTGTGTCCCACAATTAAATATCGACCCATACGATGGAATAAATACCCATACAATGCTTTCAGCACCAAGTTATACATATATGAAAATAACATAAGGAAAAGATAGTTTCAGATTTTTCAAAGCAGTTTGAATTGATGTAGGCAGCAAATCGGGGTTTTTTTGTTTTGTTTTGTTTTTTGTTTTAAGGGTTTATTTTTGGGCGTGGGGGTTGCTGGCGGACTAACCAAGCGCCATGCTAGCCTCTCACCTGCACAGCCCAACAGAACGCCTGGACTCCCCGACCACCCCTGGGCCCGTGTGCCCGTCAGATTTAACTTCTCCCTCAGGTTCTCACTTAACTGCAGCCCGTGAGCCAGCGGTTTTGACTTTCATTATTATTGTCTGCAGTTGAAGAAATAATCGTTCAAAACCTCTTGTTCTTGATAAGGATCTTATAGACCCAATTTATTCCCTGTAGAGGAAAGCAGTTAACAAGGTGCCCCTGTTTTTTCAACTAGGGCAGAAAGCGAAGTGGCCCTGCCCCAATTGTATTAATTACACAGTCTTTTCTGCCGAGCTTGAAGAATGGAGGCTAGAATTAAAACGTATGTGGCTTTCTGTCCCCCTCCCTGCTAGCTACCTGTGAGGGAACATGGGCCTGAAGCCCAAGCTATTCATCAAAGGGGCTAAAAATGTACTCCTAAGATCCTGAAATCTCACTTCTGTTTCTTAATAAAGTAAAGCACAAACAGTGTCAACCAAAACCCTCTTGATACTCACACCTTAGAGCAGGACCAAGAATGTGCCCTTTGTTGGCTGGGATTCACTCAGAATAGAAGGTCCACTTGAACTGACTCGGGTGAAAATGATCCCATAAGAAAGAGAAAAATCACCATTCCTTTCAGTCCTAGCCAAGAGGAGAGGTCAGACTCCCCAGGGATCCAATCGCCAGATAAACACACTAAATCGGAGGCCAGGCACATCTCGGCCTTTGGTGGGCTCTACCTGCCCTAGGAAGTAACACGTTCTGTGCCCTGCTTTCCAGATGGAATTCCGAAGGACCATACACAGCGCTGCAGAATTCGCAGAGGTCTTCTCCTATAGCACGGCTTTACTGCCTTGTAAATTACGCTTGGTAGGGGAGACATGCTTGATAGCTGGGTTAGGCATTTTCTCTTTCAGCAGGAAAGAATCAAATTGCCTGGTAAAAGCTCAAGGGAGTGGAGAAGGGCTGGAGATGGTGAATTCACTTACAATTTATTGGAGCTTCAACACAAGCAAACAGAAACAAAAGCCAAGCCTGACCAAAACCGCCTCATGGCAAAGTTCATTTTCTTTCTTTCTTTCTTTCTTTCTTTCTTTCTTTCTTTCTTTCTTTCTCTACTTTTATTTCTTGTGTACTAGAGTCACAGACAGCAGTGAGTGGCCATATGGGTGCTGGGAATTGAACCTAGGTCCTCTGCAAGAGCAGCCCGTTCTTTCAACAGCTCAGCCGTGTCTACAGTCCTAAGACAGTTTCTTTTCATATATTCTGTACAAGGAGAGGCACAGCAGCTATGCTGTGACCCTGTGAGCCTTCACCCACAGCTCAGGACAAAGGCGTGCTGTAAGGATAACTATGAGCATCAAGTTGTGGTGCCTGACTAAGGAAGCCTGGAGCTTCACACGGGCCTTACATTACATATGTATTTGGCTGCTTCAAAGCAATCTCTCTAATAGCCTTGCTCACACTCGTCTACGTATGTGGACCTTTCCAGGAGTACGAGAAAAAGTGCCGTTACAGGTAAACTGCAGAGAATTACCAATAGCCTGGGTTGTTCTTATGGGAGAAGGGCTTTGGACCAAACAATGATACAAAAGACATGGAGAACTACCATCTCCAGGGCCAAGAAATAACAGCCTTCGTGCAGAAGCGTGAGCCTGACTGGATAACCCCAGAGGGAAGAGAAAAATTCTTTTCAGACACAGTTCGCTCGTTTGTCCTGCGAGAGTGAGTTCCTAGTGGGAAATGAGCCGCCCGGGGACAGCTTTGATAGGTGAGTGGGACATTGTTTCATCCTACAGCCCACGCCTCCAGAGGACCTCAGTGAAGTCATGATTGGACTCAACCTGGAGCTAAAATTAGTTTCCCGTCAGGGAACACAGCCAGACCTCCCCCTGTTCAAATCCTGATAACTGGTTCTGATCCTTTTGTTGTCTTCATCAGGAAGCTCTGAGGCCGCTCTGGAGGGTGGGTTGGGGACAGAGGTGGCAACCAGACCCGTTGAAAGCAGGAGAAATGGCAGACCCAGAAGGCCAGCCAAGCAGTCCACCTATCAGATAGAAGAAGTCCGTCCCCACCCCTGACATTCAGCCCAGGGCAGGCCCAGCCCCATTCCCTCCCCGTGATGAAGCTCAACACCCCCAAAGACATGAAACATCGGGTTCTTAGGTGGCAAGGAAGGAGGAAGAAATGAAGACAGTGCAGAGAACCCCTGACAGATACAAACTCCCCACACTCCGCAGCTGAGGGACTATCCAACGAGGACGACACCTCTACCTCTTCGCCCCCTTGGATGCATGGACAGCTTCTGTACAAAGGACGGCGATTCCAGAACAAGCCCCTTGGACAGGTAGCTTTTCATTGCTGAGGCTCAAGCAGAAACCGACCACTGTTGGGGACACAACAGTGACATGCTCCATAAAACTACAACACAGGGCCTCCTGCCCCAGGAAAGGTGGCCAGCGAGAGCGAGACCTCGGCCAGGGTGCAGCCTCACAAAACTGGGATTCGCCCTTTGAACCTCAAAGGAAACATTCAAAACTTGAAGAGATAAAGTGATTTGGCCTGGGGGCTCAGCAGGAGGCCACTTGCTTAGCATGACCAAGCTTTGGGTTCCATCTATAGCACTAAAAAGACAGAAACGGCAGATTGACTCAGGTTTTTTTTTTTTTTTAAAGGGAGGATGCTGTGTGACAATCTCAGCAGGCAAGGCATGAGTGTGTTATCTGGCGCCCTGATGCTTTGGTGTGGGATGCAGCAGCTGATAACAGCGGGGAGCCTCTGCTGGGAGCAGACACCCAGAGAAAGGACATCGTCCAGGCCTCGGCCTACAGCTCTTTTAGAGAGGGTGGTGAACAGTGCAGGTTCTGACTGGGGTGTCAAAGGGTCCTCGCTGAGGTTTCTGGAGGATTCGTGGGAAGCTGCAGCACACGGAGGGTGAGGGCAATCTCTCGATGAGACTGCTCTTTACCAACAGCGAGGTTTCTCCGGCCTCGGGCTTCAGCTCATGTTTGCTTACGGATGAAATCAGAGGCTCGCTTTTTTAAATAACAACTCCAGCAGAGTCAGTTACCCCGTAAGTCGGTGAAGGGGCTAACAAAGCCCAATGATACACTGCCAAGAATGGCCACCTCTGCCCAGAGGCTTTCTGGGTATCCCTGGAGAGTAAGTAGAAACTACTGTGTGAAAAATAAACGGTTATGGGGTTTCTTGGCACCAAGTAATAATATCTTGAGACCAGTTCAAGAGATAAGATACTGGACTTAAAAAGAGTCTCTGAATAATTAAGCTTACCTCCTAAAGCGTTAAAGACTCTTTTTCGAGATGTATATCCCAATTAAATTTCATATCACCCAGACTCACGATGAAAGAGATTTTATATAGTAAGAGGACACCCTCCCTGACAGCAAGGAAAAACACAGTGTTATGAATATTCAGCTACGTAATGTACGCAGACTTTTGCCCCCTTAAAACTGTCTATGCAAAATGTTTGTGCCTGTGTGAGTATGTGTGTTTTCCTAGGCAAAAGTCTCTGTTTTAATGTTTCAAAGGGACCAGGAAAGGAAGGGACCACCGAACTGAGCACTTGAGAAGGCCAGCGTCCCTGCCCAGGCTGACTGGGTGTGTGCGCGTGTATTTATGGTTGGCTAGCATCCCCATTTACTAATATCTACTAATATCCTTGCTCCCAAGGGTGCCCTCAGCAATCAAACATCTGTCCTCAGCATCCTGATACCTGCAGACCTAAGGGACACTAGGTGTGGGGAAGAAATGAAGCTGGCAATAAATACTGAAAAGCACAAGAGCACTCACACATATACACACACACACCCAGTCAGCCTGCAGTCGGCAGACTCTTCCAGAAATCGGAGGGGCTTTGTCTCTTCCAGCTCATCTTCGTGTCTGGAATATTTACAGCTCCAATCTGGGCTGAGATTTGCAAGAAATATTTAGAGTTTGCTCAGCAAGGCATTCTTGATCATGCATGCTCTATAAGTGGGCTGTTGGCAAATGAGCCATGAAAAAAGACTAAAGAAAGCGTCACTACTTCTTCTTCTTCTCCTCTGACAGATTACAATGGTGTGCAGGATGAAAAGGGCACCAAGGAAGACAGGAGGAACTAGCCTGAGAGCTGAGCCTGGGGGTGGCAAGCCCAGAGAAGAGAAAGAGGTCTGGGAATGGCCAAGCCCTGGAAAAGCACTACTAGCCCACGCTTTGAAGCAAGAACAGTGTTTGAGCTGGTTTATCATATCCTGAGAGATAAAATGCAGACCATTTTAAAATACCAAAACATGGAGCCGGGGAGATGGTGCGGCAGTTAAGAGCACCGGCTGCTCTTGCAGGCAAAACATTTATGTGCATAAAATAAATAAATCTAAAACAAAACAAAACAAAACAAAACAAAAACCCTGGAAAAAATTGGAATGTGTGACTTCCATTCTTCTGACACAGAAGCTAGTTCATGGTTTGAGGTTGGAGACAGTGAAAGAGTCCGTTATTTTTAAATTTCTTTTTTTTTAAACTTGTGCACATGTATGTGTGTGAGGTGTGTGTTTGTGAGGGTAGTGTATCCTCACGTGTGTGCATGGATGGTTGACCCTTGTCTGTGGCGGGACCAGGGGAGAATGGTGTGCGTACTGTTTCAGCATTCTCCACCTTATTCCCTTGAGACAGCGTCCCTCTCTCATGACCCTGGAACTAGGCTGACCACCAGGAAGCCCAAACAATCCTGTCTTCATCCTTACAGCTACCTTCCTCCCCTTCTACCACCCCCACCAAGGATCTTCCTGCCTCTGTCTCCAGTCCCAAGCACAGAGGCGTTCTGGGGATTTGAACTCAAGTCCTCAGCACATATTCTTACCCGCTGAGTCCTTGGTTAGCTTTTTGAGTCACTTTTTAAGACGAAAGTGCCATAGCAGGGTGGGGGCGCGGGGTGGGGGGAGATACAATTCCAAGGAGAACTACAGGAACAGCAAACGGTATAAAAATAACTGAGCAGAAACGAGACACAGACATGTCAGTTTCCCAAACTCTGAGACACGAGTGAAAAACATGCAGGCTGGAAGATTAGCATCTCTGTCCAAGAGTCATAAGAGGGAAAACTACAAAGGGGCCAGGTCTGAACAGAGCCCGTTGCACCATGAACGCCTGAATTCTGTCTCCCGCGCAGAGCATCCATGCCCACGATCAATGACGGCCTGAGCTCCTTACCTCACTTCCGTCACTGGCTGGGATGTGTGACGGCCTCGCCTCCTCATCTAGCGGCTCAAGCACTGTCACCTCTGCGAACTCTTCCACAGACTCTTGGAACTCGGGTAGGGATCTTCGTCCGTAGCGCTTCCCGCCTCTGACATATTTGGGCTGAGCTTCTAGTGAACAGTCTAGACAAGGAGACGAGAGTTAAGGCCCCGTTACAAGAGAGGAAGCCCCGAACTGCCACTTTCGGGGTGGCGGGGCACAGCCTCTTGTATGATGCCCCCAAAGAAACCAGCCCTGTGAGCTAGCGGGGGCGGCTGTGCGCCCGTGAGTCCTCAGGTCAGATGCAGAGCAGTTTCTGCCTCAGATGGCCAGCAACCCCTGCATCTGTGTGACTGGCAAAAAGGGGCAAAGGTGTTGATGACGATTGGTTATGTATTTAGTAATTTGGTGGCTTTAAGTGTGGGAGGGCAAAAGAAGGAGAGAGAGGGGGGAACAATCTAAGAGGCACCTTGTGGGAAGTCCTGAACCTGGTAGGGTTCTGAAAAGTTAGCGTCCACACCAATGAGGAGGAAGCACCCTCAGGGACCTCTTGGTTAACTCTTCTACCTTCTGATCTCCCAGAGAAGCAGAGCTGACACTGGGGGGTCCCATCAATTATCAAGAGCGCCTCCCTTCCGCGAAACCTGGCATGAGGTTTCACTTTAAGATCTCAGAACGGTAAGGTGGGGAATAAAAATGGCGCCGCTTCTGTTTTCAGCATCAGAAAGGGCTACGTCCAGGGTAGAGTAGCCTCGGGCTCCGAAGAACTCCAGCATTCTGGAGTGGCAGTTCTCGGGTTCAACAGCTACCGCTTTCACCTTCACCACCACTGGTGCCCCCCACACCAAGCACCGCGCCTACAACCACCATTACTGCCGCAGCCATCACCTCCTCCACGCCACCTCCACCAGCAGGCTGCCCCCTCTCTACTCTGAGTGCTCTGAAGCAATAAAGATAAATACTTCACTCCATTCAAATGTCATCCTCAAGATCTGCCAGCACTTTGCATCGTACCAGGGGGATAAACATAAAATGTTGTGCTAAAATACAAAAAAGACTGGCGATGATTTGTTCTCCGTTGCGTTAGCATCTGTCTCTGCAGATACACACTTGACTCTGCAGATACACACACACTCTCTGGGTGTTGTTTGGACACGAAAGTCTGGTCACACTTCAGAACTCAGATACAAGAGTATTCATTGAGGTGTGTACATATCATCAGCGCAAGCACCAGTAATCAGATATGAGCTGAAGAAACAAAACCTTCTTCACCCTCAGTGGAAGCCTGGTTGGGTGGGTGAACTCTTACTTCAGCATTCCTGGGAGGGCAAATGGCCCTTCCTTGGGCACAAGCTCAGATTCTGCGATGCTCACAGATGCAGCTCACTGCATTCTGAAATGCTCAGGAAAGCTAAGAGTGAAGTATTTATACCAGCTATGCAATTTCCAGCGGTATTAATATGCAGCTCTTTCATAAGTCCCAGCCAAGTCATTTCATTAGATGGAGCTATTCTCTTACGGGAAGTGCTTAAGCATACAGAATTTATATTGAGAATGACATGCACCCTTGAAGGTACCTTTCCTCGGAAGGGAGTGTGTCAGCCTGTGTCTATTCGGGAGTGGCACAGACACTCGAGCTACTTGCTGGCAGCTGACACCCACGGATGCTGGTCAGACAAGAAGCAACGCAGAAGCATTCTTAATTTATTAGATGTTCTTGGATTTTAGTGCCGGACAACAGGATACACCGTTAGTGACTAGGAGGGCTTCGAAAAGACTAAAAGGAGAACAGAAAACCCGGGGCTTTCCGAGCATGAGCATGAAATTGCACCTGGGATAGGACTGGCAAAGGCGTCCTTACCGTGTGCTGCAGTGCACCCGAAAGGGAAAATGGACAGAAGGGGGAATCAACGGTCTCTCCAGAATCTACTGGGGATGGAGCCCTAGGCTTACCTGTGGGTGAAGCGGCTTCCTAGCTAGTATTGTTAACTCTCCCAGCACACAGATTGGTGGAATCTAAATAGCTCTCCTTCTAAACAAACAAACAAAAAGTGGCTGATTGTGAACTATGGGGGAATTGTTGTAGATTTGGGGGTTACTTTTTTGTTTCCTTTAGGAACTTTAAGACCTCTTAAATTACAATTTATTTTAATAACCAACTGTAAGCAAATTTTAAGTTAATATCTTGTATAATATATATATGTATGTGTGCATATATACATATGTATATCTATATAATGCACATATACAATAGGCCAGCATGTGTTTCCAGGTCCTGTGAAAATCTTACCAGAATGAAGATGTTAGCACATACAAAAGAAAGGTGGACTACTGAGCTTCCTTGTTAGAGTTTCCCGAACCATCTATGTGAGCAATAAAAAGTAAGCCCACCTCAGCAGTTAGAAATAGTTCCCTCTTAGAGGCACACACCCACACATCCCTGTTCTATTGAGAACATCAGCATGGCTGAGTTTATATGAAGGAAGGAGAGGCCCCAGGAGTAGGAAGGTCCAGAAAGAACATTCATCCTCTCAACAGGACTTCCCACGGTAGCAGCTGCAGTCCAAATATCGGCCACTGTGGGGACTTTAAGATACTCTCACTCAAACTGAAGAATGCAGTGTCTGCCCTTAACACAACTAATAGGAAGAAACTGCCACCCTGGGGCAAAATTGATTTACTCTGGGAGTGTACCCAGAAGCAAGAGTTTTTCTCTGAGCTTCATTCTGAAACAATCTTACTGGGGCCAGATAATATGGGGTCCTTTGGTTTATGGAGAAATGAAACTGTTTACATCTCAGGCTTTCCTTCAGCATAGGCCAGAGCTCCAAGGATAGACCTGAAACAAGGCATGACATTAGGACTGTCCTGTCCCTGGCAGTTAGCTTTTGCAAAGGATAGTCACGAGTCATTTTCTCTTCTTTTTCATTTCTACTGTTTTCAAGCACAAAGATAACCGGGGTAGGTATGAGATGGGAGTGCCTGTTTCACGAGCTTGAGAGCGTGAGCTTGCAATGTCAGCACCTGGACCTATAGTCCCAGCTGCAGCTTCACCTTCAATGTGAGGTGGATTCCTTCAACTCATTTTTACTAGACTCCTGAGCGATTATCTCATGACCATTGAGGGACATGATGAGTGTTTGTTTTTAATCATGTTTTAAATCAAACTTCTGTGAATGTTCTTAGACTGTTTCCAAGGATGAAGAAGAGAGTCCAGCCATCGTCCAAATGGCTCCTGCTTCCTGTCTCCCTTCCTGACCCTTTAGTGAGCCAAGGACATCATTGCCAGAGACACCAGGAACACTGGCACCTCAGTCCACGACTATGCCTCTCTCGTGGAGTTTCTGCATCTGCTCAAGGGGTCTTTGCCGAGCCCTCTCTAGAGTCAGTCATCACATCCCCCTTCCAAAGACTCCAGGAGGGTGGCAGTGAGGTGCTACTTGAGAGCCTTCAAATCGCATTTCTGTTCAGCTCACAGGATGCCTGAAATCAGCTTGAAAATGAGAAAGGATAAAAAATGAACTGTGTGCGAATCTCAAGACAAACATCCCCAAAAAGCTTTGTTGGAAAGGCTGTCAGCGCAGCCTAGGGGGTCACATGGTCCTGTTGTACAGCCCCTTACTGCATGGTCGACTGTATCACCCCACCCCCATCCTGTTACATCCTGAGGGTAGAAGGCTTTGGGGAGTCCATAACCACAACTGAGCCTAAATACAATCAAAGCAAAGGGCTAGAATCCAAGAGCAATCAGGCTAGACTACAAAGACAGACAGACAGATAGATAGATAGACCAGGATGAGTGGGATGGGGATGGGGATGGGAAGAGAAGGATGAAGGTAGAACTATGACGGCATAGGGAAACATGGAGATGGAAGGGGAATAAATGAATTAGACGGGGGTGGGGGGAGAAGATCAAGAGGAGATCAAAGGTGAGAGAAGAGGAGAGGAGAACAAGGAAAAGAGGAGGAGGGTAGAGAAGCAGGTTAGTGGCCAGAGAAGGTAAGGAATGGGTTTGGCTCAGAAATGGGAAAGAGAAGAAAGGACAGAGGATGAGTGGCACAGAAAGACTTCAGCAGTAGCCGTCTGACGTGGCTTTTGCTTCCCAGAAAAGACAACATCAGTAAGGGTGCATGACCATCCCACACACCCTTCCCAAGACAGCAGTTTTGGGGTTTTGGAACATTGGTACGTCATTCCCCAACTACTCTTCTCTCTGAGGTCTCACTGCACTGGCCTTGTTCAGCGACAACCCCATCCCCACCCCACAACCCCTGGGCGCAGCTGAGAGAATTCTAGGAGCAGTCTGTACATCAGTTATTATTCAAGAGATGCTTCTTGCAGGAGGATACGGTTTTAGAAAAATGCTCTGATCAGCTCTGCCAGATCCAGAAGGCTCTGAGGGGAAAGCTTGCTGAAGAGAGCAGAGGACTGTGGTGTGGCCCACACCCTGGGCTGACTGGACCAGTTCCACAGTCTATCTCAGATGTACAGAAGTCAAGGATCCACGGATAGGGGAAGCTCTGTACCAATAGCAATTACAGAGCTTCCCAGGCTTTGCCTGGGAGGACTGATTGGCTGACCCACGAGGAGGCTCCGCATCTGCCATCACATTGCAGAAGAGCGCAATCACATTTCCCTGACTGAGTCTTCCCAGTTCTTCAAGGCTCAGCTCTAAGCATTTCCTTCAAGGAACTTCTTGGCACAACTTTCGAGGTACTTTTCTCCTGTGCTGTTGTGTAACTCATACTTTCTGCAGCTTCCAATTTAATAATGGCCACAGCCACGTTTTTCTAAAAGCACTTTTATGTGTTAAGAATTTCCTATCCATTTTAGACTGTGACACTTTCTGGGGCATTTGAACTTCATGGAAAGAATACGGGCATTGGAGCCAAATGAACCCGGAACAAGATACTTCCTCCACCAGGGTCTTGAGGGTTAGGAATTCCTAACTTTATGAAGGCTTCACTTCCTCCTTAAAGGAGTGCCGCGGAACAAGGTCATGTTCCTGCCTAGCAGCTCATCATAGGAGCTTTGACCTGTACTCTAGCCCTTCCATCCAGGCTGCTGTGTTGCTGGTGGCTTCCCAAAGCCATCAGAGTAGGAAGCGGTACCCAGCAGTAGGCACCTGGAGAAGCAGGGTCAGGAAGAGTCTCCCAACCTTCAGGTCACAGCACATTTCCTCAGTCTCATTTTTTTTCGAACATGTCAGATTAGTGGCAAATGTACCATAAGATACCAGAAACCAGAGCCATTCTGATCTCGATCTTGCGTTGATTTTCTCTTCCCTGTTACTTGGTTTCACCTTCATGCCTAGGCTGCTGCGAGAGAGATGAACAGACACTCAAAGACTCTCATGTCCTTTGTGTCCCCCGTGTGGGAGCCTCCTTACACACTCGCCGCAATTGAAATAAAATGTACTACTCCCAAGCACATTCTTTCATTATGGAGATTAGCACCCTGTTCTCTAAGTGTAAGCAGCACGGGTCTTTGTAGGCCGTTGCACGGATTGTTAAAAGATTGCCTTTTATTTTTAGTAACATTTTCCTAACAATAAGCAACTCCCTATGGCATTTTAATAACTGCTTGGTCTCTAAATATACACACAAGCCACAATTTGCCTACAGACACACTGCCAACTTTTTTTTCCCCTGCCACACGCATACTATCCAAAGTGAGTACCCTTCCATACTCGTGATTATTTACGTTACGTAAAATCTGCGAGAGGCATGCCCTGATGAGCCAAGAGCATCGTTATAGTTCACGGCCAAAGTTCTATCATTTTTACTGACTACCAGCAGGCACAAGTTTTTCACAACTTGCAGATACCCTCTTTTTTTTTTTTTTTTTTTTTTTTTTAAGTCAGAATCTCAATGTACAGCCCGGGTTGACCTTGAACTTGCAGTCCTCAGCCTCCCAAATATTAAGACTGCAGGGCTGCCCCACCATGCCCTGAATATAAACATTCTAATACTCACTTCTGTGGTTGATTCTGGTGGTGGGAATGGCGGTTTGGAGAAAACTTGTGATCACTGCAATCAGCATGCTACTAACATCAGGCGAAAAGAGCCCATGTTCTTATCTTAGCCAAAGCAAAGTCACAGACAAGCCTCCTGAGCTTGTCCATGTATGTACAATGATTTACCAAGTACAGACTGCAGCCAGACTCCAGAGCTCAGCCCAGTGCCTCTGTAAGGGGCTGCAAACACGCCTTTGATCACTGTGAATCAGGATAGAGTATAATGCCCAAAGAACTCACTATGCCACATGCTTGCTAAGTGAATGAAAGAGAATGTTTTTTTTACATTTAAGGCTTTTTTTTTTTTTTTTTTTTTTTTTTTTTTTTTTTTTTTAATATAAGGGAAACAACTACAATTAACTGGAATGGCTCTCTCAGAATTAAGGCTCAGAGACGGAAACTAGCACCTGCCAGAACAATGCCTCATCCTGTTTTCCTGGGTTGGCTTTTCCAAACTGAGCTCTCTCAGCCCCATCAACAAAGAAAAGGCAGTGGGCTTCTTGCATTATGCTAACATTTACTCCGCAACAGAAACCTAGTGGAAAGAGGCATCAAAGGAAGCCAAAAAGCCCTGGAGACTGGAGCCAGGAGTATTTTGGCACTGTGCATTGTAATGCCAGCATTTCCACTACAAAAAGCCAGCAATCCAAAGTCATTACAAATTGGATAAATAGTTAATAAGTTGTTGCCCCTCTCTTATTCCAGACACGTGACTTAAAACTTAAACAGCCCACGCCGCACTGGCATTACTTAGGCTGTTAATTAGGCTGGAAGCAGCAGAGGACACCCTATCATCCACAGTCCATTGTCCTGTCCTTATCTAAACTTCATTGGGTCTCTATTGTTACTGCTTCTTACAGGAAAAAACTCCTACAGTCTTAGAATTAAAACTATGGTGTTATCAAAGTGCTAAAAATAGCACCAGAGAAGTTATAAAGGGCAGAGCTCAAGACTACGGAGTAAAAATAACGACAGCTCCATATCCTCTCAAATCTCCTTAGAGCTTTGCTTTGTATTATTTATGTGCAACTGCCTTTTATCGGAAGACCAAGAGAGCGCGGAGTGCAGTGAGCAGCTGCCCTTCAGAGGACTTTACAGTGTCAATTTGTGTTAGGTAAAATCTTATAGAAAGAGAAAGCTATAGTGTTGACCGGCTTTCCCCAGAGATGTAAATGATGCCATCTGGGCAACAGGAGACAACTCAAGTGAAACTCAGAGTTGAAAGGGCTCCAAACCCTCTTAGATATCAACTGGTCAAAGATCACAAAGGTACGCTGTGCGAGGTCACACCGCTGAAGAGGCTGAGCCAGTACCTTTTGGCTCTAGGCTCTTCACACCTACCAAGAAGTCTTTTCTAGACTATTGCTTGGTCAGGTGCTGTAATGGATGGTTGGATTGTCAACTTGAGTGGATTAGGAAGTATCTGTAACTGATGAAACCCACTTGTGTGACTGTGAGAACATTTCTAGAAAGGACTGACAGGTGAGGGGGTCATGGGGAGTTGACCTCATCCCCGAAGTAGGCTGTGCCATCCCTCCAAGGTCAGCCATGATTAAAAAATCCAGTGAAAGGGCTGAGACCGTGTGGGACACCCGCCTTGCCGTCTTTGTGAGCGGGTGGGTCTGTAGCTGTTCCTGTTCTCCTCTATCGACATCATATTCCAGTATGTTTGTCCTTAGGTACCTAATACCAGTGACTCTCCAGGGGTGGGCATTTGTGGGTGTTCAGGGCTCACTGGAGACTGCTGTGCTCCCTGTTCTTGCTTCTCTAGCATGTTGACAACCATTGTTGGGTTGTCCAGGCACCATCATGTAAGCCAATCTGGAAAACTCCATTTTATAAGCAGTATGTGTGTGTGTGTGTAGATATACTGCTTATGTATTTCTTATGTTCCTTTGGTTCTGTTCCTTCAGAGTCTCTGACTAATAAAGATGCAGATGCCTTGTGCTATAGACATCTTACCATTGCCACTTCATGACTATCTGGATTTCTCACACTGTGCACTGTAGCCCTGTCTTTTTAGTGTCCTTCCTGGTTTTATCTTTTCTCTCAAAATCCACTAGGATTCCAAAGCCTGACAAACACACCACAATGCAGGACCATGTGGTAAGAGAGGAGCATCCCAATGATGCCAGGACACGGACAGCTCTCTCTGTCACCCACTGTCAGGCATAACCTGCTGCGTGCTCCCTCCTGTCACCTAGGACCCCTTGGCAGACTCTGGGACAGGCTGCACAGACTGAGGGCCAAATCTGAGGGTTAAAAGGCTTTAAACTAGGTTCTGGAGAGATGGCTCAGCAGTTCAGAGCACTTACCACCCCTTCATAGGACTTGGTTTCGTTGCCAGCACCCATGTGGTGGCTCAAAATAGCCTGTAACTCTAATTCCAGGGGATCAGATGACCCCTTCTGGCCTCTTTGGACACTGACACACATGGGGTACACACACATACATATAGGCACATACACATAGTGTAAGCTAAAAGCAAATGAATCTTTAAAAAAAAAAGGCTTAAAGCTAGGTTCTGTGCATGTGTTGGTGACACAGTATTAATGCCTTTCTCTATAATTTATTCATGGGACTTCACATAGGCTCGGCCCTCCTTTAGGCCCACATTTGGGCTTATAGAAAATGACAGCCCTAAATGCTGCAGTCTATCATTTAAGGGACGGTTATTATCATGGAGAGGTATGGGTGAACTCAGTCTGCTACACAGCCCTTGAGCCCCTTCTGTCTCTGCACACAAACACACACACACACCAGTCAGTCTGAGTGGGTAGAAGAATCAGATTTAGAGTGAGTAGGTGCATGTGTTGGTGGAAAAATGGCCTGATAGCCATGAGCAACTGGAAGGACCAGGGAGACAGAGGCCAGTGACAGACAAAGCAAGGGTATGCAAAACAGAACAGGGAGCGTGGGTATCTTGGGCCATGATATATGCTTTCTAGTAGGTAAACTACTCAAGGCACTGGTTCTGTTCTGGATTTGTATCCTGTTACAACAAGGGTTAGTTAGCAGCATCACTGAAATACAGGCTGAAATGCTGCCCTGTCCACGGGCATATTACTGCCACATTACACAGGTTTGAGGACAGCTCGGGCACATGCTGAAATGACAAAAATCCTTTCTGTGTTTGGTCCTGGAAGTGTGGTCCAAATGGCAGCCTTTGCTTGAGTGGCAGCGTGGCCCACATGCAGAAATGAAGCTGCCGCCTGCAGCCAGCTGTGTCGGCTCGGCTCCCTGGCAGTGCCCAAGCTCACAGCTCTTCTATTGTTAGGCTCCGGCACGGTGCAACTCCAGGGGCAGCCTTCACCTGTGCTGTCCCCACAAGCCTGTATTTTCACGGTGACAATTTCCCGTCAGATGACAGCACGGGTTTTCGAGAAAGGGATGGTGACAGTGTCGTGTGGGTTAATGTCAAGGCCGCCCCTTCCAAGTTCACTTCAAGGCACAGGAAGACAACAAAACTGTGTCTAACTTGCTCACATAGCCACAGTCATCACCTCCACCCAGCACCCCCGGACCTTGTATAACTGCTATCAAGATGACAAACTTTTAAAAAGCAAAAATACCAACAAATGTGTGTGATCCCACAAGTAACACAAGTCCATGCTCCAGTAGTGGTCACCTATGGGCAGTCTTTAATAGCCTAGAAAAAAGTCTGAAGAAGGCAAGAACCTCTCTCCCAGGCTCAGAAAGAGCTTCCAGGACCTTACCTGGGCCTTACCGAAGAGAGATACCATTAGCCAAAATCAGGAGACTTAACCCACAATCCAAAATATGATTAAAGGGAAGGCCCAAACACATGAGCCAAATCTGGGACACTTTACAAAGTACAATGGAGACCTAGGCCACCAGTGAAAATAAGAAATGAGTTCCCAATCTGGGTTCTATGTAAATAGGTCACACCAAAGAACTTCACAGAAGGCTAACGATTCCTGATCAGACTGAACTATGATTTCTTGTTTGTTTTCTTTTTTTAAAGTTGGGTTTATTGAGGTGTAATTTATGTAGTATAGTTATCCCTGTATGGGGAGGAAAAGCTCATGTGATCATGGGGTTCTCCTGATAAGAGACAGAAGTTACAGCACTCAGAATTTCCTGATGCCCCTTTCCAGCCCTTATCCCTAGCCCATGAGTCCATAATTACTTATACTTAAATACAAGTTTCTATACTTCAGAATTTCCCTCAAATATTTACCATATTTCTTTGAACCTAAGACATTCGTACACAAGTGCCAGGTTTGAACATGTTTTAATTAGGATATATTTTATCATCAATAACATTTTAGATTATTATTTGACATTTTTCTTTTTTGAGATATGTAACTATATATCTTACAATAAATGGCACTCTTTAAAAAAAAACAGATCAGTGAGGAGAAGGGTGTGGTAGAGCATGCCTTTAATCCCAGCACTCAGGGAGGCAGAGGCAGGCAGATCACTGTGAGTTCGAGGCCAGCCTGGTTGACCAAGTGAGTCCAGGACAGCCAAGGCTACACAGAGAAACTGTGTCTCGAAGGAGAACAAAACAAAACAGAACAAAACAAAAACAAACAAACAAATCAGTGAGATACAACAGTTATTCTTCTTTTATGACAGTTACTAAGTGTTCTAGTTACTAAGTGTCCATGTGCTAGAAATATACACTTGTGAGTGGGGGTCACAGAGACGTCATCACACTGTCATCTGGTCATGTCTATAAATAGAGGATTTTCTACTCAGTAGGACCCACATAGAATTCTCTCTTGTTGGGCTCATTTCTTCTTTCAGGAAAGTTTCCCGAAGATCAAACGCTCACACAGACAAGGGGAAATAAGGCCAAAGGAGCTACTGTTCAGCTTCCCTCTGCATGATCCAACCAATCACTGCTACACATCAACCCTTGCCTAGGAATAATACCTCTTCTGTAATGTGCTGCTGTGGTAAAGAAGCCTCATTTAAAACTCATTGCTCTCGTGATGATGTCCAAAGAGACATCTCGGGCTGGAGAGATGGCCCAGATGTTAAGAGAACTGGCTGTTCTTTCAAAGGTCCCGAGTTCGATTCCCAGCAACCACATGGTGGCTCATAACCATCTACAATGAGATCTGGTGCCCTCTCCTGGCCTCAGGCAGAATACTGTATAATTAAATCTGAGAGAGAGAGAGGGAGAGAAATCTGGGGATAATGGTTTAAATAACCCAAATCCTCCACATGCATGCTACAAGGTCCTCATATATATTTTTTTTTTTTCTCCAGGAAGCTTTTCAGACTTTTTCGTGGAAGAGCTGGGGCCTGAACTCAGGGCCTTGTGCATGCCAGGCAAACACTCTACCACCGAGCTACAACCCCAGCCTCTCCCAGAGATCTTTTAAACGGGAATGTAGGAAAGAAACGTCAGTGCTCTTACCTGACTCTTGAAAGTGCTCCTCACTGGATAGAGTTCTGGACAAGATAAGTATCAACGCTTCTTTAAATTGGTCAAAATGTACCTAAAAGGCAATTAAAAATAAATGTAAAATCATTTTCTGCAGCCCTGAGAAGGCAAACCCATCTGCAAGGTGTCTGTACTCTTTGTTCCCATCTGAACAGCCTCGAAACAAATCATCACCCACGTTTGTTCTCTTCTTCCTTCATCTTTCTAAGGCAAGGGAAAAACTGGGCTGATCCTCTCTGACATGCAGAACCTCGAACACACTGGTGTTTTCATGCAAACACGCGAATCTGTTCAGCTCCCAAGGAGAACAGCTAGCTAGCAGACCCTCTGTGAACTCAGGAAGATACATGTTGAACTCCCAACTGCTTTTACCTTTTAAACAAGATCAGAAGGGGAAGACATTAGGAAAAACTTCCCAAGTGAATGACCCATTGTCACGCTGCCCCATGGATGCTTTCATCTTTCAAGACAGTCTGGAAGTGAGTGAGCTCTTTTGGGGAAGTCTTTCATACCGTTTTGCCTGGGGCAAGTATATAATATTTATCTCCCAGGTCCCTTCGAATATACAAACAAGCAAAAATCAATGGCAAACACACAAACTGAGAAGCACTTTCATCAGTTCATGAAAATATAATTGCCTTTCCTAGCAGGGGGCCACCCAGGCTGACTTACAGAAAGTAAGTGCTTCTAAGGGCAAACGATTTCTTTTGCACCTTCAGTTTAAGTAACCTCAGCCTCGGACAGAAAGAAGGGAGAGGTGGCATTTCTAGTCAACATAATTCGAGTCTGATTGTGTGCCGCTTATTTTCCCAGAATCCTATACAGTCATAATACAAAAATGAAAGTTGTTAAAGGTGATAGATATTTGCACCACTATAGGGCTCTTGAATGTCATTCCAAAGCACTGGCAGGTGGGCCTAGCCTTTTTGACAGTGTGACACAGTGCTGTCTTCTACCAAGTTCATGCTCAAGAACCACACAATCACTTTTTTTTCAACAAATAAACAAAAAGATCTTATAACGCTTTAAGTAAATTTATGGTTTTTGTATTGGGCCACTCACAGGGCATGCATGGACAGCAGTTTCAATGGAAATAATGAATAAAAAACACTTCCAAATTAAAATTAGAAAAATCAACGAAGCATATTACTTATTTAAACATTGGAAGGATCACATACTGTCCTATCTGCACAAAACAAAGCAAAGCAGAGGACTCCATCCTGAGAAGACCAAAGTCTGGGTCGGCCTCAGGGATTGCCACCTGTAATGACAACTACCAAAGAGCCAAGGCACCAGGGCTACAAATTTGAAGCTTGCCAGAGTAACAGAGTAAGTTCCAGGCTAGCCCAAGCAACTTAGTAAGATCCTGTCCCTAAATAAACAAATAAAGAATGAATTTAGATGGGCTTGTAATGTAGCTCAGTGGCAGCACACTGTTCGACCATGCTCAAGGTCTTAAAATCAATCAATACGGAACAACAGCAAAACAAAACAAGCCAGGAATGGTGGTGCTTGCCTTCAGTCCCAGCACTCCAGGGGCAGAGTCAGGCAGATCTCGAACAGTTTGAGGCTAGACCGAATTAGAGCTAGAGTGAGTTCAAGGACAGAGAAACCCTGCCTTGGAAACTAACAAACAAAACCCCACAAAACAAACAAGACCTTATTTAGTTATAGTTTGGCACATTCTTCCTAAGTAGATGTGAGGTCTACTACACTAACTTTGATTCATTAAAACCTCCCACAAATTATATTCCTCTTGGAGATTTAAAAAAATATATAACATGTGTACTTGTGTGTGCTCACACCTGCTTATTGTATGTGCACAGAGGTGCCCATCATGGCCAGAAGAGGGCATTGGGTCTTCTGGAACTGGAGTTACAGGTCTTCTGGAACTGAGCTACCTGGGAGGGTGCTGGGAACCAAATCCAGATCTCCGAGAGCAGCAACTGCTCTTAACCATTGAGCCATCACTTCAGCCCCTACATTCCTTTTAGATCACGTGGGCTTTACTTAACTTTCTAATTGCTGTATAGAGCAATTATACTCTGTAAAGAGTATAACTTGATTGTAGAAGAATTTTAATTAAGAACATGGCTGCTCTGGCAAAAGATCACATCCAAAGACTTTCTAGGTCTGTGTGATCCAGATGGAATTCAAACATGTCTTTTATCCAGGAGACAGAGGCAAGCAGATCTGAGTTCGAGACTAGGCTGGTAAAGAGCAAGTTTCGGGTTAAAAAAAAAAAAAAAAAAGCTTAGATCCAGGCACGGTGGTACCTTTAATCCCAAACAATGACGGTAAAGTTAGTTTGTAGAAGGAAGCACCCATGTTTGAAAGTGATATCTAATGAGTGGCAGAAACAGTGACAGAAATCTGAGAAAGACTTGACAGAATAGGATACGCCCAACTCTCACAAGAAGATCAAGGAAAGGGGCAATGAGGCAGAGAGGAGGCATTTTTACCGGGACAGTAAATAGAAAGATGGATTGCAGAGAGAGAACTCAGGTGAAGACTGAATGAGCCAGAGAATGAGAAGGAGCCAGAAAATTAGAGCAGACTGCTTGAGTTAGTTTGAGGCCAAGCAGAGTAATTCAGAGACCTGGAGAGAAGCCATATTGAATAAGTCAGCTGGTAGAGGAGTTTGAGCCAGAACAGCTGAGTTGAAGCAGCCTGCTATGAGCTCAGAAAGAACAAAAGTGAGCCTATTAAGCAGTAAGTTTCAAAGGCTGAAACATTCTAGGCATAGGTTAGATTGTAGGAAGGCTAGAAGCTTCCAGGACTAGGCCTAGGTTAGCAGACAGAGGCAGTAAGTCTCTGAGACATAAATGGAATAAAAGTTACTTTTATACTTGATGGCTTGATGCATACATACATACATACATACATACATACATATTTGTGTATGTGTATATAGAGAACAGTTAATATTTACTGTCTTGGCAAATTTTCTGTAAGATATGGACTTTTGAAATCAACACGCTAGAATAAACCTTAAACGGAGGTCTGTCCAAGGAGAGCATCTGCTAAAGCAACAGGATGGTCCACGAAATGATTGAACACTTGCAGGAACGTAAACTGTGCTCATTAGGCTGACACGACAGGTGTGTCTTAAGGCCTAGAACTACCCCTCCTCTTCAGGGCAGGCAGCAGAGGGGCTGGTAGTCTGCTGCTGCTCCCCCACTGTGAGCTGCCTAGCTTGCCTAACCGTGAGTCTTCGTCTGCAGCCCTGCAAGAACTGGAGCTCTCTAGCAAGTGTCACATAGGACCCATTGGGCAGGCACGTACTGACGCGGTTCGTTGTCTTCGTGCGTATCAAGCTTACAGGAAACGGGTCGCAGGACAATGAGGCAGGCACCGTGCTGAGAGCATTGTATGAAGTTTGTGACTTCATAATGCTACTTCCCTAAAGCAGGGCTAGGGAGGTAAAATGGAAGTCATGTAAAATGTCTAGGGCATTCTATGACTTACTAGGCCCCCACAAGAGGTAGTTAATACTAACATAACTAATCGTGGACTGACTGTTCCCAACACAGAAAAAAACGGGGCCATATTTTGAAGCATAGCCACAGTCAAGCTCCAAGAGGGTGGGATAGCAGTGGGGAGATTCTGGGGCCCGTCTACTCCAGACATCTGTGGAGTTATTCAGAATAATAATAATAATAATTATTATTATTATTATTTATATATTAACTATTAATAATAATAATAATAATAATAATTATTATTATTATTATCCACATACCACGCTGCTCTGTGGTATGTGGAGATCTCTGAGTTTCATAACGACTTACTCATAGAGGGGCCTGAATGAAGCCCCTCTCCCCCCTCCTGCAGTGGTAAAAGGGGTTGGGGTGGGGAGGGCAGAGAGGGGTGCTCATTTAAAAGAAAAGCATTTGTCCTGAGAAACTCAGGTCCTTTATACGTGACTCCGGAGGTCTCTTCGGCGTTTCTAAAGTTCTGTGTTTTGATAGTCATAGAAGAGAGTCTTCCTGAGTACTGGGCATCGTTGTGCTTGCCTGTAATCCCTGGACTTGGAAGGAAGTTCAAGGTCAGCCTCGAACAACAGAGCAAGTTCCAGGCCAGCTGGAGTTATAGGAGACTCTACCTGAGTAGACTCTATGCCGAGTTTGGGCCTCACTATTTCAGCTCGATGAGTATTAGTTATAAAGCTCACCCTGGAGTCTGCCAACCTCCCCTGACACAAGGCACAGGCACCTATAACACGGAATTACTTTCAATCAATGGTAAAGGCCTTCTATAGGGCCTTTACTAGAATGCAGCAGGCAGAAGCATCTGGGATGGTAGGTCCCTAATCCCGAAGCCTTGATTATCTGATTATCTACCATATGGCAGACAGCGAGGAGACCAGAGGGTGGCTACAGCTTAGAGTGCACCTGCCATAAGAACTGCAGGATGCCTAGGGCCCATGCAGGAGCTCTCAGCTGTTGTTGTCTTAAGATGCATCCACTTTATGAGTGTCTCGCCCACGGTGTGTGTGCTCGGAAGGCAGGAGAGAGTGCTGGGTCCCATGGAAGCAGAGGTGTGGATGGTTGTGAACCAGTGCAAGAACACAAGCGCTCTTAACTACTGAGCCCTGTCTCCAGTACCTCCCACCACACATGCGCGCGCGCGCGCACACACACACACACACACACACACACACACACACCTTCCTGTGGTTGTTAAGACAGCAAATGACTATCTGGCCTCTGACTTACAGAGATCAGCCTGCCTGGGCCCCCAGAGTGCTGGGGTTAAAGGTGTCTCCCTCACACCTGGCTCTACCATTGCTTTTATGCAAACGCCATCCTGCTGTGCTCCACCCACTACAGCCCAGAAACAGCAAGCAAAAGACAGAACTTCCCCCCCACCCCCTGACAAAAGGAAAAAAAGTAACTGACATTAACCAGCCTTCCTCAAACACAAATAGGTGATGCTTTTATTAAAAAAAAAAAAAAAAAAAAAAACTATTTTAATAATTCTATGTAACCTATTTTAAAAGATGAAATATATACACTCAAAAACTAATAGGCTGGGATTGTTTAGTTTGGCATGAGAACGTACATGCTGCTAAAGGAAGCCTGAGGTCTCCCTTTCATACCACATTGAGAAAGCTAATATGGCAAAAATGATTAAGTACAGTCTAATTATGTGTAATAAACCCTTTGATCACATAAAACCAATTTTTTGACTCTCTAGTGGTTAATCTTTTTTCCCGTGGTTGTCAGTACATGGACTAAAAGGATTCCGTTATTGGAAAGTGTTATTCGTGTACGTCTCAGATAATCCAAGGTGAGCGGGGCACTCTTGAAGGTTTTCTCCTAGACAGCTTGTCTTTGAATTTTACAGCACCCATCCAAGATCCTACCTATGAGTTTAGGAGCTAATGGTTCCTGAGAGAAGGCTTGTGCCTCGCTCCTGCCCACATGTGTTAGACCTGGCAGGGGTTACCTGGGGAACCAGACCTTCCGATGAGGCTCTCCCAGATGCAGCCTGACTCAGGCCCACTTCACTTGTGACCTGACCTCTCAAGAGAGCCTGCTACCCAGTAGATTGAAAGGGAGCATCGAGCAGAGGAGAACTTGAACTCAAGACACCTGACCTTTGCTCTCAAGGAGTTTATCAGCTACACTCTAGGGAGCAGGAGAATGGAATGTGGAAGAGAGGAGAGTGTATTATCGACAAGAAGATAGAATCTGGTGAGTACCTGGAAAGAGACAAAGCAAGCTGGCAGGGGCTCCTGGTCAGTCAGCATGTCCTACTTGGCCAGTGGAAAGGGAAACAGGGCCTGGTTTGTGACCTTGGCTTCTCAAAGATAATCGCAGGCAGAGTTAAGGGTTTCCAAAATGAACATACAAAGTGGAAACTCGGTCTCATTTTAGGACATAAAGCATCTATGATTGTTATGTCAGAGGTTCTTCATTGTCTAATGTCACTTATGCTAGTCAGTCCGTTCTTTTGAGCAAACCTCAGACAGCACTCAGCAGCCTCGTTGAACAGCTTTAAACAATTAGCACAGCTTCAAGCCTCCTTTTATCTTCCTTTCCTTCTTGCAAGGGCATGCCGACACTGGGCTCCGGGATTTAAATAGCAGTAAATGCCACATCTTTGATTCAAGGAGACCATTCTGTAATGGAGGTAGGTGATTGCATTTTTCCATCAGTGCTCATGAATACTGATTCGGTTAAAAAAAAAAAAAGCCCCTCAGGGTTCAACCCAGAACCGAAAGATGCTGGTAAATGGCCCCTATTGTTAAGAAAGACATCGAGAGTGAGCTCACCGGTGTTCAGTAACTAAGAAGTTTTAGTACTCTTTTTCCCCTCCGAGGGAGCTTTACCACTGGATTATGTCCAAATGTAGAAATATACAAATATACAAGGCAGCGGGCTTCCAGGTTGCGGGTGCCCGGGCTGGTACTTCCCCATTTGAATTAGAATTGCTGCCATTCACTTCATAAGCACCTCTCTATCTATGCCCCAAAGGGCAGTTTGCAGCATTGCAGGAATTACATGCCTGACTAAACACACATATGACATTTAAACTACAGTGATAGGAAGACTAGTCAAGCCTTAGTGTCCCAGTCTCTCTCTCTCTCTCTGTGTCATGTGTCACCACCACCGCTTGACAGAATTTACCTCATCAGTATTCCCTGCCACAATTTGTATGAATGCTGTTTTGGGAAAACAATTTGCCGTTCTGGAAGGAAAAAAAAAGAGTTGAAGTGCTGCAAAGCGGTGTTTGCTAGTTCAGAACAAGAACAGCTGTAATGCGGAGCAGAATAAAGAATGTAAAGTTGTACACAGTCACCTTGCACAGTCATGGAGATCAAATGCGTACATCTCCCACAGACGCAAACTTAGAGAACTCAAACCAGTGTTGAACAAGGTAAGACAAAGCACTACGTAAGCGTGATTGAATATAGTTTGGTTTGTATCTCCTAACACACAAGGAAATCCATGACAGAAACTTCAGGACGTGGTTCATTGAGGTGGGTACAGAAACATGAACCCATCAGAAAATAGTCTATTCAAGGGGAAACCTCATAGACTAGCAAACAGGTGTGTGCTTCCACAAAAGACCAGGTTATGAGATGTTTTACTCTAAATAAAGCCACCATATTGGTGGCCAAGATGCTTAGCAGTCATTTGCTGCAGACAGCTCAGAAGCAAAGACCATCTAAAAGGTGACAGCAAGTTTTGAACATTTGGCAACTGTTATGCTTCAAGACTGGTGTAAGGAGTCCTGCTAAAGGTAGGAAAAGACATGCAAAACCACGAAAGCTTCTAGGAAATCCATTCACTACTCTCACAGCTTTCTTAGAAAAATCACCATGGGCAAAGTCATCATTTATCAAAGAGATGCATTCTTATAGAGGGGGAAGATTCTACCAGCTGCTATTATCTCTTGCTCTCTTTGAGGCCTTTGGTGTACACACCTCAGTCAGCTCCCATCAGCCTTGTAAGGAACCTACTGATTGCATTTCCCACTCTGCAGGTGAAAAAAAACCAGGCTTGGAGTATTTGACACGACATAGTTGAAAAGTGGTGGGAGACAGTATTTGAACTGAGGTATGACGTCAAGAAGTGTACTATGATAGTACATTGTCTCTGTGAACTTGTCACAGTAGCAGTGACCGTGGTGGTGATGTTTAGAGGGAGTGTGAAAAGTGAGATTCGCCTTTGCAAAGTTAGTATAGAAAACACTGCAGAGGCATGCGCTTAAATGCAAGGGCTGGCTATTCCAGCATCCCAGGCTGGCATTGCCTCAAATGAGTCATCTGACCTTGAACAAGCCTTTCTAGGTACAAGGATTCTTTGTCACACAGATGAGACCTGATGACTAATAGCTGTGATGGACAACTGAAGGACATGAAATACCCATTGGCAGACAAGAAGCTACCCATAAAAACTATCAGGAAATATTGGAAAATTTTAATGAGCCATTCTGACTGCATCGTCTCTGGCTGCGAAGTCGGGCGTTATGAAAACAATGCAGACAGATGAGAGTGGCCATCCAGAGCTTGTCTTGTCCTGCCCACCTTTTCAGAGTCCCTCTGCCCTTGTTTCCTGTCACACTAAATACTCTGAGATGGAAGGAGTCACAGGATTGGAAATCTGAGTTCATTTTGTAGTGGGTTTGACATGAAGTCATCAATACAGAATAGACTCCCCCTCCCCCATCAGGTCGAGCACAAGCATGGTGGCACTTACGTCAGCCCTACTGAGGCTCTTGTAGAGGAGAAGGGCGACTTACCCAGAGTCACAGAACCAGCACAAATAATAACAGTCCTGGCCACTCCAGGTTAAACAGAAGGAAAACGAGAGCGCCTCCCATCCCTCGGCAGCATGATTGCGCGAGGGTATAAATAGGCAGGAGCTGATGATCGAGTGTAATTGCATACACTCGGGATGAGTCCAAATAACCACTGCCAGAAAGCCCTTCTCTGTTTCAGATTTACTCTTCAAATAACTATGTGTAAGAGGAAGAAACCATAAGCTTTTAACAACCTGGAAATGAAGGGCAAATCCACTGTTCAAACTTAATTGTGATATTCCTTAAAGAACCCCAAGCACTTTGAAATGAAAAGTAAGTGGAGCTAAATTACATGTTTGCACAGCTATCAAATTTTAATATTAAAACTTTTCTTTCTAGCTGGGTGCGGCGGCACATGCCTTTAATTCCAGCACTCTGGAAAGGTAGAGGCAGGCAGATCTCTGTGAGTTTGAGGCAGCCTGGTCTACAAAGACTGGTCTAAAAACTCCAGGACAGCCAAAGCTACACAGAGAAACCCTGTCTTGAAAAAAAAAACAAAACAAAAAAAAAACCCAAAACAACAACAGAAGCAACAAACTCTTTTTTTTTTTTTTTTTTTTTTTTTAAGAGGGAGGAGTGTTCAAGACGGAGATTATCTATATGGCCTTGGCTGTCCTGGAACTCACTCTGTAGACCTGAGTTTGAGTGGCCTCAAACTCAGAGATCCTCCTGCCTCTGCTTCCCAGCGCAAGAGTTAAAGACACCGCTATGCCCAGCTTAATGTTACTTTCAAAGCCCACGTACCCACGGGACTCTGAGAGGTGGTGGAGTTCTGCTTTCAGGTGGCTTGTCAAAGCCCACGTACCCACGGGACTCTGAGAGGCAGTGGAGTTCTGCTTTCAGGTGGCTTGTTTTCACTGGAGCAGCCGTGCCAAGAGCACAAGTCATTTTAGATTCGTGTCAAGGAACACAGCCACAGAAGCCTTCAAAACTTCAGGGAACTGTCTTGTCTCAAAGTCGCCATATTGGATAAGGAAGAGAAAATGCACTGTATAACATGAATATAGTCTGAAGGTTTGCAGATCAACTGAATCTAAACTATCAGGCAAAATCTAAGCTATTTATCTAACTCAAATCCAAGCTATCTATCAATCACCTCTAAACTAAATCGAAGCTATCTATCAAACCAAAGCAAGCTATCACCTTTTATCCTAAATGCTGATAAAAGAGGATCAAGGGAACACCTCATCTAAAAAAACACAAGAAACAAAGTATTTATAAAATCCATTGCTAATTTTAAAAACTGATACAAATTAATAAAAAATAAAGGCACAAGAAACAGGAGGCACCTAATGTCGGGTTACTTGCTTAGTTAAAGTTAACATGGCATCCTTCCTGTGTGAGTGCTCTCTATTCCTTCACCGCCCACTTACCAAGCACATCCCCCAACCAGACTCCCAAAGCTTCCGTGTCTTGAGGAGGCCCTAGTGCTGGGGCCTCACATGTGTTGGGCTGATGACATGGACTGAACACGCGCACCAGCACCTTTTCTTTAAATCAAGGGTCCACAAGTTCCGCCTTTCAAACATCCAGACAGTAGGATCCAACAGGATCCGGGTAATACAGACTTCAGTTGTGAATCCAGACAGATCAACTCACTCTACCTTGAAGGGAAGTGGTCTATTAGCAAATGCGTGAAAATGCACATACACACATAAAAGTTACGTTCAGTTAGGGTGTGCATTTATATTCAAAAGGTAAGTCTAGTCATAAGCATCTAAGAAGATGATGGATCCTAATGTACCCAAAAGCCAATTTTGTAAACCTCTACAGTGTAAGTAGACATGAGTAAATTGCACCAATCCAATGGCTGTCACATAGGACATACAATATATCCTTGTTGATTTAATAAACTGGTGAATATATTAAGACTTGTCAGGCTACTTTTTCTACTCTTTAAATCAAGCTTCTAGTCCTTATAAACTCCTCCCAGCCTTTGCTGGTGGTAGAACCGGAGTCTGAACCTGGGGCCTTCCCTGGTAAGCACCTTACTATCTAAGCTATAGGCCCAGGCATGAACTTTTTCCTCTAATGAGAAGAGTGCTGACATAAAGAACCAACAAGCAATCAAAAGGAAAAACGGGATTGGCATGGTGGCCCACACCTTTAATCTCAGCATTTGGGAGGCAGAAGCAGGAAGATCTTGTAAGTTTGAGGCCAGCCAGGGCTACAGAGTGAGGCCCTGACTCAAAACAAAACAAGCAAGCAAACAAACAACAACAAAAACTTGTAAAAAGCTTTGCCGCCAAGGCCTGATAGCCTGAGTTTAATCCCCAGGTCCCAAACGGTGGAAGGAATGAACCTACTACCACAGGTTGTCCGCTGACTGTCACACTCTAGTCTCTCACACACACACAGCATAAATAAATTAAAATGTAAAAAATAGAATAATTACAGTTGATAATGATTAACAAAATATATTTTCATAAAAGATAATAGAAAGGATTTGTGATACTCACAGAACAAGGAAATGCTGCCCTGATCATGATGGCACACGGGGATTGAAATTCCACACAGTTACTATGTGTCATTTAAAATTAAGGTAATTTTTAACATTTATGCCTTAACAATGTGTGGTTCCCTACTCAGTGTAACATGAAGTCACATAAAATGTAACATAACACGGCTCCAGTAAACTCTAAGGGATGTATTGCTTTACAACTTAAAATCATAAACTGAGAGACATCTTCAGAGCATATGGCCAAGTTTATGCGCTCAACCAAGGAGAATAATTCAGTTTCATAAAAATGCAAATTTAATAGTAGCGAATTAATTTCGTGCCAACCCTGTCTCTCAAGACAATCACCAGGGACCTCCCACATGAAATCGATGTGCAGACATCTATTTAACTTTATCACCGGCTCACTAAGTAAATATCACACTCTGGACCGCTTAGGTGTTCATTGCTCAGGCAAATAGCAAATGTAAGAAAGCAGCCTGTAAGAAAGCAGGCTGATGGTGTCAGGCCATCAACAATCAATCGATGACTGGCCCCTGGTTTGGGCCTAGCATCTGGAGAGTGAACTGTTAGCTGGCTGCGGCTGCTGCCAGTGGGACGTGGGTGCGGTGGAGGACCCCCCTTCACTCGGAGAAGTTCTCAGGGAGACCGTCAGTCAAAGCATGATTCCTCGTGCTTTCTGAAGCACTAAAGCAACTACTCTCATCACCCCCCAAAGACGGGAATCCTCTGAGGAGATACTACTCTGTTTTCCACTGGGCCTGTAACCTGGAGCACATCATACGACCTGAAGTAAACGGTTTGACTGTCCACGCAGTTTGTATTGCCTTCGGAGTGAGTCCTTTTAGCACTTCCTAAGCACCACATAGACTCACAAACACCCAACCTTTCTCAAAGTGACCAAGAATGGCCCTACTTTTTGGGCAACAAATTCAACGTCTCTTTGCTTAAGTGTGAGCTGATTGACCTCACACCCATGATGTCAAGTATAATTTTTTTTTTTTTTGTACATTAATCTTATGGTTGATGCTTCGTCTGTCTCCTTTGCATGACATGCGCCCAATGTTTACTGGGTCTGCCCTGGGTCACTCGTCCATTTTTCCGTTAAAAGACAGTGAGCGAGAAAGGAATAACTGGAAGTCCAGACTCAGGCTAAACTTCATGCCTGCCTCCTTGAGTTATCAGAGCACACGGCAAACCCTGTGTACAAAGTGACACAATTACCCGAAGAGCTCTGAGGTCCCGCCTCTTTTATTTTTGTCTTGTCCCAATGCCAAGAGCGGAGAAACTCTGCACAAGGCATTGTAAAAGAGGCTCATGCTTACGAATGGGAGAACTGAAGGCATTCTCAGACTGGAACAGACCTTCTCACTGCTGGGGGGTGGGGCAAGGGGTACCTCTTTCCTCTTTCTCTTACCTATGACTTGATCTGGGGCAGGGAGGAGGAACGTGGCGGCAGTTGTCGAGTGTGCAACTGGCTTTCACATACATGTATTTCCAGTGTGTGTTGGGCACGTTGGATTGGAAATTGCCTGAGCTGTGCTCACTTTCCTGACTTACTTCCTGGATGGAAGGTTTAAGCTTCACCTCAAAATGATGTCCCCCATCCTACCCCACCCCAACCCCCCCCTGCTCCCCACCCCTCCACCTCTATACACACAAAACAGCTTTTTAAAAGTCAAGCTAGAAAGCTAGTCTTCCTGTAAAGGGCAGCTCCCTTCCTGCCCTTTCCTTCTTTTCCATGGAAATCTCAGCCCTCCCTTTTCTGTCCCAATGATGAATGTGGATTCAATAAAATGACCCACAAAGAACAAGGAAATATGTCTGGGAAACAGCCTACTTCGCTGTTACCCATCATGCTCTGTGTGCAACTTAAGTCCAAGCACAGACTAAATTTATCACTGGAGCAAACTACAGGTCCCAGGCTAACGGCTGGGTTGCAAGAGACATGTTGCAACACACCTGTGGCTTGCCACCACTGGCCCCACTTCCCACAAACTCTGCTCTTCCCCAGGTCTTACCCTGCCCAAGAGGTTGTCCTGAAGTAATGTCTGCTGTAGCACCGGGGCCACTTCCTCCAAGCTCAGGACATGGCAGAGGTCGGCGAGCTCCTCTTGACCCAGAGACCCAGTTCCCAGGGTGTCAAAACTGTCAAACAGCTCCTTGAGTCGGGCCTCATGCTGGTCCTGCTCCACCTCATCCATCCCATAGCCCACGGCGCTCACCTGTGTGGGATGGAGAGGAAGACAGGTTGGGGCAAGTCACTTCCGGATGCAAGCATCTCCCCCAGACCCCATCAGCCACTTGGAACACTCTGCAGCAAGGCCCTGCCAGGCCACTGGTTCTACACATCATCACCGGGGCACAAGTGCAATGTTACATTACCAGCATGAAGGGTTCAGGCAGGCAGTTTGCCCTCCTGACACATCCCTGGGTGATGGCCTCTCTCTCTGAGAGGCTTTCTCCCTTATCAACCCCAAGGACTCAGGAAAGTGAAAGTCTCTTCTGCCAGCCAGCCAGGTCAGATGAGATCGGAGATCAGAGCTACCAGGCAAGGCAGCAAGCTCCAGACAATCTGCCCCCATGCTGGGATCTGAGGTGTGGCCACGCTGATGGCTTCCACTCCATTGGCAGCACAGTGCAGCTACAACAGGGGCATTGGCTCAGCTGCCTCCCAATTTACAGGGGCCCAGATGCCTTTTACTCCAAAAGCAACTCAATTAGCCTTGCTAGCGCAATTACATGCAGTGTGACAGAAAGTATTCCCTGAGGATCCCCTCTGTATTCCCAGGGGGTTCTAGGTGAGCCTTAGTTGCCTAGAGAAAGGGCAAAACACCACAGCCTTTCCTGAGGAGCCTCTGCTTGTTTTCGGAGAGTTAAAGAGCATCTCTACGCTCCACCATCTCCAGCAACTCACTCCTGGCTGCCCTGTCTTCCATTACTGATCCCCCACCGCCTCCCAATCCCCAGGTCTCTGGCTCTCACCCTCCCCAGGAGCGCCAAAAACCTCAAGTCATCAAAGACTCTGAGTCATCTTTTGCTAAAAATAAAACCACACAATTCCAGGTATTTTACTTCAAGAATAAGATGTTCGTAGGACAGGCAGTGTTGGCACACACCTTTAATCCCAACACTTGGGAGGCAGAAGTGAATGGATTTCTGAATTTGAGGCCAGCCTGATCAATAGAGCAAGTTCCAGGACAGCCAGGGCTACACAGAGAAGCCCTATTTCAATAAACAAAAGACTTTTTTTTTTTCTCCTTGTATACAATAATCAATTTTTAATGTGCTGGATCCACCCAAGTGCTGTACACCTGGAAGAAACTTCATGACGCAACCAATGGGTACCAAACATAACACATACCCGTGGGATGGTGACCTCAGCTGTTTGCAATCAGGCTTCTAGCCAACTCCTTGACTACAAACACAGCACCTTCCACCAGGCTTGGGGATGTAGCTCAGCAGTACATCACGTATGCTTAGCATGGGCATGCCCTGGGTTCAGTCTCCAACGGCACTGACAATGAAAGCAGCACCTTTAACCAAAAGCCCTGAGTCAGAATCCAAAGAGCAGCTCCCAATAACACAGATATCCTGTAATTCAAGCTGTGACACACAGCAAGGCACCAAGGCAATGGAGCTCTCTGAGACAACTCCGTGCTCACTAGGTTGTTTGCTTTCTTTTCACAGACAACTGTAGAAACTATGACAGGCCTGAGCAAATTGCCGGGCCTGGTGGCACACACCTTTGATTCCTCGATCTCTGTGAGTTCGAGGCCAGAGTGAGTTCTCAAAACAGACAAAAATCAATAACAAAACCAAAGACAAGCCCATGGCCTCCCAAACCAGGTGACCTCAGAGGATGAGCCGAATGATGCTGCAACACAGCTGAGGGTCAGGACTTCTCAGGAAAGCACCACTGTGGCATCCGGTGAGCCCAAGCTTCCAGGCCTGGGAAGGTTTCTTCCATCAGCAGCTAACCACTGAGGTGCAGCCAGCTCTGGCTGCCTTCCCAGGGTTGGTCTGTTGGGTTAACTCATCAGTATGTAAATGTTTTCAAAATATGTTGGGAGTGCTACGTAAACATCAAAGCTTCAGAAAAAAAGAAACACCAAGGTGTCAAACCAAGCCACAAAAAGAAGAAACTCAGACAAGGCCAAGCTTGGCTAATGAGATTCGCCTAGAGTGGGCCAGTTAATTGTCAACCAAGATCTGCTAGGATCCCTCCAGGGGCTCTGGAATCTTCACAGCTGGGAGGCTCATCCTCAGAGTCCTCTCTGGGTTGTGATCTGACCAACTTCAGAAAAGCCAGACAAGTGTACTTTTGCTTGATAGCTGTATATAGGTTTATAAACTTGAAAGAATCCAAACACTTTCCCTTTCCAACATTATTTTAATGTTTAGAAACATTACCCAGTGCTTCTCAGCCTGTGGGTTGTGACCCTTTTGGGGGTCAAATAACCTTTTCACAGGAGTTGAATATCAGATTTCCTGCATATCAGATACTACAGTATGATCCTAACAGCAGCAAAATAACAGTTATGAAGTAGCAATGAAAACGATTGTATGGTTGGGGGTCACCACAGCATGAGGAACTGTATTAAAGGGTCACAGCGTTAGGAAGGTTGGGAACCACTGGTCAGAAGTCAGTGAAAGAGAATGAAACTCAGCCAGTGCTGAGAAGACCTGGCCCTATCTGCTGCTTTGAATCTGGCTAGCTAGCATATCTGATTTAGGGAGGCTGTTGGGTTTTCACTAGATCAAAACGTCTTTCACTGGAAAGCAGCGTTTTTTCTTCCTTTTTCCCTGCACTTCATCTCCCAGGTGCCACAGACAGCAAGCTTAGGAGGGTGTTCTTTTGACGAAGGAAGGCAGGAGTGGGGGTGGAAGGCGAGGGGTGCATGGGGGTGGAAAGGGAGGGGTGCATGAGGATAGGAGGTGAGGGGTGCACGAGATGGGAGGTAAGGGGTGCACGAGGGCGCATGGGTGAGGAGGGCATGGGGGCAGGGTGGCATGGGAGAAGGGGGGCTCTACCCCAGTGGGACAAGTGTTCCATCCCTGAAGGCAGGGGTGGTGAGGTGTTACACATGGCGGCAAGCTGTCAGTTCTCATCTGGCACCAAATGCATCCCTGCCGGTTGATACAATTCTCCAAGTGTTCATCTGTAATCTCCCCGTGCAAGAATGTTTCCCCTCCTCACTTGCCAGAAACTCGAGGGTAAGGGCCATAGTTTCTGCTTCATGATTGTCTTTCCTCCCCCACCCCCAACCGAACAGCACAATCTGCTCTTTAAGCCAGGGACTAACGGACTGACTTCATGTCCTGAAGGTTCCAGAAAGGGAAACTTACCCCGGTGGGAGAGGCCAGATGGTTTCTGCACTGACCTCTTCCACGTGCACCTCTCCCCTTCTCAAGGGCACTCTCAGGCTCGGGCATAACTGAGGGGAAACGGAGCACCAACAGCGGCTCCAGCCTAAGTCAGGGCATTCGTGATTACACCGACGGGGTCACAAACTCCAGCTGCACTTTCCGGCTAAGAGACAAGACTCGAGAGGAGATTCTGTGCTAAAACTCCAGTCAAGTCCCCTTGTTTAGACAATGAGAATAACAGCAGCCATCTGGAGGGGTTGTTCCGGAACTAAGTAGGGCAAGCTAGTGGAAGTGGCTAGGCTCAGAGAAAAAGGTCCAAGAGAAGCAGCTGAAAAATCAAGCAAAAAGACACTGGGGGTCTGGAAAGGACGCGTGAGCTTAGGAGAGGAATTTACGTCAGCCAGGCCGAAGCCGGCAGAACAGTGAAGCAGCTGACTTGGAAAGCTGACTTGGAATGCTGCTGAACAGAGGGTAGGAATGGGCAGAGGCGCACACCTGTGATCCCAGCACTCAGGGAGGCAGAGGCAGGCGGAGCTCTGTGAGTTTGAGACCAGCCTGGTCTACAAAGCGAATCCAGGACAGCCACGGCTACACAGAGAAACCCTGTGTCAAAAAAAAAAAAAAAAAGAGGCAATTGATATTACCCAGGTAAACATCATTATATTAATAAGTGATGATGATAGCGGGTCATGCTTGGCTCCCTGAGCCTGAAAGGCAGATTACTGACAAATAGCAGGGAATTCAGAAGGTATCATCCTGTTCTTCCCAGCACTTACTGTGAGCCGGGCCTACACCAAGTACTTTGTGGAGACCACCTCATTCGTATAACTTAATCCTCCTAATTCAGGGGCACAGATAGAATCACTTCCCCATTTCAAATGTAGAAATTGGGGTCAGGCAAATTAAGCAACCTATTTCAGGCCACAGCAGTAGAGTGGAGGAGGGGCTAAGAGTCTACCAGTGTGACCATTATTGTCCCTCAGCCTTATCTGTGATGAATGATGGGGCTACTGAAATGACACCCCTGGAAACGTAGGTTCCCTTCCTGTGTCAACCAGATGGACAGTACTGAGGAAACCTTGGCCAGTCTCAGTCACACTATTCCAAATCGAAATGCAAAGTGGGTGGAGGAACCCATAGTTACCTTGGTCCATTGACCAAATGAGTACGGTCTACAAGTCTCTAGGAATACACAGATACAACAGGCACTCTCTTTTCCTAAAGCGGCTTTGGGGTTTGAGGCTGAAAAGAAATACATTTTTATATAAGGTGGCCATGTCTTTCCCCCAAATGAATACTTAATGACTAATCTGGGAAGCCAGTGCTTTCCAGAGTCAAGGCCCAGCAGGAAGCCAGCAGCAGCAGGAACTTAACAATTCTGAATGAGGGTAGTAAATCCTCCTGGTAGTTTGCAAAGAACAATTCCAGTTTAATGATGACAGCCACCACCTCAGGAAAACCTTACCAATGCTGCCCTCCCCCCCCCCCCCCCCCCCCCCCCCCCCCGCTTCAATCAGCTAGCCAGAAGCCTTCATGACACCTTAGGACTAAAAGGGCTGGTATGGGCAACACGTTAGCATTCTAACTAGAGACAGTTAAATAAGAGACCCACGGGCAGAATGAGCAATCAAAACACTGGCTATCCAATAACTGCCCTTCATGACAATTACTTGGAGCATCTTTCTCCCAAAGAACCCAAAACGAGCTGTCACTAGGCCACACGCTGCCAGAGACGGCCATCACAGATCTGTGCACCCCAGCCAATGAACACACAGTGCCAGCTAGGACTTCGAAAGAAACAGGTAGAGGCGGGACTGGTGAAATGAAGTGTTCAGCAGAAGGTCAGTGCGAAGCACACGCATCAACTTCCCCACACCTGGCTACAGGAAGGAGCTTGGAAGAATGGAAGCCCAGCCAACATGGGTGCCTGTTCTGGGCTGGAGGGAGTGGAAAGGGGACAAAGTCTGGCTAGTGCAAACCAAATAATAAACAAGCACAATGCCAGAGCCCCTAGCCCAGGCCTTTTATTTCCCTTCCAGATGGCTCAGCAGCTGAACAGCTCTGCGGAATGTCTGCGTGCCCCTCTAGCCTCAGCCTCTTTCCTTTCGAGAGTATCATAATAGATGCTTTCGGACCTGTGTTCAGACACAGCTGTTGGGGGTCCACAGCCCAGGCAGTGACCACCAAGTGACTCATTTCATTACTGTGGGGCTGCAGTGAGGAGCACAGACAAACCCTGCCTGCTAAAGCTTTTCATCTACACCTTCATTAGACCCTAATAATGCCCATGGTCAGATTAAAGTGTTTCTTTTTCTTCCCTCTTTTCTGCCAACATTTTCACCAGCTGCAAAATTTCCCAGGCATAATCTTGTACTAATTTTGGTAGATAGAGATATAATAAGGAGAATAAACTCAAGTGTAGCACTGGCCCCATTTTTACCTAAAACACCTCTTCAAAGTACTGCTTGCTGCTCGGCCACAAACTGCCAAATGCCTCCTCCCTTCAAGCTGAAAACCAAAAGCATCACCAGGAATAGAGCTGAGACAGAAAAAAAAATATGTAACATGAACTCCGACAGGCCACCGAACAGGGAGAACTCACATTCAAATGAGTTTGCAAGAAAAACTTTGCTAACCATACCCTAAGATTTTATTGTGCCAAGGGCGTCCTGCTAGCATTTACCCTCAACTACGGATCCTAAACAGGCTTTAGTGTTTTCACGAACCCAGGCTTTTGGTACACCTAATAGCAGGTGGATTACCTAATCAGTGAAGGGAAAAACAGCTTCGCACAACAAAGATCCAGTAACCTGTATTCAACGACTAAAGCAAAACTACAGGAGCCACAAAACAAAACAAAATGAGAAAAACCCCAGAGTTTTGTGTTTGTCACTGTTTTTGTTTTTTGTTTTTTTTTTTTGTTTTTTTTCTAAAAGAGAGAGCCTGAAACAACTTTCATTTCTCGAGCTGCATTTACATAAATTAATTTAGGATGGCTGAAGCTATGAGCTCCCTAGGGCAAGAGCAGAGAATGTCTGTTCTCACATCTACCAACGCTATTTCCCCAACTGTGCTGAGGTGTTAGGATATTGATGCTTTGAGCACTTTCCATGTAGAGTGAGTGTCTAATTGCTTATACAAATTGCAGTAAAGAAATGAGCTCATTTCTAATGAAGTTTTCATTTGCATAATTCCACGATGTTTTAAATCGTCTTATTTGTAAATATAATTGGATAAATGTATCCTTTCTGTGAAGTTCAGTGAGCCCGCCCACAAGTCTCTGGCCAACAGATGCAAGATCAATAGCCAGAATTCAAACTGCATTATTTATTGGCTTACAAATGAGTTGGCAACTATAAAAGTAAATCTTCTGAAAAGCTGGGGCTGTCTGAATCCCTCTAAAATGTCCTGGTGTAACTGCCAATCCTCCATCAGGGTAAGACTTATAAAATGTATTTTCATTATCAACACAAAATGGAAGCATCAAGGCTGGTAAAATGCTAGTTTAGAAAGTCATTTACAGTGACATTTAAAACAATTTATTTTAACAACATTTGACTCGTGATAAGAACACTGACTATTAAGATTGGCTGTTCAGAATTCAGTGGCGCCCTATTCCTGTCCTGTGAGTTAACATTTTTTGCTATGAAGGACCGTTACATATCTGAAATGAAAAAGGAGTAAGAAAACAGAACGTGTGACATTCTGAGCAAGGACCTATTAAAATGACTGCACCGTGACATTTCAGACAAGATGACCACATCAAGAGTGGCTTCCTCTTCCTTGCCCCAGAGTACCCCTGTTGGCAATGCCTTTGCTTATGGCAATTCATTTGCTTTCTCAACACTGCAGCTCAGGAGGCTTCTCTCCAGAGCATCAGAGAGCCGTGAAAATAAACAGGTTTCCAATACCCCCTGCCCGGAACTGTTCCCATCACCTCCCTGTGAACACCAACCACAGCTGAAGAGACCACACCAACTCTTTTTTCAGCCAGCCTGAAACCTTACTGACAGTCAGGGTATTTCAGTGCTAGGTCCTCTCTCTCTCTCTTCCTCCCTCCCTCTTTCTCTCTCTCTTCAGTTTTTTGAGACAGGGTTTTTCTACATAGCCCTGGCTGTCCTGGAACTCGCTTTGTAGTCCAGGCTGGCCTCAAACTCGGATCCTCCAGCCTCTGGCCCCCAAGTGCTAGGATTAGAGGCATGCACCGCCACGCTCGGCACAGCTACTTTCAGTTCTACAGCAAGACATACTAATATTCCAGGGCAGCCCACGCTCGCCATTGAAGAAGCCGCTAGAACAAGCCACACAGGTGCCACCAAAAGTCCTTCCTCGGGGTTTGTTAAGCCTCGGGAAGCATGCAAACAGACAATTTTACACCAGCACGGCGCATCTGAGACACAGTTCGTGCTTTCTTTCAAGACCCCCAGCTCAGGCTGCTGTGATGAGGTTAATTGGGACGAGCCCCCTAAAAGCTGCCACTTAGACAACCGCACAACCTGTCCTGGTTGAGCCGCGTTGGAAAGCCCTCTCAGGACTTTCTCAACGCCTGGGGAGGGTCTAGTCCAGGTGAGGGACAATGAGACCGTCTCATCAAAACCAAGTTGTCTGGAAACACGATCAGCGGCGGAGCACTCTTCCAGATCGCCTTTCATCTGCACCTTCGCCTGGTCTGTCCCGGCGGCTGGGGCTGGGAGCTCCCCCCCTCACGCCCCCATCTCTCAGTGTCACAGAGCTTTGAGCAGAAGCTGGTTCCCATCGGCGGCGACGTCTCTTTAGGGGCGGTGGGGGGGGGGTGCTGCCGTTCAGCCCCGAGTCGAGTCTTGGCTACTTCTCCAATACCTACACCCTGGCCTCGCTTCACCCCACACTCCTCCGCTCCGGAGACCGCGCGTTTCAGAGCATCTGTCCAGATGTCCCGTCGTCGTCCCCCCCCCCTTTTCCTGCTAGCTGTCCCCCGAAGCCTCGACCTGCCCCGGATCCCACGCACCTTCTAAAAATCTCCACTTTTACGACTCCAGATAGCTCTGCGCTCTCAGGAGGCGCATTCCGACACCCGGGGGGGGGGCTCCCCACGCAGGCCTCCCCCCTTCGGCTTCTGGCGGTCGGGGCTGCCCGGGCGGCCCGGAGCCACGGAACAAGAAGCCCTTTCTGTTCGCCCTCGCCGTGGGAGCGAGAGGCACAGCCGCGGCTCTTAGCTCCGGGAGCCCCAGGGCGGCCCGGAGGCGGCGGAGGTGTGGCCGGAGGGCGGGCCGGCCCCGCCCAGGTCCCTAGCAACCCGAGAGGCGTCCCGGCTCCACCTGTCCGCCCGCCCACCGGGAGAGGGGGTGGGGATGCTCACCCGCCAGACCCCCGCGCGTCCGCCCCGGCCGCCCCCGCCTACCTCCCGTCGGCCTGTGGGGAGCGATCGGCCGCCTCCGGAGCTCCCCGCCGGGGGCCAAGCGCGCTTTGTTAGGGCCGCCGCCGCCGCCGCCGAGCCGGGCACGCGTCCTTCCAGGGGACGCGACTGGGGACCGGCGCGGGCGTCATTTCCATAGGGAAGGACCCAGCGCGCACAGGAGCGCGCCGGCACCGCCCCCGCCCCCGCCCCCGCCGGCGCCGCGGCCCCTCCCCCCGCCAGCCCCCGCGCCCCCCCCCGGGCCCCCCCCCCCTCCCCCCCCCCCCCGCGCCGGCCGAGAACCCCAGGATCCGCAGCTCTGCTCGGCGAGGCGCGTTCGGGGGGGTCCCCCCGCCCCCACCCCGCAGCCCAGGCCTCCCTCCCTCCCTCCCTCTGCGCTCCCCCACCCCCGGGCCGGACCTCCCCGGCTGGTAGCTCACCGCGTCCCCCCGAGGGGTGGGGTGGCTCAGGCGCCCCGCGCACCCGCGCACGCCATGCCCGCGGCGCTCGGGCTCGGCGGGGCCCCCGGCTGGGGACGGCCGCGCTCGCTCCCTGGCTCGGCGCGCTCGCTCCCCGCCGCCGCCGCCGCCGCCGGGAGATCGGGCCGCGGGGGGAGGAAGAGCCGGGCCGCGCGGGGAGGAGTCGAGGGGGGACGCCGGGCCGGGGCGCGGCTCCTCCTCCCGCCGCGGCCGAGGAAAGGGCGGGGGTTGGCTGAGAGCCTACGGGGTGGGGGAGGACGAACCCCCGCCGGGGAGATTTGAACTCGGGGACGCCCTCCGTCGGCGTGCCGCTCCCGCTACCCCTGCAGGCCTCCTCTGCGCCCCGGCTGGCTCTGCCACCACGCGGTCCCTTTGGCCCTCCACCTCCTTGTCCTCTCGAAAGCATCCGCCGGCACGTGGCCCTTGGCGCAGGGTCCACGACGTTTCTGGAGGCTGGAGGCCCCGGCCTGGTCGGCTTTAGTGAAGGTCCGGGGTCCCTCTGTCACCTACAGGCCACCCTGCGTTTTCTAGCCCCCAGAAAGCCCTTGGAAGGTCATGGGGAAGGGCCCCAGAGAGCAAAGGGCCCAGGGGACCTCCCTGGCTGTCAGAACCACTCCTGGGAGCAGCAGTAGCTGCCACCTCATCCTCACAGCTGCCCTGCCCCTGGTGCCGCCATCGGAGGGTGCAGGCGACCCTGTCACAGCCTGGCTGGATGGAAAGTTGGTGGTCCCTGGGCCGTCAAGGTGGCCGGGTGGGTCTCCGCCTCTCGCCCCGCCGCCTTCTCCTGTGCCTGCTCCACACAGCATCCTCAAAACAATTGCTGACTTCATCTCAGGGCTTCCCCCATCCCTATGCTTCCTAACAACTATGTAGTCAGACAGGACCGCAAATCCAGGCCAGAGGTGGAGGGAGCTACAGGCCCGAGGCAAGCGTCTCTGCAGCATCCACCTCTATCCCCTTGGGGAAGGGTCTACCTGGGTTATTACACCCACGGGTTAGCTCCGCAAGGAAGCTGGGCAAAGCCCCCATTGCCGCTGAGCGTTCTAGGTGACGAGAAAGTAAACTGGCAAAGTTCAGGCAGGATCCTGGAAATAACAGATGTGACCTGCCCCTCGTGACATCACCCTGAGGAGGTAGACACCACAGCGTTTGAAAAGCAGGAAGCTGGAAGTCCCGGAAGCCAGAGCTTCCCACAGAAAGCCCTTCACAGACAAGAATTCAGAACATCACACAAGTGGTATAGCTGCCTAGAACTCAGTGCCCACAAACCAGAACCTGTGAAAACAAACGGTGAGATTTTCCTGCGCCCCCGCTGACCAAGGCCTGGTCCCTCGTTTTCTGATTGTTTTGTGCTACAGTTCTACAGAGTGGGGGAAACTGATTAAAGCATTCAGAGGCTCTCTCTCTATATTATGTCTTACAACTTAAAAGAATCTACAATTATCTCAAAATGTAGGAAACATATAGCAAAGCCAGTTATCTAAAAATTCCAAATCTTTCTCCAACCCAGAGCATCTGGGAGAATAAGGGGCATTTCATGCTCCTGTGCCCTTTTAGCATAGAAACTTACAAAGTGAAATCACGTCTGTTCAGTTAGACAATACCGTTCATCAGCCCACCACCAGGATACTTACAGAGATGTCATGAGCAAGAGAATGACATCTGCTGGACACTCAAGCCGCCTACAGCCTCAGGGGGGGAAGGGCGAGGAGGCAGCTTTCTTGCTCTGCCCAGACTTTGCCGAGTTCGCTATCGTGCTGGACATTTCTCCATATGTCCCTTTAACCGCCAAGAATCCTTGAGGGTGTGGTAGCGGCTTGGTTCTAAGCTGTTTTCCTTGGGGCAAAGGGTACTGGAGACTTGTGTAGGAAGCACAGATTGCTAGGGATCGTGTGATTAGAAAAACCCAGAACTGGTTTTCTGCAAGGGTGGGATGGGGTGGAGTTAGTGCTGGGAGTGCCTCCAGCCTCTCACAGAGGAAGAAGCTGCAGGAAGGCAGGCAGCCCAGCTCCCGCTGGGCAATACGGGGTTGGTGAGAGCCTGTCTGAGGCAGGTTTTTGTTGTTGTTTGGCTGGTTTTGAGGCAGAGTTTCTCAGAGTAGCCCTGGCTGTCCTGGAACTCAGAGATCGGTCTGCCTCTGCCTCCTAAATGCTGGGGTCAAAGGCTTGTTCGGCACCTCCAGAACTGACTGTGTGTGACTGCGTCCTAGGTTGCACAGGGCAGGAATTAGCCTTGGTCCAGGCAAAAAAAAAAAAAAAAAAAAGACTTCCCTCAGAACCAGTCTAAGGCTTGGCAGAAATAGTTTTTTGTTGTTGTTGTTTTGTTTTTTATATCCCCTTTATAGCTCCCTCCCTCCTCTTCCAACCCTACTCTTCCTCCCACTTCTCTACCCATGGCCCTCCCCCAGTCCACTGATAGGGGAGGTCCTCCTCCCCTTCCCTCTGACTCTAGCCTATCAGGTCTCATCAGGACTGGCTGCACTGTCTTCCTCTGTGGCCTGGTAAGGCTGCCCCCCCCACCTCAGGGGGAGGTGATCATAAAGCAGGCCCATCGGTTCATGGCAGAAATAGTTTTAATTCTACTTTACACATAAAATAACAAAATAAAAAGACATGTGAACGTTTGCCTAGTGAAATCTTTCAAGCCAAATTTCACCTTTTATTTGTTGATTTTTTGAAAATCTGCTTTTGATTTTAATTCTCATTTTACAGAACCTTATTAAGAGAGCCTGGGTCCTTCAAGTATTTGCACTGTTGTTTGGGGGTTTTCTGCTACATTCTACAGCACAGGGCTGAAGGTGTCAGTCGTTTAAAAAGTTGATGTTTGCTGAAGCACAGGTCCTAAAGAGTATGTCACTGTGTTTCTTCCTGAGGAAACTTTATTATTATTTTTTTGTTTGGTTGGTTGGTTTGGTTTGCTTTGTTTTGAGACAGGGTCTCTCTACAAAGCCCCAGCTGTCTTGAAACTCACTCTGTAAACCAGACTGGCCTCAAACTCATAGAGACCCACCTGCTTCTGCCTCCTGCTGTTGGGATTAAAGGCATGCACTACCACACCAGGCTTTAAACTTCATAAATGATCAGAATCAGGACAGTTAAAATGTATTGGACAGAGAGAAGAGGAAAGTAGAGATAAGAGATGAGAATGAGGGATGAAAAAGATAAGATTATAATCCTGGCATGGTGGTGCACACCTCTAAACCCAGCATTCAGAAGGCAGGGGCAGGGGCAGGCAGATCTCTGTGAGTTCCAGGACAGCCAATGCTACACAGAGAACCCTGTCTTGAAAAACAAGAAAGAGGAGGAGAATGAGAGAGAGTGAGAGAGAGAGAAAGACTGGGGGAGAAGTGAGAAGAGAGTTTAGGAATGTAGACTTTTTTTTTTTCCTGGCTAGCCCAGAAACTGAGTGAAAGGAGACATCTGCTTTCTCCCTGAGGAGATAGGGTAGTGAAAGAAAGAGGGAGAAAGAAAAAATCTGTATCCCAGAGATGCACGCCAGGAACTGGGAGACCTAACAGCCAGGCAGGAAGAAAGAACACAGGCGGAGAAAAGGAATGGATGGAAGGTGGCCCATTTAGCCTTGGCCCCTGGGGACTCTCCTGAGGACTTAGGCTCTTCACTCTCCTTTGTGATGTATATGAAAGTGGAGGAGATGCACTCAGCTCAAGTTTTGAAAGTACCAGGCCTGTCTCGATGTTCCAAGGAAGCATTCTCGGTTCTTGCTCTGAGAGAAGAAAAAAATATGCCCACATGTGAGAGAGCAGGGGACTGCTAGGGGCAGCACTGGGTTCCAACTGGATTCTTTGGTGGGCAACACGCACCAAAGCAGAGAGCAAAAGATATTAAAAAATGACTGCTGCTCAGACCGCTGCGTTCCACATGCTCTCCTGGGGTTCTGCTCAGCCCTTGTGAAAATGCCTCTCCTCACAGAAGCCAACAACCTCCTCCCAACCCCCGCTCCGCACATGCACCTCTGAATCTTGCCGCTGCTTTTCTTTCTGTCCAGATCACCAGTCCTGTGACATAGTTGGCACCTTTGTCTCTGTTCCATGTTCATTCTTTGGTGCAAAACTTAAAGCACGGTAGGAATCGGCCCTTGGACTCCAGATCTTTCAGGTTGAGCATCCTCACACTGAGAGGATGGTGTGTGCTCATGTTTCCAGGAACCATCCTGTTCCAGGAGTCTGGAATCTGGAAATGGCCCCCTCTTCTAAAGTGCCAGTCACTGCAGCTTCATTCAAAGGAGAAGGAAATGGCATTTTAGCTTAGAAAGCAGTGATGTTCCTTCCCTAAACACTTGACCAATGTGATGTGGAATCTTCATTTAAAGTAAAAGAGCTTTGAATGAAAAATGAAGTTTTCCCAAATGAGACCACATTTGAACAAAAACTCAAACCTATTTAAAACAGCTCTGTCGGGCTGGAGAGATGGCTCAGCCGTTAAAGGCTAGGCTCACAACCATAAATATAAAACAGCTCTGTCCAGTAGGAAAAAAAAAAGTAAGCCACATGTGTTGCTCAAGCTTTTGCTGATGGCCCTATTTTCAAAGGTAAAATGAACACATACAATTATTGTTTCATATTTTATTTGATCTAATATGACCCCAAATATTATCTTTTTTAACATTTAATCAGTATTAAAACCAATTAGTTTTTTTAAATCATGTTTGTGTGATTCTTTGGCTCCTGGTGGGTATTTTTGCTTATAGTCCATCTCTCTTCAAAGTGGTCATATAGACTGATGGCTACTGCTGAGCTGAAGATCACAAACTGGATGTATCTGACCCCCAAGCCTGGGCATGCCCCCATTAGCATTTGCTCCCTGGGATTGATTAGAGATGACCCAAATAGCTGTGTTGAAATAATGCAAGTTGTCACAGTAGTAATAATTAGAATAATGTAATAGTAAATAATAATAATAGTAACAATAAAGACTGGTCACCTATGCCGTTCAGCTCTTCAAAAATAGTTCTTAAACTAAATTTTCAGAAGAAAGAAGCCCATGTACTATGTATCTATATCTATCTATATACATATATAGGTTTATGTTTGTTTATACAAAAATACACAATAAATGTGTATTTATTTAATCTACATTGTAAGGGTTCAAGCAGACTTAATTAAAAAAGAAAACAAAACAAAGTAACATCACAACTTAGAAATCAAGGAAAGGACAGACCATCATGAACAAAGATGACACTAAAGAGAAGCTGGACAGTTTGTATCAGGGCTCTTGGCTGGAGACCTGCTTTGAATAGGTTTCTTGCAGGTACTTCTTAAACGCTGTGGGGTTTTCCAGAGCTCGGCAGCATGTGTGTTCAAAGGGCTATCGATGTTGGAATCGCCTAGCAGGCTCTGCACAGAGAGCAAGATGGGCCTGACGTCATACGGTGCGGACCGCTTATCCTTGAGGCCGTCCAGGCAGATGCCGCCCTGGTGCCCACGCGGGGGTGGTAGCGGGGCGTGAGGAACTTCTCTGTGGGCGCCTGTAACCGGGGAACTCTAGGGAGAATTTATACCTCAGCTCTTCCTATACTGTGCCGGCTGCTCCATGGATGGTCCCTTCCCACTTGAACAGGTTGTCTGATTCGGGAAAGGCGGAAATTCCTTTCTCACCAGACGTCCTGAGTGTCATCAGCTCCTGCGGGTGGCCTCTTGCCCGCAGGGCCCCTCGGCGATGCTGGCAGCAGCTGGGTCGTGTGCACGGTTTTGTGAGGCCATCCCAGGAGCGCTGGCGCCAAGACAGGAGTGGGGAGATGAAAGGACAGCTCTGTTTGTTTGTTTGTTTGTTTTGTCTTTTGAGACTGTGTTTCTCTGTGTAGCCTTGGCTGTCCCGGACTCGCTTTGTAGACCAGGCTGGCCTCAAACTCACAGAGATCTGCCTGCCTCTGCCTCCCCGAGAGCTGGGATTACAGGCCTGCGCCACCACATCCAGCCCAGTGCACAGCATTTTAATAACTAGAAATGACAAACTAGGAAACGGTTTAAGTTCACCTCACCTGTTCCTTGAATCTGGTGGGAGCCTAGCAAAGAAGACCAGAGACCAGGAAGGCAGTGGCATCTGCTGGTCCGCCAAGGAAATGTGAGAGGGTGCCTCGGCCCCATCCATCCTCCACTTACATCCGCCCCCGCCAGCATCCTGAGGACCCACGTTGTTCCCCGTGATTAATCTCAAAGGCCCTAGGTGATTTTTACTCTTACTCTCTCAACAGTTCGAACCTGAAACTCATGGGAAATGGCTATTATGAAAAGAGAAAATGAGACCAATGAGAAGATATTGCTGTTCCCGGGAAGAGGGACACTGGGAAGTAATCTAAATAATGATGGCCTCTCTGCACAGGTTGATGAGGGTGCAATCAGATAGGTTTGGCCGTGCAGATAGTAACGTGAAAACCTTTGATTTGCGTTTTGTTTTCAACTGTGGCAGAACTGGTGTGTTTTTCTAAGGTCACATTTAGACCTTTGTACACCAAAACTCCAAGGTCAAAGGGGCACTAAATCTTTACGGCAGCGAACTCTGCGAGTCGTGTCCAATCTACATAAAGCTCTGTCACGGAGGCTGCTGTATTAGAGCCAATATGAAGTACCTGGTGGCCATACCCAGACTCTAATGAAAATGCACTTAGACTTCCTCTTGATTGTTAAGGGCCCTTGCTCCCACAGTTGATAGTCTGTCTCTGGGTCCCCCAAGGTGAAAACAAATAAGGCAGAAGGGGGAAAAGAAAAATCAACAGGGAGAAAAAGGGGTGTCTGTTTATGCGCATCTGGTAAAGGCCGGAGAATCAAAACCTGTGTGTGTGTCTGTCAGTCAGTCTGTCTGTCTCTCTGTGTCTATGAGAGGTAGGTATGCTGGGTAGCTCCCATCTGTCCCTCCTCATCCACTCTCTGCCCTTCTCCACCTGTGCCGTGCCCTAGGAGGACACCCTTGGTGACCATGAACAGGTTTCCCTGAACCTGGAACCCTATTGGTTTCAGCCGATGGGGATGCTGGCAAATTTTAAAGGGAGGCAGGAAATAATGCAAGTTATCAAAGTAATAATAATAATAATTATTGTTGTTGTTATTATAGTAATAGTAAATGATGATGGTGGCTGGCCACTTCCTAAACCCCTCAGTTCTCCAAAAAAAATATTTCTTACCATCAATTTTCAGAAGAAATGAGCCCACTGTACAGGATCTCTGTAGGATCTTGGTAGGGTCAGCCGCAGAGACCAGCTTTCGTCACATAGCTGTCTTTCCACAGCTCTGTCAACAGCTCTCAAAGCCATGCTCTCTTCTCGCCAGTGATGTCCAGGGTTGATAACAGTCATTCACGACCCCTAGGACCATCTTCTAGGATTCACTCTCCTTGCTTCTCTGCCTGTACAAATGCCAACGGCAAATGGACCTCCCTCCCATGATTAAGTATCCTGTAAACTCCCAGTTGGAGTTTTGTCTCTGAATATGTGTGTGTATTGTTCCTATGTGTGCATGAGCTCACAGATGAGAATATGGTGGCCATAAATCAATGTCAAGTGTCTTCCTCAACTACTCTCCAGCTTATATTTGGAGATTGAGTCTCTCCCTGAACCTGAAACTCATCGATTTAACTTGGTTTCCTCACCAGTGAAGCCGAGAGATCCTCCTGTCTTGTCTCTGCTTCCCCAATGCATGGTTCTGTGGGTGCTGGAGATTTGAACTCAGGTCCTGATGTTTGTGAAACAAGCCTCTTAGGGACCCAGCTCCCCAGTTCACCTTCTGAGATCTGGGTTCATAAAGTAGAAATGCATGCACCCCTTGCTCTTGAGAGTGTTGCCCTCTCTGTTATAGCATGGTAATTACGTGTAATACCTACCGTGCAGGAGCACTCCCAGAACTGTTCCCCTGTCCACAATCATCTTAAGTCTGCTCCTGGGCAGACCCTGAGGTGAGGCTTTGTACAAGAGTTTTATTAAGGGTAATTAAGTGTGTGTGTCAAGAAGAAAGGGACAAGGGAGTGTGACATGTGGCTCGTGGGGTGGAGCAAGACAGAGAGAGAGAGAGAAGGAATCACATAAGGGTGTTACCTCAGGCAAAGTACTAGCCTCAACCTCACATTGGCAAGAGCTCTAGGGCAAAAAAATTCACCTCCGAGTTGTCCCTAAATTAAGTCAGGGGAGTCTGAATTTCCTTCTGCTGCACTAGTAAGCCACTGGCTGTTAGCATGTCGGGGCTGCAGCAAGTTTCCACGAGTGTCCGGTTCTCTATAAAGACGTTGTGAACCTGCAAAAGGGATGCCGGGCCCCCAGTCCATGGCCTGATGAAGTGTTTCAGGAGTGGAGATGCGCCGATGATCTACTGGCCTGAGGTGGAGAGCGAAAGCGGCCTCTGAAGCCGTGAGGACACACTCCGCCAGAGCTCTGCTTGTGAACCGAAGGCGTTTGCCCTTAGCAGACCCCGTGAAGACACTTGAACCTCAGCGAAGCATCAGCTGGGATGCACAGGGCACTCAGAAGCGAAGGCGTCTTTGTGGGAATCTTGGTCTCAGATGCCAGTAGTAGTTCCAAGGTATGTGTGCATGTGGTTGCTGGGGGCTGGGAGTCTCAACACTTGCCATTTCCCTCTGAAGCTTCTCACGCTTGGAAATTTGTCATAGAAGCTTTTTCTCATCTGCAGTTCAAACACTTTTCAGCAGGAATTCAGCTGAAGTTGAAATCACCATCTGCCATCTCAGATTGAACCAGGTTCGCTGCGTGCCAAGAACTCCTTCTCTTGGCAGCGAGGCTGGCTCTGATCTTTCAGAGATGATTCTCGAGTTGGCATCTTGACTGAACAGAGCGAGCAGCCTGTCTTGGAATGTTGGAAGAGATGTGCTGAGCACGCTGCTGTACCAGGAAGAAAAGTTGGACCTCCAGTTCTGAAACCCCATAAATTATAAATTTTATAAGCTGAGCTAAAAAACCCCTGGGGTGGGAGGAAGGCGTGCCAACAAAATGATCAAAAGCCATAGATCGAGCAGTGTCTGATTTGAGTCAATAAATGCTATTTAAGCCCTTACCAACTGCAAGACGATACCCTGTCTGCGGTAGGGATATAGATGACTAAGGAGCAGCCTTTGCTTCCTGGTGTTTCAGCATCCACTGTAACCATGCTCAATCCGATGGTTCCCAGGCTGAGTACAACAATGCCCAAGGCTGCCGTTGCTCTGAGGTCGTTTTATGAGCAGCTCCAACATGTTTCTGGTTCCAGTCACCTGCCCCTACCACTCTTCATGAGTCAATGGGCAAGAGCAGGAAGTGCTGGTGGGGAAGGGGCAGTCTCTAGTCAGCGACTGCTCAGTAAGGGAGTATGAATGCCCAGTGCTTTGTCATGGAGAAGGACAAACGCCTACCCAGAGAGTTCCAGTAAAGGGCTCCTGAGACTCCCTTGAGGCTTGGAGTTAAACTCTTCCCCTTTGTTTAGTCTCTTTCCCTCTACTACCTCCTACACTCACTCACTGCCCTCTTCCGGGAGCATTCCCATTGCCCACACATCCTCCTCTCAGAGTATGATTCTGGCAACTTGACCTAGGGCAGGACTTGAATAAAGACTTGAATAAAATAAGAAGTGAGGAATTCTGCCTTGAGATCCACGGGAGGAGGGGATATTTGAGCAAAGCCTTGAAAGGCACTTTGGAGCCTGCCAGATGGATACACCCAAAAGCATCTTAATGAATCTGGGGGAAAGATGCGTCTGTGGAGGAGCGATCGTGGGGAGTGATTTGTGCCAAGGGAGATCTGAACATAAGTAAAGAGAATATGCTTTTAAGAAACTAGGAATCGTGAGCTATTGTAGATACCTGAGCAGGGGATAAATATGATCTCTCTCTCTTAGAAATTATAAAAGATGAGCTAGAAAGCAAAGAGGCAGATAGCAAAAGTCAATATGGAGGCTACCACAATATTCCGGGAAAATAGTGATTCAGGATCCTGGACATGAAAAGAAAATAAATAATAATAATAACAGTTCTTTGAACTGAACACTTGGGCTTAACAATTAAGTGGGTGTGGGAAGCAAAATGAAAGCTATCACAAGTGGCAAAAAGTTTGGAGTTGGATCAGAGGAAGTATGAGGCTGGTGTTGACAAAGAGCTAGGACCCAAGAGGAAGCCAGAGGGGAAAGTCCAGAAGATCATTTTCATACATGTTGAAACTGAAGAAGACACCTAAAAAGAAAAATCCCCCAAATTCAAAGAAATTTGAATAAAATATAAAAACCCAAGAATAAAAACAAACAAATAAAAAAATGGAGGTATTTACAGACTCACAAAGTTCTAGTTCAAGTTTAGATCAAATGCCTGAAAAAGAAACAAAACTAGCTGCTTGGGAGCCAGTGAAATGGCCCAGAAGGTAAAGGCACTTACCACCAAGCCTAATGGTAGCCTGAGTTCAATCCCTGAGACCCACACAGTAGAAGGAGATAATAAACTCCTAAAAGTTGTCCTCTGACCTCCACACTGGCACTCAGATATACATAAATAAATAGATGTGATTTATTTTTAATCAGCTGCCTCACCTGGGGCTATATCTCTGTCAGCATGAGAACCTTAGCTGGGTCCCCAGAACCCATGCAAACACACTGAGTGCTGGAGAGATGGGAACAGGAACAGGTGATCCCAGAGCCTCACTGTCCAGACATGGCTAATCGAGTGATAGCCAGCAAAACGAGATCCTGGTGATCCTGAGGGTGAAATACAAGGCTGTTCTCTAGGCTCCACGTGGACACACGGACACACACACACACACACACACACACACACCACTCCCCTCCCCCGCCCCACCCCACCCCTCCTCCGGTGAAGATGTGCACACACAGCACAGCTGTCTGGATAAGATTCAAAGCAACAGAATCAACAGCAGAAGACTTGCATGTGCTTCTCGAATAAGAATAATACAATTTTACACACATGCCGGCGAAAAGTGCGTCGGTTCCCGGTTCCCTTTGTCCCACAGTTTTGCTCTGCTCTGGAGCCGAGTCTGCTTGGACTGAAGACGGCGTCTGATACCTTTACTCTGTGTGGCTGTTGGAGCAATCCTGGGGAGCAGAGCCCCGTGATAATGGTACTGAAAGGAAGAAGGAAAACAGTGCTTTTAACGCTCATAGCCTATTACCTGTCTAATGCAACAAGCGGCTTGCAAAGAGGATGTTGGAGCAATGGTCCCATCAACTGACCATGGCCATTTCCTGGTCCTTAATTACTGCCATTCATTACTTATGACCTCAAATCGCTTTTAAGAAAATAAATCAGTACGCCCAAGAAGAAATTGGCACCCCTTCATTCCACTGACATTTCAAAGAGTACACAATTAGAAGAAATAGCACAAGTCCAAATTACAAAAAAAAAAAAAAAAAAAAAGACACATTTTATGTGAGACACATTGTTTCAAAACCTGAGTGACTTAGAAGGCCAGCAGAGCTGCTTTGCTAGGTTACAATGTTACAGTTCAACTTTCTCTTTGAGAGCCCCTAAGCCTCAGAAACCCTGACAGTTCCTATCTTACGTGACACTTAGTTTGCAGAAACAAAGTTGCTCCTGCACATTGCAAAGGAAGCAGAGGTGGGAAAATGAAACAGAAACACTAGCGCTTTCCCTTCTTGTCTCTCAGTCCCTCCCGCCCCCCTAAGTGCAGAGGAGTACTAGAAGTTACAGACAGAACTAAGGGGCGCAGGCATGGCTCCCGCACCGTGCAACATGAGCGTGTAGAAGCAAGCTGATATCCACTGTTCCTCATGCCTTTTCTTCTCCACCTTCACATGTAGAAAGTGTGTCAGGCTCAGCGGTGATAAGCATATCCATAAGGCTGACTCCGCTTGAAATCCGCCTTCCTGCTTGTACACTTTTATTTTATCAGATGGTTTAGCTTTTGTGCCCTCTGTGTCTAGGAAACACAGGTATCAACACAGCCCTGACGGGTTGTTGGCTTACGACAGTTAATTTACTCAGAACTTACAATAGGCTCAGGTGTATGGAGAGACCAACTGAACTTAGCCATTACGGCGTAAAAAAGATGAAATGGTCTAAATTTTCAGCCTTGGGGGAGGAGACAGACAGGTACACAGATAAGGAAAAGAGTGAACTGAGCATTAATTTTTCGGTTTAATGGAGGGGTCACAGCGAAGGGAGTGGTGGGTTCTTTTGGTCAACTCTTTTGAAATGGATGGAATATCAACCCAAAGCAGTTTCTAATTTCCCTGACCCTTAGGTAAATGATCCTTCCTTATTAAATGCCAGCTTTGCTCTCTTTATTTGTCCATAGTTAGTCCCCTGTGAATAACACATAAGCGCAAATGAAAGCTTTTGTGAAGGGACACCGTGGTCCCTCACTGTATACTCCGAACAAAAGAGCTTCCTCGAAGTGGTAAAAACAGGTTATATTTTTCTGACTCCTTATGGTTCATGTTCTCTTCCTATGCCTCCTTCTCTCCCCTTTCCTTTTCTCTCCCCCTCCTCTTCCCTCCTTTTCTTCTTTAATCCCTCCCTGTCTCCCTCCCATCCTTTCTTCTTGAGACCCCTTTTTGCTATGTAGACCAGCCTCAGACTCTCTACATAGCCTAGGCTGGTCTTGGCCTTTTGATCCTTCTGTATAACAGCTGAGTCAGTGCCCCATTTCCTCTAGAAACCAGAATTGCTACTAGGTGTGGAGGTAGAAACCTGTATTCCCAGTCCTTGGGAGGTAGAGGTATGAAGATATCAAGTTCAAGACCAGGCTGGGCTACTTAGAGAGCCTCTGTCTCAATAGAGCCAAGAGTTGAGTATATCTAGCAAGCACAAGACTGTGGGCTTAATCTGTAAAAGAGAAACAAAAGCAAAGTCAGAAAGATAAGACTATTTGTACAGATAGGGAAATCAGGCTTTCTCTCATGCTGGAGCATGGGCACATAGCTGAACTCTGGCCTATGGGCCCAGAGGAAGTAGGCTGGGACTCTGGGAAAGAATTTAACAATCATGGAGGATGTGTCTGCTCTTCTTCTCTGGGTGTTGTGTAATATCTGTGTACACGTGATAATCTGGCCACGGATAAGATCTACAGCCATGATTGAGATACTGCTGTTAGCCTAAGAACTGCAAAGTAGAAATACAGAGATAAGATGGGTTGCTGAATATATCTTTAAGACACTGGGCTTTCTAGCTTAGACCCCATCTGCCTCTAGACTTATGTGGAAGGAGAAAACAACCCTTTACTGTTTACAAATGCCATTTTCATCAACTCTTTGTTCTGGTGGCTAGTCTTATTATTCCCCATCATCTGGGGCACTTCCCCTCAGGAAGAGCTCACGTAATTATAAGCCTAGGCATGACCAAACGATCTTTCTTTCTTTCTTTCTTTCTTTCTTTCTTTCTTTCTTTCTTTCCTTTTCTCCAATGAAGTATGAGTTACAATGTAGACATTTCCAGGTAAAAGTTTCTAGGCGTTAACATGTGGCTTATTATACTCCATTCTCTCTGTTCCTATGTCCAGGGAACCTTTAGTGATGTCAGCCTGGTTCTTCAGAGCCATAAGGAACAGGCATTCCCATCTCTCCCATGGCTTTGGAACATAAGCAAGACGTGATGGTTATTTCAAACTGCTGACATGTGCTGTCTTTGTTGTTGTTACCACGGAGAAGCCTAGTCTGGTTTGTCTGGTAGACGTCTTAAGCTCTGTGGTGTCTAACAACAGCAGAAGCCAAGCAAAAACCCAAGAGGCGGAACCTTGACTGAGTAGCTGGGTGGGTGACGTGGATCACTGCCCTTCTGAGCACAGCAGCCACTACCTTCACCAGAGCAGCTGTGACTGCTTGCAGGAGATCCTCAAGATCAGGCCTGCTGACTGTAGACAGTCTTTCATAAAAGACTGTAAGGGTAAGGGGTGGGGGAGGTCACGACCCTACACCTCCGGCTGGTTGCGCATCACCCTGCCCTAGTTACACAGGAGCTCACTGTATCTGAAGGTACTAGACTTAACAGACTGTGAAAGGCAAACTGAAGTGGGGACTCCATCTAGGAAGCTCTAGGGAAGTTATCATCCACTCTGGGGATGAGACTTTTTGGTGGCGTAACTATTTTTGGTTCACCCAAGTTCATGTAAGTAACCCCTCAGGCATGTTCTGTAAATAAGACCTATAAAACCAATGTTTTCCCAAGTCTGATGGCATCAGACTTTGGTTTGTTTGTTCTTGGTGTCCATCTCTGAGGAAGAAGACATCTGTTGCCCTCTCCCTGGGGGACTGTTCATGCAACAGTAGAGACCCAGAGGGGCAGAACCTGCTAATAACTGGATACTTACTGTTGAGGGCAGAATCTCTCTGCCCACGCCCTATGCTTAATGGCTAGTGAATGGAGCCTTGGGACAGCCAGGAATTTAATCCAAATAAAGCTTCGGCGAGTCCTCGCTTCAATGCATTATTCAGAGTAAATTAACCACAAGTTATTAAATGTCTCTTTGAGCATCTGACACTCACCTCATCACTTTGCCCCATCAAGCTTTTTGAATGACCTTGCGATGCACTTCCCTAGCAGCCTGCTCTCAGCCAGGGAGGTTGACGCTGGCTCAGTCATCCAAGGCCCACCATTTTGCCATCTAAGTGTGATGTGTTAGCTGTATGAACAGGAAAATGATGCTGGGAAGGAATGCACTCAGTCCATTGCAGGCTTATTCCAAGCGCTTTGTAGAGAGCCGTTCCCTCCGTCTTCGCTTCAGGGGCAGAATGGTTAGCACCTCTCCCTCAGAGGTGAGAAAGCAAGCACACAGAGATTAAGTATCTTGTCCAACTAAAATATGGTGACACTTAGATTCCATCTCAGCCTTCCGAGATGCGTTCTACCAGGGACACTTAGCTTATGGGTAAGAGCTGTTTCTAGAGTAGTTGTTTAGTGCAGAAGTTCCAGAGAAGCAGGGGACAGAGGAGGCTGGGGACCTGGTGAAAAGTCATGTCACTTTAATCCTCTCTGTGCTTTCACAGTTTGCAGACCAGTGGAGGGCAGTCCTGTTCTCTGGAAGCTGTGACAATTGAAGCAACGAGTCACATGCAGACCCTAGGATTGAGCTGGGTCCTTCCAATGTTTCTGGGGCTGTTGCAGACCCTCAGAAGGAGTCTCGGCCATGTGAAGTGCCATGCACAAATACGAAGTGGGGCCCCTGATGAATCTATAGGCTGGGACAGTGCCCCGCATGGAATAGGCTGGCTAGAGGACAGGGCACTGGAAGGATGGGCTTGTGATTTGGTGTTTCTGTTCACTAGCTCTCACCTGGGAGCCTACCCAGCCACCTGTTCTAACACAGGATGCTTCCCAGCAAATGCTAAGGGGTTTGGAGAACAGCTTCAGAAACCAGGGCAAAGCCCTGACTATTAGATCTGAGGTCGCCCCCGGAGTCTGTCTTTTAGAGAATTACGAAGTGCAGCCTCAACGTGTTTCGTTCTTGATTATGGATGCGATGTCACCAGCTGCTCCCATTCCCGCAACCTTGACGTTCTCACTCTGATGCTTGGACCGTGAGCAGGTATAATCTCTCTCTCTCAAGTTGATTTTGTTGGATCGTTTTATCACAACAAAGGAAGTAGCTAGGAGACAAAGGTTTTATTTTCTCCATGGTTGGAAATAGAAACAGAGAGAAAAAATATTTTTGTTGTGTTACAATGGCCTCATCTTAGACAGGGAGGTTTTTCTCAGAATGCAGTTTGGTCTTCTTTTCAATACATACCCAGGCCCAGCGTAACTTCCTAGATTCTGTTTCTCACTAACACTTTCTCCACCTCTCTGGTCCTGCTGGCCTTTGTATTGGGAGAACACAGCAGGCTCCATGGTATTATTGAGAGCCTTTGGGAGTCTCCTTCCTCATGCTCTCCTCACAGCTCTGATCCTCACCAAAACACAACCTTTTCTAATTCCCTGACCCTGACCCCAGGCCTTCTGTCACCCTCTTCCTGGCCACTATCAGTGGCCAAAACAAATTTCATTTTATTTGTCACTGTTTGAAAGTGTCCTGTTTGTTCATTGGCTGAGCTGTGGTCTGAAGCCAATTTCTCTAGCTGTCTTGGATGAGCTTCAACTGTCTCTTTCTTGCTGTTCCCCAGCTTAAGGAGAATCCATAATTAAGAAAGAGTAGTAATTTCTATTTAATTTCCATCAGTAATATATCTCAACTAATTTATTCATATGTTCCAGTGGCAAGTGAAGATGAGAAAATATTAATTCTATTTACACTTAATCAAATATTGATGTATTTTTTAGATGATAACAACCAAACAGTGATATTTGAACATACTTTTATAAGGTTAATCTATGCCTTCAGAAGTGGAAATTACATATGGCTTAGAATAAATTAGTTTCACATAGAAAATTAAAAACTCAAGAGCCACTATTGGTGGCTCTTATAATACTTTATAATATTTTAAATATTATAAAAAATGAACTTTTAAGTATTATAAAAATGTAAAGTCCAAGCTCTGTCTGTGTAGTAAAGAATGGATAGTAGTGGAAAAAGATGTCAAAATCTAACGTTTTCATGGGTTGCTTGGAAATAGTTAATGGGATAAGATGTTTCGTTGGAGTCCAATAATATATTAATATTGAACTTGAATATTAATTACACTCGCCGACTTGTTTCAGTTCTGGATTCAATTCAGCGTTTTTTTACACTTAGAGATTTGTAATGGAAAGCCTTCTGGGGTAATCACTTTCAGGTCCACATGGGACTAAATTTGGTCCCTTTTGCTGATGGTGTAAAAGGCCCCTCCTGAGAAGTAAATATTAGTTCTGGCTGCTTTTGAAATAAGAGCCCCTCAGGGCACCTCATCTTCTTTCCATTTTTAGGCGCTGCAGTGAGATGCTTTAACACTCAGTGGAAGTGTTTTTAAAAGAGCTGTGAAGATTTGGAAGAGATCTTATTTTTAATATCCCAGATTGCATCCTCTGCCTTCGCTTGGCTTTGTTGAGGGTGTTCCATCTGTCTTGGAGAGGCGGAAATGGAAAGGGCAAAATGGCTTCTGTCGATTTAGAAAGCGTCTAAAAACCAGTCCATACAAGGATCCAGTGCTCGGATTCCTTTACTTCTGACTTCCAAAACCCTACCCAGGTGCCTGTCAATCTGCCAAACCAGCTGCCTTGGCTCCGGAAGCTTCTGCTCCCCCCTCTTCCCCGCCCCCTCCTTTTCTTTTAGCCCCTCAGGTGAAACACATAGAGAGCGCTTTCCTTATAAATTTCTTTAAAGGGGGGTGTAATCGGTTCATCTGCAGGCTACAGTTAGCCTGGGATTTCTAGTACCTTTCTTCACTGTTTCAGACTCCTCATTAGGTAATGTTTTTCTTTCCCTATCTCCAGTCCTTAACAGAGAAAGAAACTGAAATCTCACTCCTCGCTGGACAATTGCATCTTACTTCAAGCTCTTGTTATCTTTTCTCTTTTAAGCTGCCGGATAATACCCAGGAGATGTATTTGTTGATCATATTTGTAATTGGATCACTTCATAGGTGGGGTTTCTGGGAGAGCTAAGAGCTTTTTCCCACTCTACTATTGTTTAAGGCTTATTTATGTGTTTATTGAGTATTTTGTAGCTTTAGAACATGAACTTTCAAAGATGAAAGATCTTTTATAATGAATTCACCATGGAAGAAGGGGGGGAGTTAGAGATGGTTCTGTATAATCTCAAAAAAATACTTTTAAAGTAATTAATTTATTTTTATTTTGCATGCATTGGTATTTAGCCTGCATGTGTGTCTGTATGGAGGCATCAGCTCTTGGTGTTACAGACTGTTGTGAGCTGCCACGTGAGTGCTGAGAATTGAACCTGGGTCCTCTTGAAGAGCAGTCAGTGCTCTTAACCACTGCTCTCCAGCCCCCTCAAAAAAGAATTTAATCTGTATCTATAAAGTGACTATTCATGTGTGTGCGAGCGTGCTCAATCATGCCCAGTAGTGCGCATATGGAGGTCAGGGGCAAAATGCAGAAGTTGGTTCTTTTTTTCCACCGTGAACTCAGGGGATTGAACTCAGATTGGGCTTGTATGGCAGGAACTTTTACCTAGTAAGCCGTCTGTCTTGCCCTTCGTGTTTTGTTGTTTTGAAATACTATGTGGCCCAGCCTTGCTTGGAGCTTGCAATTCTCCTGCCTCTGCCTCCCAGGTACTGGGATCACAAGTTGTATATTTGTTATGGTTTTAAGATGAGCTACCCTCAGCCATGTGTTGAGTGCGTGGCACTCTGCTGATGGTGCTGTTTTGGGAGGTGCTGGAATTTCAGGAGGAAAGAGGTCAGTAGGACTCATCCACTGAGAGTCATGCTCAGTTCTTGGTCCTCTTTTTTCTCTGCCGTGAGGATGTGTGTCTCTCACCACTCCCTCTCTGGCAAGTTAATGGAACCACCAAAATGATGAGCATAAGTCACCATTTCCCTCCCCTTTCTTTCTTTCTTTCTTTCTTTCTTTCTTTCTTTCTTATTTTTATATTTGGTCACAAAAATGTAAATGATAACTACAGGACATTGGTATCAAAGGAGGATTGTGGCGGTCATTCTCTGATGATGAGGTTCAGAAGCCTGTAGGGCTGGATTTCAGAAGAGTTTGAAAAAGTTTGAATTCTAGCCATTCTAGTTAAGTCTAGAACACTGTGAGTGGTGACAGCCTAGAACACTGTGAGAAGTGGAAGCCTAGAACACTGTGAGTGGCAGAAGCCTAGAACGCTGTGAGTGGTGACAGCCTAGAACACTGTGAGTGGCAGAAAGCCTAGAACACTGTGAGTGGCAGAAGCCTAGAACACTGTGAGAAGTGGAAGCCTAGAACACTTTAAGAACTTAATGGATGATGTTTATGGGAGCTCAGTGTACCAGAACGACATTAGATATGGTGAAAAATACCAGTAATTCCATCATCTGAGAGTAAGAGGCAGGAAGATCAGGAGTTCAAGGCCATCCTTAGGTACATAGTGAGTTTGACAACAGTGTAGGCTACTGAAGACCCTGTCTAAAAATGTAAAACCTGAACCAACACCCCCATACACACCACCACCACCACCAATACAACCACCACTGCCACCAACACAGCTGGGAGCAAGGACTGGCTTGGGAACTGGAGACCATTCACATCCTATTGTAGCAAAGAATTTGTCTCCATTTTGTCCAAGCAGCTTGTTAAGAAAAGTGGAAAGCTGAGGCTAAGCAAGGCCTGGCTTCTGACAGGAATGGTGCCACTGAAAATGGTGCTACCATTCGAATAGGAAAGGCACCTCAGGGCGTGTCAGAAACTGGCCAGACCCCACCCCTAGCAGGCTGGAGGATATGAAAATCTAATCTCATCTGAGAAGGAAACGCCTGGGAAGCGACTTGGTCGCACAGAGAGCTGCCTCAGAAGCTGTGTGCTCCCAGGATTCATTTCACTGTGCCCGGCTGCACGGGCACTCAGAGGCCGATGCGGCTGTTCAAGCAGCTGGCAGACCATGAGCGCTGCCCATATGTTGTTGCTTTTGCAGTAGTGCGGAATGCCAGGAATTGCCAGGCTGAAGAGACTTTAGAGGAAAGCCTGAAGATCCAGCAATCTACGGCACAGTTAGAATCCTTGTAGGCAGCCCCCAAAAGGGCGATGTGTGCAGCTGTGGAGGTGACTTGGGCTGCGATGGAGGCAGTAGAATGTTGGAACTATCAAGAACATGGAACACCTGCTGAAAAAAAAAAAGCCAGTCAGTCAGGCTTGGTGGGGCACGCCATTGATCCCAGCACTTGGGAGGCAGAGGCAGGCAGACCTCTGAGTTTGAGGACAGCCTGGTCTACAGGGTGAAGTTCCAAGGACAGCCAGGGCTACACAGAGAAACCCTGTCTCGAAAAACAAACAAAAACAAAACAAAAAGCTACTAATGAAGCCAGTCCAAGAGAAAGGCCGTGCGGGCTGAAACCAGTGAGATCACGGAGGAGGGGCCACACAACTCTATTTGTGCTGAGGCCCTGTCAGCTGTGTGCCAGGTGCCATCTTGGGAGCTGTAGGATGTGCTGTTTGCCCCAGTGGACTGCAGCCCGCCTTGAGTCTCAGAGAGATTTCAACTTATAAACAGTGCTCGAACTGTTCATTTGGGGGACTTTAAGAAACTGACGACATGCAGTTTGCATTGCAAGATGGTGATGAATTTCCAGGGGCCAGAGGCAGAGTGTTATTTTTGTTGGTTGGCCTGCCTTCCTGGTCGGGTGGGGAGGTGTTCCAAAACTCACAACTCTTCAGGGCGGCAAATCCAGTCCTCAACAGAGATGAGGGTTGCCCCAACCTCTGATTGGCTGAAGAGCCTAGGAGGCTGAGCTCCAGTGAGGAGGCAGCCGAGAACTGGGGCAAGGCATTCTTAGGGGGCGGAGCTTTCTGGGCAGGGATTTCCAGCGCGTGGATTGGTGGGATTTCAAGTCCGGAGCTGTGGGAAGCTCAGGAATTGGTGGGCTTTCCTGTTCAGCGATTGGTCGGTTTTCTTGCTCAGGGATTGATGGACTTTTGTCTAATCCTTTCACCTCAAATTTGCATCCTCTGGGATGAGTTCTACTGAGGGGCTGGAGTTGGGGTTGGGGGCTGGGGTGGCTGGGCTGCTGGGGCTTCGTCAGGCAGAAGTCTGGTGTCTTTTCTGCCTTGAGGGGTTAGAAAGTATACAAAGCGTCCAAAATTTACAAAGAGTTCACTGTGACGGCAGCAGGCTGAAGCAGGAAGGTTGTCCTTATCACGGACAGCTCCCATGACAGCAGGGGCCCTTCCGAGGCTGGAGAATGTCCTAGAGGCTGAGGCAGGAAGAGTCACCATGGACAGCTGAGGAGTTGGCACCATCTTGTTTCCTGCCTCCGCAGCCCCAGGGCGGGAAGGAGAGGCTGACTGCCCAGAGGCAGAAAGGGGAACTGGCAGGAAACTCTTGCTACGATTCAATCACCCTCTAAATATAGCTCTTGAGGGGGGGGGGGGCGGGATATGTAGTGGGTAGTTTGGATTCCCTGCTTCCGAAAGGGGGCAGGGGCATCAGTGGGTCAGCTGTGGGGCTTGGGGTGGCCTGCTGTCTCAGCTTGGTGGGCCATCCCACATCCTGGGGAGGGTTGGGACAGCCTCAGCCCGGGGCATCTGCTGCTGTGACTTGGGGCACAGACACATATATATATAGGAATTCTAGCAAGGGTTAGGTAATCTGAAACCTCATTGGTGGGTGCCTCTGCAATTACACGAGTGGATTCCTCATTGGCTTGCTGGGTTGCGTCCAGGTGGCCGGTGGACTGCATTCCTGTGTCAGGAATGTTTGTAGCCACAGGATGAGGTAAGGCTGTCCCATCCTGAGACAAGATATTTTCCCATTCTTGTGGTTATCTCCAGGCTGTTCCTTGGGTAGAGGATTTTATGGTCTTGTTCCTGGAATTGGCGACCTGTGGTCTAGTCCCTGGCACGGATGACTTTTCTTCTAAAGTCAGGCCTGGTCCTCAAACGGAGACAAATTATCCTGACTTCTCAATGTCATCTCCAGGCTTGTGTGCTGAACACATAGTCCCCAGCTGCCAGGGCTGTTTTACGAGGTAATGGAAACACGGGGGCGAGCAGGAGGCAGGTTGTCAGGAACATGCCTTGTTCCTGGTCCTCGACTCTCATTCTCTCTGCAACCTGTTTGCCATGACTTCCCCTTCCCCACCATGGCGGACAGACACTGTGGAACCATGAAGTAAATGAGCCTTCCTTTCCTTTGTTTACTCCATTCTATTGCAGCAATGAAACAAAAGCTAGCTAGCGTCGCATCTAATTGCAAAGGATTCTCGGGACAGAACCAGACCTTCATTAAGTAGAACTGACCGCTCTTACCTTTGCCGCCCCCCTGGGCAGAGGTGATGCTGGAATCCTGGTCTGTCACTTTCAGGTGGGCTGCTGTTTTAGAACTACCACACAGAGAGCATTTCTTACCACAGGTGAGCTGCTGAGAAGGTGAAAGTTGAAATACGTAAGGCTTACAGCTTGCAGTTTGAGCTGATATGCCTACACGTTTGGACCTATGTCACACACTATCAAGTTTTCTCATTTCCCATAACTCACCTTAGGTTCTGCTCCCTTGCTATCCATTTCTCCTATCCTATTACAAGGCACAGTCAGTGCCCAGAACTCCCTCACCTCCTGAACCTTGCACTTTGAAATTCCACCTTGTCCCGGGCTTCACATCCATCCCCTCTCCTGCGCATCACCTTGCCAGGCTCCAATCTTCCTAAGGTGACATCAGTCCTTCATGCCTCAGAGCCCGAAATGTTTTCTTCTTTCAGATGGGGCTGTAGAACTGGCTCAGTGGTTAAGAGTACTTGTTGCAAAGGACCCAGGTTCGATTCCCAGCACCCACAGGGAGGCTCACCACCTCCTCAAGCTCCAGCACATGTGGTGCACAGATGAAGGCAAACCACTCAAACACATAAAATAATTTAGATAAAACAACAACAACAACAACAATAATAATAACTCATCGTTCGGGACACTAGCATAGCCAGAAACTATGTCCTTGCCCCCTTTAACTTTCTCAACTTAGATCCAGCCATCTGTTCATTTCCTTACACTGCTGGGGGTCAAGGGGAAGTGGGCCACTCACATTACAAATTTCAGGCCTCAGCTGGACCAACTCAGGACCTCCTGAACGCTTTGAATATTCTCAGTGGCTCTGAACAGTCTCCCTGAGCTGACCCATGGGGACCATGAATCACACCCCACAAGAAGTTCATATCCTCCTCCAGTGTCTGAACCAGACGGTGACGGTTAAGCGTGTTTCCTCCCTTTTCTTTGCACTTTCGTTTTCAGTTTCTTAAGCAAATTACTTCCTGTGAGAGGCATAAAGAGTCTAAGAAAACACAGAGATGTAGAACGTACCTGTCGTGCGCTGAGCACTGTTCTCAGAGCTAAGGACAGAGTGGAGAACAGCCCAACAGCCCTGTTCTCACAGTGTCTGTTAGAAGCAAGGACAGACAACGGGGAAACTGGCTGAACAGACACAACTGGCTTTATAACATATGGTTTTATAACCATATGTTCAACCAAGGGTCTGGTTTGGAGCCGATAGTCTTTAAGGGTTTTATCTGTACTAAACTGGAATTATATAGGAAACACAGCATAACAGCTATCTGCGTATGCATTTACATTGCACTGTATGTAAGGTATACTTTGAGGTATTTAAAGGGGGATGTTTGTAGGTTTTATGCAACTGATGCTAATTTGATATAAAGGGCTTAAGCATCTGCAGACTCTGGTGTCCCTGTGAACGGATTGTTATGGCTCCTGAGACACAATTGTACCCTGTCATAAGGCAAGAGACTGCAGAGTCTGGGGCAGAGTGAAGAGACTGTCCCCGGGGCATGCTTGAGCCAGACAACCTGGGTTCAAATCCCAGGTCTCAAACTACATTTCTGACCATGGGCAGGTTACCTAACTTTTCCTATCTGTAAAGTGGGAATTATAGCATCAAGTGCCACAGGGTTTATGTTAGTTTTTTCGGGTTGCCTTGACAGTAGGCCAGACTTTGGGTAATGTATAGATGTTGATTTGGCTTCTAACTCTGGAGGCTGAAAGTCTAAAGAGCCAAACATCATGGTGCTGTGGACTCTGGCAAGAGCCCTCACGGGTACCCCACAACATGGTGGGGACGCAGGAAAGGAGGCTGCCTGGCTCTGAAGGGTCACGGATATGGCCCAGGAGGCAGGAAACTAGGAAGAAGCCAGGCTCACCTTCTATGACAACTTCCTGCTTCAGAAGGAATCCAGCCTTTGTGAGAACTGCGTTAATCCCATCTGAAGATGGAGCCCTTGACCTTTCTAGGTCACTGCCTCTCAATACCTTTATATTGGTGACCAAGTGTGCAGTACACAAACTTTTGGCAGACGAGCTGAATCCAAACCACAGGAGGATTAAATGACTGCTCACACAGGGAGCTCCCCCGGGGTAGGCCCTGTGTAATTACCAACTCCCATCATTTGAAATGCTGGCATGGCCCCTGATGCTCTGCCCTAGAGGCAGAGGAAGATTTTCCAGGACGGTAAAGCCTCACGATTGCTTGGTCTTTTCCAGGCACCGAGAGATTCTAACAATGAGTTCTCATGTTGTACAGTGAGAGCTCTGAGTTATGACTGGCTAAGATACCATCTCCTTACTTGCATTTGCTAACACAGAAGTGACCAAAGGCACTCGGGGGTCTAGCTAAAAGGAAGTGGAAATGGAAACACAGTTTGGCCTTACTGGTGAAGGTCCATGCAACTCCCATGATGCCCCTTACCGTCTGGGCCCTGGCATAGGCAGCACCCACTGGTGGAATTGAGTCCCGTAGAACCTGGCTGCAGGCAGGGCTAGAGCTGTGTAGCCAGAACTGTCAGGAACATTCTCGCAATCCTCTCACGTATGAAATGTTCAAGGGAGAATTTGACTCTTGAGAGAGTCAAAGCAGAAGTGTTTCACTTTAAGAACAAACCATGTGTGTATGCACGCCTTTCATTCCAGCACTCAGGAGGCAGAGGCAGGCAGGTCTCTGTGAGTTCCAGGACAGCTGGTCCCCTGTCTCAAAAATAAATAAATAGATAAATAAATAAATAGAAAAAAAAAAAGAAAGACTGATTTATTGATTGTACCTATAATCTTAGTACTCCAGAGGTAGAGGCAGGAGGATTACCATGATTTCAACAATATTGTCTGCATGTTAAGTTCTAGGCCAACTAGGACCACGAGTGAGACTTTGTTTTAGAAAAAAGAAATGCCTGTATGTGAAGCTGCACAGTCACTGGCTGCATCCCAACCAGAAATATGAAAAATGCCAGTCAGTCATACTAGAAGAAACCCTGTCTTTATCCATCTGGTCCTTAGGAAGTTTTACAAAAGTTGTCATTTAGAAGGGATCAAAATATACAGCCAAGAATGATGGGAAAGTAAAGTCCTACAGAAATGTGTTCATCAGTTAAATCTCATTTTCTGATTTTCATGAGGTCTGTGAGATTTATCTTCTTAAATGTCTCCACTCCGTGTGATATTCTTTCTTATTCTACAGAAATACTTGCTTGGCCGTTGGCTTTGATTTGTTCAGTTCTGTGTTCCCTTCTTTGACAGGCTGTCCTCTCTAATGGCGTGGTCGGCCTCACACCCCTGAATGCCCAGAATGAACAGGAATAGGGCAGGGCCTTCTTCATTTCTGTTCTTTTGAGACAGGCTCTTGCTCTGTAGAGCAAGCTGGCCTTGAACTCCCAGTGCCATTCCAGTGCTGGGATGAAACCTTTTGGGTTTGTTTTGAGAAAGGATCTCACTCTGGAGCCCAGGCTAATCTTGAACTCATCTCCTGCCTCTTCCTTCTGAGTGTTGGGATTACAGCCCAAAGCCCAGCTTTCTTGGTTTTTACCTGGATTTAACTAAGGACAAGTCTACCTATGCTTTCTAATCAAAAGGAACATGTTTTCCTATTCCATTGTTCCACTTGTCCCTCAGAGGTCCCTGCCTCTGCCCAACCCACCTACCCATCCACCCAGAAGACAAGACTTTCTCTTACTGCCCTCTCGCCAGTCTCCAAGGTCATTCCTCAACTCTGTCTGCTCCACTCGTCACCCACTGCACAGGTTTGTTCTAGAGGCCTCTAATCGCATCTAACCTTCCCCACCTTGTGTGTCTTTCCATCCATTATTTTTTCCCTCATACTGCATTTTGTCTCGATCCCTTCAGATTTCATGATGTTGTCCAGGCTGAAGCCATATTCCCATGCTCAAGCTGCACCTCTACCCCAGCCTCCAGAGTGGCTGGGAGTCTCAGTGTATGCCGACACAGCAAGCTCAGTATAGAGAGGAGCTGAACATGGCCTCTTCTTTCTTGTTCTGATTCCTTCCCCCAGTTCACTGCAATTCCTTGTCTTAGCTTTAGGAAAACTCCCCTGGAGCCCCTTCAGTCTTGTCTGTTACTCTGCCAACTGCTCTCACCCCGGCTGCCGTGTTCTCTCGTTTCTCCAGCCTTGCCTCAGACCGTTTGATTGTCAGCTCTCCCTGGAGCTTTTCTTAGATCTGTGTCGCTGGGTCCAGCCCTCTCAACCATCCCATTTTTGCACACTCTTTCTGGGGTGTGCCCATCGTTTTGTCATAAGCCTGGGAAGTTGTTGGAGTAGATTTCTCCCATGGGCGCTTCATCTTCCCCCGGACAGCTCTCAAGTCCTACAGCCATCACACGTCAAACATTCTACAGATGACCTCTTGGCAGCTTCCCAGACCTCTGCCTGCTCTGCATTTGGCATGTTGGAACCCACTGCTATCAGTCCCGCCGTCACTCAGCCAGCTTGGGTCCATCTTCATCCTTCAGCTTAGGCATTAATGGTGTAAATTATTTTACGTGGGTTTCAAAGCTTTTTTTAAAATTATTATTATTTTTATGTTTTGCTATCACTAAGACACTCGACAGCCTAACGAACTTTGACTTGCCTCTCAGAATACTTCTTAATATATAAAATAAAAAAAACAAAGCATTATGAAAGACACCATTTTTTTTGGAAATATGGTTTTCAAAATTACAGTCATTTTGATACGCTAGTACATGCGGATATGCCAGTGTTGTAAAAAAAAACACAGTACCTAGGTCCGGTGTCAGGTCCAATTACCAGCATTTAAATTAGTGATGAACACAAATGACACTTAGAGATATTTTCCACAACTGACATGTGATAGGATAATATGATACAAAAATCTCTGATGGTTATTGATGCTGAGGTCACAGGTTTTGATATTACTATCCTATATGAAATTTCTTATATTAATCATAGAAGAAATAGCCTGTAGTTGGGGGAATGTGAAAATGAAAATAGGATGTTTCTCCCATCCAAGTTCACAGACCTTTGAGTTCTAGGTGGGTGAGGGACAGCTGCTTTAAGATAACTGGGCACACACTTCCTTTTTCCATGCCTCCAGCCACTGACCTGATTACCCTGCCTCACATGGAGCCCTCCCTTCCCTCTAAGCCTGTTTTAATGCCAGTGCTCTCGGAACACCATGAAGATCCCCTCCACCAAGTGTTCAGCCAGGCACTGAACATCAGGTCTCATTGCTATAGGGACCCCGTTTGACAAAATGACGGCCATCTTGGTCCTAAGTGTCGTTTTGCCCACTGAATGACCTGGCACACATCCCAAATCTTACAGGGTTCATCAAGAAAAAAATAGACACCTGAGCTTGTCTGGCTGGCCAGACTGCTCTTGAACTGAATTGGGGCATGCCAGCAGCTTTTGAGGAGGCCTAGGTAACACTCCAGTGGCCATAGCCCACATTTATGGTTTTATTTGTATAGATAGAAATACTTTCTCTTGACCTGCAGTGCAGGGATCTATTTTGCTTCTGTCTAGGACAGACTTCTGTCTATAAATTTCCAGAAACTGCACTTCGTACAACCTGCCCTCCAATCTCATGGATCCTGTTATGTCGCTGGAATGCAAGTTAGTTTTCCTAACCCCAGGTCCCACCTTGTATTTGTCCCCTTCTCCATCCGTCCTTTCTCCCTCTCTTCTCTTTTGGATAGACCCCTGCAACAGCCGTCTCATGGCCATACTAGACAGGCCCAGCATCCTTTCAAAGCCACGACCTATCTAAAAATCCAAATACGATCATGAATCGCCTCACTTCTTCTAACCTGCTTGCTTTCTTTGGGATACAGTTCAGGCTCCTCAGTGTGACGTAGCCTTCTGCTTGCTGTTTTAGCTGGTGTTGGCCACGGTGGCGCAGCCACCCCTCACTTCTCGACATGCTCAAGCTGCAGGACGCTCTGTCAGGACAGAGGGCTTCCCTGCAAATGGGGCTCACTGCAGGGCCCTGTGCTGCCGAGGGCTGGGGGTGGGGAATCGTGTGACAGGCTATGTGTGTGACACCCAGAGCGGAGCCCTGGGGTACAGGCGTTCTTGGGAGCAGAGGGACCTGGACCATACTAACACTTCCAGTTTTACCTTGTGGGGAACAGGCCCTCTTGTTCTCTGCCTGGCTACGTGAGCCTCTAAAATGTAAAGATCTCGGCCAAGCCTGGAGGTGCACACTTGTATTTTCAGCGCTTACAAGGTCTAGGAGACAGGAGGATGAGGAGCTCAAGGTCATCGTCAGCTACATAAGAGTCTGAAGCCAGCGTGGGCTACAGACTTGGTTAAGAAATAAACCCACCCACGGGTGGTGGCACATTTCTTTTACCCCAGCACCCAGGAGACAGAAACAGATCCAAGAGTTCGAGGCCAGCCTGGTCTACAAAGCCAGTCCTATCTACAACAGCCAGGGCTACATGGAGAAACCCTGTTTCAAAATCAAAGAAAAAAGGGAAAGAGTGAGAGAGAGAAAGAGAGGAGAACCATATGATCTTTAATCAGATACATTATCCATTGTGCCACGGGCCCAGCCCCACTTCACGAGGTGGAACCCGTCCATACTCAATATTGTTTGGGTAGCCAAGTACCCGAGACTTGGCCAGGGACCTAGGGGAAAACCAAATATTATAGGCTGCTAAAGGAACATAGCAATAAAATGACTCCCAAGGACATTCTAGTTTGCTTATAGATCAGCGCCTTGCCCGGCGCCATCAGAGAAGCTTCCTCCTACATCAGATGGAAACAAACACAGAGACCTAGGCAGACTGTGCTCAGAGAGACACCTTGGAACACTCAGCCCTAAACGTGATGTCTCCATCCAATCCTTCCCCTTAGGACTCAGGGACCTCTGCGGAGAGGAGGCAAAAGGAGTGTTAGAGCCAGCAGGGATGGAGAACACCAAGGAAACAAAGCCTGCTGACCACAGCTTCGCTGGTTCGAGGCTGAACTCGCAGGTTGAGGCCGCGCGCACAAGGCCAGGTCTGCACTGAAGAGGGTCATAGAGCTTAAGAGAGAGGTGGTCACATGCCCTAGTCAGGACGGTCCATTTAAAGAAACAGCAGCTCATTGCTCGAAAAGAGACGGAACGGTATAGAAAATGGAAGAAACTAAAAATTAAACCTCTCCCCTCCCCTCCTCTTTCCTATAGGTAACCTCTTTTGCAGATAAGGTTTTAAAATAGGAATGGGAGAGGTTTGAAGTCACAGTCCAGGGAGACCTCAACCTAGCCGCCAACATCAGAAGTGGAAATCGTGCCTCCATTTGTCTGGAGTCGCAAGTTGAAAGGAAATGATACAGTAATGGTGTATTTTTTTTTTTTAAATTTGTTTGTTTATTGAGGGAGGAAGAAATAAATGTCCTGCAAGAGAACATGCAGGAAGAACCCGTTCGCGAGAGTGCCTGAGAGCTGGCTTTGAGTGTGGTTCTTGGGTCTGAGCATCCTTCTCGCTTATGAGCATACTTCCGGCTGGAGGTCCCAGGGCTGGCTTCCGGTGAGGTGCGGCAGGCGGGCAAGACTTACTCCCTGGTCTGGGAGCGGAGGCGAGAACTCCGTTAACCTCCCTCCTCCCCCTCTGCCGCTTCTCCAGCTCGTCCAGGCAGACAAAGGCTCCGGGAGGCCCAGCTCTCACAGGCTGGGCTTTGGAGAGCAGCGGCGCAGCAGCTGTGCGAAGGCCCAGCTAAGTCTAAAAATACAACCCAGCCTGACAGGCAGACAGAAAGGCCTCTTGTGGGGAGGGACTACCTTCCCCTCCCCCCCCCTCACATGCTGCATTCTGGGGCCACGTGGGGAGCCCCAACTTCCCTCCAGGGTGTCACTTTTCCGGGAGGAAGGACTGGCTTGCTGCTGCCTCACTGCCTTCCATCTGTCTTTCCTACTTGATGCCTGCTCACTTGAGGGTTTAGGGGGCTGGCTCTGGGCCCATCTTGTTCCTCAGAAGTTGGGGTGGGGGGAAGAACGAGGAGTGCAGTTTTTTTCAGGCTGGAACGACGCCTTCCTGGAAGAAGGTGTGTGCCCCTGTTTCTCGCCGCTGGGAACCCACCTCTCCAAGCTTCTGCGTGGGCGCCCAGCCCGCCGAGGCTCTCCACCAAGGCCGCGCTGGCTGCCCTGTGCAGCGCGCAGCCGCGGGGCTGGACGTCTTCCCTCCGCCCGGAACTTCAACTTGCACTGGGCAGGAGGAAGTTTGTCAGCGTCAAAATAATCAGCTTCTGTAACGGATCAGAAAAGAAGGCTGTCGATTAAGACTCAAAGAAAAGGAAAAGAGCCGCTAGCTTAGGGAAGAGAACATATGCTAGAAGAACTTGCGATAACTGAATTTAGACGACTAAGAGAGATTCAAATGATGTTCAGCCGAGCCAGCCAGTAGTATCTCTTTTTGGGTTCAAACTCTCTGGCTGGTAGAGGCACCATTGTTTTCCTTCCTCGCTAGCTCACTGCTGCCTCCTTGTGTTGGATAATAAGAATTACAACATCGTGTCTGTTTTCTTCTTAGTTAATGCTGCACGCTGCCTATAATCTGTTAGCTCCTAGGACAATGCACTGTTTCTTGCTCCCTAGAAACTAAGGTCTCACAAAATAATCCTGTTGCCTTAAATAGGACCCGGAAAGAACCCTCTGTCCTGAATAGATCAAGAGGCAGAAATGTCCTCTAATGCAGAAAGGATGCATAGGTCTCCTCCTGCGTATCATGGGTATGGAGGAAAGAGCTGCCCACTCCCAGCATCCCTCCCAAGCCCTCCCACGTTGCAGTGGCACTTCCTATAGCCACCGTCACAGCCTGACCGCTCCTCTGTGACTATTGGTGACTCTCAAGTTCCGCCCACAGACAGCTCTAGGGTGTGAGCTCAGTCAAATGCTTCTGCTCGAAGGCAGGGCCCATTGTCCCCTGTGAACTAGACCAAAGCCAGCGTTGTCTCTCTGGAAGGTCAGGTAGGGCTTATGGACCACACTGAGGTACAAGTCATAATTTGTGGGCTATTAAAAACCCTCAGACCAAACTCCTTCTTTCCTGTGTAGCGATGATCCAGGTTTGCACAGCTGTAGCCATGCAGCCCTGAGAGAAAGAAATTCTGTATAGGGCAGAGGCTGCTTTAGAGTCTCCCCACAGGAGGAGATTTGGGATAACTGTCTGGTTGGGTGTCAAGGCTGGTGAAAATATCTTGCATTTGCCAGTGAGCACACTGTTCTAATCAACGGGGCAAGCCTCCGCAGCTCCAGATGTCAGTCATGGAGTTTCCCAATGGCGGCGCCATTGAAGACAATTCTATTGTTCAGGCCGTCAGTGTTTATAACCATAGGCGTAACAACATGGTAGGAAGTGTTTACATAACCAAGATGGAATTGTCTTCCTGAAAGCCTGAGCCTGTAGCTGCTAAGCAAGTTTATGTTTTTCTGTGTTTGCCCAGAGGATCCGTTCTCTAGGTACACTGAGCTGAAGGAGCCAAATCCTAAAATGAGCTACTGCTAATCCTGTTTGCACCTCTGCCTTTGCCACCGGGCTCTTTGCTGGGCACAGCCTTCTCACCATCACATCAGCACACGCTGCTTACACTGCTAGGTCAGAGTTCTTGGGGACAGTTGGGCCTACAGGATAAATATAGTTTACCTACTTAGAAGGTTGGCTCCATTCAAAGTTGGGGACATAGGTAGTTCTAGTGAAAGAGAACAGTGATGTCATAAGGTAGATAAAATTAACTGTGGACCACTCCTGAGGAACAACACCCAAGGCTGACCTTGGGCTTTCACATAAACACACACACCACACACACATACACCCACCCATCCCCCACATACATGAATGACCCCGCCCAATATACCTAAGGATTAATGAAACTTGCTTCACCAGTCACCTCACAATGGGAGTCAACACTCACCTCTGGACTTAGGTCTGCTAAGTCAGTTTAGAGTTCTGGGATTCAGTCTCTTGGAGAGCAACGACCCCCTCTTTGACACTTAGCAGGCAGGAGAGAGTGAACGCTTCTCCCACACTCTTTTGTCTCTCTGGAATGGGATGGCTCTGCTTGATAGTAACTCTTAATTCCCTTTGAGAAGTGGTGAACCAGAAGAGGCACCACCAGAACTCTTGTCCATCTTCATATTTCTATTTATCAGTAATTAATCTTCCACGTAACTCTGTAAGTCACTGTGCTGCTGGTTGCCCTTTAAATGAAGCCATATTTGCCCAGGAGCCTGAGACAGGCAGCATCGGATCAAGTCATTAATAAATAATATCAATACTGTGCATTGTAGGCTAAATAAATAAATAAATAAATAAAAGAAAAAAAAACTTCAGAGAAGAGCTTTCATATCTATGATCTCACTTCATACTACATATTATTATTATTTCAAAACACCTCTCTAGGGGCAGGCTGTTCCAAGAGGAGCACCGCCAGGCCCAGGGAAGATAAGGAACAGAGCCCCAGGCTAACTGACATCATGGTTTGGGTAGGCTCCAGGGGGGATGTCTCCTGGGCTTGCTTCCTGCTTGTTTAAAAACTAAAGGCAAAGATGAGAAACTGCACTAATTTCCAGCTGTGCCAGGGCTCACACTCTCCAGCTGTGCCAGGGTGGGGGAGGGGGAGGATGGACCTGCGGCTGCTCGCCTGATGATCTAAAGAAGGGGAATGGATTTATCTGCCCCACTGTCAGGAAGCCAGAAGCCTCCTAGTTGGAAACCGTGTGTGTTTTGGGACAGAGTAACCAATTCTGAATTCTGTTTTGCTTTCTTTACAGCCTGGACTCTTTTTTTTTTTTTTTTGTCTTCTTCATGTTTTCATGTTCGTGGTTTCATTTTTGTCTTTCCAGCGACACTGTCTCTAGGGTAACAACCTTAGGGTTGGCTTAAGTCAGCTCTTCTGAATTTATTTAATGGATGTTTAAAAATCAAATTGAATAAAACAAAGCTAAACAAAACCTAAAACAAAATGGAGTAGGTGCCAAGAGGGGGAAAAATCTTCCTCTGTGGGTGACTTCCTGCTTCCCTGTCACGGTGCCAAAAGCAAATCTAGGTGCTTTCCCTCGCCAGAGTCGATGTGCACCCCCTTCCCCTGGAGGGTATCATCCGGGTATCCGTGTATGCAGATGAGATGTGATTACGTATGACGCAGGAATTAGGAGTGCCTCATGCCTGAGAAATCAGAACCATTGGGTTCTGTTCTTCTCAAGGATGAGTAGGGAAGCAGTAGCAGGCTCAGAGCCTGCCCCTGGTCCTCCCATCTTCCCATCATAGCCCTGCCCCGTGCCTGAGATGTAGGATGCTTACTTCGCAGGTTCTGCCATGTTGAATCAGTATAGCTGTGCTACTGTGTCTTGTAGACAGCGGCTACTCTGTGAGGGTGCTTCGGCAAGCTCTCATCATTTGGCCTTGGTTGGCTCTCTGTTTCCTCTATGACAAAGGAGAGCAAATTAAATGATCGCCTATGCATGTCTCCCAGCGTTAGAATTCTATGAGATTCTCTGGAAAGCCATTTTAAATTATCTTCCATCTCCAAGGCTGTTTCTAAGCAACAGAGTGGTGCCTCCCTTTAATCCTTCCCTGACCTCTTCCGCCTACAAAGATGTTCCCTGTTGAGCCTGTGGGAATGTGTACTATCTCTTACATTTATTTATGACGCGGTGATGACTCCTGGGTGGTTGTTCAGCTTTTCGTATGTTGTTAGGCCCCTGCATAAAGTTAGAGCTCCCAAAGATGATGACTATACATAGCACCCGCTTTAAAAAATACCTGTCAAATAACTGAATATAACATGAGGGCATAGTCCTACTCCATCTGGAGGGGATGCTGGACTTAGCGAGACAGTAAGATAGAGATGAACACTGTTTTTGAAGGTAATGGTGCCCTTCTTTGAGATACCAGACCAAGTCTTACAAGTGACTTGGGTTTGGAGGAGCAAGGACAGCCACAAGCCTCTCTCTGCAGTTCCTTCTGAGTGGTTATTGAAGACCAAGGAAAGATTTTGAGACATAAAATATTGGCCAAAGTAGAATATTTCATTGTGCTTAAGTGCACAGCTTCCCAAATGACTGAAGATAGCTTTTGAAATCCTTGTATAAACAAGAAGAAGAGGGGCTGAGTTGGGGAGGAACCGTGGAAAATAGCTCATTTGCCTTTTGGAAGAGCTGGGGATAGGATTTTGAACCCAGATTCCCTGTACTGCACTATACCACCGGCTCCAAAATAATTAACCTAAGGAGTAGCCAGCTGGAGGCCCTCGGATGGGAACCCAGACAGGCAGGAGGCAATGGGAGGTCTAGATTTAATGGGGTGCCCTTCCATAACTACCTGTCCTCTCTCGTCATAAAAGAACAAGGGGAGCCGGGGTGTGGGGCACAGTGTGGAACGTGAAGAGCTCACCGGAAGGAAAAATGCACTTGAGCGCTTCCAACTTCAGCTCAAAGGGACCCATGACCTCGTGACTTCTCAAAGAAACCGCCCCTCCAGCTAACAGGAAGCCCATATTAACTATCTAAAGTGGGCACACAAGACTGACCTAACTTTCACCCTTGAACTTACGAGGTAAATTGTCTTCAATACACGAAATTTTTTTTTTTTTTTTACTTTCACATAGAAAACTAAATGTTGTGAGTGAGTTCCTTCACTTGCTCCCTATCTCCTGGGACTAGCCTAAGAAAGACCCGTTAATATTTCACCAGGATTAAATTCTCAAATCGCTCTGTGCACAGGAAGCCCGGAGAGTGTGAGAAGGAGGGGAAGGTAAAATGCGGGAGGGCAGCTGGCTCGGTGCTGTGCTGGTTCGATTACACACCGACGGGGCCGCTTTGAGGAGCAGGCTGCAACTCCTGAGAATTTAATGCTTGTTTACCTGTATACATTCATGACGACGTCATCGCTGCGGCAAGACACCTGACAAGAGCAACCTAAGGCAGGGAGGATTCATTTTAGCTCACAGTTTGAGGGTGCAATTCCTCAAGGTTGGGGAGTCTTGGGAGGGAGACCAGCTCAGCTGTGGCAGCCAGGGGTGGAGGCGGCCACTCACCCCGCATCTGCAGCCAGAAAGCAGAGAGAGAGATAGATGGTAACATCCTGTCTGCGTTTGGTCTGAGATCCATCCCTCCCCCGGGTAACAGAAAACCAGTAATTGTTTTGCTGGTTCAACAGCTACAAATGCCTCATCACCAGCTGTTTACCTCCACAGCTGGCAGGCAGCCCGGAGGCAGTAGCGTCTCCCATTCCCTTTGTCCAGGATAATTTTAGGTGGTAAAATGATCGTGTCTCCAGCTGAGATTTTCTTTCCTGATGGAACATCTTGGTCTCGGGCTGTATCTGCACCAGGGGCTTTGTCTTAACATTCACACAACATGACACAGGGCACGTTCATTTGTGTTGTTTGTGTATACATTGCTGATGACACTAAAGTCAGCTTGGGGCTGGGTGCAGCTCCATGGTAGAGGGCTTAGCTAGCCTATACCAAGAGTCTGGGTCAATCCCCAGCCCAGCACATGGGAGGGGTCTGGTGTATGCTGGTGAAATTTACATACAACCACGCACACTCTTGTTTTTACTTTTGTTTTGAGATATGGTTTCTCTGTGTAGCTTTGACTGTCTAGGACTTGCTTTGTAGACCGGGCTGGCCTTGAACTCACAGAGATCCGGCAGCAGCAAATGCACTCTTGACAGGTGTTCCGGTCTGTGAGCATTTATAATGAGGCTACCACCAGCACTGCTGAGACATAAACTTGCCTGAGACCTTCAAATGTTGCCTCATCACCCTTTCTTTCTCTACCCCCTCTCTCCACACCAGAACTCTTATTCTCTGGTTTGGTTTCTGATGTAGAACACTTTCTAATTCCTGTTCTATTCGGTTAGGACTGCCTCTTGGATCAGTTTCTGTTGTTTTTTAAACAAAACCCCAAGCATTCGATTTTACCAATAAAGACTCAGGAGCCAGATGCTGGGGTGAAAGCCTGCTAGCTCAGAGAGGCAGAGAAAGCACCCAGCTGACCTTCCTCCTCAGCTGATGTCCCAGAAGAAAAAAGCCCCTTCTTCTCCATGCTGTCTTAAAAACCTTTCAAATTGAATGTCCCTTCTTTCTACTTCCTGTGTGTCTCTCTGTCTTCTGGATTTCCTCTCACTCTCTATGGTTTTTTCCTGTGTTCACTTCTGGTCATCTGGTTGCTTGCTCTGCCTCTTGACCTACGGTTGACTTTATTTAATCCTGTTTACAGAAAGCTCTTGGAGTAAAGGTGTGTGCTAGGACTGAGCCACACCACAGCTAGAAAACAGGTTTCTCCAGTAAATGGCAGAATCTCGGTGTTCACAGTATGATCAAATATCCTGCAACCGGTTTCCCTACCAGGAAATCCTGGTTCCTATTCCTCTTGTACCCAGTGTGGTGCTTAATGCCTAAAAGTGAATGGAGGAATGTTTCTTTTTTAATTATGCCAAATCATATTGGAGATCCTGCTCTCTGATTTCTAAAATGTGCCATTTGAAAAGCATTAGGCACTGTGGGGCATGCCTGTCATGTCAATATTTGGAGGTAGAGGCAGTAGGAGAATTAAAAGTTCAAGGCTAGCTGGAAAAAAGGAAACCGTGTGTGTGTGTGTGTGTGTGTGTGTGTGTGTGTGTGTTTAGTTGGAGAATGCCTCTTCCAGAGCATTGATCTACAAATCTGACCAAGAAGAGAATGCCCTGATTTCCAGCCATAGAGACTTTGCTGATCATTTCAAACATTTCCTCAGATGTTGGGCTTGGTTCTGCTCAACTAAAAACCCCTGTTCTCTCAATCCAGAAATAAAATCTGGTGTCCTCCGAGGCCAACTGGTCTTGGCTCCCTCTCCTGCTAGCTCTCTCTGGTCTCTCCAGAGATGCCTGGGATAAGCTCTCTGAAATTCCAGGTCACCTTCATGATCACCTCCTGGGATGGGATCTTGAGAACATTTCTCCTTGACGGGTGTGGTCCTGTAAGCTCTCAGCCACAGCAGCCTCACCTACCAGGAGGCTAATCCCACTAATGAGCACCGCAGACTCAGTCCCATCTCGTTGCCTTGTGGTCTAGATGTGAGTCAGAAGGAGGACACCTGCAGATGGGCCTGGAGCCGCAGGCCTATAATCTCGCCTACTCCCAAGGCCGAGGCAGAGAGGTCACAAGCTGAACTTCTACCAGGGGTATAGAGTGTGTTCAAGGCCCACCTGAGTCCCTTAGTGAGTGCCTGTCTCAAGAGTTAGACATAAAGGAGACCAGCAATATAGCTCAGCAGGAGAACGCCTGCTTGGCATGGGGAAGGCAGAGAGAGGTTCAACCCTGCTACTGCCCCTGATAATGGACATGGTCAGAGTGAGTAAAAGGAAATGGATAGTCTGCCCTTGCCAGTTATGACATGGTTTAGCCTTCATGAAACCACCTCCTTCTTGATTGCTATCTTTTCTTCCAGACAGCTCAATTTCCCCAAGAAGAGTTCCTCTACACTGGGACTTCACCATCAAATCCCACAGAGACCCTACACCACAGAAAACCCCATTTGGCTTCTGGGGGTGACATGCCTTGCTCAGGGAGGACGTCTCAATGCTGGCATCACACTGCATCCTTTTCCCCCTTATCCTCACCCCCTGGCCCTGAGGCTTCCGCAGAGCAGCTCGGGCAGGCCTGTGGCTCCTGCTCTTAAGATAAAACCACTGTATGAAACCTGTACCAGCCATCTCAAGATGTCCACTCCTTGGCACAAGGATGGGTTCTGCCATATACTGAGAAGTAAGCAAATCACCCAAAAGATTTTCCTTTTGAACACATGAAGTAATTGTGTAGCTCATAGACCTCCCCCCCCCCACAGATGAACCTTTTAAAAATTGTATGTTATTTTATGTGTATGTGTTTTGTCTGCATGTGTGTCTACCTGAGCACCCCTTTCATGCCTAGTGCCCACAAAGGCCATGGGAGCCTCTGGAACTGGAGTTATAGGCTGTTCTGAGCTCAAGTGTACGCTGCTGTCTGCAAAAGCCGTCAGTGCTCTTAACCACCAAGCCATTTTTCCAGTCTTTCAACTGTTTCTTAACCAAAGGGAGCCAAAGAAATTCTTGTGACAGTAATGACAGGCAGATCTTATAAAACTGTGCCCAGCAAACCACTGTCATGATTTAACTTAAAAGTTTTTACCTTCTTCTCTGGGCCCAGCAAAGGTGGACATCTGCCAAAACTCCTAGGGATACGGAATGAAAACAAAGAAACGTAAACAAAGTGATACATAGTTATTTATGTATCCATGTGTTTCTACTCATCCCTGCTTGCCTGGGTAAGAGACCAACCAATGAGGAAGCCCCAGCTCTGGAGATGGGTGGGACCTCAGGTGGGTGGCCAAACTTTCCTCTGGGTGGAGGAAGAGGGCGGGAGCCAGGGCAGCTGGGGAGGAGAGGGCAAACCCCCCCGGCCCTGGTGGCGTGAGGCAGCTCCCTCAGCCGTGGCAGCACTTCGGGATGGACGCTAGGGACTGTGAAGCAGCCTCAGAGGCCAGGCCCCCTAACTGCGCGGCCTCCTGGTGGGAAATGGTCTTGAGGAACCTTCGGTGAGTGTGCTCGGTGGCAGGTCAGTCATTTTCACAGGCCCCGATAGGGTCCCAGGCAGGGTTAAGGCAGTTGCTGGCGTCATCAGAACTCGTTCATGGTTCTCTGTGGTTTGGAGGGCACTGAAGCATTAGGGCTGTTTTGTTGTTGTTGTTTTTCTGGGGGGTGGGGTGTGGTTCCCGGCTTCCACTTCCTTGCTAACTCTTGGAGTCAGCTTTCGAGGCCTGCAGGTTTGATCTTTCAGAACCGTGTAAGGGCTTTGGAAATGAGGCATCAAAAGACGTTTCTCATTTCTCTTACCTGTTCAGTTTGCAACTCTACCAGTGGATTTAAATATTACTAATAACGGAGGCAGCCGTGATATTCGGTGTGCTGCAATCTAGGGTGGTATCTCTTAAAGCCAAAGGGCCTGTGTAGGTGGAGAAGGACATAGTAACAAATACCTGGTTCCTCAGATGTGGATTCCCAGGTGTGTATTTAAAGGACCGGCTGAACTTCTGAGTAGATTGAAATCACTCTGTATGGGGTTACCTGCGTACATTCTTAGCATTCTTTATGTCTGAAAATGTCTGCTTATCGTGGTGTTTTGTTTGCTTTTAAACATTCTGTCTCATGGTCTGAGCAATCATTCCTCTCCAGTCACTTGTTTTGCTCAGTACCGCATCACTGGCTAGTTTTATTTGGGTGGAGTGGAGTGCTGGGTTTGAGCCAGTGCCCCCAGGAGATGGGTGTAGCCCATTTGTTTTGACCTGGGAAGGTACTGGTCATTTTGTTTTGTCTCTTATTTCTGTTACATGTTAATTTGTGACGGTTACAAACTGTCTAGGGTCACAGACAAACACAGGAGCCTTCGCTTTGGAATGCTTCAGGGAGAACAATAACCAACAGGATCTTAGCTCTTGTATCCCCATCTCCCGTGCCCCCACCCCCCATTGCTCTAAAGCCAGTGGCTGATTGTTTAGCCCTCAATAGGCAGGAAAGAACACCTCTCAGGTTCAATCAAAGGTGTAGTTCACAGTCCCTGAGAGCCTGCTACTTTGCTGAAGACAGAGTTGATAGGACCCTCTGCCGCTTGCCTTAGCAAAGGGAATTCTCCCATGACTCAGGAAATACTTCCTGAAGGAATAACACATTGGCACAGTTCTTCATCTGAGCCGAGGACTGTTGATCTAAGATGAGCTGTGTTGAGGCACAGACCTAGTTCCAGCGGCCAGAGCTCTGCTCCTCTTTCGAGCCCAGGGACTTTGGATTCACCAACATTTGCAGGGCGCTGACCACTCCCAGCCCTGTACAGCGCTATCTACTGTGATGTGTGAGGCAGAAGGAGACCACTAAATCAGCCGCTAGCTTTTGTCCTGGTTTGTTTTCTATCGCTGTGGTAGAACACCATGACCAAAAGCAAGTTGGGGAGGTAAGGCTTTATCTCATCCTGCAGCTTTTAGTCCATCATGAAGAGAAGTTAGGGCATGAGCTCAGGGCAGAAACATGAAGGCAGGAACTGAAACAGAGCTCATGGAGGGATGCTGATGACTGACTGGTTGGCTCATCCTGCTTTTCAAAATTATGTAGGCCCACCTGCCCAAGGATGGAACACCCCTAGTTATCTGGGCCTGGCCACATCAATCTTTAATTAAGAAAATGCTCCCTCCGCATACTCGTTTGCAGGCATCTAGTGGAGGTACTTTCTTAGCTTAGGTTCATCTTTCTAGATAAGTCCATCAAGTTGACAAAATGCTGAGATACGTTCCCTGTTTGTCTGACATGGTCAGTACTTAGGTGGATGGGACCATGACAGTAAATCTTCACTTGTAAGTAGTTTAAAATAGGGAGATGGAAAACATTCACAGGAAAGAAGCCAAGAGGAAGCCTAAAGGCTGTTTTCCCCTTAGTTTGGCCACTGCTCTAAGTCATCACATTTCTGTCCTTAGACGTTCTGACTAATTCTTCCCACTGTGCTGGCCATCTCTTATCTATCACGTGCTCACCTAGGTCTTGTATCCACGGGAGTAAAGAAAACAGACAAAAATCCCTATCCCCGCAGAACTCACGTTGATTAATTTTCGGTTATAGTTAAAGCCTAAATAGGCGGTGAAGCCCTCGTGTCCCCACTTGCGCCCCCCCCACTGCTGTCTCCCTTGTAGAGAAAAGGCATCGGCCAGCCTGCACCACGTTCAGGTCAGCAGATACGGATCGGGCTGGGCTGGATCCTGTGCTAGACTGAGAGGGATGCCAAAGTAGCTGTGTTATGGTACATAATTCCCGGGGCCGGGCACCTAGTGGAGAAGACGGGCTAATCACAGGGAAACCACCAGAGAGCAGGAAGGTCTGTATAGAGTCTCTGTCACCAGCAAACACCTGAGTGCCTGCAGGGTGCCAGTCCTGGCGGAGGGCATAACCTGGAACTCCTCGAACACATGTTGGCTGTGTCAGTCAGCACAGGGGATGGAGGTGCAGTGTGTCTTAATATTTGGGATAGTTGTCTGGATGAACAGTGGCTGACCTTGGGCCCTAAAAGCTGGTTTGTGGACACCCTGGGCAGGAATGACTCGCTTCATCTAAGCTCTGGGTCCAGCAGGTTTTCACCAGGAAGAATCACCCAGCAAGGTCCTCTGGCCCCTGGCGAGGGCACCCTGTGGTTACAGCTGCAGCTGATCAAAAGGCAGGTGAAAGAACACCCAAGTTCCAAAGTGGCTGTTTGATGTAGCCAGCCTATAGCCAGGACTGGCCGGAAACTGCCTCCCCTGCTCAAATCAGCTCTGGTAGCCACTGGTGACTTTTGATCCTCTGCTGATCTAGGGGAAGTCAAATTGACAATGCCCTCATTAAAAAAAGCACCTTTGCATTATTGATGCTGGGGATAGGGTCATTCTCTTCTTTTCCAGCAGCGGCTTCCACTGAAGTGCCTTGAGCTATTTGAGAAAAAGGTCCTGTATAAATTATTACTTAAAAAAAAAGAAGAGAAAGGAAAAGAAAGAGACATATTTCCTTCCAGTGCCTCTGCTCCCCCAGCAGACAGACCTTCAAAAGGGAACTTAGCAGGAGACTACCGTGCCTTCAAAAGATAACTTAGGGGGAGCCTGGAAGGCAGGGCTGGGATGCGGAGACAGTTAGCAGGAGGAACCCTCCCCTCACAGGCTCCTGGACCGTCTGCCCCAGTTGCCTTGATCTGTGGCTCAAAGCAGAGCCCCAGCATTGTGATTTTCATCTCTAAAACCAGAACAATGCCCTGCCCTTCCTCCTGCCTTCCTGGGGACTGCGTTAGAGTGTTATGTAACAATCCTCTTCATGCCTTTCCCGATGCTTCTGTGGGTAGGCAGTTGCCCGCGTGTTATACATTTGAAGAGCTACCCGTTGCTCCGAACTTGCACAGCTTTTCCACTATTGGCAGAAGTGTCCAAAATCCATGATTCATCCTCTCTCTCTCTTCAAGCCTTAGATATAGATAAGGGCTTTTATTTTTAAGTCATCTGCACTTGAGGGAGAACTGTTTAGACATTTGTCCACTTCCATAACCGAAGGCTCCTGTAAATACAGGGGCAGGACAAGGGATAAGAAGAGACCCTGGGACAGGGTGAGGGGAAGGGAGTCTGAAATACCATTCTCTGGGAGCAGAGTTTTGGTGGAGGCCAGCATTGTTCCTGGGGTCCTCTTTGTGGCGGTCCTCTTTGCTTGCATGTAGAACTCAGCAGGTCCATGACAGCTTGGTGGAAAGCATGGCAAAATCCTGGGGTCAGGTAGACTGGGGGACAGTGGTGCATTCATTGGTTTGTAATCTTGGGAAGGAAGGAGTCTCGGCTTTTGGCACTCCTCATATGCAAAGCAAGATGAGAGCCGTTACCACCCGATCCCTCTGGTGAAGCAGAGGGATCATGGCAGCCTCTAAGAACATAACATCACGCAGTTAGTGCTGACCAGTTACCTCAGGGAAAGGATGTGCATAATGAGGGACATACGTCTCAAAAGTAGGACACAATCTTGAACTTCATGAAAAAAGTGGCTCTCGACATAGATGGCCTTAGCGAGCAGTCATCGATCGGGCTGCCATGGCGTTTATCGCCAGGAGCTGTGTTGCAGAGAACAGTAAAAGAGGCAGGCGGGTCATGGGTGAGGAACACCTTTAATCCCAGCACTCAGGAGGCAGAGACAGGTGGGCATCTAAGTTCAAGGCCAGCCTCGTCTACAAATCGAGTTCCAGGACAGCCAGGGCCACACAGAGAAACCCTGTCTTGAAAAACTGAAGAAAAAGGCTGGAGGGATGGCTCCGAGGTTAAGAGCACTGGCTGTTTTTCCGGAGGTCCCTCAATTCCCAGCAACCACATGGCGGCTCACAACCATGTATGATGAGATCTGGTGCTCAGGTGTATGTGCAGACAGAACATACTCTACATAATAAACAAGTAAAAATTTAAGAAGAAAACATGCATGCTGGCAACACACACACCACACACACACATACAAGGTATCCAAAAAGAAGGAAGAGAAAGAGGAGGAGGAGGAAGATGCGTGTGATCCAATCGCACCTTGTCCTGGTTTCAGCTCTCTGAAAGAACCCCTTGAGGTTCTTTCCTGTCCCTGCTGCTCATGGCTCCTTGTCCTCATAAAGGTGGAGTCTTCTTCCATAGGTTGCTTTCTGAGACCCAGTCAGAAGAGCGTGGTTCTGATGGCTGCTCACTCAGAGCTAACGGGGTTCTGAGCTGGGGCACCACTTGAGGCATTGGCTAAGCTGTCTGAAGCTGCTTGTGTTTGACTTTGGGGTTCCATCCAGGCCTCTGAGGGGCTGCTCACCTGGATGCATGGTCAGAGCTTCTGCCCTGCGCCAGCTGTACTTGGCTCTTGGAGAGACCAGCAGGGGCTCTGTCTGATGCGCTTCCTTACCGGGCTGCCCACTCCAATGCCACTTTACATGGTTACATGCAGCTATGTGAAGGATTTTTTTTACATGCCAGAGTTAGTCCTGGGCATCCTGGAACTTGCTCTGTAGATGAGGTCTGCCTCTGCCTCCCGAGTGCTAGGATTAAAGGAGCTCATTATCACTACCAGGCTGCATTTGAATCTTAAGAGAGAGAGAGAGAGAGAGAGAGAGAGAGAGAGAGAGAGAGAAAACAAGACAAAACTTGGGGGGCTGATCTTGAAAAGCCTATTCCTCAATATTTTGCAGATTTTTTCCACGCTCCTGCTCGGCTCTTGGAAGAAAAATAGCTGCCGAATACCGAAGCTTCACGAGTAAATCTTTCAAGGAACACATTTTCCCTCCTCTGATGAATATGCTGATCTATTTTAATTTTTGTAAGTATGTACTGTCCATAAATATCCCTACAGAAATTCTCCCAAAGAAAGAACTCACTCCTTAGCCGGGCACAGCGGCACCCCCCCGTAATCCCAGCACTCAGGGAGGCAGAGGCAGGTGGATCTCTGTGAGTTCGAGGACAGCCTGGTCTACAAAGCGAGTCCAGGGCAGCCAAGGCTACACAGAGAAAAATCCTCTCAACAAACAAACGAACAAACAAACAAACAAACAAAAACTCACTTCTCTCACAGTCACAGCACAAGCAAAACCCTGGCTAGACTCACATGGTCAGAAACCTACTGTATTAACTTTGGAGGTTAGCACAAATCCATCCAAACTACTATAAAGAGAGAACGTGTGTATGTATGTCTGTTTTTGTCCCTGTGATGTGTGAGGTTTGTGTGCACATGTACGTGTGTGCCTGTATGTTTGTATGTGCATGTATGTGTATATATGAGTGTGTGGGCATGTATGTGTATGTGTGTGTATGCCTATGTGTCTATGTGAATGTGAGCATTTGTGTGTATATGTGTGCTGACATTGGGTATTCTCCATCATTCTTCCCTTGCTGAAGAGGCGTTCCCGATCATGCTAGTCTCAGTAGTTTACCCTGAAAACACAGTGCTTTTCCTCCCTGTTGCTGAGATTTCAGGCTGACCACCATGTCCTCCTGGCCTTTTATGTGTGGTGGATCCTAACTCTTGTTCTTACGCCTGTGTGGCAAGCAAATGCTTTATCTGTTGGACCATCACCCCAGCCCTCTGATCCTCCTTCTTACCTGCATCAGTTATAGAAGGAAGAGGAGAGAGAGAGACACACACACACACACACACACAGACATAAGGAGAGACAGAGAGGCTGATTTCTTTCCCTCTAGAACACTGAAGGCCTAGCTCTCAGTGTCATGCCCTCTATTGTATGTGGCTTTGTTTTGCTCTATAGCTAGTGATAATGCTGTTCCCTGTGGTTTATTTTTGCCTGATTCTACTCACCTTCTTTCTTCTACTTTTAGCTCCAGAAAGGATGAGGAGTGCATGAGCGCTTTCTTGCTTAGCTTGCAGCTTGGTTGTGAGCCCTTTGGGGGTCGAATGACCCTTTCACAGGGGTCACCTAAGACCACTGGAAGACACAGATATTCGCATTATGATTCACAACAGTAGCAAATTAAAGTTATGAAGTAGCAACGAAATAACTTGATGGTTGGAATCACCACAACACGAGGAAACTATATTTATTAAAGGGTCACAGTGTTAGGAAGGCTGAGAACCGCTGGCTTGCAAAAATGAAGTTTAAAAAAAAATGTCATGAACAGCTATGGAGCCGATGCTGAGGGCTGATCCTGATTTCTGCTTCACAGATAAAACTCCCCTTGTGGATTTAAAGAAACCTGAGTCACAGATCAACCACACTGTGAACTTGTACCTCCGGCCTGAGCCTGGTGTGTTGCTCGGCGTCTGGTGAGTGAGCTGACCGATACCTTCCCAACCCTGGCTCTTAAGCTTCCGTGGCAAGTAAATGCTTTACCCGCTGACCCATCGTCACAGCCCCCTGATCCTTCTCACCTTCATCAACTGTAGAAAGAGGAGAAGAGAGAGAGAAAGACAGACAGCACAAGTGCAGAACTTTCTGCTAGAAGAGCTGAGAGGGGTGGTGTTATGCTGCCTACCTGGGAGCCTGACTGGCTGTGGAAGCTTCTAGAAGCTGCTCCATACACCTTTCCTTTTATTGTGACAGCTCCCCTCCTCCATTTTACTTGACAGGTATTTTTGCTTCGGAGTATGAGGTCTTACAAACGGCCCCACCCACTTCTGCCTTCCTCCATCCACCCTTGCTGTCACCCCTCCACTTTTCCAGATACACTAGCTCCGTGACCAACGTCAGCCAGGACTTGCACTTCTTTCTCCTTTTGCCCAGCTAGCCACACCTCATGTTTTGGGTCTCATTTTGACCGGTCATTTTCAGGAAAACTTCCTTTCCCTTGCTCTTTACCTTCCTCTTTAGATAAATGTGCTGTGGCCACCTGGGCCCAATGCTTCTTCCCATCATAATGGAATACATGTTTTGTGATTATTTCCTTGCTTTTGCCTTCCTAATGAGACTACAGCTTCCAGGAGTGGACAGACCCCAGTGGTGGGTTCATCAATAGCCTAATTAATCTGGAAAATATTTAACCAAGGTCAAAGGAGGTCATGTGCCTTCTATTTTTTTTTTTTTTTTTTTTTTTCTGTTGAGGTCTTCCCTTTGGGAAGACCCCGTCCCTTGGGGTCTTTCTTTTGACTCCTTGCTCTTAGTTGCCACTAATGTTCTGTTGTCTAGTTCATCTCTGTCAGTCTGAAGTTCCAACTGGACCATGTTCTGGAACAGTGCATATAACTTTTTCCTCATCCTCAGGGATGGTCTGGCTAAGACTTTGGTTGGCCACATGGGCCTGGGGCAGTAGCTATGTCCATAGTCAGCTCACCCAGGAGACAGGGACATCTGTGTTTCCGGAGGCCCTGGGGACTGAGAGGATTGAAGCTTGTCAGCCGTTGGCCTGCATGAACCCTGTGAAATGATACAATGCAGCGCTTGTATTGCTGGAGTGCTCTCCTGAGGCAGGAACTCAAAGACAGGTGTTTATAATCTCGAGGCCACCTGGTCTCTTTAGTCAGCCTGCATGGCTTTCCCTGAGCACTGACTTCAGAGCTGGGTAGCTAAGAAATTAAAGCGAAGAGGCCTGTCTGTGGAGAAGAAACCTGTGTGTGTAATCTAGGAAGGCTCCTGAAGTATGTTACAGGCTTACCGTTAACTGCCTGATTTAGGCTCTGAAGTAACCATCACCTAATGGTGGCTAGAGTGCTCTCCTAGTTGCTTTATGTTGTGATAAGAAAGGGTTTATCTCATCTTTCATGGTTGAGGAAAGAGGGAAGGAAGCTGGGGCAGAAACTGAAGCAGAAGCTGAGGACGGCTGCTAACTGGCTTGTTCCTAGGCTTACATTCAGCTGCCTTTCTTCCTCAGTCCAGACCCAGGTGCCTGGGGGCGCTTCCCACAGTGGGCTGGGCCTTTCTCTCCACCAGCTAGCAACAGAGAAAACAGAGCACAGGCATGCCCACAGGCCAATCTGAGGGAGCCCATCCCTCAGCTCAGGTTTCCTCTTCCCAGGTGTGTTAGCCATTATGCCACATCATGTTGAACACCTTTAATTGTGCGTTTAAATGCACACGTGTTCATATGCTGAACTCTGAGCATCAAAACATAAGCAGCTATTGAAATGTATGAGTGTCTTAATAATACATGGGTTACCGAGAGGGGGGAAGATATTAACTCGGGTTTATGCTTAAGTTCCGGGTAAATATCGATTATCTTTTGCTTGTTTCAACCTTTGCTGCTGCTGCTGCTGCTGTTATCTCAGTGGCCTGCACTGAAGAACTGCAATCTTGGAAATTTCTTAACAGAAACAGAAGTGAGTAAAGTCAAAGCTGTAACAGTTAACACCCTGGGTGGTGCGGTGGGATAGGATAGCAATTTTCCTTGGATGTTTTGTGCTCTTAGAATATGCATGTGTGTGTTTCTCACATGAAAACTTTTAAAAGTGCCTGTAAAGTATGCGTACACACAACTGCTATTTTTGATACATAATATCTCTCATAAAAATATGGACGGGAAGTGAGTTTCTGCTTCGGCAGCTCTGTGAAACCTCTCCTCGTTCTTCAGGCACACAGTTCCCAGCTGCCGGGGAGACGAGGCCAAGGGGAAGAGTCGCTGCTGGTACGAAGCTGCTCTTCACGATGGGAACCCGATTATTGTTTATCTTCATGGCAGTGCACAGCACAGGTCAGCACCTCTGCTTGGAGTATATGTCTGTCTGTCTGTGTGTCTGTCTATCTATCTATCTATCTATCTATCTATCTATCTATCTATCTATGTGTCTGTCTGTCCATCCATCTATCTATCTATCTATCTATCTATCTATCTATCTATCTATCTATCTATGTGTCTGTCCATCCATCCATCTATCTATTATCTATCTATCTATCTATCTATCTATCTATCTATCTATCTATCTATCTATGTGTCCGTCTATCCATCTATCTATCTATGTGTCCGTCCATCCATCCATCCATCCATCTATCAATCATCTATCTATCTATCTATCTATCTATCTATCTATCTATCCATCTATCTATCTCTTTGAGAGATTAAGAACATTCCTAAGCCATGGGAGAGTGAAGGGAGTTTTCGACTGCAGACATGCCTCATCTATTTCTATTCTGTTGTTGGAATGTGAAGGTATTCTGCAAACACACTCTCTTTAAACAAGCAGTCTGAGTGTAGAATGACGTGGAACTATTTCTGAAAGGGAGGGAATAGTAATTCTTCCAAAATGGATATCTCCATTCCAGTGAAGCCACTGGGTTCTTTACTCCTCAAGATTATTCAAGATGATGGCTTACATCAAAATGGAATTAATTTTTTTTTTTAAAACTAAGACAGGACTAGAACTAGTCCTGGAAGGAGGAGAGGGGTCTCCCGTGTGCGCTTGACAGGAAGAGCCATCACAGAGGACTTGCCAGCACCGTGGCTTTGCACAAACGGCACTGGGACCTCAGATTCTTGTGCGAGGAATATCTGCCCAGCCACTCTCCCCACAGCCTCAGACTGGAGCAGCTCTTACTTTTAGTCCTTGTAGCTAGGAATAATTGTTTCCAAATGGCTTCCTGCAGTCCTCCTCACGTGGCCTGTAAAAGCTTTCCCTGCATTCCTCTGGATATATGCATGGCTCTCTGTGCCACATGCATTCCTATTGTAACGACTGCAAGTTCCAAACAGTCTCCGAATACTGCATGGATCGACAAACCCATGAATGACTGGAAAACGTTTAGGAATGCATTAAAGAGCAAACAAAGAGCAATTTCCACATTGATGGGCTCTTCTAGAAACTGACAGTGGAGAGTCCTTAGTTAACATGAATCCCATTCACCAGAATCCTGATGTCTGGGAGAAGCCACCTGGAACTCTGACCAACGAAACTGGGGACGCTGATAAATTCCACTCTAACATAGTCATGCCTCAGTCCAGTGTCTGTGGTCCCTGCCTGGCATTGTCACAGAGCTGGCCTCCCTGAAGCCTGTTGTCCTTTGATGTGTTGTCAAAGCCTTCCCTGGCCCAGATGACTATCAGTTGGGGACAGCAGGACTACTCTGCCTAGGGGAGGGGCCGTATAGGGTAAACCCACAGTCTCCCTCACACGCCTGGGAGGAGGGGCTGGCACACTTCAAACCAAGTGACAGGGTCAGGAACCTGCCCTTTGGCTAGCTCGCCTGTGCCTCTTGTCTGTCATTTTCTGTCAGGTGATGGCTTTCTCAGGCATCGCTCTGTCTGTTTTAGAATCACATTCCCTGAGATTTTTCGGTGAAACCAAACATGGTCAGCCTTGTTTAACGTCGCTCTGATTTATGAAGTTGGACAGTGTTACAGTAGGTCTATTTAAAGGATCAGTAGACCACACTGCCATGCCCGTACCTCTGTGTGAACCTGAAATTGTCCTCAGTTGACCCAAACTGATGGCCCACGCCCTCCTCAGACTCCACCCTGAAGTCCAAGCTTCCTGTCACCGATGAGCTCACAGTACTGAAGACTCAGCACCGTTCCTCAAACAGGAAGTAGCAAGGGATCTTGTCAATGCACCAAAATCAGTGTGCTTAGGCTTCAGATCGATGGGGGAATCCAGCAAAGTCGTACATAAAATTTGAAGTGTGGTTCCATTTTTGTTTCCAGGAAATGGGTTTACAGCTTTAACTAGATGTTCCAGCGTTCCATGGATCACTAACATTGAGCGATTTTGTTTCTAAGGCCTAAGGTGTTTGTTTGTTTGCTTTAAGGGATTTTCTGCCTTTGGGTTAAGTCTCTGTCTTCTATTGTTAAGGTGAGGGTAGATGCTGTCATTTTGGGGGGAGTGTTTGTAGTTGCAAAGGCAACTCTCTGTCTTTCATTTCTTCTTGTACTTTGTGACAGAGATAGTGGGGTTCAGGAAACCCTAATTGAGTGTAGGTGACCTCATCTCAACCTCCGGTTCCGAAGTCGCTCTTTCCAAGCTCTCCTTTAGCTTACAAGAAAACACCTAGAGGTAAGCTCTGTGGCACAGACCCTGGAGGAGATGGGTTGAGGCACTTCAAAAATGCTCATGTTGGGAAGCCCTGGAAAGGCAAGGGGTGGGGCTCAGTCATCTGCCGTGACATCGGCAAGCTGGCCTTGCCACTTAGAAGCATTTCTTTTTCTCCTGGTTATTTATTTCTCTTAACTAATGAGAGAAAGAGAGAGGGAGAGAGAGAGAAAGGAAGGAAAGAAAGATGGAAGGAGGAAGGAAGGAAGGAAGGAAGGAAGGAAGAAAGGAAGAGAGAGAGAACGACAAATGTTAGGCCAGGTATGATGGTGCATGCCTTTAATACCAGCACTTGGGAGGCAGAGGTAGACAGATCTCTGAGAGCTTGAGGCCAGCCAGGGCTGCACAGTGAAACCATGTCTCAAACAGCAATAATGACAACAGAACAAACAAAAATCTAAAATAGGAAAGAAAAGGGAGAAAGTATGAGCAGGATCAGATCAAGCCCGAGAGTGACTTTTATTGAATTTGCCATACTACGTCCTAATTCTTTTACTTTTTCCCCTCCGTCTTTCTCCTCTACAGGGCAGCTCGTCACAGAATTAAGCTGGCAAAGGTATGTCTGAGAGGCCACAGAGAGATCTGTCTGGGAGAGAGAGGTGGGGGAGGAAGAGGGAGAAAGAGAGGGCGGAGGAGAGGGAGAGGGGGAGAGAGAGAGAGAGAGAGAGAGAGAGAGAAACACATGGAATAACTCTGGGCCTCAAAACTCTTATGAATTTGACCTCATTTCCACAATTTTTAGAGCCTGTCTGGACAGGTGATTGATTTAAAACAAAAATCTATATTTATTAAATCATTTTTTCCTTCCTTTATTTTCTCTGTCTCTCTGACTCTGTCTCTCTCCTTTTCCCCCTTCCCCCTGCCACTTCCCTAATCTAGTACTTTTATTTGTATTCATTCTCCACTGGTCTTTTTTCTCTTTCATATAAAATCTTTGATACTATAGTTGTACGTATATATAAATCTATATTCCATACTTTAACCTTGTTTTATAAACATTTTTCATTATCTTGTTTTCCCATTTATTTATTTATTTATTTATTTATTTATTTATTTATTTATTTATTTATATTTGAAATGGGGTCTCATTTGGTAACCCTGTCTGGCCTGGAATTTGCTATATAGACCAGGCTGACCTTGGGCTCCGGCTTGCCTTTGCCTCCCACATCCTGCATTTAGGCGAGCATCACACACATAGCTTTATTTTCCATGTTTTCACATAGTGGTTGCAATTACTAATTTAGAGGCTATCTACCTTTCTCAATTTGTTAAAAAATAACTTGTAACTCTTCCACTGATGTTTTAATAAAGTTTCACTTTTTTCCTTGGATTTACGTTAAAAAAAAAGTATAGCTGCAGAAAACTTAGGGTACCTATTTTTTTTTCTCATGTTGTTTATTTTCCGAGGAGGGTGAGAGTTGTTACTGTGTTTGTGGGGTAGCTACTCCGGGCCATTCCTCCTCCGCTTCCCTGCTGCTACTGTGTGTGTCCCAGCTTCCTGGAGGTAATGTGACCTGGCTCAACCTGAAAGTTCCAGTTTCTTTCTTTCTTGTAGTTTGATCTGAAAGTTGAAGATTTCTGGTGAGCCTTAGCCACGCACATCTGGGCAGTAAGAAGCCACAGGACATAGAGGCAGGCAGGCCCAGGCAGGCTTGGGAGGGATTCTTGGCTCTGCTCATAACTAGCTCTGTGAACAACTTCTAACTAGTTACTATGACTCTTCACTTCAGTTTCTTTGTCTACAAAAATACATCTTTAAGAAGATCTCTTCTGGGGCTGGGGGAATGGCTCGGCCGCTAAGAACACTGGCTGTTCTTCCAGAGGTTGTGAGTTCAAGTCCCAGCAACCACCTGGTGGCTCCCAGCCATCTATAATGAGATCTGACACCCTCTTCTGATGTGTAGGCACACATGCAGGCAGAACATTGTATACATAATAAATAAATAAATCTTAAAAAAAAGACAACGTGGAGGGAAAAAAAAATCTATTCTTTGTATATTGTGTTTTAACTTGTTTAAATAAGTTTACATATTCTTTCTTTTTTTTTTTTACCTACTTGACAACATTAGGCAACGATTTCATATATTTGTGTGGTGATCTCTATTTCTTTTTTTCGTTGAAAAATATCTTTTATCTGATCATAATCAAGATAAACACCTCCCCATTATAAGACTGCCTCTCCCCACAACTCTGTGTAGTGTTTCATTCTCGGAGGAATTCATTCATTCTTTCAGAGAGTGTGAGGTCTCAGGGATGAAGCCCAGGGCCTTGAGCATGCTAGGCAAGCGCTTGACCCCTGAGCCACACCTCCGGCTCTAGAAACTGCTCAAATGAAACTGTGACACGGAATCGGGCGCATAAATAAGCCCAATACCCATGTAACCCTCCAGGAACCCCGAATAACATTTACATAACTTAATGTCTAACTAGCAGGCTAAGGTTGTACAGCTTGTTAGTGGCAGAGCCCGGATGTAAGCGACCCGGGCTGGTTTCCATCTTTCCCACAGACTTTCATCTCTAGATTAAAAAACAAACAAACAAAAACACACACAAAAAAACCCCAGAATCTTTGTGATCCTGGGGTTCAAACCTCGGCATGAGCCTTACCAGCGAGCTGTATGTAGCCCAGCCGCTCAGAACACACCCTCCCACTACACCCAGGGACATGGATGTGTCAGAGAGGAGCCTTCTCTAACTGCTCCTTTGGTGTGTAGGTGCTGAGCGAGGGCGGCTTCCACGTCTTGTCCGTGGACTACAGAGGTAGGTGTTGAGAGCCGAGCACCGGGATGTGTCGGGCGCAGAAGGCTTTGGACGACTCGGTTTGGAGGGCGTGATACTGTCTTCGCCTCTTGTTCCTGCCAGGGTTTGGGGACTCCACGGGGACGCCCACAGAGGAGGGACTAACCACAGACGCTGTTTGTGTCTATGAATGGACCAAGGCAAGAAGTGGTAGAACTCCTGTGTGCCTCTGGGGCCATTCTCTGGGTACAGGGTAAGTGGGAGCTGAAGAGATATCTTTGGTGGGTCCTTGGAAAGGCACAGCCAACAGTGGAAGGGAAGCCAAACTGGGAGACCTCCGTTCTTTGTTCTCTCTCTCACCCCAGCAATGGTCAGAGAGCCTGCCCCGTCAGCATGCCTGCTTGTAACACAGTAGCAAGTCCCTTAAACTCCCTGCATCACTGTTGACACTGGCGTCTATCCTGGAATAATTTGTGAGAGCGTTAAAGAATCAGATACTTAAATTAGGCTCTGTGGCATCCCTTGATGCCTGGGCACGATTACGTGTCCGTCTGGATTTTCTAGGGAGAGTCCAGAGCTTTTCATTCGTCGCTGGTCCTGGGTTGTGGAGACCACGGTGTCCACTGTTACTCATGCTCACTGTCATTGTTTTACAGAGTCGCAACAAATGCTGCCAGGGTGTTAGAGGCGAAAGGTAATGGAAACTTCTAAAATGGAAGGTGTTTGTTTGGCTTGAGGTAGAGAAACATAAAGTCAGAAGGTCCTAGAAACTTGGTGAACACACTGACCACAGAGTCCCCTCCCCTGTTCCAGGCGCCCCGATTTTGAAGGAGTTTTAGCAGTGTGACTGCTGCTCTTCTGGGCTGTGAAATTAAGAATAAACAGTAAGAAAAGAACTAAAAATTACTTGGTATTGGGAGAACACACCTATAATCCCACTGCTGAGGAGGCTGAGGCAGAAAGATCTTGAGATTGAGGTAGCCTGAGCTATACAGCAAGTCTTAGTCTCAAAGAGTCCTTTTTCTAAACCACGTAAAAACACTGCCCTCTGGAGCCCATAATTTTCATGTCAGTGATTGTCACAGAGCTTGTGTAGAGTGTATCAGAGTCAGCTTACTTTCTTGCTTTTCTAGCTGGCGTTATGAATTTAGAATCCCTCTTTTTAGGAGCAGACCATTTGTTAAAAAAATTGTTTACTCCATGTATAGAAGAAAAAAAAACACGCCAATACCGCTATGAAAATAAAATTTAAAAAAATCCCAAGACCAATTGCTTGTGGTTTTGTTTCGTTTGGCAGTTGCTCACTGATCCTAACTGCTGTTTGTCTACTTTGACTGAAAAACATGTAAGCTTTCTCTCTGCGTGTGTCTCTGTGTTTCTGTGTTTGTCTGTCTGTTGTCTGTCTATCTCTATGCCTGAGGATAAATATCCTGTGTGTTTACCCTAACACTTTAACAGTTCTCCTTCCTCTAGGGGACAGTGAAGCTGTCTAAGTGGTGTCTAATTCCATGTTTCTCTCTTCTTCCTCTTCGCCACCCCTGACTTCTGGCAACTGTGGAGACTTAACAGTTTGCCTAACTTGTTGTTTTTCTCTCAGAATCCAGTAAAAATGTCATTGGACTTGAGGGTTTTTGTTTGCTTGCTTGTTTTGTTTTGTTTTTGAGACAAGGTTTCTCTGTGTAGCCCTGGCTGTCCAGGAACTTGCTTTGTAGAGCAGGCTGGCCTTGAACTCACAGAGCTCTGCCTGCCTCTGCCTCCTGAGTGCTGGGATTAAAGGCGTGTGCCAGGGCGGCAAACCCAGTGCCTCACCCATGGTAGGCAATTGCACCACCACTGAGACCACAGCCTGGTCTCTTCATAGACCTAGTTATTTTTTATTAAGCGATAGCAATCGCTTATGGAAAGTGATAGGTTGAGAACTTGGGGTGATGCTCTCTTCTTCCAGGAATACTCTACTTTTCTCCTTCTAGGCCTTTTGGGTGGGGATAAAGTCACCATGGATAAAGACATCAATCAGATGTTAAGTTGTTTTGAAGCTGGACTCGGCCTTTATCGGAGCTGCTTTGTAGCTAACGCACTGTTTTTCCTAAAATGAAGTCCTTCGAGGTCACAGCCAAAACTCAGAGAAATGGTCTGGAGTCTCCCCTCCTCCTTGTCATACCCTGAACATGTAGTAATCGTGTATGTGCGTGTGTGGTGGGTGTATGTATGTGTGTGCATGTCTCTGTGCATACCTCTGTCTGCGTGTGTGTGTATATTCTTGGGTCTCAAAAGACAAGGTGAATGCTTCCTGATGAACATGTGAGGTTGACCTCTGGCCTCCATGCTTGTATATATATGTGCACACACGTGAGCATGTATGGGTGGATGTTTGTGCAGATACACACACACACACACACACACACACACACACACACACACACGTTCTTATCCCTACCCCAAGACTGTCCCCCAGGTACAGTGTGGGGCTATAGGGTGTATATATTAAAATACTACACAAATGGTTTTGATGCAGTCAGTTTATCTACAAGACCCTGAGGACCCCTTATCGAGGGAGGGTGGTACTTTGGTATTTGGGGAGGGGAGTTACTCATTTTTAAAAAGCTGTTTTTATTTTCTAGGATGCCCAGTTGATGCCATTGTCTTACAAGCTCCATTCACCAACATGTGGGTGGCGAGTATCAACTATCCTCTGCTAAAGGTGAGGCTCCCATCCCACCCGCCCTGGGTAGATGTGCTGCGCAGGCTGTTGCCAAACCCAGGCGTTTATGAGTACGGCTCCGTTCTTTTAATGAGCTCCATGTGTTCCAGAGGTGTTCTAGCCTTGGCCAGTTGACTACTGAAGGCTCAAGTGTCTTAACAGACCGAGGTGCTGACTAAGTGAAAGATTTTCTCCCCCAAATTAACTGTATATATTTTGTATTTTTTTAGCTCATGTGTCACTGAAGTGAGCACACAGTTTTATAATTGTTAAACTCACTGGATGTAGCTTTACAATGGTAATTCCTCATTTTAAATTGCAAATAAGAGTTTGTACGTTTCGGCTCTATGAATGCCAGCCGTCTCTTACATTACTTTATCATAAAGAAGATTCTAGAGAAAATGCTCTTACATGGTACTTCAGATACAGACAACAGTCTTCTCAGGAAAGTAAAATATAAATATGGGTCCAAAAAAATCTTCTGTGCACATTATCCTATTGCTAGTACTGTTATTAGTCCTATTAATCTTACTGTTTTGGGATAGTTTTTAGTTCGACTGCACCTGAGGGCACACTTGTAACACAGTCTGGCTTCGAACCAGCATCAGTCCTCTTGTCTGAAGCTTCCGGATTTCTGGGATTACAGCACGAGCCACTGCACCTGACCATGACCCTGATTTTACACTCTTAGTCCAGGCCCAATTTTCAATTGTTTATAGTCACACACTCAGACGGAGTGTGAGCAAGTGAGGGCTTGGCAGAGGAGTTTGAGGAAAAGGCAGCGGTTTTAGAGGAGATGCAGGCACACGTTGTAAACTTTTCCACGCTGTAAGGCATCGTAGGGATGTTTTCATCTGCTTATTTCTGAAATGTTTGGTACCACAGGCCACAGCAGAATACCCTGAAGCTTGCTGAAGTGGTTTCACGGGAAGGCCGCCACAGCCATGTCTTTATTTGCAGTGGTGCTATCTGTATGTGCGTCTCTAAAAGGTAGTTTTCTTTGAGCTTCTCCGTATAAAAGTATAATTACACAGGTTACATTCTAGTTATTTTTCTCACCCAACATTCCACTTAGGCGGTTTTATTCTGGATGTGTAACACTGTAGCTTGGTCATTTCCATTGTTATATGGTATTCAGTTATAAGGCACATTCCACTATCAATAGGTCCATCCTATTACTTATAGACATTCACATCGCTCGGTTTGAGGTGATTCAGAACATTGTTATTGTGTATATTCTCTCTCTCTCTCTCTCTGTGCATTGGGACTTGAACTTACAGTCTCAGGCGTGGTAGGCAAATGCTCTGCCACCAAGCTATGTCCCTCAGTGTGTGTTCTTATACTTGTATTCTATTTTTTCTTCGTCTGTGTGAGTATATGACAAGAACAAGAGACATGTTCTGCTTGTACATGTCTATGTACCATGTGCACGCAGAACCTGCAGAGGTCAGAAGAAGGCGTTTGATTCCCTGGAACTGGGGTCACAAATGGCTGTGAGCTGCCATGTGGGTGCTGAGACTCGGAAACTGGAAGGGCAGCCAGCGCCCTTACCCGCTGAGTCATTCTGTCCAGCTTTCTACTGTGGTCTGCTGATGTGCAAACCTGTCACTGGGTGGGCCCGAGGCCTGAATTACTGCTTGTAAGATCCTGCTGTGGCCCTCACACTGCTCTGTGTTTTTCAAAAGGGATTTTACCAGCCTACTTCACCAAGCGTGTGAGAATCGTAATTGTATCCCAGGCTTGCCCTGGTGTTTGCATTTTTCTGGCAAGTAACAAGATTAGGCATTGCTGTGTGTTTATCAGCCATTTGGATATCATCTCTTACGAACGTGTTCACATCTTTCTCCCACTTTTGAATTGAGCTGTATTTTACTCGTGGACCTTCTTCGTAGATGCTAGCATGAGTCATTAGCAAATTGTGTTGCAGATGGATTACAGAACTTTGCCCGGCCCCTTCCCTCTGTCACTGGCTTGTCGCTGTGACGCACTGTTCCTATACTTAATGTGGAACACTTCGCCAGTTTTATTTTTGAAGTTCGTGATTTTGTGTTTCGTATTTTTTTAAAAAAATCTGCTTACCCAAGTTTATGCAGGTGTTTTTCTAGAAACCGTTTGATCTTTTATGTTCAAAGCCAGAACTCACAGGTCTGGATGCTTGTGTGAGGAGAGGCATCCACGGGCCCAGGACCCCTTAGAAAATGAACTTGCTCCTTCTGCAGCAGTGCCAGTGTCTACATCTACTGGGGTGTGTGTACATTGGCACAGTTGGTAGAGTCTCATTTCTCCTCATTGTCCACTCTCTTGTGACTGTCACAGCATTTTAATCACTCTAGTATATGACATATCTTCATGCTTTGCTCTACACATTCCTCTTTTTTCTCCGTGGTTGACATTGCCTGCGGTATTCTTAATTTACTTTTTTTTTCCTTTTTAATTTTTATTTCATGTTTATGGATGCTTTGCCTGCATGTCTGTAAACCACATGCATGCTGTACCTAAGGAGGGCAGAAGAGGGCGCCAGGGTCGCTGGAGTTACGGGTTGTTGTGAGCCGCCATGAGGACGCAAGGAACCGAACCTGGGTCCTTTTGCAAGAGCAACAAGTGCTCTTTGAGCCATTTCTCAAGTTTTGCCGTGGTTTTTCTCCCCTGCTCCTCCCCCCTCTTTTTTTCCAAGATAGGGTTTTTCTGTGTAGCCCTGGCTGTCCTGGAACTCACTTTGTAGACCAGGCTGGCCTCAAACTTAGAGAGATCCACCTGCCTCTGCCTCCCAACGCTGGGATTAAAGGCATCTGCCACCACTGCTGCCTGTTGACTTGGCTATTCTTGTTTGTTTGTTTGTTTGTTTTATGTTTCTGTTTTTCAAGAGAGGGTTTCTCTGTGTAGCCTTGGCTGTCCTGAACTCACTTTGTAAGACCAGGGTGACCTCTAACTCATCTGCCTACCTTTGCTTCCCTGAGTGCTGGGATTACAGGTGTGTGCTACCACGCTCAGCTGCCTTGGCTATTCTTAACCCTTTGTATATTTTCATATATACATATTTTGGAATGCTCTTGCCAAGAACAGATTCTGGAATGTTGATTGGGATTTCATTGGATCTATTGTTCTGTTTGGGGAAGCTGATACCTTTCTAATTCTGATGATACCTGAGCATTCTACTGCCTTTTGTTTACTTTCACATTTATGCTTGCTTGCTTCTGTATCGTTTAGGTTTCTTCAGTTTTAGCCCTCTAACACGCTATCTGAGAAGCTAGCCCAAGGCAGGGACTTTGTGTGTGCCTGACTGTGGGAGCACACTGAGGAAGGCCCCGCAAGTGAATGGGACAGCAGGAAAAGGAAAAGGGAAGAGCAGGCCGCAGGAAGAGTCAAGCTCCAAGCGAGCCCCAGGGATGCTAGGCTTTAAGACATGTTGTTTCTGCTGTCCTCCGTGGTAGAGAATGGAGGAAGGACAGAAACCATGGCCTCTGTCTCCCAAGACAAGAGGAAGCATCTGTGAGTCAGAGGCAGCCTACAAGCGTAGCAAAAGGCAGTCGATTTTGTCAAGTTTTCTATCATCTGACCGAATGCCTTCTGTTCCCTTAATTTCCATCTTTACCTTTATCTTCCCTTGCTGGTCTCTTCCCAGCACTTTGGGTCAGAGCAAGTATATCATTATTTTTCTTGTATTTTTTTTCATATTTATTTGAAAATTTCTTGAGATAGTACTACTTATTTTATTTTATTTTATTTTATTTTATTTTATTTTATTTTATTTTATTTTATTTTATTTTATTTTATTTTTTGAGACAAGGTTTCTCTGGGCATGCCTGGCTGTCCTGTCCTGGCATGTTCTCTGTCAACCAAGCTGGTCTCCATCTCACAGAGGTCCGGCCAGCCTCTACCTCCTGCATGCTGGATTAAGGGTGTACACCACGATGCCCAGCATCATCTAATAATTTACTTGGGTGACTATTTTCTAATTTATGCATCAGTGTATAGTCTACCTAAGCCATACTTCTGAATCCCACAACTTTTGAAATTTGTTTTCATCGTCAGCTAGTTCAAGAGTTGGCGAGGTGGCCCAGTGTGTAAGGACATTCACTGCCAAGCCTGATGTACTATTTACTTTTTTATTGTGAATAAAAATATGACCAAGGCAACTTATTAAAAAAAAAAAAAGAGTTTGCCTGGGCTTACAGCTTCAGAAGGTTAGGGTTATGATGGTGAAGTGAAGTTATGTGGCAGGTAGATGGAGCAGCTGCCGAGAGCTCGCATCCCCATCACAGGCAGGAGGCAGAGAGCACAGTGGGAATGGCGTGGGTCTTTCGAAGCCTCAAAACCTGTCCCCAGTGACAAAGCTCTTTCAATAAGACCACCCCTCCTAATCCTTCCCAAACAATTCCACCATGGGGGGGGGGATCAAACATTTAAATATATGAGACTGTGGAAGACAGTCTCCTTAAACCGGCTATGTCTGGTGACCTAAATTAATCCCTGGAAGAGATGGAGAGAACCTACGCTCACAAGTTATCCTCTGATGTCCACATTTGCCCCGTGGCATGAAAGCACACGCATGTGCGTGCACACACACATATAGATACTATGTATATGCAATAAATAAATATTTAAATTGTTGTACACTTAATTATCATTTAGTTAAAATCTCTTATAATATCACCATGATTTCTTTTTGACCATATAGGAGAAGTAGTAGTATTTTTTTGTAACCCCTATTAGTTTTGGGAAATTATTATTAGGTGTGTCATTGACTCCTTCCTCAACTCTATCATGATCTAGGTGTAGGCTGCTGTCTTAGCTGGGGTCTCTATGGCTGTCATAAAATACCATGGCCAAAAGCAGCTCAGGGAGGAAAGGGCTTATTTTGTCCATGCTTGTACTCCTCCACTGAGGGAAGTCAGGGCAGGAACTCAAGGCAGGAACCTGGAAGCAGGAGCTGAAACAGAGACCATGGAGGAAAGATCGGCATTCAAAGTGCTTATGTTTTATGCTCAGTGGGTGTGACTTTTGCACGTTGGTACGGTTTAAAATTGCAGACGAGGAGCCTTCTGATGTGATAGGTGCTCCACAGCTTAGAAGTTTACTCTCCCAGGTATTTCCCAGTCTTTAAGAACCCTGGCTCTCACGTCTGCCTGCCCAGGTTTAAATTTCTGAATTATCACTCAACAGCTGTTTGTTTGTTTGTTTTTCTTTAATGCTCTAGTGGCTTCATCTATAAACTAGGATAAGAAAAGATTATTCAGATTTGCTGTGACAGACAGACAGACAGACAGAAAGCAACTACAGTTGTGCTTGCGTAATACACACTCAGTAGGCCAGCGCTGAGGTACCATATCAACATGAGGTAAGACCCTGATCGTTACTGCTGAGTAAGACACACGAGTCGTGACACAGGTGGACGTGGACAGGACCACAGGTCTTCCACCTCATGCTCTGCTTGGACAGAGAGGACATGATGGAAGCCAGAAGTGACCTCAGAGAGTTGGTCCATCTTGTAAGCTCAGATGGTGTAAGTGATGAGCATGGACAATGGGTTCAGACATATTAGGGTTCAAACCTAGCCTCTGCCATTAGTCCTGTATGGCTCCACCCTCCTCCCCTCCACCGGGCCCTGGCATCACCTAAGCTGTTCTTACCTCTGAGTATCCCACTAGGAAAAAAAAAAATAATGTGGTTGACAATGCCCAATGCACAGGATTCTACAAAAAACAAACAAAACAAAACAAACAAAACAAACAAATCCAAATAAGACACAGCCTGGGAAGTACCTAGCTGCCAGGATCCCAAACAATACCTGTTCCTGTCCCCACTCATTCTGTTTCAGAGTGGACTAAAAAGAACATGAAAGAAACGGGAAGGCAGGAAGATCAACTAAGAGCCTGCCTCTGTGGTCTGGTCTGGGCAGAACCATATGACCTCTTAGTGTCAAGAAGCCACCTCCACTGGTAGGGAGTGAGGAAAGCTGGGAGGAGGCTGGCTTGGGTCTGCTTTCTTCTTCCCTCTTTAGAACCCGAGATGAATCGCTGAAGGGTTTCTCTTATTGATTTTTTTCCATGAGTCCCGATTCCAGGAGGGAGGGGTGGGGTTAGGAGACAAAGAAGAGAAAGCAAACCTAGTAACCTCGCCCTCAGCCCTCAGCGTGGGAAGCAGAGGGAGGAGAAGGAGGAGAGGCAGCGGTAGGAGCCAGCACACTCCTGAAGGTGGCCCATCCCCCGAGAGCTGGAGGATGTGCAGGCCAGACAGACCCTGAGCCGGCAAAGCAGCGGTCCGCACCCAGAGTGTGCCTTCTTCCTGGGGCAGGCCTCCCTGCCCTGTGCCAGTTGGCAAACTAAACTCCCTATGGAGTTGTGAATCCCCTTCTAAAAGATCAGAAAAAACAACAAACATTTAAAATAATTGTAACACATAGGAAGTCACCATTCACTAGTGGCACACTTCAGGAGGCAGGTTATCGGCAGGTTAATGATTTTCTTTTTCTTTTTTAAAAATTGGGAAGCTAGGGGAGATGGTTCACTGGGTTAAAGCACCTGCTGTCGAGCTTGAGGAATGCGATCCCCAGAACCCGCATGGCTGAAGGAGACAACCAGTTTTTACACACTGCCCTCTGAACTCCATGTTCACATGGCACATGACTGTGTGCTTGTGTGGGCATGCACACACGCATGCACACACACATACATGTATACATATACATATAACACTCTACATAGATGTTAAATCTGTTTGTTTTTTAAACAGTGTGCCACTCTTGTACCTGTACTATAAGCTATTCAGAAAGCTGAGGCAGGAAGATCAAGAGTTCAAAACCAGCCTGACATGACTGTGAGTTTTCATCTAAAAAAAAAACCCAAAAACTGTGAAGTTTGCTGGGGTTGGCTGGCCTATTTTGTGCCCATTTCTGTCCCTTTGCAATGTCCCGCTCACCACGCTGGGTCCTTCCACCTTCCCCTCAAAGCAGGAGAACCGTGTGAGACTCCGCCAATCTTTCCTTTGTGAAAATCCATTCTAGGAATGAAACCTTGAAAATCAGGTCCGCTGAGGAAAAATGATGAACTGTTTAAGGTCCACCCAGGGACATTGGCACAAAAAGATCCATCCCACCATTAGCAAATATTTATTGAACATCTATTACATACCAGGAGGCCTTCTAGATCTTGAGAGTAACAGCAGAAACGAGAAATGTCTTGCACACCACACCCCCACCCCAGACCAGTGATGAAATTATATCCTTGCAGAAGAAATAGAAGACAGGACCCAATAAAAGAAAGGGGTAACACCATATCATGGGGAATGTTGAAAGTAATAAATACTTCATAGCTGGCTACAAAAAACTTCCACAAAATTGTCCTGAAAACATACATACTAGTAGCATACAGACCAAACAGATTATATTTAGGAACATATAAATAGTATATATTTGTACATGTATATGTATACATATACATATACATATAGGCATGGAACAACGATTAGTGAAAAAAAGTAGCGATGAATTTGAAGAAGAATGGAAGGGGTGGATTTATAGGAGAGTTTGGGAGGGGGAGAAAAGGGAAACTAGAAATGTTTTTAATTAAGTTATAGTCTCAAAAATTAGAAAAAAAATGTAAAAGGAAACAAAGTGTGAAGTCAGCTGAGACCTACTGAGGCAAAAATCCAGAGGTCCATGGCTGCGAGAAAGGCAAAAGTAAGGATGCTGTTTTGATGAAGTCAGCCAGCAAGCGACAAAAGGCTGGGAACAGAGGCAGCCACCCACGTCTGCAGGGCTCCAAAGGCCAAGGGGCTATGTTTGGCTTAATTCAAGCATCCTTGGAGGGTGTTAAGGGAACCAGGGCTAGGATCTGACTTATGGGAGAGGAGGGAGGGAGCAAGGAGCTGCGTCCGGCCAAAGGTAGAGAGTGGCATGGGCTGGAGACAATGGAGATGGAGGGCAAAGATTAGATTGGGGGTGCAGGAAGATGGGAGGTGGGTGCAGTGGTGTGCAGGGCTCCTGTCCCCTGCCCCATGTTTTCAGTTAAAACAGAAGCTTTTCGGGCTTATGGACTAATTTATGTGATGACAGGCAGACTGAGCTCCTACACGACTTGCCACAGACTGTCATTAGAGGGGAAATTAAGCATGTGTACGACAACTGGTGCATTGGGGTCCTGCGGCCATTGTCAAACCAGAAATGTTTTAAAGCATTGTGAAAACAAACCACTTCCAACCATTTAGAGTGTTCAAATCCTCTCAAACCAATTATCTGAGCATCAGATCCTCTCACCAGAATGGACTAATCTGAGCGCTGCTCCCTAAATAAACTGGTTAAATCTGCTTGCGTTGTATTTTGAATGTTACTCTTCCCTTATGGAGGAGTAAGAGCCTGGCTGTCACGTGCATTTGAAACGAAGCCATATAGGAAGATACAGCCAAGTGTTAACAATGGTTATTTTTGTGGTAGAACTGATGCGTGTCTTGTTTTTCTGCTCATTTCTCGTTTTCCCTCCAAATTTTTTAATTACAGAAACTACTTTTGTTGTTGTTAATAAATAAACGAATAAAATCTTTAACAACAGTGTTCTGCCTGCATGTACACCTGCACACCAGAAGAGGGCACCAGACCTCACTCTAGATGGTTGTGAGCCACCATGTGGTTGCTGGGAATTGAACTCAAGACCATTGGAAGAGCAGCTAGTGTTCTTGTCCTCTGAACCATCTCTCTAGGAACTGCTTTTGAAGATCCCAAGGTTTTTTATTTTATTTTTAAGTTTAGTGTAGGGAGTGGCTGTTCCATTGCTGCTTGGAGCTGATGTAGTGAGAGGCATGTCCGCTTGGGAAAGATGTTCTGAGACCATGTAACCATGTATTCTAGACAGCCATGGGACAAGAAGTAACATCTTTGGTTTTTCTTTTTTCAAAAATAGATTTACCGGAAGCTTCCAAGATGTTTGAGAACACTTATGGATGCCCTTAAAGAAGACAAAATAGTCTTCCCTAGTGACGAAAAGTAAGCCAGCCAAGATGCTTGCTCTTGCTCCTGAGTAACTGTCATGGTATACTAGTTGAGAGCTCGGGGGATAGGCCTTACCTCTCTCTGGATTTCAGGCTAGTCTTGGAGATGGGCACTAGATTTGGAGGTGGGTTTCTACACATTTCAGAATCTGCTCTTCTCCTTAGATCTGAGTCTGTGCTTTCTCCAATCCAGTATGTTCTCTGACATCATAAAGACGCATCTTTATAGACCGTGTGAAAGGCTGCTGGGGTCTAGCCTAGCCATCTATGGGGGGACTCCTGACTGCTAGGTCTTATTCCCCATGTGGTTCAAACCCATATCATACAAGTGAGCTGACCCAGAAATAGATACAATGATCAGAAATAATTTAAGAATGCTTCCAAATAGGCAAATATCTCCCCCCCCCCCCCCCCAATTTCAGCCCTCAAGGAGAGCTAGCCCTCTGAGCAGTTGGAGGGACAGGGCAGTACCGGAGTAGGCCCTGAGAGTGGAAGGCTTTTTGCATGCCCGTGACCTTTTGTTGCCGAACTGGGCTAACCAGGCAAATAATCGCACCTGGCATTGTGGGCCCACTCTCTAATTACGGGGAGAAGTAAAGAAATGGCTACAAGAAGGTCCCAGATTCTCTCTGGTAGTTTCATAATTTTAGTCTTATCTTGTAATCTTTAAAGATTTATTTTAATTTTATGTGTGTGGGTACTTTGTCTGGGCGCCATGTCTGTTCAGTGCCCAAGGAGGCCAAAACAGGGTGTCAGATCCCCTGGGCCTGGAGTTGTGGCTGTGAGCTGCCACAGAGGTCGACCTGAAAGACAGCCAGTGCTCTTAACCACTGGGCCATCTAAAATGCTTCAAAGGTCAGGACTACTAGTGCCACACAGATCTGCTATTTGAGTGTGTATTTTCTTCAGCATTATCAAACTGCAGCAGAAGTGAACTAATTCAGTTCAGTTGTCTGAGCAGATGAAACAGAGGGAGGGGCCCGGGGATGGGGATAAAAGGGTTCCCAGGTGAAGTTTGGCACACATGAGGCTGTGACTTCTTTTGGAAGCAAGATTTTATTGATCGATCGATTGATGATTGTGCTTTGGGCAAACCCCATAACTCCATGTGTCACTAAAACTGTAACTGCGTGGGTTGAGTTCTTAAACTGGGTGTTTATCTCCCTCCTTCTCCCAGTGTGAAGTTCCTGTCCTCCCCACTTCTCATCTTGCATGGAGAAGACGACAGGACAGTGCCCCTGGAGTGTGGCAAGCAGGTAGGCCAAGGCCCTACCATTTCTTCAGCTAGGTGACCTTTGGTTAGAGCCTAGAGGTCTCTGACATTACAGGGGATCCTCTACGCCCCTCAAGAGCCATGCTTGTTCATCTGAAGAGTGAGTATCAGTGCTCTTAGCTACTTAGTTTAAAGAAGTTTTGGGGTAGGGGCAGACCTTGATGCCGCACCTAGGGTCTGTGGTTAAGTGGGACCCCCGTGGGCCCCATCTCTCATGATGTTGTCCTTTAAACTGCTGGAGTGGGCCCATAGAGATTATGTGAGCCTTTGCAGTGAGGTGTGCTCGGGGCAAGTATGTTCATTAGTATTCTCTACTAGTCACCGGCATTCTGGTCCTCAGCTGTAGAAACAGCCAACTGAGGATCTGGACGTTCCCCAGGTCTCTGACTTGATGAGAGACTCCCCAAGTTCCTACCCTGTCAGGGAAATCCCACCAGGAGACCCTGACCCTATGACCGCCTTTGACTGCTGTCTTTGCATCTCCTGCAGCTCTATGAAATAGCACATAGTGCCTACAGGAACAAAGAAAGGGTCAAAATGGTGGTCTTTCCTCCCGGCTTCCATCACAACCATCTCTGTAAAAGCCCCATGCTGCTAAGAAGCGTGAGGTGAGAACTGCTGTCGCCCACCACGACCGACCCCTGGACTGGAGGGGGGACCAGGGCAGCGCTGGTTATTCAGACCAAGCGTGAGCTGACCTAGGTTCTTTTTCTGCAGAGACTTCCTGAGCCAGCAGTGGGCGTGAGAGCTGAGAGCAGCAGCAATCTCCAGTGAAGACATGGTACAAAGGGCACAAGAGCTGTGTAGTTTCTTTACGTGAAACTGCATGGGGCTGCTTGGAGGAGCTGAGGTCCCTGTCGCTTCCAAAGGTCACCTGACACTTGAATAAAGAAAGCTGTATGGAATGTTCTTTAGTTCATCGTCGTTTGCCTTTTGAATCATGCCAGATCCTCAATGTGGACAAGAATTGAACCTGATCTGATCTCATCAATAAATGTCTGCGTGTGAAACCTGCTGGGGATATTTGTGAGTAAGGTGGCTGCTAGTGTCTGGACTCCTCTGTTGAAATTTACCCGCCAGTGTGGTGGTATCAAGAGGTGGAGGCTTTTGGAGGTGACTGGGTCTTGAGAACTGGGCTCTTAGGAATCGAATTAGGTCCCTAAAATACAGGTCCAAAAAAATCTTTCTGTTCCTTCCACTGGAAGAGGGCAGGATGAGAAGGTATCATGTAGGAACTAGAAAGTGGCTCCTGTGGGCCTCTTGATTTTGGACTTCTCCCATCTCCAGAACTTACAAACTATGTTTTTAAGTTACCTGGATTTACACCTTTTGTTAGACAGCTTGCGCAGACCGAGACAGCAGCCTGGATCTTGGACTCTGACAGTCGTGTAAGAAAGGAAAATATTTTGCCTCAGTTTATTTAAATGGTCTTAAGCAGTTCCAAGCAGTTTTCTGGCTGATTACTGTTGAGGAAAGTAATCCTAGCAGGCTACTGATTGACAACTGGAAGTAACATTTTATTTTTAGCTCTAATACAGCCATAGAATTTTTTTTTCCCCTTCCCATCCCCAGAGACACTTAACTAATTACTCAATAACAAAACAGTATCAACAAAGCTATACAAATACCCAAGCTCAATAAGAAGCTACTCATTTTTGAGTTTTTGAGAGATACTTCACTATTACTGTTCACTTCCCATTGGCGCTGATTCTGTTGCTGGACTCGTTGGACAGGGAAATCTTCAGATCCGAAGGCTCCATGTTCCAGATGTCCTTGGCATATTCCTTAATTGTCCGGTCACTGGAGAATTTCCCTGAGGCAGCTATGTTTTTGAGTACCATCATGTTCCAGGCTTTTTGCGTCTGTGGATAACATAAGCATGTACAGTCCAGGGCCTATGTGTCTGGCTAGCTTTGCCAAACATCAAGCTAAACCCACTTCATAGGGGAATGACAGGGACAAACGAGAATGATTTACAAGTGAGATTGCTCTTGACACCCAGCCAGAGAAGACTATGATTTCCTCATATTCAGAGCATATTTCTCTTAGGGATGAAAAAGTGTTTTTCCTTTTAAGAGAAACCATGACCAACAGCGTGGTGGCGGATGCTTGAAAGAAATCCCAGCCTCCAAGGGGCTAAGGCAAGAAGATCTCAAGTTCAAAACCATTCTGGGCTACATAGAGAGACCCTGTCTCTCAAGAGAGAGTAAGGGAAAGAGTGAGAGGGGGCAAGAGAGCAAGCAAGTGAGTAAGAGCAACAGCATGCACATGAAGGGGGGAGCGGGGGAGGGGAGAAATAGGACAAGGAAGAGGGACAGGGAGAGGGGAACAGAGAGAAGCCAGAGAAGGACAGGAATATGGGAGAGGGAACAGGGAGACAAAAGGGGGGAGGGGGAGGGAGAGGAAAAGGGAGAGGGACAGGGGAAAAGAGAAAGGGATATGAAGAGGGGATGGGGAGAGGAAGAAGGACAGGAGATACAAAAATAGAGAAAGAACATGTGTGTATGAGAGAGTGACACACAGAGAGAGAGGGAGAGTATCTTTGGGTAGGGATTCTCTAATTGGTCAGCATGGAAGCCATATTTCCCATGCTTTATCATAAATGGAGACAGCTAGGGCTGCAGAGATGGCTTCGTGGTTAAGAGCACTTGTCGCTGCTTTAGCAGACCTGAGTTCAGTTCCCAGCATCCCTACAGAGTAGCTCCTAACTGCCTATAACTCCATCTCCAAGGGGTCCAGCTTGTGTGTGGCTTCCAATACACACACACATAAATAAGATAAAAATAAATCTTAAAAAAAAAAATGGAATGACAACATACAAGTAAAGAAAGGGACTAATATTCAGGTCATGCAAAGAGATTTAACCTCTGACTCCAAAAGTCTGAAAGACAGTGAACATTAGCTAGCAAAGCAGTGGAAAGCTTGGCTGACCCACTTAGCTCTTCTTGTTTCTTTTGAAGGCCTATACCTCCTTAGGTTTGCTCTGAATCCCCACAACCCCTCTGGGGGTTTCGAAACTGAACTAAGGTTTTATTCTCAATCAAAAAATATTTCAAAATGTGACATTTATACACATAAAAGTATATAAAATATATTTAGCTTACAGTCCTTTTTTTTTTCTGGATCCCTGTGAGTTTATTGGAAGTTATTCAAAGTTGTTAACACATTAGGAAATTTTTAAAATAAGAACTAAACTATCATCATACCCCTGGAGCTATGCAAAAGAGAGCATGGTAGCCCACTCAGGCTTGGAGACTTCTATATAGAAGTAAAAGCAGCAACTGAAATGGATAGCAAGGATACTTGCTAGCCATGCAAGGCACATTTACTGACCTCAGCAACGCAGCTAGTGTCAGGTCACAATGTGCGCTTCCGAACACGCAGGAATGAATGAAACGCTGCTGCTCCCCCGATGGGCATTCTTTGGATTTGGGCTTAATTTTAATGGAAGACCCGCTGTGTCTAACTGTCCTTGACATCAGTCCCTGCCCTTGCTCATGCCTTCCTTTCCCATCGTCGTTGCTCTCTACTTCTCCAGGCGGCTCTTTCTACTTCTCTTCCCTCTGAGTTCCCGGGGCTGCATGGGCTGTTCTCATCCATGTTCAGGAAGCGGCCAGTGAGCCATGCAGCTTCCAGCAACGCCTCACTGTTCACAGCCATGAACTTGAACATAGGTTTACGCTCTGTTAGGAGGGTCCTCTGACTCAACCTAGGAGCTGAGGGCTGGCTGCAAAGCAGCACGAGCCTTAAGGGTAGCTCTCTTCTTTCAGTACATTTATATTCTACTGATCTGGTATCACCACAAGACTGGTCCAGGGGAGGAATTTATTTTGCAATTTTCGAAGAATGCCTGGTCAGTTCCCATCCAACTAAACTGAGGCTTGGTCTCAGAATAATCTTGGTAAGATTTTCAACTATGAGTGGAGGAGCCTGCCCACCACATGGGTATCGCTGTGGGTGAAGGGTAAGTCGTCACCTGTATTCTCAAATAGCAGCCTCGATGACTGTGTAGTTCTGGGCAAGGAACCTGGGGTTACAGGCAGCTTGCTGGAAGAGGGGCAGAGCTCAGCACAGAGGGGCCCCTCACGCCTCTGAGACAGGCCTGCTACGCAGTAGGTGATCAATGAATACAAATCACTGATGATTTTCTTTTTAAATCCGAGTATTGTAAAAGCTTACAATTCTTACTGAAATCTCAAATTCCAACCTCTGGAATGGTCCTCCCAGTGTGTCTTGTAAACTTGATCTGAACATCTGGAAAGTTCTCTCACTTGCTATCTGTCTATTTTCCCCTTGGTGGCACTGTGGGAGGGGACTGTCAAACTCAGAGGCTTATGCTTGCCAGGCAAGTACTCTACCAATCTTTGCTAGGTTTGATTAGTCAGTGGGGCCCTGTTATTTAGATATCATAAAAAGAAAACAATTAATGAACCATAGCAAACTTTTTTGTTTCATTTTGTTTTTGAGATAAGGTTTCTCTGTGTGTAGCCCTGGCTGTCTTGAAACTCGATTTGTAGACCAGACTGAACTTAAGCTCAGTAACATCCCCCTGCCTCTGCCCACCCAAGTGCTGGGACTGAAGGCATGCACCACCATGCCTGGCTCATGGCAAACTATTTAAAACCCATCACATACTCACCATATACAGCTGACTGACTTTTTCTTGACACTTGACATAGGCTTCATAGTCTGCAAAGACTTTAAATCTGTTGTTGTTTTTGGTGCGTTCAACGTTGGAAGAAAGACAGAACAGCTTCGTTAACAGACATTTCACCTTAACTGACCCTTTGCTTATTGTCAAGCATGCCTGGCTCTCCAGAAAGAATACTCACCCTTTTGTGGTTCCCCATGCGTATGCATGCGAGAGTAGAGTGTGTAAGTGGAAAGAGCGAAAGAACACAAGATGTGAGTCTAATTCTCAAGCCTTAACCATTTGTGACAAAAGCCCCGCCCCCAAGCTTATGCCAGCGAATCAGATCATGAGTCTGTGCTAAATTATGCAAGTGGGCTGCTGTTAGGAGAGATGTTTTTTGTCCCATTTTTATACATCAAATCGTCTTGTTTCGTGACTCACCTGTCGTGATTAAATAACATGTTGATGATGTCTTTGAAGAGGTCAGGTTGATTGGGAGAAAATAAGCCATGGTCTATTTGGTCAATGGCCAGCTTCAGCTCTGGAAGGGCCTCATAATATTCTTTTGCCTTGTACCTGTAGCAAAGAGTGGGTGGATGGTGAGAGAAAAGGCCCTGTTGGCGTGTGTGATGAGCAAAATGCCAGATACCTTATTTGCTGTAAAATACATACAGAAACACCAGCGTTTACAGAAAACATTATAGATTTCAACATGGGTATGGCTACAACAAAATTTTTTTTTTTTTTTGCTATATCCTAATTGATCCCCTCCCAACTGATTCATTCCTTATAATCAAAAGCATTAATAACAGTAGATACGTAAGATTTACTTTAGAGCAGACTGTGGCTCTAAACTGCATGGTGTTACGGGACCTAGCTGCTTTTGTCAAACCAGCAGTTTTATAATACATGATGCTACTAAGTGAAACTTACTTCTAAGGGTCAGAAAGTATACTTCGCGTCCTCTGAATTTCCTGGGGCTCCTTTGAGCTCTTGCTTGAACTCAGGTTAATGAACTCAACCAGATATTAAAGGAGAACAAAACGCTGCTGAGACACACCTCTCTTTACTTTCTGTCTTGTTTGGATCCATCACTCAGAGATTCTCAACCTTCCTAATGCTGCAACCCTTTAATACATTCCTTATGTTGTGGTGACCCCCAACCATAAAATTATTTTGTTGCCACTTCAGAACTGTTTTCGTTACTGTTGTGAATCATAATGTAAAACTTTTCTGGTGGTCTTAGGTGACCCCTGTGAAAAGGTAATTCAAACCCAAAGGGGTCATGATCTACAGGTTGAGAACCATTGTCTTCAATGAGCACCGTGAATGGTTTAACATGATAAAAACATCTGGTTAGACACTGCCTCATCTTTTGAACAAAGTAAAAATCCCAGACCCAGGAAGCTGGGATGACTGGCTGAGCTGCCATGGCTGGTAGCTATGGGCAACTTGTCCGCGCATCTGCTCTAAGCATCCTTTAGTTACACTGGGTTGCTGAGGCTATCTGTGGCTAGCAGGTCCTGACTTCTCACAGGAGATGCTCTGTCTCTACATCTCAGGACACCAGGTCTCAGTGGGCTGCCGCATGTGGAGTAAACCCTTGGAGATGACGTCCCTTCATGGGAGTCACCCGCTCTCTCACCCTTTCTTGTCCAAGGCGGCCACATCATCTACCCTCATGCCAAAGATGAACAGGTTCTCCTCGCCAGCTTCCTCTGCCATTTCCACATTGGCCCCATCCATAGTCCCGATGGTCAGGGCCCCATTCAGCATGAACTTCATGTTGCCTGTCCCGGAGGCTTCCGTGCCCGCAGTGGAGATCTGCTCCGACAGATCTGTGGCTGGAATGACTGCAAAGAGGCCGTGTCAATATGGTGCTGCTTTCTTTCTGGATCCTTAACTTCATGTGAGCATTGATCTAGCTGGCCTGATGATGATGAGTATGTGCACACCCCAGGACACCTTCAGTGGTACAGAAGGACGGCTCCTTGACCCGGGCAGCTACTGTGCTCATTCGGAATGCGCTATGCACCTATTTTTTACACCACTCTTCCTTCTTCTATACTGTAAAGGAGTGTCTTACTTGCTCTGAGCTGTAAACGAGACACTATCTTCCCGCCCCCTTATCCCTCCATTTTTGTTTCTTCTGCTTTATAAAACATTGCAGCTTCTATTTCTTGGCCCATAGAATCCCCAGGTCTTTCCTCATCTCTTCTTTTTGCAAGGGACTGGATTGTCCCACTTCTTCCTCTGCTCCTACCATTGTCACTGCAGCTGAGGTGTTTTGTGCCTCGGGACAGACATTCAAGCTCTGCCCCTTCAGCTTGATGCACACCCAAGTCAGATCTGCCTGAAACTCCAAGCCCCTTCACACAAAAGTCAACCCTGAGTCTGCCTTATTCTGAGAGCTTATTTGTGGATGGGATTTGTACTCATTTGTAACTTTAGGAACCTGGCTCCTTCCTCTTTAAGCAGTAACCCCACGGGACCTAAAAATGCCACAAAGGGAAAGTTGATTTTTACTTTTTTTTTTTTTTTTTTTACAGTCTGGGAAGTAGGTGAATACACAGTTGGCACTGGCTGGTGGGTGGCCTCTCTGCCAGGATGGATTGTGAATAAGCGAAGGTCCCAGTGGTAAAGAAAGGGACACTGGCTTCCTGCCTGCCTGCCCCTGTGTGGGAACTCTGTGTTTGATTCTTGAGTGCACATCTAAGCCTCATGCTTTGGCAGCAACACCTCTGTCCTCATTCGCTGTCACAACACGAACGAACCAATGAGAGCCCCTCCTCCCACGCAGTGATCAGAGGGCTGCCGTCTGAGACGCAAAAACTGATGCTCGCTTGCAAAACCTAGGCTGGCAACTGAAGACCTTTACCCTTCTTTGCAGGGAACTATGGCCAGACCTCAGCATCTCCACAGTCACCATCAGCGGCTCTCCAGCTGGAGGAAGCAGGCACTTGCAAATGTGATTGTGCGACACCAGCCTCATAGGTCATAGGTCATGGTAGAAGACACCTTACTTTGCCTTCTATTGTGTTACTAGCTCCCTGGGGTCAACTGCCCGATTTCCACCCTATGTAAGCCCAGTGTCTGCCCCTTCCCTCCCCGAGGCTTCACAATGAGGAAGCTACCTTTTTCAGCAAGAGACACTCTATAGTTCTCCAAGAAGATGACTTTCAGTTTGTTGCCAACAACGGGGTCATTATTCACCACTTCTGCCACGGAGGTGATGAGCTTAATGATCATTTTGGCCATGTGATATCCTGGGGCCGCCTTGGGGAAAAACAGCAATGTGTGGAGAGAAGGCCCCCTGGGTGGGGAAGACTAGAGCCCCTAAGTCCCCATGAAATTCAGCCGACTTACTTTGCCGCCGATTATGACTGTCCTTGGCACGAAGAACTTCTTAGGGTCTTTCTTGATGCCTTAAAAAGGTGAATAGAGATGGGAAGGAAGACGGGGCCAACCGCGAGACTGCTGCCTCCCCCCACCCCAAGGAAGGGGCTACAGGGTAGGGGTGTGCTCCAGCCAAACTCACGGTTGTACATGGTGATGACGTGCAGGCAGTTGAGGAGTTGCCGCTTGTACTCGTGGATCCGTTTCACATGGACATCAAACATGGAGGACGGGTTGATCTTCACCTTGTACTCCTTTTCCAGGAACTGGGAGAATTTCAGCTTATTCTCCTGTGGAGAGAGAGTGGACAGGTCAGGGTCCTCCTCGCTGGGGAGCCTGGGGGGGGGGTTCTGCTTGGGCCCAAATACTCAAGGGCAGGGACCCTCACTGGCACCTCACCTGTTTGACCTTGGCTAGTTCCCGGAGGAAGATGTCGTCGCTCACGAAGCTGTGGAGCTTTGTGAGCTGACTCAGGTCTTTCACATAGTCTTCTCCAATTTTCTGTCGGTTTAAAGGAGAAGGCGATCTTAATTGAGACAGTAATCAGACCCATCATGGCACATTTTTTACCAGAGGATGGTGAGGGGCTCCTAGACATTCTATGTGAGAAGAACTCTAAATATAAGAAACATGTATACAGTGGTGACCAAGAACCCAGGTTCTGTTATGTTTCTGAGCTTTGACAGCCTTTCATCACCAGTGGACGCCCTATCCCATCTGCGTGTCACGTGGGTACTGCTGGCCACGACCAGCTATGTGAGGCCCTTCGTTCAAAGTTGAAGAATTTCAAGCTGGGAGATGAACGGATGCCTTCTTGGTGGTTAACAGCACATACTGGTCTCACAGGGGACCCAAGTTTGGTTCCCAGCACCCACACGGGGAGGCTCACAACTGGCCAGCCGCAGGAGATAGGACCCCATCTTCTGGCCTTTAAGGGCACCTGCACCCACCTGCTTATACTCCTGCCATAAACATGTAACTAACACGTAAAATTCAAATAAAATGAAGTCGCCCCTGCACAACAGCGTGAGCCACTTACTCAGAGGCCAGCCCTGCCACGGGTAGGGTCTGCCCCATCTCTCTATCTTCATTTGCCTCCCCCGTTCCCAGCAGCCCCCCTCCCCCTCAGCACCTCCTTTTACCTCTGCTATCAGGTCAGCCAGCCCTGGGTTGCAGAGTAAGAGCCAGCGCCTCGGGGTGATCCCATTGGTTTTATTCTGGAACTTGTCTGGTTCTAGTTCACTGAAGTCCTTGAATCTGGAGATAAAAACGATAGACCGCTGACTCTGGCTGAAATGGGCAGAGTCCTTGTTGTTGGGTAAAGTTCAGAGTTACACTCCAGAAGCCAAGTGTAGGCTCAGGGAAATTAAATAAAGGTGAAGGGAGGACTCGGCAGCAGCTACGGCTGTCATTTTAAATAGAAGAGGTTCATTTGCAATTCAAAACAATTGCCCCAAATCTAGTCCCTTCCATATGACTTCCTGGCTGTGACACATAGATCAAGTTTTTCAGCAGAACAGTTAATTTTTTTTTTTCTCATAAATGTAGAATTGGGGAGGTACAGGGAGGATCAGGCACTATCATCTTTCTTCCTTTTAAAGAAAACAGTTCTCTCCCTATCCGACAGCACTTGAAAGCATTTCCCAGGCTGTTCTTCTGAACAGGGCCTATGAAGAGGCCCCACTTCCTCACAGATCTGGGTTAGGCCCATAGCTCCAGTGTCACCACTCACACTTGGGTCTTGATGATGTCCGAGTGGATCTTCGCCACGCCGTTCACCGCGTGGCAGCCGACGATGCAGAGGTGGGCCATGTTGATCCTTTTGCCCCCTTCCTCCTCGATCAGAGACATCCTCCGCATGCGGTCGATGTCTTTAGGGAACAAAGCCACGACTCTCTAGGCGAAGGAAGACACAGATCAGGCTGGCCACCGGGGTTTTAGAGCAGCCCGGGGTGTTACTCATGCCCTGAGCAAAATCTCTTAAGAGGCAGAGCTAGTGGCGGAGATGCCATCCCTCCCTTTTACACTTTCAAGAACATGGGTTGAACGGGGCCCGTTCCCACCTGAGCACTTTTACCAGTGACTGAAAGATGCCAGGCCCCCATTTAGGAAGGGAGACCACCAGAGGCCAGGTGGCGTGTTACAGCCACATTCTGCTGAGAGGTCAGAGGTGACTTCGGAGGTGACTCACATCTAAATGCTTCTGGTTGATCTCGTAGATGATCTGCAGGTGCCGAGGCAGCAGCTTTTCCACCAGTTCCACCGGCCAGCGCTCCAGCGCCTCCGGGAGCACCGTGTGGTTGGTGTAGGCGAAGGTCTTCTGCGAGATCTCCCAGGCCTGCAGGAAGAGACGGTCAGTTGCTGCCCCTTCTCTGCACACCCGCCCAGGGCCAAGCGCCTGTGGGCGGCCACCGAGTCCCACAGGCGTTTCTGAATGGGAACAGTCGGGCACGCCGGATTCTGCACGGTCTCCGAATGGTCCAGGTAAGAGTATTATTAATTACGCCTTGTGTTTTCAGGGAAAAACAACTTTGGCCCCCCGAGGGACAACACCCACGGTTGTCCTCCGGCCTCTACACACAAGCGTGTGCCTGGTCCCTACCTCTGCACCAATCCCATGCAAAATGCTGACTCCCAAAGCACTTTTAGTTAGCTGTCTTCTGGTGCTGCAGAACTTCAGATCATTTGATAAAACAAAATATGTTCAACACAACATGACCCTTAGCACAGCTATGGGCCCGCCTCCGGCTGTGCTTGCCCGCATTGGCCGTGAAATGCTAAGTTCGGAGACATGTTGGCATCAGGGTAAGATACACCTTCAACTGTGGGGGGAATCCAGCCACAGAAACTTATTTTGAACAGAAACAAAGCTGCTTTCTGAATGGTTTTAAAGACAAAGGAGCCAAGCCAGTCAGACCTTGGACCAGGGCAGTTTTTCAATGTCCACGAAAATCCTCATCAGCTCGGGGATGGCGAGCGCCGGGTGTGTGTCGTTCAGCTGGATGGCTACCTGGGTAGAGGAATGACGTCAGTGTGCACGTGGCTGACAGCCCAGGGTCTGTCTGGCTTCCTGTCCTCCCAAGCATCCGAAGAGGCACTAAAGAAAGTGCCCGCCTCCCGGGGAATATGGCTGAATGAAACATGTGCTCTCCCTGCCGAACTGTCTGAACACTGGGAGAGGGTGAGTCTGATGGAAACCGTCCCCTAGAGCTACAGTCTGAATTAAGGGTTCTCAACCTGTGGGTCGCGACCCCTTCAGAGGCCAAACGAATGCTTTTCCAGGTGTCCCCTATCAGATATTTACACTGTGGTTCATAACCGTAGCAAAATTACAGTCAGGAAGTAGCAATGAGGTAATTTTGTGGTTTGGCTGAGAGTCACCAGAACAGGAGGAACTGCATTAAAGGGCCTCAGCATTAGGGATGCTCAGAAGCACTGGTCTGCACGCTCACCTGATCCGGAAAGGCATCGAACACGGTCCCCACACCTTCCTTGGAGCCGAACTTGGAGGCCTTGAACCGCCGGATGATGTCCTGCAGGGTCGCAGCCACCACAAAGTATTCCTGCTTCAGCCTCAGCTCCTTCCCTTCAAAAAACTTCAGGCCAGGGAAACGGAGTGAGAGTGGGTGGCAGTAGAGCTGAGATCAAAATGTCATCAGTGTCCCCTGCCTGGCGTCTGGGGAGAGGTGGCAGGGTGGATGAAAAACCTTTGCTTCACTGAAATCCTCTTCCCTGACAGCCAAGGGCTCTTGGGTGGGTGTTCTGACAAAAGGTAAGGAGTCCGGAAGAAACAGTAGTAACACTTGTGTGTGTGTGTGTGTGTGTGTGTGTGCAGTCAAGACCAAAGGAGGGCACCAGACCTCCTGGAGTTAGAACTACAGGCCATATAACCTGATTGTGGGGGAGGGAACAAAACCCAGGCCCTCAGCAAGAGCAGTACCAGCTGTCAACTGTTGAGCCATCTCTCCAGCACAGGAGCAACAAAACAGGCAGGAGTGTGGAAATCAGCCAGAATACTCAAAGCAGCTCTTGGCCTGGTAGTAGAGAAGAACCATGAGGCACCTCAGTTTGTATATCAGAGCTCAGAAACTAGGATGCTCAGAAATGGCAGCATGAATTCCTTTGAAAGTAGGGGTAGAGATGGAGGGAAGGATGATGTGAAAGCTGCCTAAGGGATAGCTGACCTTGGACCTCAAGAAATCCTGCAGAAGGGCACAGTGGAGGCCGGATGCCAAAGACCTCATATTGAGAAACGTGGGGAGTGGGCAGTGAGTGAAAGCTGACAATGTAGTGAGTGTTGACACGCTTGAGTCTTCCCAACCAAACCACAGAACGCGGACAGCTGCTGTTGATTCCACCAGCATCAACTGATCATATACAGAAACTAACCAGATCAAAGCTACGCTCTACTTGTTTTCAGAAACAGTAAAACTTGAAAGCGGTAAGAGTAGACCCTGTTAAACCCTGACATGGACAAAGTATCAATGTGGTCCGATGCAAACGCTTTCGAGACACACAAGGTCTTGGGGAAACTCAGCTCACAAAGGCCGGTTCCCAGGACGTTTGGAAGAATGTATACTACAGAAAATGGTGAGCAAACCCAGAACTGAACCTAGAAACAATGACCTCAGATAGGAGGTCTCTGAAACAAGGTGGGGGTGGGGTGGAGGTGGGGGAGAAGGCGCAGAACAACACGAATCTACACTTAGCAAGCACCAGTTGGGGAGCCCAGTGAAGACTCTCTTCACACTGAGAGAAAGAGTGGTGGAGCAGATGTGAGAAGATGAGGCTTAGGCTTGACCTTCAGTAGTGGGGGATCAAACAAACGATTGTGCGCACGGAAAAATCATAAAGTAGTAATAACTTTGTTACTATTTCCTGAAGTCATAGCTTCATGAAAATGGCTGGCTCCTTGCCTTTTCAAACTTGTCTTTCCAAACATGTGTATGCTTGATTAAAAATAAAAGAAATTACCATTTAGTCATTAAAATAAGATTGTCAGGCGGGCACAGTGGCACATGCCTGTAATCCCAGCATTCGGGAGGCAGAGAAAGGCAGATCTCTGTGAGTTCTTGAGGCCAGCCAAGGCTACACAGAGAAACCCTGTCTAAAAAAAACCGAAAATAAATAAGAAACTAACTAAATAAATAAACAAATAAAAGATTGTCTGTGATGATATTAACAGTGAGAATTTCTAGATGGTAGAATTACATTTTTTACATTCTTAATTTTTATATAGCTTAATGTTTTTCCAATAGCACATATCACTACACAATTTACAATGGAGGTAGTCTTAAAAAATAACTTAAAAAATAATAAAAAGCACAATGACCTTGCTTATGATGAAACCGAGCATCTATTAATCTAGACAATTGTTCAAGTCCTGGCAACAAAAGTATCTCTGTCCTTAGTAGTAAGGAGATGGACTTGAGAACAATTTCTTTAAAATTTTTAAGTCATGGTACTTTGGAAATCTGGAAGATCTAGTCTTGATTTGGGCCCTCAGGATGAGTCAGAATTTGTGCGATAAACACAGAGGTCAGAGTAGTTCCTGGAGTTGTTCAATGGGAGTGGGAAAGAACAGGGTGGCCAGCCAGTGCCCCTGGACTCTCACTGCTGGGCAAGGTCATGGGAGATGAGTCTGGGCACTACAACCAATTAGGGAGGATGACAGGCATTCCTCAGAGCTGTGTCTACACTGTGCATGATCAGAAGCCTCTCAGTGCCGTGGAAGGAGACTAGGAAACTAGGAAGGGAATCTCCCCAGTTCTAGCTTTGCCAGTGAAGTTTCTATCTGGGCACAAAATCAGTCCTTCTTAGCACTTTGTTTATTTTTTATATCTAGCTTCTGTTTTGAAATACATCTATGGATCTTCCAAATTGGTAGGTCCACTAGTCAAAGCAAAATACCAACTTGATCTCATGAATTGTATAGATTTGTTTTCCTTACTTTCCCGATAGGGGGGTCATATAGAAGGGACACCGCTTATTCTGCACACGTGTTTTGCAGGTTGCTGGAGAGGCTCTGGGAAGTAAGCTGTCCAAGCTGACCCAGCATTACTCACATTATCGTTGGGGTAGAGCACTCTGGAGATATTCTCAGCCAGGTTCCGGTCCAGCACAGCCTGGATGTAGTCTCCAACATTAACTGAAAGGAATGTAGAAAAAACAGTAAATAGATAAGCTGGCCACTGTTACAGCAAGTCCTTCGATCTCATCCAATGTCCTGCTGTGTACAATTCTAAAGATTTCTAAAAATCTAAGGGTTTCAATAAACTTTACCACTAGGCTTCACGTAAGAGTTCAAGTCCCAACCTTTTTAAAGTATGGCTTAAAAAAAAAAAAAAAGTGTCATGCCCTACCCCAGCCCACCAGGTGGCAGTTGGGAGAATTACCCCTGAGGTCATGAGAGCAGGAGAGTTGGCCCTGTCCCTCACTGGCTGCCTCGGTAGTATGGTAGGGCTGGTCCTGCTGGCATGGGAGCAGGTGAGCCGACCCTGCCCCTTGCCTGCTGCATTGGGTGAGCTAGCCTGGGCAGTGCTGGAGAGCTCGCCCTGGTGCTGTGGGCATGGGAGAACCAGCAGGCTGACCAACTTAGCTACCTCCCAAGCCCAGAGCCAGGGCTTTGAGTTGGTCCACCCCAACATCTGTTCCATCTATGATCTGCTGCAGCTCATGAGAAAGGCTGGTCCTACAGATCCAAAGCTGCAGGACCTCCATGACACCGGGCAACAACAGGATAGCCAAGAAGAGTCCTGGTGAGGATATAATATAGCAGAAACCAGAGGCTTTGAACCAGACCAGTGACTCACTGCAATGAACATTGGTAAGTAAAGATGCGTGGACTGTGTGACACCCTGTGGCACAACAGCTTTCATGATGAAACTATTCCTTTTTTTATTCTACCTTCTTTTCTTCTTTTGGGTGGGGAAGGGAAAGGAGGGAGGTTGAAAGAGTGAATATGAAGGGACAGGGAGATGAGCAAGATTGGAGTGCATGATGTGAAATTCACAAAGAATCAATAAAAAATAAAAAAAAAATCTTCTATACTTACAGCAAAACACAAGTTTAGCCAGACATGGTAACATATGTCTTTAATCTCAGCACTCAGGAGGCACAGGCAAGCGATCTCTGTGTGTTCAATGCCAGCCTGGTCCACATAGTGAGGTCCAGACCAGCTAAGGCTACATAGTGACACTCTATCTCAAAAAAAACCAAATATAATAATAATAACAACAAAAAGCCTTCTCAGTTACGGTCAAAGATCAGAAGCTCAAGGCTTTTTTCTTAACCTCGATTTGACTAACCAGACATCAAGAAGCCATGTACACAAAGGAAGCAGAGACGAGGATATACGTACAGTCTTGGAGGTTAAAGTCATTTGGTGCTCGCGCTGACCAGAGGCGCATGGTGTTCACAGTGTTGTTCATATACCCTGGCACGGGGGTGTCATATGGCAGAGCCAGGACCACCTGCGGAGTCAAACATCAGCAGTTAGTCACGGCTTCTCCAAGCATGATGTCACAGGTTGAGCAGTGGCTGGGGGCTGTGACGGAACTCTGTTCCTGACTGCATCACACACTCAGACTGTGTACGTCAGAGCCAAGAAGTGTGTCTCAGGACTTGCTGGCCCCTCAGAGCATATCAATGTTGAGCTCCTATGTGCTCCCTGCCCTGAAGCAGGGAGGACTGGAAAGGACTGATGTGGCATTAGTGGCAGAAAGGGGCTTAAGCTACTAAATGATAGTGTATAAGCAAAGGGATACACGCGCATGGCCGTGAATGTCACCCACTCAAGGGCTCCACGGAGGTCACTCAACCATCTGATGTCGGGTATGCTAAAGTTCAGCAGAACAGGGACGTGATGGAGGTACCTCCCACACTGCATTTCAAATGTTACGCTAGCCAGCTTTTCTTGATGTTGCCAAAAGCTATTTTAGTGACTCCTACAGTGATCTGCCAAGTCAGCTGATAATTAGTTGAGCTGGGTTCAAGATGCCAGCTTTGGAAAATCCAGCCCCGTCTTTGTGACAGCCATTCAGCTAGAAGGACAGGGAAGCGAACTGTTTCACAGTACATTTAAAAAATCATGCAAAAAAATTAAAAAAAAAAAAAAAAAAAAAGAGGCAGTCCGAAGAACAACGCTCCAACATGCTCAGAACAGCATTTCCACAGGGACACCGTGGTCCCTCAGCACGGCCACTTGCTCAGGGCAGCGCTGCAGCCCACTTTCAAGAACCCTTCCTTCTCCTACATTGGTGGCACCTCTGTCCCATGAAGACTTTCCCCTTCTTCCTGCTGCTTCCCATCTTCATCTTTCCTAGGTTTGCTCCCACTCATCACCAGCACAGCTAATTCTCTCTGGTATTCACTTCCCTGTGGACCTGAATTATGTAAGAGCAACAAACAGCTCTGCTTTTTGGAGGTCAGTCCCTGCATGCTCTGGCCTCATGCTCTCTGACCTCACCAGCTACAAATGTGGGGTTGATCCCCGGGATGACTCTCTCATCCATAAAGTCCTGCAAGGCTTCAGTTAGCTCATGTATGTCTGACCTATAACCTCATTTTTCTAGACATAGAAACAAACACTTTCCAATTGAATTTCTGGATTTGCCATGAATATATAAAGAGGTGCTTTGTAAAAACAAACTAGCTCAGGCCACATAGTCCATTGTCGCTCATTTTAAACTCTTTTTTATTGGGGTTCCTTAAAGCCTCTCTCTTCCAACCCCTAGGTAGGAGAGAGAAGGTTAGAGGGGAGAGGGGCACAGACCCCTTTACTTCTCCCAGCTGGTTAGAGTCAATAGGTTCTTTCAGGCCAATCTGTCAGCAGCAAATGCAGCAAGCCATCTCCTCCAAGCCGCTGTGTTGAAACATTTCTCTCCATCTGTCCAAGCTGCCATATTGTCCGTCTCTGGCCTCTCCAAACTGCCACCTGCTCTTTCTCGGCTCTCAAATTTATATCCCTCAGTCCTAAACCACACTCCTCTCCGTGCTGCACAAGGCAGGAGGAAAGACAGTGCCCCCGCCCCCCGCTATTTCTGTTGCTGTTGCCCCTGTCCGGAACTCGGTTGCCTGCTCTTTGATCACTTGCCTCTGGTGATGCGGCCTTGCCAGGCCACAGAGGAAAAGGATCCAGGCAGTCCTGATGGGACTTGACAAGCTATGGGCAGATGGCAGAGGAGGAAAACTCCCCCTTTCAGTGGACTAGGGGAAAAGGAAAGGGGGAAAGAGGGAGGGAGGATGGGATTGGGAGGAGTGGAAGGAGAGGGCTTTAATCGGGATATATAATGAATAAATTGTAAAATATATATATATATATATATATATATATATATATATATATATATATATATGTAAAATAAATTAAAACCATGCCCCTCAGGAGGCAATTATTAGCTTTGGACAAACTAAAGCCCAAAACTAAAACCCCATACTTGGGATTTAAAACAAAAAAACATATTTGTATAACTGAGTTTAAAAAGAAACCCAAACTTTCATTACATGGAACACTTCTGATATTGATTGTATAAACTGGATAATTTTGCATAGATTTTGCTAATGAAGTTTCAGGCATTAAACTCTATACACATACTAGTTTAATACCAAATATGTATCAAATTTCTTAAAAGTGGATAAACTGGTCTGTTTACACTTCACACGACAGCATTTGTGACCAGCATTTGCAACTTAGACTATGGCCAGATATTTTAACCAACACGAAAAGCAAGACAAAGTAAACAAAGCAGGAACTTCTCTTCACGTCACACCACCAATCTGCACCCTACATCATTTTATCTGTGTTAGTTCTCACCTGTCACTTAGCATGCCAAAGAGTTCTCGCTCAGATAGGAAACACCTTTTAAAGTATTTTCCTGAACTTTAAATTATCTTCCTAAGGATTAGCAAAATAAACCAGTAATTAAAAAAAAAAAGCTATAAGCCAGGCATGGTGAAGCATTTCACACGTAGGGGTTTGAAGAATGACTAAGATAAACACCAGCCTGAGACCATCTTTATTAAGTAAACATGTCAAGTAAAGCTGTGCTGATTGGACAAGGCAGCCCAAGAGAGAATAAGGTCATTCACCAGAAGAAAAAAAGAGAATCACAGGTGCTACTGGACAGTGACAGGGCCATATGCAAACTGAACTGTGTGTGGGGGGAGGGGACTCATTCCAGAAGAAACACCCTTGAAGCAGCAGCAGCGTCAGTTTTCTGGAAGTGATCTGGCACGGTACAAGGACTGTGCCATGAGCTGAAGTCTTGATCACCTTTTGAAAACTACAGTACTAGAATAGACAATGACGGGCTGAGAAAAATCATTTAAATATTTCTGCTTTGGTATCAAGAACCAAAACATAAAACCAGAGAGCTAATTGTGCTAGGTGCTACAGAGCTGATTAATCTCTGCAAGCTGACTGCAGAATGATCCTGGTAAATTAGTTAACTTCAGGGAAGTCACTTCCCTCTTGGCCTCAGTGCCCTTATCTTCTAAAGGAATGGGCAGCATGAAGAGAAAAAGCGTGTTTATTTATACAATTTCACTCTGCTTTTTGATATACAAGACATCACTCTGATTTCTTTTCTCAATTTCCTTTTTTGGTTTGTTTTTTGAAACAGGCTTTCTCTACATAGCCCTGGCTGTGCTGGAACTCTCTATGTAGACCAGGCTGGCCTCAAACTCACAGAGATCCTCCTGCTTCTGCCTCCCGAGTACCGGGATTAAATGCATGCACCACTATGACCGGCCAATACTTCATTCTTGATATTGTTGTACACCGTATGCTCAGCGTAATGTTCGCTGTGCTGTCTGAAATAAAAAGCTTGCCATGAAAACCCGATTACCTGGGTGTCGACCCACTTCGTCCCAGTCTCGGTGTGCTCTACTCTTCCGTAGAAATGCACAGGCAGCATGAATTCAGGACGAGCCTTCTCCCAAGGGTTCCCATGCCGGAGCCAATCATCTGCCTCTTCTACCTACAAATGGACATGGCTTAGAATCCACCGTTCCGGAGATGAGGTCCTAGCCCTTCAATGACATCACAACCAAAATATCTTTTACAGGGATTCTTTCAAACCTCACTTCATCCTTGTTAACATCTTACATCCTAACACAACTACCACAATGCTCACCGACAGCGACACGGGTGTTTCATATGTGCTGTCGTGTTTAATTCTCTCGCATAGCATCCCTAGAGGAGGGAACTATGATTGCACTGTTTTCATAGATGGGGAGTTAAGATTGATGTTAGAAAGGTCGATGATAAAGCTAAGACTGATTTCGGTTCTGTGGTTCCGAGCCCATGCATCTCTTCACATCTGGGAGGTGTTCTGAGACCCCTGGCCATTGAGTTCTTGCATGAGGTTTTCAGTCAAGATTTTGGTGCCTGGAATGTACCAACTGAGCTAGGAAATGCTTCTTAGAGACCACTCTCTTTCTAAAGCTCATTTCAGCATAGGTACGGAGAAGTTCACAGTCTTTGCTCACCTTAATCCTTATGGAACTTTGACTTGGCAACAAATGATGTATTGTGACTCATCTTGGAGTTACACTATGCTAAAAATGTAAGGAATTAATTTTATTGACAATTTGAGCATTTCCTCAAGTATTTGTTACTTTATAACAAACTGTTTCTTACCAAAAAAATTCAAAACCAGATTTCCTATTTAGGGTGTTCTGGGTATTGTATTAATTTTGGTTTGTAGTAAGCAAACAAGAAGACTTAAACAATTAGCACTACTGTATTGAGGGGGTATAGAGTTAAGAAAACACTAATACATCATTTGTGAGGTTTTTCCGCTGGTTAAAAGCTTGCGGGTAAAATACTTGAGGAGCAAGCTTGAGAACCTTGGTTGGGATCCCCAGTCCCAATATCCAAGCCAGATATGGGGGTAAATATCTGTAACCCCAGCATTGTGGGGAAGGGTGTGGAGACAGTGCATCCGGGACCAGCTGGCCAGCCAGACTAATCAAATCACTGAGCTCCAGGTTCACAGAGGCCCTGTTTCAAAAATAAGGTGGAGGAGATGAGGGAGGAGGCTATGATGTGAATAAATTGTAAATAATAATAATGATAATAATGAAAAAAACAAGGTGGAGAGAGAGACATGCTAACCTCTGGCCCCCACATGCAAACACACAGCTTTAGATACAAAGTAAACAGATAGATGGGTGGATCGCTTATGTGTAAGATGGTCATGAGCAGGAGGGCGAGACTCACGTCTACGCAAGAATATTGAATATGGATCTGGGAATCTGTGGACACGAATCCCTGCGACCAGCAGGATGATGTGGGAAGCTCTGCTTTGGAAGACAGTTTTCTGTCTTGCAAAATAGCACTGTGCGCCTTACCGTGGAGGACTGCTGAGGTCACAGTTCTAACCCACAGGCCTTCTTGTTGTGTTCCTGTGGACTTTGAGATAGAATGTTGCACACGAGCGCAGTCCACAGTCAGGGCCCCTCGGTGAATATTTTCAGGGTTCCCCCTGAGGCCTCACTCTCACCTACTCTCAGGAGTGAGGGCAGTCACCCCAACTCAGTGAGCGCCCGTTATTGGCAGTCTCACGGGTGGCTTACTGAAGATTATTTTTCTTAATCATCACACGAGAGGCATATAGACTGCTATTGTTCTATGGATGACACAGTTGAGAGTTAACGAGGTTAAGAAGTGGGCCACGACCCAGCAAGAGAGCCAGGCACTGTGCCAGGTGACATCAGCCTGAAGGTGAAAATGATCCGGACAGGCTCTCAGCTCAGGCACGCTATCCAGAGGGGAGCTGACAGTGTCCACCGCTGTCAGCCCAACGGCAGAGAAATCAGTGAAGTGCTGTGTGAAAGGCCCACACTACGCGCCAGCCAGAACACAAAGAAAGAGCTCACGAAGGCTCAGGTGACGGCGTTGTAAAAGATGGCTTGCATTACCTGCCATCCGTCTCGGATCTTCTGATTGAAGATTCCATATTCGTAACGGATGCCGTATCCATAGGCTGCAAGCCCCAGGGTTGCCATGGAGTCCAGGAAGCAGGCTGAATTTGACCAAGGGGACAAAAAGACCGAATCAGCAAGCTTAACACCCATGTCAAATCTCTTTTAAAAACAAGTCTTCTACCAAGGATGATTTGTTTCTAAGCACAGATATTGCCGCACAGAATTTACCGGGTTTTTAAATAACTTTTTCTAACTATAGAATTAATACCATAGGGACAGTTAAAAAAAAATGTTTAAGAAAATAGATATCACGTCCTTCCTCACTATTATGAATAACCATTAAGCACACACTAGCATTGTTTGAGAACAAATATGGAAGCTACTGGGGTAGGTTGACTGTTGTCACACATAGTTGCTTTTCTAAGAGACGCTGTCTCTATGTTTGGTTGCCTGCTCAACAGTCACCCCAAGAAAGAGAAACTTATGTGAGACCTGTTCTGCCCTAGCACCTAACTGATGGATAGAATTCCACTGCTCTTTGGACACTAGTAACCATATGTTCCAGGAAGCAGATTACATGGATCAGGAAGTGGATCCCAGTTTGCTGAACTAAGCCTTCTAACCAATTGTAGTAATTTTATTTCTTCCATCAGCAACGGCCATTAGCCTTGGCAGCAATGGCATCCAATCCGCCCTGGGTGCTAGGAATTCTGCTGAGTGTAGCGGGCTTCAGTGGAAGATTTTCCTGTCTGTCTGTCTTTTGTACTGTGAGGTGAGGAAAGAGGAGAACCGTAGAGAACCCTGGTGCAATAGAGCTGCTGAATCAATCAGCCCCAACATCCGGGGATCTTGTTCTGTGATTACCATGCTACTGTTGATATAGCTATTTTTTTAAATTAGATTTTCTGTTACCTAATGATTGGGCATCTGAGCTAGAAGGGCCAATCAGCAAGCAGAGAAAAGTCCCATCTAGTGCTTGGATACAGTCCAAAGTGTTAAATTAATTTGACCACCCTTGAGAATTTGAGTTGTTAGGGTATGAGGAAACCTACAGGAGGAATTCAGGCTGAAAGAAGCTGGAAAAATAACTCAAAATGAAAGGGTTGGGTTCATACTCTACGTCTAAGACAGAGCTTCAAACAAAAAAGGGCTAAATCTACAGTAGGTCCAACAGGACCAGTCCCTGCTTTGTCTGACTTGTGGCTCTTTTGGTATCCCGTAGGTCCTGAATTCATGCTTAGAGCCTGAGCAGGTGAAGTTCCAACTTTCCTAGTCAAGCAAGAGACCAGATCATCTGAGTTCTACCCAGCCTCTCTTGCAGCTCTGTTCTCTATTCTCTTGCAGCTCTATTCTCTGGCCTTCCCACACAGCAAAGGAGCAAGGCCATTACAGCCAGGTCCAGAGCAGAGCAAACATTGCCAGCCAATACCGAAGAGCTGTTTCACACAAAAGCAAAGCAGACCAATTCTTGTTCTTAGGTAGGCTTTTCACTAGTGCTGCCACCCTCCCATGGCCCAGGGAAGTTTGGGGAATCCAGTCATGTAACTTCATAGCCTACCTGAAGTACTTTTCTATATTTTACTATCAGTGGCCACACTAAAGGACAATGCCACTAATGATGCAAATGACTTTCTTGTAACTTGAGAGTAGATGGGAAATTAAGAGACTTATTTTAAGCATCCGTCCTCTTTGATTACCTCCCTCAATCCCATGCTCCTCTAGGAGTCACCAGGAGCCTCTAACACTCAACCTCAATTTAGGATTGCAATTCCATACACAGAACTTACTTTCTTAAAGAATATAAACGGCATCACCCCGTCTGGATTTTAATGTAACTCGCTTTGTTTTTGAGCTTGGTGGTTCACACGGGCAAGTTCCCCAACCAGGCAAGGATGTCTATGTCAACACCCTCCTTTGAGGTTTTAGAAACAGCCCTTTCCCGTTGTTGTCTTCTTTTGCTTCGGAGAAATTCTCCTGAGCACCAGAGACACTTGATTATAGGGTACGTTGCTTGATATCAGGTCAACCCGGATCTAGAATAGCTCAGGAGACAAATCTCTGGGTATGCCTGAGTAGGGTTATTTGCATTAACTGAGGTGGGGAAACACGCCCTGAATGAGGAAAGCGCCATGCCATGGTCTGGGGCCCTGAGCTGTGTCAATAGGAGAAAGCTGGTTGAGCAGAAATGTTTACTCCCCTCTGCTTCTGGATTGCAGATGCACGAGACCAGCTGGTCAGGCTCCTGTTAGAATGACTTCCCCACGGTGCCTTGGAACTCTGAGCAGAAGTAAACCCCGCCTTCCTCATGCTGCTCTTGCTCAGTATTTTGTCACAGCAAGTGGAGCTAGTATTATATTTAAACTATTTTCTTCACTGTTTGCTGAAAAGCCATTCCTCAAGTAAAGCAAAGAACACGGTTTTTATGTATACAGAAAGAGGTATATTAATGACATCACTGGCTACCAGTCAATCAAAAAGGCAAACTAAAGCCTGCAAGGCAAGACCAGGATTTATGGGAACTGACCAGCCATGAACAAACAGCAGTGAAGTAAACGGGTAGCTTTGGAAACCCTCAAGTGAACAGGAAGGATCTGGTTAGCTTTGGGGTTTTAAGCAATGTCTGAAAAGGCTGTAAGCAACACCTCTCTATGTGCAGTTGATCAAGAACAAATGCATCTACAGTGAGGCCATGCTTTCTCCTTCTTAAAGAAAGCTGGCTGGCTCCTCTAAGCGTGGCTGAGATGGCACCCAAGAAGGCACAGATTGCACAGACAAGGTAACTCATGCCTGCTGTCACTTACCAGCAAGCCTCCCAAGGCCCCCATTGCCAAGCCCAGCATCTTCTTCAATTTCTTCTAACTCCTCCATGTCCAGTCCAAGCTGAGAAAGACAATATTGGATATGGATACACACTCAGGCCACTCCAGGGACAACAGCCAGGTACCAGGGTCATCTGTGCACCGGACCCGGGATTGGCTTGCTTGAAGCTTGTTCTGGCACTGCATATCAACCGCAGAAGTTGGTAACTGCTGGTGCCAGTGACACAAGATGGACTAGCCGGGCACAGAGAAGCTTGGATCCTAGGTGTCCGCTGTGGACCGTGATGCTTGCTTGACACTGACCCTTAGACAGACTGCTGAATCTCCCTTGTGAAAACGAAAGTACCTACCTGATTTAGGGTTGTGAGTCAAACGAGATTATATGAACAAAGCAACAGCATTAATCTTGGGCAAGTATGTCCTATGTTAGCTATTGTTACTTTAAAAAAAGTATGGGGCCAGTGAGATGGCTTAGTGGGTAAGAATACTTGCGGCTAACCCTGACGACCTGAGTTTGATTCCCAGGACAAACACGGCAGAAATAGAAAGCAGGTTCTCAGGGGTTGTCCTCTGACCTCCACATGCATGCTACTGTGTCACAGAGCACACGTGTTCACACCCGCACACCCGCAAATAAGCAGATGCGATTTAAAAAAAAAAATCAAATCTAGACAAATTAAAAATATATCATGAGACTAAAACTTCAGAAACAGCCCAGTTCCAAACTGACATTGACTGGCCTGGGGTGAGAGGATGATCAAAAGGCACAAGGTCAGACTTTTCGCGTTTACAGTGTGTTGATTCAGTAGAGTCAAAAGTTGATAGGCCCAAACCAGTTAGTGATCTATAGCCCAGGAGCTCCAGTGCCTGGCAGCCAGCAGGAGGCCTCATCTACAGCTCAACGGAATAGGGCCAGAATCCGCTACTTTCCCTGGTGTGTGTGACCAAGGTGCCTCTTTGAACTTGGAGACGGTGGTTAGCTCCCTTCTCCAAAGTGCTGGGCTCACACTTCTGAAGCCACTAGCACAGGACTTCCATCGGAGTGCGCCATGGATCTCTTATCTCATGCTCTGATAAAACCAGCGGCCTGTCCTCTGTGGGCCAGATGATAATCTCACCTGACCTGAATGAAGGGTAGTCTGCTGTGAAACAGCCAAGGCCTTACCTGACAGTCACATGACCCCCTTCCAAATTAGACAGTTAAAAACAAAAACCCTCGGCTCTCCTCCCACTTCTCGCTCATGTGTAGGTCAGAGGACAACCTGTGAGTCAGTTCTAGTCTACCACGTGGGTCTCAGGGCTTGAACTTGGGTCATCAGCCTTGGCTGCAGACACCTCTACCTGCTGAGTCATCCCACAGGCTCCTGGATAGCTTTTAAAGGGAAATTAATTTCAATATTGAAAACACATGCATAAGACCTGCCTGAAGCGATGACCATGTTTTCTCTGAGTCAATTTTCTGGATCCTCCCTTCTGCCCGCTTAGTTTCTTATGTAAGTGCTGATCACTAAATCTTTATGGAAGCTACTGCTGAGCCGTCTCTCCAGCCCCTTATAGGAACTCAGACATGGCTCCGAATCATTTCAGGAGGGTGGAGCTTTTGGATTTGCTCCCCGACAACTAGGGATGCCAGGTCCTTATGCAGCCAATGGTCCATGCCAGCTAACACTCGGGATCTTGAAAGCTGCAGAGTTGGAAAATCGAGAAATGGCTCTAAACTTTGACCATGAAGATGCACATCATGATTACACACTACTCCAGGGAAGGTGTGTGTGTGTGTGTGTGTGTGTGTGTGTGTGTGTGTGTGTGTTTGCTACTATTAAGGGAAGTAAAGAAAGGGAAGTAGAGGAGAGCCACTCTTCTTTTGGCAGGAAGTGTTCTACCTAACCCACATGATGGAGGCTAGCCCCGAGTGAGAAGTAGCGGAACACACTAGGGACCATCCCAGCCCTGGGAAAAGGAACATTTTGACCCTTTGTGAGAGTGTCTCATTTATATTTGTCTTCGTAATATACTCTCCTCCTTTCAGTCACATAAAAAAGGTAAAGGACTACTTGTTTTTGGTGAGGAGACACCAGTAAGAAGGGCTAAATATGTCCACATAACCAAACAAGCCAGTTAAGACTGCCTTAAGGAGGAAGTGTGTTTACAACTCATTAGGCAAGAGAGAACCATGACAATGGGTTTTCAAAAGGTTATCATTTTCATATTATCGAATATATGAATAACTGTCAAACTTTGACCATTTCTTAAAAGGCAAACAGAAACTTAAAGGCTTCTTTGTTTGTTTGTTTTTGAGACAGGGTTTCTTTGTGTAGCCCTGGCTGTCCTGAAACTCAAGGATCTACCTACATCTGCCTGCCAAGGGCTGGGATTAAAGGCGTGTATCACCACTGTCAGGCAATAAAGACTTTTAAAAGGTTCACTTAAAAAATGTAATTTGTTTCAGAGACACTATCTAAGACCTTCACTGCAAAGCAAAAATCCTCATGTGTGATAATCCATTCTCTAACTTCCTTCCCCCCTTCCATTCTATAAATCAGGCTGGCTTTGAACTCAGCCTGAGACTTGCAGGGCGGGTAGGAGTGGTGCCTAGAGACCCGTGCTGGGAAGGTTACTTCAAGTGGAGGGCGGAGAATGAGCAGAGGGCCTAGAGAGCGGGGAATGGTTAAGCAGAAGAGAGAGGAAGGTAGACAAAGGCAGGTAACGGCATGAAGCACTTGAGGACTATGTCAGGGTCTGGAGCCAACCGTAGAGTCAAGACGCGCTGCTTTAGGAAGCTCGGCTGGACAGAGGCCTACGCTGCAATGGGAATGCAAGGCAGGGCCTTTGGGAGCCGACGGAGACAGTATAGGTGTGATTGAAACAGCTGGAATTACAGCATTTGTGCTAAGTTTCTTGACCTTTTTAAGTCCAAAGCAGCACTAACTTAGGATCCATTGGTATAAATAAATACCTTAAAATATTTAAGGTATTTCCAGTTCTAGATGGGTTTGCTCCTATCTCTCCAATTTATGGGATTAAAGGCATATGATACTACACCCAGGCCCCTGACCTCCAACTTGTGTATATTTCTCAGTGTTTTTAATAGCCCTATTAGAAGAAGCAACTTTTCACGTACATGTGCGTATGTGTCCATGTGTGTTAAAGTGAACTTGAAATGCAGAGAAAGAAGAGGTGAGAAAGACGAGAACGACATACCTGGTAAATGGCCTCATCACAGGCATTTTGTAAGCCAAGGTTGATCATGGTGTTCTGTAATGTACGGCCCATGTAAAACTCCAGGGAGAGGTAATAAACCCTCTGAAATAGAGAGGAAAGGCCTTCATTCTTCTGTGAGGTCAACCACATTTGTCAATACACATAAACATGCAAACCCATGTTAGGCCGCCATTAAAAAGTCATTAGGGCTTGGGCTACTTTAACTCATGTTCAAGTGAGACTCTTGCAGTCTCCTGATGGGATGCTGTAAGACATCCACTACTCGAATGGGGAGCCCATGCTATACACCACTTTTGGCCAAGCAGTTCAAAATCTTTTGTCTATTTCATCATATTCAATGGTCCTCCTCCTCCCCCACCATGAATAAAACATGTTTTAAACAAACCAGTTGGACTGCCTTTCTTCACCTTTCACTTCAAAGGTTCAAGCTGGTTGGTTCTGACCTTGTCATTTAAGACACACACAGACTAGCTCCCATACACTCTGTGGCTAGAGACTATTCCTCCTTCACTGACTGCTTACTTTTGGAATGAAGACTACTCCAGGAAATCTATGGAGCAGGTCTTTTAGCAAGAACACTTCCCAAGGCTTATAAGCATTTGTTCTTGTTGAGATGTTAAATTTCCCTATGAACTTAGAAACTGTTTGGCTTTGGCATGGGAAAAGCCAGGTAAATATGAGCAGAGGCAGAAGTGAGAGGTACAAAGTTCAGACCTGGCTAAAACCGTTTTCAATGCAAGCACAGTTTGCTAATTTAAAAGAATGGAGTAGTGAGCGACTACAGAGCCCTCTGTCAGGACTCTTTGCTCTCTGTATCAGTTACCCCATTCTCTAACAGACACAAAACAGAACAGTCAGTCTGTTCAAGTCACTTCAAATTTTGGGTACTCCCCATTTCCACAGGCTAAGAAGAACCAAAAAAAAAAAAAAAAAAGTATTTTGGCAACCCAATAAATAATGACGAGGAGGAGGATGATAGGGTTCACATAACAAATCACTATTACACTAACTTAGAAATTTCACTCTTTCCCTTTATGAAACAATTGAATTCAGAACCTTCGCACACACGATCAACATTGTATCCTGCCAGGGCATCTCACACTGCTCTCCAGAGCACAGCATTTTTGTCCAGTTTTTATGGGAAAATTCCTGGACCCTTGCCAACCTGTGTATGCTAGTAAAAGGCATTCTTCTGGGGCATACTTAGGCCCCACTCTGACCCTAAGCTGGGGCTCCTGTGCACGAGGCCACAGAGAGCAGGAGGGAGGTCAAGCTCATCTCTTTTCAGCCTTCCATACTTGGAGTTTCATTCTCTGATGGAGCAGGGTCCCGTCTCCTGCTTTAGTGATCTATACAAAGCTCATTTGTAAACATATCCATACCCTGGATTTGCAACTGTAAAGTCACATCCCTGGAATTACAGCATTTGTGCTAAGTTTCTTGACCTTCTTTTTAAGTCTAAAGCAGCACCGACTTAGGAACCATCGGTATAAATAATGTTTTTAAAATATTTAAGGTATTTCTAGTTCTTCTAGAAGTGTTTGCTCAGAGTGTCTTTATTTATGACAGACTTTTTGAGGGCAGGAACTATAGGTGACTGCCTATAACATTTTTTAAGGGGAAACATACTTTATAGATCTTTTGCTCCCTTATTGTCTTATGGACATTTATTACATATTCCCAGTGATAAAATATTTGAATCTTCATTTACCTTGTAACCTACACACACAACCACTCCTAATATTATATCTATATTATACAAAAACAGTTACAAAAGGTTTAGAAAAGGTAGAATAAAGATGACTCAACGCTTATCATACTTTAAAAACAGTTTTTACATTGTTTCCAGCACTAAGCCAAAAACCTCGGTGCTCCTGTCTGAGTACGCTGTGAGGTGTGTGAAACCCCACAGCAAGCCTGAGACTTGCAGAACGGGTAGGAATGGTGCCTAGAGACCCTTGATGGAAAGGTTACTTCAAGTGGAGGGCGGAGAATGAGCAGAGGGCCTAGAGAGCGGGGAATGGTTAAGCAGAAGAGAGAGGAAGGTAGACAAAGGCAGGTAACAGCATGAAGCACTTGAGGACTATGTCAGGGTCTGGAGCCAACCGTAGAGTCAAGACGCGCTGCTTTAGGAAGCTCGGCTGGACAGAGGCCTACGCTGCAATGGGAATGCAAGGCAGGGCCTCTGGGAGCCGACGGAGACAGTAAAGGTGTGATTGAAACAGCTGGAACCGCTGAAGCGTGCGGGGCTGAGGCTAGCCCAAAGCTACGGAATTAAACCACCTAGGGCCCCGCCCCACCCGGCAAAGCAGTGTATTTCCCTTTAGAATAGACCTGTAGGGCCTCTAGGCTAGGCGGAAAGTGGGCCTGGGAGAGAGTGGGAAGTCTGGAGGGGCGCTGCAGACATCTGAAAGGGGAAAATAAAGGCAGTCAAAAGCTAGCCCAAAATTTTGCGCTGGAGTGACCGTCATGGTGGTGACGCAGAGCCATTAGATTAAAAAGCAAGGGGACAGGTCAGGATTGCAAGGAAAGTGATTCGGGGACCGGAAGAGGCTTCAGTAATATTATTTTCTCAAGACAGAGGCTCCCCTATTCCTCAACCTTTGGCAGGCTTACACCGGGGTGGGGGTGGGGATGGGGGATGAGGCTGGAGAGCTGAACCTGGTGACTTATGGGCACACCGAGGAGCGAGGCTGGAGGAGGAGCTTGGACACAGCTCCCGGCTTTACCCACGTTCCGTGAGGGCTGCAGTGCTCTGCTTCCACAGAGACCATCATGGAGGAAACGCTATGAACCCGCGTGAAACGAACTTTGAAGAATTTGCAAGTTCTTCTAAGAAGAGTTTCGCAACATGTTCACTGCCGCCCTGCAGCGTAACCCTGCCTTGACTGCTCTGCGCTTGCCCAGGAAGACAGAGTCACAGGAAAAACTAACCAGAGAACCAGGAAGATTACCATTGGAGGAGAAAGAGCAAATCTCTCCGTGCTTTGACGCTCACTGCTACAGAGCGGACTGACGTAGACGTGAAAGTGTTTTCTAAGCACATGTTTGGATCTGGGAACATACACACGAGCAATTGTTCTGTTTGGGTAGAGGTCCAGCAGGGCCCCACACAACCAAACTATCTCACTAAGGGAGTCTCTCTCTCAGTCTTTGAAACGCCCATAGTTCTCAGGCACAGATAACTTTCCTCGACGTTTCTATACATTATAAAACGCCTAATAAGTATGTATACGAATCCCCCATGGCCTCCGGGATCCCACACAACTCCGTAGCCAGTTTTCCCAGCTTCCTCTTCTGAAACACTCACTGCCCTCCTTAGGACACTGCCACGGTGGGCAGAGTCCCTCTGCCTGCGCGGTCCTCCCTAACCTTTCACGTTAGCTCCTGTCCTCTACCTAGACCGGTCACGACGGGACGGTGCTCCTCCCTCAAGGAGCCCAACACCCTCAGGGACTCCGCACTCTGGCCCCTTGGCAGAAAGGGAAGAGGGTCCTCAGAAGGCGGCGCGCCCCTCATCTCTGGAAGGGAGAGGGGTGTTTTCACAGGGACATTTGCAGGTGAGCCGCTCGGCACAGCTTATCCCGCGGGAATCGCAAAGTCCCGGCACCGCAGCCTCCGCTCACCAATCCCGGCCGCGACCTCCCCCATCACCCTGCGGCGCGGCGAGACTGAGCAGCCCCGAGGCCAGGGCAGGGTCGCTCTTAGAGGAACGCTACACTTCCTTCCTCCTCCGCCACACCTGGAGCGCGGTTCTCCAAGGCTTTTTGTTTGGTTTTCCCGAGTGGCCCCTCCTCCCCACCCCCACCCACGAGCGCCCCGGTGCGGGCTGTCACGGGCCCGGAACCGCGCTAGACAATTCCCATAGGAGGTGCGCGTCCCCCCTGCTTCAGTGCCGAGCGGGCACCGCATAAAGTTTTCAAAGTTGGCGGGAGAGAGAGAGGCCTGGGCTCTGGCCACCCACCAGTCGGTCTCGCAGCGCAGCGCCGCGGTGGCACGGCGCTGCGGGGGGAGGCGGGGGGGACGGCCGAGCCCGCGCCCCGTTGCCCGCCTAGATTTCTGGACCAGGACGGGGTGTGGAGGGGAGGACAAACGCCCCCCGCCGGATACCTTGGGGCACTTGTCGTAGTAGTACTGCTGCGTGCGGATCCAGCGCCCCACCAGGTGGTCGCGCACGGTGTGCGCCAGGGCGAAGAAGTAGTCGCGGGGGGTGGCCACGTTGCGGTCCTTGACCAACGTGAAGTGCAGATGCCGGTTGAAGCCCTTCTTCAGCTCGGCCACGTTCTCCACGCCCACGATGCCGCGGATGCTGATCTGCCGTCGCTTCTCCTGGTCGGTCAGGGGTTTCGCCATGGTGGAGGGCGGAGGGGCAACCCGGGAGGAGCGCGGCAGCTGCGGGACTGGCCCGGTTCCCCGCTTGCACGCCGCTTTTGAGGCTCTGGGGAGTTGGGGGATCCGCCCCTCGCTCGGCTCCCGCCCACCCGCGGCGCCCCGAGCAATCCCTCCCGCCCGCCAGGGGCGTGGGAGCCCCCGGGGCGGCGCTGCGCCTGCGGGCACCGCCTCCCTGCCGCTCCCGGAACGTCCCGGTCACGTAGCGCGCGGAGGCTCCGACCGCGTCGTGCTGCTTGTTGGGTAGGAGGCCTCAGCTGCCTCGCTCGCTCGCTGAGATCTCGGCAAAGCCATTGCCTTTTCGGGCAGTGTGATTTAACCCTGATTGCCCCTGTGTTGCTCCCCAGTCCTTGACATCACCCCATCTTGGATTCTCAGGGAGCCCCGGTTGTTATTTATTTATTTATTTTCTGAGGACTCTTTTATTTATTCATCCATCTATCTATCTATCTATCTATCTATCTATCTATCTATCTATCTATC
>NW_026596166.1:10254999-10272103 GCF_907164565.1 Psammomys obesus | reverse complement strand
ATCTATCTATCTATCTATCTATCTATCTATCTATCTATCTATCTATCTATCTATCTATCTCCTGAGGACCTAGGACTGGGGTTTCTCGACTCCTAGATCCTGCAGGGCCAGCCAACAGCAGCCTGCCACAGTTGGTGGGGTGACTAGGTATAAAAGTCCGGAATCTGCAAGGGTTCTGTTGAGTCGAAGCTTCCTTCAGGCTCCATGGGGGACAAGAGTTCAACTTGAGACCCCTTGTTTGCAGTTTGCTTTAACCAAATGGAGCACAGGGACAAGAGGAGTGTGTGTGTGTGACAGAGACCTGCCACTCGCGGTTACTTGCACATGGCACAACTGGTTAGTTGCTCTATGTTCAGGAGACACACCAGCAGATGTTGGTGTGTGACCTTTGCACTGGATCCGGAAGTGACATGTGCACACGGGCATGTGGAGGTCGGAGGTTGCTGGGATCGATGACAAAAGAGGTCAGGCTTGGCAGCAGGTGCCTTTACCTGCTGAGCCACCTAGAGGGTCCCCGGCAGAGGTGTGCCTTCCTTCCCTCTCTCCCTCCTTCCCTCCCTCCCTCCCTCCCTCCCTCCTTCCTTCCTTCCTTCCTTCCTTCCTTCCTTCCTCCCTCCCTCCCTCCCTCCTCCCTCCTTCCTTCCTTCTTTCCTTCCTATCTTTCTTTCTTCCTATCTTCTTTCCTGCCTTCCTTTTTTTTTTTTTTAAATAAAGCTAATTATTTTGAGTAGACGCCAGAGTAGGATTTCAGTTACTTGATTCATACCAAATCAGCCGTTACCCTACAAATGGAAGTTCTGCTCACATAGGTCTGGCTGCATTTTCAGCTCTCCATCCTTCTAGCTTCCAAGGTTTGAGCTCTAGCCTTTGGGACAGATGAAAACTGAAGTGGCTTTATGCAATGGCCTCGAGGAGAGCATGGCCTGGTGAGATGGGGAAAGGGTTGGATTTGAACAAGGCCAGAATACCCAGAGCTAAGAGTGAGTGTGGAGTTTGGTCAGAATGTCTGACCTAAAAGAGCCACGTGGTGAAGTTCAGAAAGGGCCCCAAATGAGAAGGTCGTTTGGCAGATTTTGTTTTTTTTTTTAAGTTGACATCTTTGCTGCAATAATGAATCTTCATTGAGAACTCAACTGGAGTTGGAATAACTGATTACCAGGCACAGCCCTGGGTATGTGATAATGTTTTTAGACATAGGGAAGGAAGACATCCTTTGAAGGTGGTTGACACCATCCATGGGAAAATGTTGCTATAAAGAAAGAAAATACCAGGCATTCAATTTTACCAATGAAGGCTCAGGAGCTAGATGCTGGGGTGAACCTCTAGCTCAGAGAGGCAGAGAAAGTACCCAGCTGACCTTCCTACTTCATTTCATGTCTTGAAGAAAAAGCCAAAACCAAAAGCTCCATGCTAAAAGCCCAAAAAGTCAAAAGGCCAAAAGCTTAAAGCTTGCTAGCTTAGCTGACAACCCAGGAGGAAAAAACCAAAAGCTAAAAGCCAAAGAGCTAACCCCCACAAAAGCCAAAATCCCAAGGCCAAAAGCTCCTTCTTCTCTATGCTGTCTTAAATTCCCTTCTCTCAAAGTTCTGCCTTTCTACTTAATCTCTGTCAGCTGGCTTCTTGCTCCACCTCTTGACCTAGGGTTAACTTTATTAAATCCTTCCTACAGAAAGCCCTTGAATTAAAGGTGAGTGCTAGCTCTGAGCCACACCATAATCTCCTATTTACAATAAACATAAAGTCATTGGATTAAAGGCGTGTGTTAGGCACAAACCACACCAAGCAAGAAACAGATTTTTACAGTTCACAATCTCCGGCTTCACAGTGGGATCAAATATCCTGCAACAGGAAAGGGTCCTGGAATGAATAAACCAAGACCAAAGGAGAAAGGGACAGAGCACCAGTGCTCACCTCTCTCTGCTTCCTGACTGTGGGTGCAGGGTGGATGGTTCCTCAACCTGCCACAACCTCGATTGTCCTGCTGTCATGGACTAGATCTAAACTGCCCAAATTCTGGAAGATTCCAAAAGCAAAGGCAGCTTTCCAGTTTTGCTAGGGATGTCTTCACATGGGTGGGTCCAACCTCTCTTGTCTACCCAAGGGGATAAGATTCCCGCTGTCAGCAAGGATAACAATAACCACACTATTTTCTTGATTTGGTATAGAGTCAGGGAGCCCACCCCAACCCTGGGCTCAACATCTCTTCTACATGGGAGAAGAATTAGACCACATGCTGTTCCAGCTATGGAGTGTGAGGAGGGACTGTGCCACCAGCCACGTTAAAGAGACTATGACTGGGCCCACGGAGATAACTTAGTGGGTAAAGCGCTCAGCATGCAAACAGGAGCACCTGAGATGGAGCCCTTCAATGTTAGAGTGTAGAGTGTGTTTATAACCCCAGGGCTGAGGAGTCAAAGGCAGAGGACCCCTGCTACACTTGATGTTCACAGGCTACCTAGAGACCTTGTCTTTACAAAAAGGAAAACAAACAAAGCAAACAAACAAACAAAAAAAAACAACACCAAAAACCTGATGGTGCCTGAAGAACACCCCTCAAAGTAACTTCACACACACACACACACACACACACACACACACACACACACACGAGGACATGATCAACCAAGTACTCTACAGATGGGATCTTCCATGACAGTCACCTTTAGACTTTAGTTCCTTTAGACTTTCTTGACCATCTTTAGCATTGGTTAATCTATTTTTATCAGAAAGCAGGGATGAACCCTAGCCTTTAGGTTTCAGTGCTTAAGTTACTTTCTGTTTGGGAAAATGATGATTTCCCAGTTTATGTTCTGACATAAACTTTGTTTTCTAAATTTTATGTTAAAGTAAATTTGTATCTAGAAAAACCATTTGGTATGTGAGTACTAAAGAGAAAGAAAGAAAGAAGAAAATAGAAAGAAAGAAAGAAAGAAAGGAAGAAAGAGAGCAAGAGAGAGAAAGAAAGAAAGAAAGAAGGAAAGAAAGAAAGAAAGAAAGAAAGAAAGAAAGAAAGAAAGAAAGAAGGAGGGGGAAGCATGGCACTGATATGTGATGTTTGAGAGCCAAAGTGGGCTCCAGGTCGCTTATAAACCTACCATCTATTCCTTGTGTCCTAGGCCAGGAACCCAAGACTGTGAGAGTTCACTTACTGGACCAAGAAGATTAATATTTTTAAAGAACTCACCTTTAAACCACTATGGCTTTCTAAAAATGCAGCAGGTTTAAGTTGCCCACAGCTCATGACACCGACAAAGACCTGTATTGTGCCCTCTTCGCTGCTTCTCCCACCGCCGTAATAAAAAGGCTTCTGTGCATGGCTGGACAGCCTGTCCAGGCCTCCCAGGACCAGCACAATTTGCTCACTGTCAGAACAGAACCCTGGGAGCCTAGATTGGTTCAGGTCTTCATAGACTCAGACACTGGGGACAGGATTAGACTTGCAAGGCTCTTCGTAGGGCAAACGCCTGTGTGAGACCTAGCCAGGAGGGAGCCAGGCTGGCCAAGTGAGTGCTGTCAGATCCAAGTGTGATCCCACGAAGGAGAAATAGGTGGTAGACTTGTTCCAGACTATTGAGTGGCCGGGAAGATTCTCCCAAGACCACAGGGAAGTTCTGAGGCTGGTCATCTGTCAAGAGGAGTGCTCAGCCACTGGTGTGCAGCTGCGCAAGCCCCGCCTGAGGGCAGGCTCTCTAGAGCCCCACAGTTCTGTCCAGAGTAGCAGGTGACTGGGAAGCCCATCACAGAAAGATACAAGATAAAGATAACTGGATATCTTCCGTGTCTCAAAGCAGGGCTATATGGCATAGTCTGCGCCACTAAAAAAATTCCAAGGACTCAGAGACTCTGTTTCTCTTAGATAACATTCAATACTGTTGCTTACGCTGGCCTGAGACTCATAAAGACTGCCTCAGCGGCTCTGGGGATTCCGGGCCTGAGCCATCCATCATGCCCAGCTGTTCTGGTTAGGTCTCAACGCACAGTACTTCATTTGAACCTTTCAGCAGTGCAATGGGGCAAAATTCTCCACACATTACCACTGAGAGAACTGAAGCCTAGTGGCTCTCAGGTTTGCTCAAGATCTCTTCACAAGTCCGTTGCAGAGGTTTCACATCCCTGAGCACAGATTTTGGCATGAAGCAGCTTTGGGATTTGAGTAAGCCTGAGCTCTGACTGCGCCTCAGCTAACCCGAGTCCTCTGTTTGCTTGGGCTGCTCTGTGCTCTAGATTGGCCTTCTGACCTGCTTTTCCTGAGTTCTGAAGCCCAGGGAAATGGCCCAAAGTGGCCCCACACACAGGTCACATGGCCTGGAGAGAAGGACAATGTGACATCAGAGTGACACTTGGTGCTTAGTGAGCAGAAGTAAGTACACTTTAATTCACGCACATAATGTATGAATCCGACCGCCAGTGCTCCCATCCAGACCCTGCTGTTTTAGACATCCACTGAGAGCCTAAGTTATTAGACTACGAAGTATCCCGTGGGCACAAGCACGGTGGCTGTCTGTATTGTCTTCTCGGTAATTGGCTGTGACTGCAACCAGTTGATGTTAAACTTGAGTGTATCTGTTTATCTTGGAGCAAGCCTACTTCCTGGCATTTCCTTCCTTCCTTCCTTCCTTCCTTCCTTCCTTCCTTCCTTCCTTCCTTCCTTCCTTCCTTCCTTCCCTCCCTCCCTCCTTCCTTCCTTCCCTCCTTCCTTCTTTCTTTCTTTCTTTCTTTCTAGACAGTGTTTCTCTCTGTAGCCTTTGCTGTCCTGGAATCTCTTTGTAGACCAGGCTGGCCTTGAACTCACAGTGATCCGTCTGCCTCTGCCTCTCTGAGTGCTGGGATCACAGGTGTGCGCCACCACGCCCAGCTCTTCCTGAAGCTTTCATTTCCTGTCATATTTGACTTGCTCGTTACTACAGTAGTTGGGCGTGGTCCAGTGGAAGTTCCTGAAAAGCTGTGGACATGTACAGCCTGTCCCTCAAATAATGGATGGTTTTGATATGTCAGTACACAATTTGGTGACCCCAGAGAACCGGGGTCCCAATATCAGATGATGCAAAATCAGGAAATGCTCTGGCCTTCTCATTCCTCAAGGCAGCTCAGTTTGGAAAAGAGATGGGTGGCCAAGTGCCAGGAAATGCTAGTGGCATTACCGAGATGAAGACTTGCCCTTTGGAAGACAAAACAGCCTTCATTTTCTCCTGATTGCTTTTTCTGTGTCCTCCGAGGAGCTAGGCTAGCAGGTGTGTGTTTGTGTGTCTACTGTCTGTGAGGGAGGCATGAGCTTCTCCTGTTGGAACTGCACGTTAATCTGTGGGGCATGTGTCTGGGGAGGATGGGGTGAGATACCACTGGGCTATGGAGGGAGTAGGTAGGTATGTCACTAGTTTTGCAGTGAGGAGCCAGGGGCCTGCTTACAGCAGAATCGGCAGGTTGTCTGGGCACGTCAGAGAATCCACGGATTGAACACCTGAACAGACAGAGAGCCTGAACAGATAGAGAGCCCCAGGCAGGAAGTGGCTTCCTTGAAGGGCCTCAGCAGCCCCATCTTAGATGTGTTTACAAGGACTATCTCCCTGGTCCTTAGTAGTTGTGGGGGTTGCTGTTGGCTGAACACTAGTTCAGTGGGTCCTCAAGGATAGAGGTACAAGGGGGAGGCTTCCCAGCCCTCCTTCTAGCATTGAGTACCTTGGCTCCAGGGAACCCGTGTTGAGGCATGTGCAATTGAATGGACTCATTATGTTTTTCTTTACTGGAGGGTGCACACGCATATGTATATGTACATATGTATACACACACATATATATGTCATGCACAGCTGTATTACATGCATAGTTTGACTTTACCCTCTGTTGTCACTATGAATGGAACAAAACAAACTCCACTTAACTGTGAAAGGGAATGAATGAGAAGATTAAGTCTGGAAAAGTGCTGAGAGACTGAACAAACCCTGATCAGGGAAGGGAGAAGTGTGGAAAGCCCAGTTTCCACAGCCCGCTGTGAGGCAACGCTGTGGAGGGCTGACCTTCCTTCACCCTTTCCCAGGACCTTTGTGAAAGCAAACTGCCCCTGGATGGCATGCCTCGACTTGCTCTTTGCACTCAGTGGATTGAGCACAGGAGACTCCCGCCCGGCTGAGTGACAGAGCATGGGCTTAGCATGAGCAAGCCCCGAGGAACGACCTGAGCACCACAAGGAAACAAAACAATTAAAAACAAGAAGCGGAGAGACTCCCACCTAAGCCATATTGGTGTGTTGGACTTTGATCCATGGAGGGAAGAAATCTGAAGACTTAAAAACCCCAGATTCACAAATGCTAAATATTTCAATCTCTCGCTTACTCTCCGGTTTTTGAGACATGGTTTTTCCATGTGTGATAGCCCTGGCTGTCCTGGACTGGCTTACGTAGACTAGGCTGGCCTCGAACTCACAAAGATCCATCTACCTCTGCCTCCTCTGCAGGGATTAAAGGCATGCACCAACACGCCTGGCTTTGATTTGCTTCTCTTTAAAACCTTAAAAGTAAAGGGTTTGGCTATGGAAGGGTAATCTTTGTTAGCTTAAAAGTGCAGGACTTCTTTGCATGTCTTGTCTTAGGTGGGTTGCAGTTAGGATAATTCCAGATCTTTCTTGTACTTAGCAGTGGTGTGTATACCAATGAAGAGTATGCTCAGTTTGCAGCCTGGACTGGCTATGACTCCCTGTGGTCATTTCTCATGCCGGATGAAAGAAGATCTGCAGGTATTGGTCAGTTTGAAATACCAAGCAAAGCAGCCAGACTGTGCGCGCTGCTAAGCAACCAAAAACATCAGGGCCAGATCTCTGTTTATCAAGAGCTTTAAAATTGTTTGAAGCTCCACATTCTCATGAAAATAGCTAGACAATCAGAAAATGCTGATGTAAGCAAGCAAACAAACGTAGTTCAAACCCAAAGTCTGGTTACAGGATGGAAAGAATATCTTGAATCTTCTTTGAAGAGAAATAATATTTCTTTTATTTCCTCGCTCTGGTATCAGTCATGAATCACAGCATCTTTCCAGCTTAAGATACAAACATGAGGCTGCCCTCAGCTCTGAATTTTCACCAGACATTGTTTTAGATATTTGATAGAAAGGTTACTGAACCTTGTGTGTGTGTGTGTGTGCGTGTGTGTATGTGTGTGTGAGCCTGAGACCAGCAGGTGGAGGACTTTGTCCTTTGGATACTGTGCATACACGGAGCTTTGGCAACATGGGGCTGAATCACTGAAAAGCCTTTTCCTTTTGTTCTGGATATTCATGCATCAAAACAGTCACAGAAAATAACCCATAACCAGGAGAAGAGAAACAAGACTTTATTATTTTTACCTCTCTATCCAGAGCATAGAGTAGATGATGGTTTCTCTTTCTCAAAATCTTAGGTATAAATATACTTAAATACAAAGAAATAATTTATCCTAATGCAGAGCATTAGGGAAAATCAAATAAGTAAAAACATAGGAATTCAATATTGTTATGCTGGATTTGGGAAATGCTCAAAATTGTATGACTTCCCAGCCATCCATTTTGGCTGACAAGGTTAGACTAATGGAGTAAAGGGGGCCTCTGCTGGCGTCTGGCACAGGTGCCTAGCCTGTCCGGACAAATCTGGGAACTGCTCAGACTGGTCAGAGTGACATCAGTGAGATCAGTGGAGTCCTAGGGAAAAACGTTAAGTCCCACCCGTTGCTGGGATTCAGAGCTGTGGGTGGCTGTGCGGGGCTCAGAAGCAATTCTGGTGAGAACCCACCCTCAGGGCAGGAATCTGATGATTAGCCTGCCCAGGAAGAGGCCCTAGCTGTCAGAGCTCTAATTTTCACTGCGGTAGTTTTCTGGATTCTGTTCCCTGGCTCAGCCGCCTAGAAGCCAGTGTACCCCAGGGCTGTGGCGAGCTGTCAGTAAATACCGGAGACTTTTCCCACGGGGCTTTAAAAGAAATACTCGGTTCCCAGAAGCGCTGTTTTCCCCGGGCCCCTTATACAGCCTATGATACAGCTTAGAGGGGAGTCAGCAGTGGGGTCAGGGGCTGGGCATTGCCGCAGAGTGGGAGCTTATGGGGACACCTTCTGGAGATACCTGGAAATGCAGAACATTGTGTTCGAAGCTTGGAAGTGTGTCGGAAATGGGAGCAAGAATTGTTGACGTTTGTGAAGGAATCAATGAGCTAACCTCAGCTTTACGCTCATGAGGACTTACTATACATTCCATATATGTACTACATAATATATCACACACGTGTTAAATATCACGTGTCATTATCTGGGTTCTTGGTGTTTCATGTAATAGATAGATTGAAATAAACGATATTTCCCTCGATTCTTTGTAGCCCCTCTTTTGGGAGGCAATTCATATCAGCAAAGTACATCAGCAGACAGGTGTAAAATCTAAAGTCTGCTTACAGTGGGTAGAGATAAATAATTCATTAACTCCTAACTATTGTCCCCTTCTAGTCACCGTCTCTTCTACAGACAATTGTTATCCTAATCTCCAGTGGTGCAAATGTTTTGTTTTGTTTACTAGCAGGGTCTTCTACCCCGGGCTGGGCTCTAACTCACTGCAACCACCCTGCTTCTGCCTCCTGAGTGCCAGGATCACAGGCACAAGCCACCATGCCTAGTGTAAATGACTTTTTTTATGCCTGCTTTTTATTTTTGTCTAATTTGGACTCTCCTAGTCTCTGGTCATCTGACTTAATTCATTCAGTCTTATGTGTGCAAGTTTTGTTTTCCTGTCAAATTCATATGCTTTTGTTTTATTGTCTAGTTTTCCAGTACGTAAGCATGGTACGGTTTTCCTGTAGCTAGGCATCTGAGTTGTGTGTGGTGGTCAGTTTTAACTGTCAACCTGATGCCGAGGAGGTGGGCTTCCGGGCATACCTATGAAGGATTGTCTAGAGCCGTGTTTCTCAACCTGTGGGTCACAACCCCACGGGGGTCGCATAGCATATCCAGTACCCTGCATATCAGGTATTTACAGTATGATTCATAAAAATGGCAAAATTACAGTTATGGAGTAGCAACAAGATAATTTTATGGCTGGGAGTCACCACAACGTGAGGAACTGTGTTAAAGGGTCATAGCATTAGGAAGGTTGACAAACACTGCTCTAGATTAAGGGTAGCTTCTGCAAATGTCGGTCAGAGACTGTCTTGGCTGAGTTAACTGATGTGGGGAGACCCATCTCTAGTGCGGGCAGGACCCTTCCTGGGCTGCATACAATGGAGAGGACTTGCTGAGAACTAACATGCGTTAAAGCAACCGGCCTGGCAGAAATGAAGGTCTTCTAGAGAGACACAGCTCCCCAGTCTGACTGTGAGATGATGGGAATAAGGGAGCCCCCACCCCATAAATGGGAATTTCCTCCAGGAATCTCATGCTGGGAGAAGAAAAAGGCACCAGCCCGGGGGGGGGGGGGGGGAGCTTGTCTCCCGGAGGAAGTTTTCACATAGCTTGTCAGCTCACCTGAGACCGATACAATGAAGGGTCAGGGGTGGGTGGGCCCACACTGGATGGGTCCATTTGGCTGAGCACACCCTTGGCTCTCTTTTTAAACTTTGGTCTCATCTCCAGACCCTGACACAAGGCTTGAGGGGTTCACTGGATCTCTTTGTTCCTCTTTCCAATGTGGTCACATTGGAGGAATCTCTTTTATTCCATTTTTAATTAGGCTCTTTTAATTGGCTTATGGTGGACCGGTGGCCAGGCAGAACTCGGGTCACAAGCTGTGACCCCCAAGTAGGATAGCGTGAATTCACTACTCTCTTCTCTTGACCTTGGATGTAATGTGACCATTTATCAGAAGCTCCTACCACTGTGCTGTTCCTGCCATGGACCCATGGACCGTAACCTCGGACAGTGAGCTAAAATAAACTTTTGCCTTTTTATGTTGCTCTTTATCACAATGACAGAAAAGAAACCAAGACAAGTTATAGCTAGTGTGGGTCATTAGCAGAGCTGCTGTGAATAGTTTTCTGTATTTTTTTTTTGTTATTTCTATGCATTTATTTCTTTGGGAGACTGTAGTTGCTAGATCCAGTATGAATGAGATTTCATATATACATAATTTGGGTGTGGCCGGAATGTATCCCTCAAAGGTTCATACCCTGGGAAGCTTGGTCCTTGGTGTGGCAATGGTAAAGTAGAGGAACCTTTCAAAGGTGGGGGCTCTCGGATGGGGTCTAGGCAATCAGGAGCACTGCTTTCGGAAAGAATCGGTTCTCTTGGGACCCAGGTTAGTTCCTGTATAAAAAGACAAGCCTGGCCTGTGAACCGTCTTGCCTCATTTATTGCCATATGACAGCTTTCTCTTTGCATGATCCCTCACTATACCAATATGATACAGCCAGGCGAGCCTTCTCAAGAGCTGAACAGACGGGGCAGCTTACTTTGGAGCGCTGAGCAGCCTAACCTGACCAAATCAACTTCTAAAAACTTGTAACTACCCAGGCATTTTGTTACAGCAACAGAAAACTCGCTAAGACATTTTGATTCAGATATGCAGCCTTTTGAAGGGGAGGAGTTAAACAACGGAAGGAAAAAGGGAGTTTGACCAAGAGAGTGGAAAGAAAAAGTGGGTGTTCTTTAGAATAGCTGCATACCAACAATTCTTGTCTCCGCCAACGCTGAATCCTCACCAGTCATCCGAAGGCGTTCTGAGTGATGACAATTTAAAATATCCGGTTGCACATTTAAATCAAAAAAGGAAAACTGGTAGGTTGGTTCAACATATTTTCCAAAGTATGATCATCGTTCTGGGCATATGCACTGTCTTTTCTTTTTTTATGCTACTTTGTGATGGTGTGTGTGTGTGTGTGTGTGTGTTTATGTGTGCATGCGCAGTGTGCAGGAGCACGTGTACACTCACCTGTATGGCATGCGTGGAGGGGTGTCTTCCTTCATTGCTGTTCAACTTATTTTCGAAGCAGAGTCTCTCGAGGAGCCTGCCTGTCTCTGCTTCTTCTGCTTGCCTCCGGGGTTACAGAGCGACACACCTAGCTTTATGTTTGGTGCTGGGGATCCAAACTCAGCTCTTCCTGCCTGTGCTGCAAACACTTTACCACCAAGCCACCTTCCCAGCTTCACGAAGGGATTGCTAGGAGCCCCTTTTAGTGGTAGTTAGGAAGTGAGCTAAGTCATCAGCCATCAATACGAATGGCACAACAGAAGCCACAGACCGATGGAACGACACCTTCCCCTTTTGTTATTTGTGTAAGTCAAGTGTGTGCTGCTCAGGCCTCACGAGGGCCTTTTAGCATTTTGTGCTACTAAACCCACCAAAGGAGCAAGTACAACCACAGTCTCTCACACCGCGTAGCATCCCAGAGCAATTAAATTGGCGGTGTGGCATTGGCGTGTGTGGGCATGTGCGCATCCGTGTGGATTTAGGTGCTCCTGCATGTGTGTGGAAATGAGAAAACAACCTTAGGCACTGTTCTTCAAGACCCTTCCTTTTTGAGACAGGGTGTTTTGTTGGCTCAGAGCCTGCAGATTAGGCTGGACCAGCCGGCCAGTGAGCCCCAGGGCTCTTGCTGCCTCCATAGTCTCAGTCATGGGTTGACAAGAACAGTGCTGGGTCTGGATTTTTCACATGGGTTCTGGGACTTAAACTCACATCTTGACACTTGCACAGCAAAGTGCTTTGTCAACGAAGTACGCCTCAACCCCAGCTTTAATCTCAGAGATGACTTCAGGTGACAGCAGAGGTTGAGAACCAGGATTGTTTTTGTTTTTCATTTATTTATTTGTTTGTTTGTTTGTTTGGTGGGGGAGGTGCTCATCAAGGGAGGCCCAGATTGGCTTCAAATCTATCATCCGTCTGCCTCAGACTTTCAAGTGCCCAGATTACACAGTCCAGTTGATAAAATGTGTCTTCATCGGAAAGATGCTAAATGTGAAAAACAATGGAAAAAACCAAGCATCTTTGCATTTGGGAAATAATGAAGTGCAGGAGTCTGGAGTCCTCACTCTTGTTACCTTAGCCCCGAGAGGTTTTAGACCATAACCATTGTGACACTGGGGTAGACAAGTTTGGTGGGAGAACCAGCATTCCTCAGTTTTCCTGTTTTGTGGAGCCTTTGAACGAATGTTTCTAGTAGTAATATGTTTCCTTTTATTACGTTTTCCTGTTGGTACCTGTTGAAGACTTGGATGAAGAAAGCCCGATGCCTAAGACTTCCAGAATGGTAGAAGAACCAAATAAAAGGGAGCTGTGTGAAATGAATTTGAATTTGTCACCCAGCTCCAGGCTCCTGTATCCTGGTGCTTCCTTTGGGCCCCTGGTTTGACATCTTGATGCTGCAGTGCTTTATCTGATTCTATCTTCAAGACACACCGAGCAGAGGCTTAGATGCTCTAAGCACCAAGGGAAGCGTCTCCTCAGTTGGAGAGATGGCTAGCTCGCTTATCAGAAGCATATGTGCCCAAGGGGAGAACTGCACTGCCTTTTCATTCACGCTTTGTTTTGAGACAGGGCTTCTCTGTATAGCTCTGGCTGTCCTGGAGCTCTTTGTAGGCCAGGCTGGCCTTGAACTTACAGAGATCCACCTACCTTTGCCTCCGGAGTGCTGGGAGTAAAGGCATGTACCATCACTGCCTAGATAAACTTTTCAATATCTCATATTTGGTACCTTAATCTCTTAAATGTTACATGGTGAAGAATATGGTTTGTTTTCTAATTAACCAAGTTCTAAACTAAAAAAATATTTTTAAATTTATGTAGAGAGAGTGTGTGTATGAGTAAGAATACCATAGCACCATTACTGAGGTCAGAGAACAATTTGTGGGAGTTGGTGTTCTCCTTCCATTCTATGGGTCCTAGGGATCACACTCAGGTCATCAGGCTTGATGGCAAGACCCTTAGCCATCTCCCCCATCCTGATTGACCGTTTCTGAATAATATTTTTCACCATTTTGAAATAATCCTTATCTCCTCCTTTGTGATTCTCTGTTCAAACTACATGAAAATTTCAATTAACTTTTTTAAAGTTATGCTGTAGGTGTTCTTGGGTATTGTTATACCTTTATGATTATTGTTATAAAAGCTCCATCAGGTACATATTCTGTCAGAACATGATGGTAAGAGTCACTATTGTCAGTGAACATCTATGTGCCCCTGATAAGGCATGGAAGAAACAATTCCAACCAAGTGTAGCCTAGTGAGGCAATGAGCTTGGTGGCGTTACTTACGGGAGCGGAAATGACTCAGAGGCAGCTGCATCATTGAAAAGCCCAGAATGAGTGACAGCTCAGGAAAACTGCATCTCGAGAGCTCTAGGCAGACTTCAGCGATGCAATAAGCTTGACTAGGAGAGCACCGACTCCTTTGCAGCCGCTCACTGCATGTACAGCCATGTATAGTCTCCGGACCAGCTTTGGGGACCTGTTTCATCATTCTTGGGCTTGCACGTTTTGTTTACTTTGAGTCTCGTGGACACCCTTCTCCTTACAAGAGGGTGTTTCAGTTTCATATGGAACGGCTGGCACTCTCTTGAGTTTTGATGCTAACATTCTTTGATTAAGCCCTCAGAACAATTGTGTGATCACCTCCACTTTAGGGTTGCTGTGGGTGAATGTTATCATTTCTCCAGGCACACACAGCCTGCATAGCATGAACCAGAGCCAGAGCAGAGGCTGCCTAAGAATTCACGCCCCTCCCCGCCAAGACAGAGTTTCTCTGTGTGGCCTTGGCTGTCCTGGACTCCACAGTTCATTCTTATGTTTGACATGCCTTCCCCCCCCAACACACTTGTTATTCACAGCTTTGCCATCTATAGTTTTACTCACTTATGGCCAACCACAATCTGAAAATATCAAATAGAAGCCTCCAGAAACAAACAATTCATAAGTTGAAAATTGTCTGGCCTGGGCCTGGTTATGTATGCCTGTAAACCCAACACTCTAGAAGCAGATGCAGGAAGATCTTTCCATGTTCAAGATCAGCCTAGACTACAGAGTGAGTTTCAGGCCGGCCAGGGAAATATAGTGAAACTCCATCTTAAAAAACAAAGAAGTACCTCCTGGCAGCGTGCAAGGAGACATCTTGGTGATGGTGGTGTTCTCAGATCAGTCAGGCTTAGAGAAGATGGCATTCCTTTGCTCATCCTAGCTTGATGCCTGGCTTGGTGGCCAAAGCTGTTTTTAAAAAAATCAAATCAAATCAAACCAAACCAAATCCAGGCGGCACAGCGTAGGAGGAGGGTGCCAGAGAACGGCGCATGGCACAGGTGGGCCATAGACACCAGCTTGCCACCATACCGTGTGGCACTGACAAAGAATGTCTCCCAGGACCCTCCAGCCACCACTGTGTGAGTATGTGGTGGTCAGAGGGGAGAGAAAGAGAAGGGGAGCAGCTTGAGCAGTATATGAAGAGAGATGAAACTGGAGACTTGAAGGTGTGGGTGGACAGCCCTGCCACCTGGGGCCATGGTGAGCTTCTAGCCCGAGCTGCTATTGAGGGCTATGTCTGAGTTCTGGTTGGGACAGCCACTGGGGACCAAGTGGATGTCCAGGGGCTGTGCAGAATTGGCCCTGCCTCTTCCTGGTTGCAGTGTCCAGGAGAGCAGGCCCTTGTGCCTTTCCCAGGCATCCCAAAGGAGCTGGCCCTGGTGGTGGGCGTGAGTGTGAGAGAGCTGATCCCGCCACTCGTGGGTGGCACAGGCACAGAGGTGATTCCCCGCTACTCCCACCCTTCGATACCTCCTGAAGCTGGGAAACCTGCCCATAGGGGCATGGATCCTAAGCTCGGGAGAGCTAGCCCTGCCCCTCACCAGCTGCAGCAATTGGGAGAGCAGGCCGTGCACCCTTGCTTGGACAGCATAGCAGAGCTGGCCCTGATGGTGGAGGCACAGGTGAGCCAGCCCCAGGAGCGAGACCACTCACCTGCTGTGAGGTGGCATGGGTGTGTGGTGATGCCCTCTCCTCCTTCATCCATGACCACCTGGGATAGTTGGGAGGGCTAGCCCTGTCTGGGCTGAGAGAGTGCACCCTGGGACTTGACTGGCCAGCACAGGAGAGCTGGCTCTGGAGGCATGAGTGCAGGAGAGCCAGCCCAGAGGGCATGAGAGCAGGAGAGCTGAACCTGCCTCCTGCTGATGGCAGGTAGCACTGCATGGCACAGCTGGAGCAGACCTGGAGAGCGCATCCTGGTTGTGTGGAGAAGGGAGAGCTCGCGCACTGATCACCCCAGCTACCACCCAGGCCCAGAGCCAGTGCTCTGAATTGGCTCACCCCAAAAATGTGTATTATCCATAAATGGTTGGAACGAATGAAAGGGCCAGTTCTGCTGATCCAAAGCTGAAGGACTTCTGTGACACAGGACAACAATAGGATAACCAGGAGGAGTCCTGATCAGGAACCATCATGATGGTGTCACTAAGATCTCGAACCAGACCAATGGCTCATTGTAATGAACATTTGAAAGGAAGATGTAGGAACAGAGGGATATACTGTCGAACACACTGTGACATATTGCAGCTTCCACAACAGATGTTTTCTATGCTTTTTTTTTTCTGTTATTTTTTGTGAGTTTGTTTTTTTGTTTTACTTTGTGGGCGAGGTTGCAAGGGCAAAGGGTAGATATGAGAGGACAGGGAGATGAGTGGGACTGGGGTGCGTGATGTGAAACTCACAAAGAATCAATAAAAAGTGAGTGTGAGAGAGACGGTGAGAAAGAGAGAGCGAGATGAAATATATGTCCTCCGAACAGTGTGCTGAAATTGTGGGCCATCCTGATCCGTTTCCCCACGAATCATCCATCCTTTGTTCAGGAAGTATCCCGCATTGTGTTTTACCTGCTCATTTGTCCATTAGTCACCTAGCAGCTACTTTAGATTGTCTGACACACTGTCTCAACCTCTTGAGGTCCTTCTGTTAAAGTAGCCTTTATTTTACTTAATGTTGGCTCCACGGTGCAGGAGTAACGATTTGGGAAAGCTAGAGAGAAGCCATATGGCTTCCTTTAGTTAAAAGCTGAATGCTCTCCAATGAATGAGGAAGTAAAAATGCATGCTGGGGTTGCTAAGAGTGGGCCAAATACTTCTCTTTTTATTTGCTGAGCAGTCTGCCATAACCCTGGGTTTATATGATGCTGGAAGAGAACACAAAGCTTTGTGCATGTGGGACAAGCACAATTACCCGCCGACTGATAGCCCTGGGCCCTGATTCTTTCCCTCAGAATGTACCTCCCCATGGCTTTTCAGACATTGACATGGCTGGACAATTTTTGTCACTGTCCAAGTCTCTGAGATCTATTTCTAAAAAGGAAATTTGATAACACTTTGGTCCTCCTCCCCAACCCCCTTTCTGCCCAGAGAAACACCCCACATAGGTATTTGTCAGTGTTTCTTAGCTCAGCAGGGTGGAGAGGTCACTAATCAAAGGTCTGGACTGTTGCTCTCCTGGGTGCCCTTATGGTTCACCCATATTCAGCACCTAAATTCCATGCTTATCCCCAAAAGCTAGTTCTTCAGAGTCATGAAAGATCAAGGTAGTCTCGGTTAAAGATGATACATTGCAAGATCTTTGATTGACTAAGTCCCAGGCTTGCTAGGGGCAGCTGAAATGCATACTTGGGAAGTATTTTCAGTTGTCTCTAGTGTTCATAAGGATTGTACTATGGTGTGAGCTGAAAACTTCCTGGTTTAATACTATAGTTCCCTCTATTCTATTCAGAAATCTGGATGTAACAGCGACCTCCCCTTTCTATATCTGTGAATTGAGTGAATTGGCTGAAAGATAAATGCATACATTAGAGGCAGAAGAAAAGACACCGTTTCCAGAAAATAGGGTGATTTCTAGCAAGTCAGTTCATCACTCCTGTAAGAAAACACCGGGAACACAAAGTCCATTAACCTTAGCAGCACAGAAGAATGCCGAGCAGCTAATGGGTTTCACTAAGCAGCGAGGAGAAGAAAACCTGGCAGGGATGGACCGGAAAAATAAAAGAAGCAGAGAAAAGTCCCCCCACTAGAGGGCAAAGAAAAGACCAGATAGAAACCAAATGAACAGAGGGCAATCAGTGACTTACATAGTCTATCCCTCCCACCTCCCCCCTCCGTGTGTGTGTGTGTGTGTGTGTGTGTGTGTGTGTGTGTGTGTGTGTGT
>NW_026596166.1:10251309-10254989 GCF_907164565.1 Psammomys obesus | reverse complement strand
TGTGTGTGTGTGTGTGTGTGTGTGTGTGTGTGTGTGTGTGTGTGTGTAGACTCTCCTGTCGCCACCTCCCCTGTGCAGGGATTACAGAATGGGACATTCCGCTTGCTATTTTTACTTGTGTTCTGGAGACTGGAGTGGGGTCCAGCGTGCATTTATTTTACTGACAGAGCAATCACTCCAGTCCCTGCTTTTCTTCTAGTAAGGGTGAATAGCAATAAAAGGCCATCTCTAGGGTCAGGGTTACATGAAAACAGTTGTGTCATTTAGCTGTTTAAAAACGTTACAGGAGCTGGGGACACCCTCTTTTATCCTGCAGCGCAAGTCTGTGGCCATTGGAGAAGCAGGCTCATTGAAGTCAAATCTCAGTGTGTGGAGGCCAAAGCATTCCCTATGTGCACACGCGTCATGTCACGGCCAGGCTAGGGGCTGTGGAAAATCCAGAGGCAGAGCCTCACGGGAATGCATGGAGAACATTCTCCTTCAAGCCCCCTGGGGACGGCTTCCTGGTCACACTTTGTTATGCTGCCCTGACAAAGGTGACTTGGGCCCCCAAATATGTCCACATTTAGAAAGAACTTCTCTAGAGACATGTTATTTTTTTCCTCTCATAAAAACCCTTTATTGGGATACCAGGAATGACAGATTTTTTTTTTCTAGCACAGTAGCTGTATGCATCTATAGTTGTAGTTCAATGTAAACTATTTGTTACAAGTCACTAGAACTCTAACCAGCGGGATGGATTTAATAAAGAGAGTAACTAGCGGCCCAGCCATCGAGTCTCATTGGAGCATAAACCAAAGACCAAACTCGTGTTGTCCCGCAACAGTGTTCTGCAGCCACGAGAACCCGAGACAGACGTAGACAGGATAGCACCCATTCAATAAATTAGGTTCTAACTAGAAAAAAACATCATAGTGACAGAAGATCTAGAGGAAGCACAAGAGCAGAGAATGAGCTATTTACATAGATTACTTTTAGCCTAAGCACTGTCAGCTTCCCCACCCTACCTCGGCCGTTTACCACCAGGCTAGTGGATTTCTTGGCTCAGATGAAAGTGTTTAGACAACTAATCAGATGTCTGTTTCCCAGGTCCTGCGTTCTCGAAAACGTCACGTCAGACAAGAGCATCTGAAGGGCGAGTGTGTACTCTCTTAGGAGTGGTAGGCGTGGTTTTCCTCTCACAGCCAATCCCAGAATCGACCTCCACGCTCACATTTTCCCAAACCCGGTTAGAAAGTCAGGCTGTGACAGCAGTGAGCGGATGGAGTCTCGTCTGTAACAGGCACTGAAAGTATACATGGAGATGGCGTGCTTGTCCTGAGAATGTGAATGTCGTGGTCCGCAACTTAGGGACCCCAGGGTCATGAGTGGGTCCTGTGCCCTCTGGTGGTTTAGTTTTCAACATTCCTTTTTTTCCTTTTTTTTTTTTTTTAAGGCTTGTTATGACTGCAGCATTAATGAGAAACAATGCTGAGATCATTTCTGCCAAGGAAGGCCTCTGTGATGAGTAGCAGCAGAGACCATAATTAAGATAGCGCAGTGGAAAAAGCATGGGGTTGGTGCAAGTCTGGTGTGGCCAGAGTGTGTGGGCTCAGCATCAATCTAAGGATTCGGCAAGGACACCTTCTTTGACTCCTTTCTGCTACTTAGAACAACTGTAAGTTATTTGTTGCTTTGTTATATGAGAATGTAAGTTCCGGAAAGGTAGACTATTGATCTTTTCCCACATCCTTCCCTAGCGTCTAGAACACAGCATTCTAGTGTCTTGAACAGTGCCTGGTCCATATTAGTTCTTAATTTAAAATTTGCATTAACTAAATGAAGCAATTCATTTGAGTCTCCTGGTCTTCCCAATGTTTAGAGCCTATCTGAATGGTCCTTACCCTGCTGTGAACCCGTGTAGCTGATGTATTTGTGCTTCAGGATGCCAAGTGCCCCCTGCCTACCTCCCAAAAAGAGCTTACATGCCTCCAGGAATCAGGGCAAGAGCACCCTAGGAGCCAGATGGTGAACTCTAAGTTTGACTTCTTTCCTAACTGCTCTCCTATAACATCTTTGTCTGACCAAAAGCTAAATAAGAAAGTTTCCAGAAGAATTTTTTTCTTGGCAATGCCAGTTAGGTAGGTAAGTCACCAAAACATGATCAGAACAACAAAAACAAAATGGACTCAACCTACATTAAAAAAAACAAAACAAAACAAAAAAAAAAAACAAAAAAAACCCAAAAACCTAAATTAAAGAAAAGCAACACGTGGAAGTGGAAACGAAGGGAAGCGATGGGCTGCCAGGTCCTCTGTGAGTTAGCGCTTCCGGGTGAGGAAGGGGGCGCGGGTTTAGTGATGCAGAGAGGCTGATGGGAAAGGGCGGAGCTGTAGGGGTGAAGATGGCGGAGGACCCAGCTCTTCTTCTCTCTCTTCTACCAACTCTGTGTACGCCGAGGCTGGTGGCTCTGTGCCATCCCTCTCAGGGACAGCTAGTGCCTCCACAGCACAGCCTCAGGCTATGGACGCTCTGCTGGAGTAGAAGTCGGGGACCGGAAGCCCAGTGTGAAGCGTGACCTGGGGGAGGAAACTGTAAGCTATGCAGGGCACCATGCTCACCCTTGCCTCGTCGCAGTGCAGTTTGTGCGCCCCCAGTTCTACAAGGGCCCACTCACTTCTCTTGAACATCTATCCTAGAAGACATTAAAGGGACTTCTAGCAGGATTTCGCTGTGGACACCAGGGTGGGCCTCCAAACCCAGGAGATACCCAGTTTTTAGAAAGAGGATTCTGGGTGACTGCGTTTCTTAGGGCGAAAGACAGGCCACTCATCTGCGGGTAGCGAAACCTTTTGCCTACACGCAGTGACCACTGCCAGAGACCAGATTAGCTTGCCCGTGGGTTTCAGCCGTGCACAAGCCGTGCCATCTGGGATGGCACGAAGGACTTTAATAGGAAGAAACACAGGCACTTAGGCTATTTTGCCACTTTCTGGTTAACCTCAGACTACGGTGGAGAGCTATGGGAAAAGACTAGAAGCATTTCCTAAACATGGCCACTTCTCCATTTTTGTCCATACCATTCCTGGCAAGAGTCTTTGTCTAAAGGCACTAGAAGATCCTTAAAAAGCCCGAAGCATGACTAGTGTGATAACCTTTGGAAGGGAAATGACTGAAAAGGCGGAAAACTTTGAATGAGGTTTTTTTCCTTAGATTCACTTCTATACTAATTTGTGGTTTTCTGTCTTCTGATGTGCAGGCTGGCCTCTGAAGAATTAGATTCCAGCCCCCTCCCTCAGACAATCCCACCTACTTGCAGGAAGCCAGAAAGCAGGTGTTTCCGGACTGTAAGCAGTTTTACTGTATATAATCATAGACAGTAATTAATTTAAAAGAGTTTAAGTACTGTGACTGTAGCTGGGGCCCGGATTCTCTACAAGGTTTCAATTTTCAAGTCCTCTTTTAAGGCTGTTGAGATTTATGCTGTGTAGTAGGAGACCCGACTCAGGAGGACAGTGAAGCCCCCAGATTCTAACAGTGGTTGGCAAGGCATTACCCACACTCCCTGAATGCTCTGAAACCCTCCTCAATTGCCCCCTGCCCCGGCCCACCCAAAGCCCCTCATGCCTTAGACACATCTACGTTTGGGCTATGTTTTCTGTTTGGAAAGCTCTGCACAGCCTGCTGCCCCCCCCCCCCCC
>NW_026596166.1:9958379-10251299 GCF_907164565.1 Psammomys obesus | reverse complement strand
AAAAAAAAAAAGATTTTTATGGTGGATGTTATGTTACCATATTTCACTTTATTAGGTATGAAATAAATAGTTTACAAGGAATGCAAAGCATTTTCAATCATTCTGTATTTTATAGATTCGCCATGGATAGAACACAACAGTTTCAAGATTGCTTTACTTTATTGAAACTTTTGTGTGTGTGGTTCCCTTACTGTTTCAGTCTTTGGATCTTGGGTTCATTCTGAGATACCTTTGGTTTTCCCTTTACTATTTGTTTCTCCTGGTCTGATCACAATTGCAGCATTTAATATTCTCTTGGCTTATAAGCACAAGCTACCAACTGAAAAGTCTCTTGGATACAGTATGCTTCTGTGAAAGTCCACCTGGTAGAGCTGTGTCTTAAGGCTATATGTCCTACCACAGTGCCTTCTGTCAATATTTTCAAATCTCGCCATTTGAAGGCTGCTCTCTCCTTATTTAACTCTTCCTCTAATTCTCCAGGTCATGAACACTGACACCCTTCCAGAATTCCTCTATGAAATGAACTGGAATGTGTGTGGGGGGGGACAAGGGAGAAAGGAGGCTGGCTCCCCACTCCCACACAGACCACACACCTGAAAGGATGTTTTATGAATGAATACTCAGGGCAGGTAAAAGGCTTACATGTATTCACCAATGGGATTTTTCTCAGCCACCCTCTTCTATCTCTGTTTCATAGTCAAAGAAACTGAAACCCAGAGAGGTATCATGGCTGACAAGTGGTGGGACTGCGACCCAGAGCTTAGCTGGCTGGTTCTGAGGCTGTGGGTTTGGAACACCATCAGCAGCTCCTGCAGCTGGGGCTCAGGGGTTTTTACTAGAGCAACAGCCCTAGGCCTTATATATCATTCCAGATGTTTCTTTCTGTTCTTATATGGTGGATGGCAAAGGTCCCCAAGCATTGCTACTGTCACTGTACCATTCAAAGCTACAGTGGTCAGGAACCCAGCTCACAGCCTCATCTTCTCTGACGGTTTAACCTGTCAACCATTCATTCCTCTCCTCTCTACGGTGGCTGAACAATATAAGTGGCATCTAAGCTTTAGAGCAGCGGTTCTCAACCTGCGGCTTGTGACCCCTTTGGGGTTGCATATCTGATATCCTGCATGTCAGATATTTACATTGTGATTCGTAACAGTAGCAAAATTACAGTTAAGAAGCAGCAACAAAATAATTTTATGGTTGGCGGCCACCACAACATGAGGAACTGTATTGAAGGGTTGCAGCATTAGGAAGGTTGGGAACCGGTGGCCTCAAGGATGCGCAGGGCCTTTCTAGAAAGTTCTCACTGGTCCACTGGAAAGGATGACCATCACACATGTTCTGAGGGCATTCACGTGCGCCAAACCTCTGCACAGGAACAGATTGAGTGTGTGTGCTCACTCATCCTCGCCCCTCCCCCGCCCCAGCTCTTCCCCTGCATCACAAAGGCAAGTCTGTTCAGATCACTCTGTCCTTGACTGTGACCTTGGAATATATAAGGGCTGTTGCATTCAAGAGGAGTTAATGAAGATTGACGTATCCTCGGGGAGGAGAGGCACTTAAAGGAATTAACAACTCTTTGTTCTATGTGCTAAGAGGCTGGTGTTGTTTTGGGGCACAGCTTTGTCCTGGCATGGATTTAACATGTGGTCATTTGATTCCAACAACATGATTTTGCTGCCCTATGCGCTCACGAAATGCTAGGGTAATAGTCTTCAGAGAAAGTAACGTCTCAAATGTATTTTTACCCATACAGCAGAACCTTTACATGACCATGGAAAGACTCTCAAAATTCTATTCCCATGACCCAGGAAAAAGCTGGCAATACCAACTGAGAATCTGGAAAAAAAAAATCTTAAATGATCTCTGATAAAAGCAGGTGACAAAACTTGGTGTGCTGTTTTTTTATGCAGTTGAATACAGGGAGCTCAGACCCCGTTCCCAGTGGTTTGGGAAGAAGGTGAAGTGGTTTTCCAGTCAAGGTACGGCCAGAAGCGGGCCAGACAGTTCAGGCACCTGAACAATGAAAGGCCAGTGTTCTCTAGATGGAGTTCAGGGTAACAGAGTTCAGGGCCATGCAGCTAAGTCCTGAGCTAGTGAGGCAGAGGCCTCGGAAGCGGCTAAGCACCAGCTGCCTGAGAGAGACCTGTGGATTCCCACAGGAGACTATCTCCTTCCACAGCAACGAAAGGAACAGCTGCGATGAGATTTCAAAACCAGGAAGGTGTGAAAAAATTTTTTGTCAGGAAACAAGCAGATATTGTCTCCATAAAAATGCCAGAAGTTTAAATGCACACTTTAAGTTACTTAAAAAATATTTTAAGTTTCTACTGTGTCCGTGTATCATCGTCAGAAAACTGTGTCTAATGACATTGTTATTTCCTAATGGTCAGATTACATTAACACTGTTCTGAGAGCTATTTAATTTGGATCTTTTGTACTTGGACATAGGATGCAGTTTTGGGGGACTATTTTTTACTGACAGGTTGTGAAGGGGTGGTTCATTAAGTAGATTAAGAACTCCTTTAGAACATGAGCAAGCTAACAATTCAGTAGGAGCAGCTGTCTGTGTGTTCAGACACCCCAAAGGCCAATGGTGTCTTCAGCAGCAGCCTGTCAGCTGATAGTGTGTCACAACCTTGGGCTTTTTCTGTTTGTCTCAAGTATCTGACAGGTAGAAATTATTCAGATGAAACAGGACCAGGCTATCACTGAATTGATTAAGCTTAATGAGCACAAAGCAAGACACACAAATTAACAAGGCAGAGAGAAAATAATCAAAATTGAATTCAATTAAGGGAAAGTGTTAAACAGAAAATTTACTCTCACACCAAATGTTCTTTTCTATTAATGTCATAAAGAATTGTTCTGGATGTTCTGTGTACCAGGTCAGTTGCTGCACTTAGGGTGTTTTGCTTTTTAGCCTGAGGTGCAGTTGGCATTCCCTGCTGTGCAGACAGACTTGAGTAGTCTACACACAGCTTCTCCCACCTTACCTCTGTGTGCACTACTAGGTCAACACGTGACTGTTCTTAGAAATGTGGTCTGTGATACCCAGCACACGGACCTCAGTTTTTTCATACCAGCTGTAGGAACTGCTCACTCCAGATTCATTTTGCCACCTAGCTTGGACTCCACAGGGGTCAGATGGATGGACCAGACTCAGAAGGGCAGCCTGTTCTGCCAGCCAACCAAAGCATCTCAAAGTCATGAGGCTTCTACCTTCTAACTTCCTCCCGCCCTGTCAGCAAGGAGAACTGGGTTTTCTCCTCTTCCACCAAAAGCCTTTCCACTGCTCTTTTATGGTGTTACTTGAGACATCCCTTCCTAATGGTTTCACTATGTTGAAAAAGGATTGGAGATAGACAGAGGCTGGATAGGGGTAATTAACCCGGGGCTCTATATTCTGCAAGAGATGGATTAATGGCTCTACCATGTAGGTGTCTGAGGAAGCTTTTTAACAGCCATAAAAGACTGTTGCGATAAACACACACACACACACACACACACACACACACACACCACAAAATGTATAAAAGGAAATTGTCTACTATTTAAAGAAACTACACTGGAAGGCACTAGTTTTGTAGAAAAAAATTGCAAACAACACTAGTGCGTTGCTCTGAGGTTACTCCCTGGGGCATCCTGGCCCCACTACTTGCTGTGACATAGGCCTCCTGCGCCCCAGTTTCCTCAGCAATCGACTATACAGAGGTGAGAACAGAGGTGAAAAAAGTCACTGGCACTTGGAATAATGTCTGAGTTGATTAACTTTCCCTAAGTGCCCGTAGGTTTTGTTGCTACAACAAAACATTTAAACTTACAACTTATGTATGAGATAGGCATTATCTCAAAGCAACGCCTATCAATTAAAAAAATGAGGAAACTGAGAAACCAAGAGCAAAGGGTCATGAAAAGAAAAACGTATGAGCGCCAAATACATGTATGAGTTCACCCACAATGGCAGTCCTAATGGTATTAAAACTTCTCTGGTTGTAGGACTCTCCTAGTGATACGTAGAAATAGGTAAGATGTTCTTTCTAACATACACAGTTTGTAAAGCATCTACTTTTAGGATTAATATTATGTGGACGCTTAAGCTGAGAGGTGAAGGGTGAAAATAAATTTCTCCAGTTTGAAAAAAAAAACAACTTTACTTTTATTTTTACCTATGTGTGTGCGTTTGGGTTTGTGATGTTTCTTCTGGCTTGCAGAGGCCAGAAGAAGATGTCAGATTCTCTGGAGCTGGAGTTTCTGACAGCGGTGTTCTGCCTGACTGGGTCCTGGGAACCAAACTCTGGCCCTCTGCGAGAGCAGCACAGCCCTTAATTGCAGTCTCCTCTGTGGCCCCGAAGAATATTGTTTTCATTTTTGAATTGTTGGAAAGGTTTATATCTACTTTGAGACCAAGCTGGCCCGGAACTCTTCTGCCTCTTGAGTGCCAAGATAGGGAATGTACCACCATGCCTGGCCCAATTTCTTCAGTTTTTCAATAAAGGAGAGAGTGTTGAAACAGTTAATGGTAGGGTTTTAGGGCAGAGCCACAGTGGCCAGGGGTTTGAGTGGGGGTGGGGGTGGGCTGAGTTGTGATGAAGGATTTCCTTTCTGTTTTGTTCTTGAGATGGAATCTCAGTTTGCGCTGGTCTGAAATCTCGAGGGCCCTGCCTCTGCCCCCTTACAGCGGGGGCTACAAGCCTTTGTCTTTTCACCTGGCTTTGGAATAGATCTTTCCCTTGATTGCAGTGGTAGCTGTATGAGTCTGCATGTATCATAAGATGTCACAGAATTATGCATACACTCCCTCACTGTCAACTTTAACTGTTTTGTTACCGTGTTGTAGTTATGCAAGATGTAACCACTGGGGGGTGGGGGGGGAGATAAATGGTACAGAGACCCTCTTACTATTTTTGCAGCTTTCTATGAATGTGTTTTGAAACATGAAAGTACAAAAAAAAAAAAAAAAAAAAAAACATCAGAAATGGTTTTCATAATGGTTGCCATAAATAACACCATTGCTTAGCTGGCTTGAATTTCTAACGGAAGTACTTACACTTCCTTTTGGTGTCCAACGTTAAAAACAACAACAACACAAGAACAAAAACTTTAAGCAGATCTTGCCATAGTGTTTAGTTCCATAAGCTAAACCTTTAAGTTTACCTCAGGTCTTTATTCTCTCCCAGGCTCACAGTCATCCTCTTACCTCCTCAGCACCTGGCTTACTCTCTCCATCCAAGAGGAAACTTCCATTTCAACGCCAGATTTCCTTGATATTTGACACAATTTTGGGGTCACTTCTTGTGGGAAGGTCCTAGCTATACACTGTGACATCCCTCCTCACAATCTCTGTGTCAACTCTTCAGAGTTGATTGTCAGTGAGTCTAGAGTTGAGTATATTTGAGTTTATCTGACTTGCTCAGCTTACAAGCTAGAATGGAGGTGTTTTCATTACCTGGTAGAGGTAATTGTCACTCTAGATTTTAAAAAGATTTTATCCAAGGGGAAAAAAAAAGATTTTATCCGAGTGTGTGTGTGTGTGTGTGTGTGTGTGTGTGTGTGTGTGTGTGTAAGTGCCCTCAGATGCCTGAAGGAGGCATTACAGGTAAGCTGCCCGAAGTGGGTTTTGGGAACTGAACATGAGTCCTCTGCAAGAGCAGCAAGCTCTCCTTTTCTTTTCTTTCTCTTCTTCTTCCCCTTCTGATTCTTATTCCTCTTTTTTAGGCAAAGTCTTACTATGTAGTCTTGTCTGATCTGGAACTCTCTGTGTACAGCAGGATGGCCTTAAACTCATGGAAACCTGCCTGCCTGTACCTCCTAAGTACTGGGATTACAGGAGTGCACCACCACACTTGGCAGCAAGTGCTCTTAATGGCTAACTCCATTTCTCCAGGCTCACTCTGGATGTTAAAAATCTTTGTCACAGGGTCACCCACAGTGCTTCAAGCAGCAGCACCCGCTCAGGACACAAGGACACACCTTTCACTTGCACAAAGTCCAGCTGGTGAATGGACTGGAGCAGAGGGCTGTTGTCCAGGCTCAGGTCAAAGTCCGTGGTCATTCTGGGAGTGAGTGTGCCTTTGCCCCACTGGTCCTCAGTTAAGTGAACCCGCCTTATGAGGGCATCTGAAATCTAATCACAAAGACCACATCCTAAGAAACACAGAGTCATCTTTAAACCACAACACTGCTGCCGGACTCTTTGTGAGTGTTAACACCAAGCCACGAGGAGGAACCTCAAGCTCTTGCCATCTCAGTGTGCTTGGTGAGAAAGGCTGTATCATGACTGGGGTAGCCCACAGTTTCTGAACCAAAGCTGAACATTTTTTTTCTTGAGTCACAAGGAGGGCACTAGAAATAATTAGCAGCTGTTAAATGACTCATGCTCATACATTTATTACTAAGATTCCAAATGCTGTCAACTCTGGAAAATATGATACACAATGGAAACCCATTCATCCTATAGAATCAACAGCTCTACTCTTCTGTTTCAAGGTGTGGGCAGCCAGACAAAATCCAGGAATGAGGTTCACAAGCCAGAAAGGCTGCTCCGTGTCCTCTTACATCTTCGTGTGACTATCCCTTGATTCTTGGGAAAAGACCTCTTTCATTTCTCACACTCAGCCCCATCTGTCTCTCTCAGCTGGTTGCAGAATGCACTGGAAAAAAAAAATCTACACGTCCAAAAAAAAAAAAAAAAAAAGCTCCCTGTCATTGGTATCAAAAATGTAAATAACCCCCAGGCTTACACCACAGCACTTCAAAACTGACAATGAAAAACAAACAAGCCAAAACCAAAACAACCTCTCTAGTACCACTGAAAAAAAGAAACTAATTTGCTGAACAGAAGCAGTGGCAGCAAAGTAGGAAGGAACCCTGAACATAAAGACTTCAGCTGACAAAACTGCTCAAGATGGTTAGGGTGAAGGCCCAGTTCTCGGGCGAGACAATACTTTCTTCTTTGGAGGAAATCACAGAGAATTATGTTTTCATGATTAAGCCTAAGAACAGAACCTTCCCATGCGCCCCTTCTGCTCATGCGCTTCCTAGTCTTGTAGCGCAGGATGCCAGAGACTTCCCGGAAGTCGGTGGAGCTCTGCAACGGGTTCCCCGACACTCACTGCGCATGCGGGTAGGTTCTGCTATTGAGGGACTCGTGGTAAGCCAGGCAGCTGGGTGCCCCATCTTTGTGTCCTCCACTCAGTGCTATGGGATATCTGAAATGGGAGGCAGAAACTAGTAAATACCGACCTGCAGAAAGCCGCTGGGGTCGTTCTCCTTAATCACTTCCAAGCAGTACTCCATGAGGCCCGTGGTCTGGCGCAGTTTCACTGTGCAGTGAGAGATCTGGTCCCGAACCACCTGAGGTTGTTGAGACAACAGAAAGGTGGGTGCGACACAGCAGAGGGTAGAACAACGGGGCTTTGGAGAGCTCCCTCAGAGCAGAATCCAGGGACCTCATGGGAAGGGGCCTACATGGGGGAGAATGCTTTGTGTCGCTCTCTGCGAGGACACAGGCCCCGGAGGACGGGTGGGTGAGGTCCTCACAGGAAGTTGCTAACAACAGGACCCTTCATAAGAGAGTGACAATATTGAACCTGTGGATCTGGTGACCTTGGTGCACAGGACCTTGCGGACGTTCTTCTCTGAAGTCGACACCGTCGTGAGCTGCTCTTGGGGTGAAGGCCTGAGCTGGCTGTCAGGGGGCTGCAGCTTCCCCGCAGGCAGAGGCCCGGCCACTGGCAGCTCTCACCGTCTTTGTTGGCCCGTTATCTCATCTAAAGGGTTTCCCCACCTGAGCCCCAGGTCATCTGAGTCTTTCCTGAGTGGATGGGAGGGCACTGGACGGCTGGGCGGGGCCTGTACAGCACGGAGATGATGGCAGCAAGTGACAGGGACAGAGGGACCTAGGTAAGAGTCACGGTGTCATTCGGGGAGCGCCTCTCCTGTTTGCAGACCTGGGGGTCTGTTACAGCCCGCGTGGACTTTCCTTCGGCACGCATTCTGCCTCCAGGAAGCAGTTTTTGCCCAGGGACGGAAGCACGGCGCTTCCTCCATTAGAGGAACTTGGACGTGCGCCACCTCCGCCCAGCCAGAGGCGTTCATCTTTGTGACCTCTGCCAGTGAGCTGAGACCTGAGGGGCACTTGAAAAAAATGGAATGAAACCGCAAGTTTCCCAGAAACTGCAGACACTTGCTTCCTTGATATTAATACAGCTTTGTCGAAGCCCCAGAGTTTCAGCGTTTTAAATTTTACGTATACTATGGAAAGGGTTAACAAGTGTTAAAAGCTTTTCCTTGCTCCTTTTAATTTCCGGTTTTCAGTTCACCTTCCGCTAAGGATTATTACACCTGTTTCCCAGAAGAGCCAAAAATAGATGGAGAGCATCTCAAACCACCTCAGCAACCTGATGGAAAAAAAACCTGCAGCACTTCGATACTTCCTGTTAGTTTTTCCCTGGAACCAGACTCACTTATATTTACAGACTCAGCGTTTGACATTTTACCTCCCCACACTCAATACTGTACATCATAGGCATTTCGGTGAATGCTGCTGGCTGTGTAAATATCCCAGTGAGTGGGTAATAATGATTAATTCCTATTCCTCTGTTATAGGGCATTTAGTGTCTTCATCATTTTCTACCCACCCGTTCACTCGCTTCTGGCTTTTATTCTTGTATTGTGACAATTTATGGCATGCGTGTACTGAAATAAGGATGCCATTCAACACCCTAAAGTTCTGTGTCTGCTTTTAATTTTTCCTTAAGGTGGTACAGACAATGGTGGTACATGCCTTTAATCCCAGGACTCAGGAGCCAGAGGCAGGCAGGCCTCTGGGTTCGAGGCCAACTCGCTTTTAAATTATCCTTCGTAAGGAAGGTTGATTTGGGTTTGTTTTTTGTTGTTTAACAAGTGTGCAGCTCTTTGCCAACTCCCCCAAAGCTCGTAGCTCTGCCCTAGAACTGGTGACTCTTCAGCGTGCAGAATAGGAACGGGCTCCCCAGCTGCCTCTCCCAAGGACTGATTTTGTTCTTCTTGCTACATTTTCATCAGCCGTCCAGAAGAGCGATGAAAAATCACTGCTAAAAATGAAGTCAAGCAGGGTTCTCAGGACAGTGGTTTGGGGGTATTCTGAAATTGACTTTCTGAACTGAGATTTCCTACCTTGTGGAGATCAGCCAAATAGTTAGATATTTAAGGAGTATAATCACTTTGTAAAATCTAAAAAAAAAAATCTTATTTAATTTTTAATTGAAAAATTTTCAGCCAGGCAATGGTGATGCATGCCTTTAATCCCAGCACTCAGGAGGCAGAGGCAGTTTGGTCTCTTGAGTTCAAGACCAGCCTGGTCTACAGAGAGAGAGAGTTCCAGGACAGCCAGAGCTACACACAGAAATGGGTCTTGAAAAACTGACCAGTCAGCCAACCAGCCAACCAACCAACCCCCTCCCAAAACGAAACAAAAAACCCCAACTGCATGTATGTGCATGAGGTGTGTACATGTGTGCATACATTTATCTATGTACATGTGCCTATGAAAGCCAGAGGCTGACGTCAGATGGCTTGAACCCAGAGATCACCAAGTCAGGTAGTCTTGCTAGGTAGTCAGGTAGGCAGGCTTGCTAGCTTACTCCAGGAAATCCCACTGTCTGCCTCCCAAGCTAACATTAGAAGCCAGCCAACACACCCACCCAGCATTTTATGTGGGTGCTGAGGAGCTAAACTCTGCTCTCCACACTTGCACATCAAAGTCCCTGGTGCATTAAGCTGTCTCCCCAGCCCTAGGGATGAGGCTGTATTTTACCCTGTGGTCAAGACTTTTCTCAGCTCTTTTACCTCTTAGCTTTCTGGTCAGGCTGTTCTTTCCACTCTTTATTGTCCTGTATTTTTGCTCATGGTTTTGTTGAAGTCCCTTCTTAGGAAGCAAGACTGTCTCCCCCTCTGCCCCTGTTTGAGTTACACATTTTTTGGACTTTGATGTTGGTGCCCCAGAGAACCATTTGGCACTGTTTGCAGCTGGCAGGAGTCAAGTCCCTTTCCTTGGGTACAGTGCAAGTCACAGGAGTGACGAAACTAGGTCCTGGGAGAACAGTCCCCCCTGTTTTCATGTGCACTGGCACCTAACCCAGTTCCCACGGGAGAGGGGGTTGGATTATACCCCATGATTCCGGGGGATCATGAGAATTTGAGAATTTGATCAGAAGAGCAGTGGTCTCTACAGACAGCAGGTATCTAGGGATCATTTTAACGGTTTTATTTTGATAGATGGCAAAAGTAACGAGGGTCACTCCTCTGGTCAGGGTGTGACACTAGCACCTGTTTGGGAAAGGACAGTCTAAGAAAGGTCTGTTGTTTCTCTGGCCTCTCGGGCTTTTTCAGTAGCGCAGAGCCACCCAGGGGACTGTATATACACACAGGCAGAACATGTTCTGACCACACCACATCCCCATCAATAACAGGCTGATGGGATTCCTGCCATCAGCTCATGTGGTACAGCCCGCATGGAGGCATGGTGTGGGGGAAGAGGATTCCACTGTGTCTGAATGTGAACAAGATAAGTCCCGACTCTTGAATTCCATCGACCTCTCCATTTTTCACATGTCTATAATTATTTCTCTTTATTTATTCTTCAGAATAATTTTAAGTCACGCTCCCTTTGTGGATGCTGGAGGGAGATCATTTAGAAGTTGTCACCCTGAGTAAATGATAATATTCTTTTTCCTATTTCACTCTTTTCAAAATGTAATCTATTATTTCTATCACAGTTTAACCCCCCCCCCCATAGCGTAGCCCTTTAGCCCTTCTTACTTTTTCTTTTCTATCTAAGCACATGAGCTTTCAAGACTCAAGCCTAAAGGATCTGCTTCCCACTGTTTTTGCTGGTTGGTGGGGAAGTTTCTGTGCAGCCAACCATGTTTTGAAGAACAATGACCAACTGAGGATGCTCTGAACGGTCTCACTAGGAGTTAGAGGTGAAGTGTCCTAGCTTGATTAACTAAACAGAATTCTCCTGTTCCCCACCCCTGGAAGTATATTATTTATCATTTTATCCTTTAAAGAATAAAATAATGTATTCCTTAAAACTTGGAGAAATTTAAATTAAAAAAGAATGCTATATATCATTACTTTCCCACAGGGTTTTGGGCAAATGTTTTTATTTTATTTATTTATTTATTTATTTATTTATTTATTTATTTATTTATTTATTTATTTATTTTTGGCCAGAGTGTGCTCCTTACTCACAGGGAGCCCTGACTGTGTGTGGTGGCATCTTGGTGATTCTTTGGGGACAGTGGGAACTCTGTGTACACAGACTTTTTCAGCTCTATTCATATATGGGAAGCAGAGGACCATAGAACTTGCCAAATGAAACTTGGCAAGTAATTCTGCATTAACGACAGGCTTGATTCAGTGATGCCTATAGTTAGGTTATTAGTGTTGAGCCTTCTCAACTTAGGGTGGGTAAAGATTTCAAGTTGTTCTAAAGACTGTACACAAGTCTTTATTCCAATGTCCAACTGATTCTCTGCATTGGTCTTATTACATTTACCATACTGGGCTGGTCCTTGGGGAATTAATCTCTTTTTCTTGCTGACACTAACTGTACCCTTAAATTTCCTTATGAGTGTGCTTATATTTCCTTTCTTTCTCCCATTCCTTAATCAAAGGGTCATCTTTCTGCTGGGAAACAATAAGAAAATAGCCTGATTCAGCAGTTTTATAAGCCAGTAGCACTTATCACTCATGATGGAAGTTTTGCTGTTTAGTGACATGGCCATATAATGGATTGTTTTCTTTCTTTCTTTCTTTCTTTCTTTCTTTCTTTCTTTCTTTCTTTCTTTCTCTCTCTCTCTCTCTTTCTTTCAGAACTATTCTAAGAAAACAGTACAGTAGGCTTGAAAAGGAACCATCCTACATATAACCATGGTGCTATATGGAGGCCCTACACCAATATGGAGTTAACCCAGCAAGCGTTATCATTACGGCTTCGCAGAGTGATTTTTCGATATCCAAATTCACCAACTGTGCAAGCACTTTGAAGATTAGACTGCCCCTCAAATAATTGTGAACAACCATGCTTATTGCTTCCAAGGCCTCTCACTGTTGGTAGGGAACAAGGAGATGTCTATCAGCTTGTACTTTTCAACCTGAACCATTCTAAAATGCTTGAGAGAGAGAACACATTTAAGATGCTTTTAGAATGAAATCAAGTTTTGAGAACATTATAGACAAAATTAATTCCCAGGGAGCACACTGAACTTTCAAAAGGAAGTAGAAATGTGTAATTTTTATAAAGTGCAAAAAGTATTGATCTCATTAATGGCAAATTTCGATGTTGTCACAGACTCCCTGTGAGGCTGTCAGGAAAGTGGGGACAGTTTGGGGCTGTGCCCAGCAGAGAAGGACCTGGGAAGGATGATGACAGAACACCCTCTGCTGATGTCACAGCACTGCACAACTGATCCACACACGAACAAGGAATCTTTCCTGGAAGGCCACAGAGACTTTTCTGTAATGCCTTTCTGTCATTCTGTCATTCACTTCAGCCTATCACAACCTGAAGCAGACACACAGCTCCGTGCACTTTTTTCAAACCACAGACAATCAGTAACTTCAATTTACATCTCAAGCAAGTCCCAAATACAGCTGCACCCGCACATCTCTCATCTAAGCCTCCCTGCTTCCCGATTTTCATAAAACATCTTAAACAGCACAACAAAACTGCCAAAATAGCTCAGAGAATAATCAGGCCACCGATTTAGTGGCCACAGGCCACTAAAAAAGAATCCCATGTGTTTGAAGGGAGTAACGGTCTGTAGTTAATTCTGCCTACGTACAGTGTGTGTGGAAAATAAGTTCTTCAGTGTGATACGTGGTATCATAAGTCCACTTACTCTCCCAGCAACAGAGGTGAAAGTTAAAACTTGTGTACTCTGCAAAGTACTCTACAGTGCTGCAGACTGAGCACAGTCTTAAGTGCTTTCCAGTGTCTGATAGTGAGGACTGTGCTAAGCACCCATATCCTTTCGAATTGTTGAATACTGTGATAAGTGCTTGACCATAGCCCACACGGTGAGAACAGTACACTCTCTGTCTCACACACAGAGAAACCACAGCTTCCCCCAAGTCAGAGAGCTAGTTAGTGCCAAAGTCGGACCTCTCACCCAGCCTGGTCTCTGTAACAGGGATTCTAGACTTTTCCCCAGCCGACTCCATCTTGTCTCACCAGAACCCTTACATCTGTTCAGGCTGGCAGTGCTCTAAGAGATGGGCATGAGAGAGCACTAACACCCATAAACACACAGTGGCTTCCCAGAATCCCACAGCTTTTGAATTGCTCGCGCGCGCGCGTGCACACACACACACACACACACACACACACACACACACCACGCATTGCCTCTTTGTCAGTGGAGAGCAGCCCCTGGAAACAGAAGAGCATGAGACTGCTGCCACACAGCCAACAAAGAAAACAGCGCTGGGGCTTGGTGGGGATGTCCTTCAATGGCCAGTCTCCCCTCACAGTCTCAGCAGCGACAAAAACAACAGGAGAGAGGACAGGCAGGACCAAAGAAGAGACCTCCTGGAGGCTGGGATCAGTAGCTATGGCAGCAGTGGCACCGGTGGCGACAGACACAATTGGCTGAAAATGACAGAGCCGAATCGTGGAGACGGAAGACAGAACAACAGCTTTGCTGCCGAAGGCAACAATAGGCCACCTGCCTCTTCCCATCATTCTCTGGAGTCGGAGGAGGGTGAAACGAGGGCATCGGTGTCCTCTGCCCAGTAGCCCTGTGGCAGCTGTGTGGCCCACAGCACAGCCCTTCTGTTGGGGGGGGTGATGAGGACAGTGGGAGGACATGGAGGCCCCGGGGTGTGGTAGATGCCATTCCTAAGCATCTCCTGCATCCGGAGCAGCTAGCTACTGCACAGGCCGTGGGTGATATTCTCAGTCCCATCCTGCAGAGATGGTACCAAGTAAGGGGCACAGGGGCCTGTCCTGCCCTCTGATGTTTGCTGACACGATGTAGATCAATGACACTTTTCCAGTCTCTGATTCCTTCTTCCATAGAGATTACGGGCCCGTGTTTCTCCCAAACAGAGCATCAATAGTCACCTCTACAGGGACTACACAGCCCCACAAAACACTCACTGTGCTCACGGCTGCAGGGCCAGTGTTGGCTATGTTTAATAAAAGGAGACTCCACTGAGGAGAAGGTGAAGTTTTTACAGCCCTGGTTCTCTGCAGGGTGACAACAGCTGTCCAGCCCGTGCCCCAGTGACAGCCACAGCTTTATTCTACACACATCAGCATGACTTGGATGGTATTTTGAAGCCAGGTCTAGTGACACAAGTTGTGAGCACCAGTAGTCTAGGGACTGAGGCAGAAGGGTCACAAGTTCAAGGCCTGCTTATGCTAGAGTGTGTACAAAGCCAGCCCGGGCAATTCAGCAAAGACCTCTGTCTCAAATTTTTAAGAGGAGGGAGTGTGGGGAGTGTAGATTGGCAGTGGAGTGCTTGCTTAGTGTGTGATGCTGTAGGTCCAATTCTCAATAACACACACACACACACACACACACACACACACGCGCGCGCGCGCGCGCGCGCAACCTCCGAAATGCACAAGATACTCTGAGGATTGCTGTAAAAGCACATTTCTGCATTTCTATAGGGAATTAAGGGAAGGGCTCCAGTAAAGGTCACTCAGTGATGTCAGAGCAGGGGATGGCAACAGAAGTCTCCATCAGTGGTGGGGACTGACGGACGGTGAAGATCACCCCCATCTTCCCGGGCAGCCTCCCTCCTACAGGCAGGAGTGCAGGGCCATTAGCACCCACCTCCCACAGATTAGGCAAGCATGACGCCAGCTCTCCCACAGGGTGTCCTGTGACCGTTACAGTTGCCTGTGTTTTTTCCTCACAGCGTCTATGGCACTGACCACTTCTCCCCCAGAAGCTTGCTGCTCACTTGTGCTGGGGCCATGGTGGGTAAAGCTCAGTGCTTCCAGAAGGTCAGGGCTCACCCTGGGTTACCACTGTATCCCCTGACTCCTCTGTACCCCTTCTCAGCACTCTAACCTTGCATTGGCTGGCTGCGGGGAAATGCCTGGTCTCTGCATGGAACTTTCATTATGAGCAGTGTGGGGCTTTTGTTCAGATTCTGGGCCCTGCAGCTCCCTGGGGCCAGTCCTTAATTCACAATGTTATCACTCCCTCCTCTCTGGAATAGGAAGAATGGTGTTTGTGACCTCATAGAGCTACCATGAAAATTATTGAGGCGATCCCTGTAACATAACTCGTATATTCTTGTTGCAAAGAACATCTCTCCAGATTTTCACTTTTGCTATTATCAAAGGCAGGGCCTGCTCATCCAGGGTGCTTTCCAGTGTTGCTGCTGGGTGACTGCAGAATCATGTACCACAGAAGGCTGAGGTTCGATTTCAGAAAAAAAAAAAAAAAAAAAAAAAAAAAAGAGTCTTTTAAAAATCACTCAGATCTAACCTGACTGTGAGAGAAAATGTTTGTCAAGTCAAGCTGTTTTTCAGACTCGGTAAACCTGTAAGATAGATACTCACAATAACACTTATCCAACAAACAGTTGGGGAGGGGCAAGTGCGGGGTGTTCGTGACTTCCCTCAGTTTCTCCTGCATTTAGGAAATTAGTATACAGTTTGCCACAAGCCCCTTTAAGAAATCCACAGGTGAGTAAGTAGATACCGGAAGAGGTGGTGACACCCAGCCAGCGGACATGGCCAGGAGAGGGCTGTGGGGACTCCATCATCCAGGACTCTGTGGGCTGCCATGCACAGGCCACAGAAGGTGCACCCCGGGGAAAGCCTGGCCTCCATTCAGCAGTGTCCCCTAAGTGACAAGCCAAATCAAAAGGCAGGGGAGAAAGGTTTTCATTCCCACTGCACTGCCGTCCTACCCTGACCTTGGTCAGGGAAGCAGCATCTTTGTAGCTCTGAATGTATCCTTGGTTCACCCACCAGGATCTGATTTGGGAAATAATATTTCTCGTGTTCTCAAGGATCAGGGGTTAGGTAACTGGTCTGCTGGGTAATATTTGTCACCGAGCCACTGACCTCCCTCAAAGTGACCCGTGCACCTCTTGACACGAACACAATGGCTTTGAAGGTGGCTGCTTCTCCCACTTTAACCCCAGCCAGTTACTGCACACCCTGCCCCTCCCCAGGCCTGAGGTTTGCTGGCCATGTGTGTGGTCCTGAGCTCACTGCCAACCACTGGACTCCCTTCTGCTCCCACTCCCCATCTTGTTGCCAGTGGGTGACAGGCAGGTTATCACAGGCTGCAAGATCCGTCCTGTCAATGGGACTTACAACACATTGGTTTTACTGTGTGGCCAACGTCTCTATTGAAAAGTTTACAGACAAATTTTATATGTTTATTTGTTTTAGAAAACATATATTCCAGTTACCTCCTCAAGAATACATTTTGCCACCCTCATCTAAGCTTTCAATCCAGTTCCTGGGATTCATAATCTCTTCTTCTTGACTTTGAAAAAAACTAGCCTACGGTATACTTTCCTTGGATGCCTTTCTTAACATTTGCCCCTCCTGGGAGAGTAGAACGAACGCAGATATATATTTTTTTATCTTGTTATTTCCATACCCACTGCGTATCCCAGCCCAGAGAAGTCACTTAGCAAATGTTGGTTAGGAAGCTGAAGGAGTAAACGGAGAATGAAGGGATGTGCCTGCTCCTGTCTGGCCAGACCATGCGGGTGAGGCATGTTACCCTCCCATGACAGCCCACCACTGCCCCGGGAGGTTGGATGGTTGCTCCCCACTGGCCCTGGGCTGCTGCTCACCTTCAGCTTGTGCTCATGCTCCTTGTTGACCCGGGCCAGCAGCTGAGCCTTCCTGCGGTTCAGGGCATCAATGAGAGCATCGCACTGGGCCACCAGGCAGGCCTCAAACTCCACACTGTTTTCCTGAACAAGAGAGCACACGTCTCAGGCACATGGACGGGGAGCTTGGGTATTCAGAGAAACCACGGCACCCTAGTCCTCCCTACTGAAGAGCCTGGAAGGAGCTCTGTCCTTAGAGTACATTGAGTGTTTCCAAACTACCAGCAAACTGTATTCTATAGTGCAGGTGTTTTGCTTTAAATTTTGATGTGAAAAGGTAGGTGTTTGTGACTTAAGTTGACTTCTATCAAAAGAAACCATCTCCACAGGTTGAATTATAATAAGTACGGTAAAGCTTTGGCTTGTACGGTGGTACGTAAGTCCTTCAGTGGGTGTTTGCACTCAGCTCTGCAGGCTGAAAAGTGGTACCTAGGAGGAAGAGGGTAGAGTCAAGGCAGGAGAGAGAAAGGATTCCTAAATGTAACAGAAGAAAAAAGAGGGGATGGGAAACAAGGATCCAGTGTTGCCGCCCAGCGACAGCAGAAGTACATGAGGTCTAAGAATAATGGGCGAAAGTAGTTATCCTTTGCATGAAGAAAGGCAACAATGGAGAAAAATTTATATTGGCAACAGCGTTTTCTCACTATAAAATCAGATAGGACATACAGCTTGCTGAGGAAAGGGGGCTACAGAGAAAAATGAAAGCAGTGTGGCCCTGTGGTATTTAAAGTAAATGCTGGCTATAGCATTTTTACTTGACTTTAACCCATATAATTCTTTTTTTTTTTTAATTTTTTTTCATATAATTCTCTTAATTAGCAATTCTGAGTTCTAGGCAATTACTAAAGGGCCTCGGATACTTAATTCAGCAACTTTCTTCAAATACAGGGTCTTTGTCTGAGACAGCATTAGGTTGAGCAACAGCTCCTATGGATGCTAATTTCGGCTCTCCTGGCAACAGTCTTTGAATTCTCAGAGAAAGTCCTTGAAGAGGACTCTCATCATTTAAGAGCCTCTTTCTGTGCCTTGTATGGGGAGGGGGGTACAGGGGTGGTGGTGGTGGTGGTGAGAAGCCTATTGTTTTCTTATGGAAAGAACACTCTGATCTGATGGAGAGGCAGGGCAGGGGCAAGCCTGGAGCTGCATAGTTTGTGCCAGCAAACGCAAAGAAAGGGCTGATTGATAAACTCTGCTGCTTTGGAAAACAGAAGGAAGTATACAAGACTGCTAGGTAATCAACAGTTTTAACACAGGCATGCATATAAAAACAGGCCAGCGGAACCAGTGTGTGAAGCTTTGAAAGGCCGGCTTACATTAAAAACCCGTTTCTGCTTTGACTCGGGTTAAACGGTCTTTCAGAAAGCCAATTTCCCGGAGGGCAGATTTCTGTGAGGCAAACCTCAAGACATGTAAGAATGGTAAACAGTGCAGAAGGGTCATTATTTTAGCGTCTCATGCGTTTTATGGTTTCTCCCTTTCGGAAATGTATGTGTTCTCAAGTGCTGGCTGGTCACTGTGTCAACATAAAGCGATCTGAAAGTAAAGTCACCAAGGGGACCGAAGCTAGAAAACAACCAGTGTTCCAGAAGAGAAGAAAGAAGCCTTAAGACGGGATGGGGAGAAGGGAGTGTGAGAGAGGGAAGAAGACCAGAGTTGATTAGTGAAATGTTACGTAAAATGGGGTTTGGAGACATCTTTGCAAACAAACAGGCCTCTGTCTAAGTGCATTGCAGTAGCTACTCGGGGGTCTCAGAGCGGATGGCCGGAAGCACCTGAGGCAGACAACACTGGCTTGTGGACCAAAAAGCCTCCTCAAGAAGGGGCACGTGTGAGGCCGGCCTCTGTGTGTGTTTGCCAGTGCAGAGAAGACGGAGCAGAAATAAAGAGGGATTTTCTCGGAACACACTGTGTCAGAGGGCCCCTCCTCTCTTTGGCGCCAGCTCCCCGCACCCTTCCCACTGCTGTACCTGGATCTGTTGCACCATGCTTCGGAGTTGCACCAGGAACTCCTTGGCTTCTTTGGCCCTGTCTGATAATCCGTTCAGTGCCTGGGAGAGCTGGCTCTGTGGAGAGAAGGAAAAAAGGTCTGAGCTGCCGTCACACAGGGCCACGTGGGGCTTACTTCAAAGCCACAGGCCCCCAAACCCAGGAGCCATTAGCTTGCCCTGAGTCCTCTTGTCTGGGATTGGGCCTTTGAGGTAACATGGGGTGGGGGTAGGGTTCTGGTAGACAGGCAAGCAGTCCTTCCCTTTTGCTCCTGAGAAATTTTTTTTTCTCTGAAGCGGTAAGTGTTCCTGGCCACGGGAGTAAAGGCCTTACTACCTAGAGAACACTCACCTCTTTAGTTAATGGATCATTTATTTGATCTGTTGTGGGTAAAAGAAAAGCTTGTGAGTCAATTGAGCTATTGACAGTCCATTGGTCTGTGGTGGGGCGGAAATAACGAAGCCGCTCAAGTGCAGGAGGAAGAAGGAAGGGTTGGGCTCTGGTGTGACGCTCTGCAGCCACAGAAAATGTTAACCATAGAGATGAAGGCCAGGAAGGTATTCCACCCTACCAAGGCCCTCTTCCTTCTCCCAAGCACACATGCTCTAGTCCGCCCCACACAGGCCTCCTCACCAAGGCCAAGGCCTGCCGGCTTCCTAACTCTTCCACCACCAAACTACCTGGCAAGGTGTGTCCAGCCAGGCAAGCACTGCTTTCCAGCCTTGGCCTCTGCTGAGGTGGCCAACACCCAAGCTGCTGATCAGCGAGACATAGGGGAAGGCCTATTAGGGGAAAGGAGGGTCTAGGAAAGCTGACGTGGGAGCAGTGTGGCCCTGTAGCGTCTCCTCTTTGGCTTCTGCGTTTGATGCAGATCAGTGTCTTCTGAAGAATAGGTCAGTGCACTAGACATGGAAGGGTAAGGACACAGGATTCTGAGTCAGTATCTGAGACCCTTCTGTACCTCAGGCAACAGCAGGCCTTCCTTATCTCTCCTCTTGAAAGTCCAAAACCCATTCTTCTCTTCAACCAGCACAGTGCCTTCCTTATCCTTTCAGTAAAAAGACAAAAGCCTCAAGATGGTATCTTTTGGTCCCGTGACTTTTTTTTCTGTTACATTTGTCTTATTAAATATGAAATGGGACACTGCCTTTTCTTTAAAATATGCAGGCCGAATGCTGGCTGGGTGGAAGCAATATAGGAGGGTAGAAAAAGCAGGATTTGAAGGGGTTAAATTCTGGCCCCACTCTTTACTAAGTGACCCTAAGTAAACCACCTCTATGTGAAATCTAGTGGGTAAAATGAGCGCTGAAGTAATACTTTGTCGTTGGGCTCTTACGAATACAGGCCTGTTCTTAAGGGAACTATTCCATTTCATAGATGCTGCCAACTACCGGCTGTTTAAGCATTTATACATAGTTTTGCCTCCTGCATAAAGTGAGAATTCTGCTTACTCTTGGATGGGATGGGCCTCACCCGATATACTGTATTTAATGGCCAGGACCCTGTAAGCGCAGGTACATACTTCATACATGTTGGGTGGCTTTAACTCATGTTTACTTTCTTCATTTCTATGCACGTAAATACCCGATGAAGAGGGATTCAAAGGACAGATTCCTCACTAAGAGCTGCTGGGAAACATCTTTGTTCACGCGTCCTTTGCTGTGTATTTCAACCCTCAGAGAGCATTGCCAGCGCAACCAAGAGAAAGAGCACAGTGAGGCTCTCTTTGCAAGGGGCCATTCATCTCTCGTACCGTGTCTTGGTAGTACCATCATGTGGGGATAAATTTCCTCTTAAGAACTTGTTTCCAGGATCTCAGGAAACAGAAGAAGAAAAAGGGGTTCTCCGTAAAAAGCATACTAATAAAATGAGAGACCGATTTTAAGGGAATGCTTGGTTTTCACTGTTTTCCTTAGAACTCCTGTTTCTTCACCTTTCCAAATGAGTGAAGGTTGGCTGGCCTACAAAGAATTTTTTTTTTCCTCTCCTTAGTAAATGCTCTTGGAGCTTTGGGAGCAGGAATCAATCTCGTCTGTCTTTATATGATAGGTATTCTTTGCTGACAAAATGAGCCAATTCAAGCCAAATTAAAGTATAAAGGCAGGTTTATTGTGGGCAGCTCTTGGGCAGATTCACAAGTCCCAGGAACAGGGTACAGAGAGAGAGAGACAGAAAAGAGAGAGAAAGTGCATGCAGAGAGAGAGAGAGAGAGAGAGAGAGAGAGAAAGAGAAGAGAACCAATACTGAAGACCTCCAAGCAGAGGAAGCCCAGCCCCTGGGCTGGAAAGTTCAGGTAGGGAGTGAGGGATGCTGGGAGAACCTTTGGTTAGATGGGCACCTATCCCAATGATACACACATTAAGCTACCTGATTTACATTCCAACTTCAAAATTTACCATATTTGCATAATATATATTATTACATTAAGCCATAAAGGTTTGTTGACTGCATACTGTTCCATATTATAGAGAAAGCTATGGCAGGGGTCTGGGCACAACTCAGTGAGCAAGGTACTACTCAACACCTACAGAAAAAGCCAGGCTTGGCGGCACATGTCTGTAATCCCCCTGCAAGGGAACCAGAGATGGGAGGACTCCTGGGGCTTTCAGGCAAGCTAGTCTAGCTGAATTGATGAGCTGGAGGTTCGATGAAAGCCCCTGCCTCAAAAATAAATAAATAAACAAACAAACAAACAAACAAATAAATAAAGACGGGAAGCGATTGAGGAAGCCGGCCAGCATCACAGCTGGCCTCTACACGTTTATGTGTGCGCACCCCAGCCAACACAAACATGTACAAATACCCTCCCCCCACGTTTTAAAAATGAGCCCCCAAATCAATTTTTCTTCAGATTCTGTCTCTTTGTGTCTGCGTCAGAGGCTGCGTGCCCTCTGCCTGGCTAACAATCATTCAGTATTTGAGAAACAGCTATGCTCTAAGACAGAGATCTATAAACCTTTCTCAAGCTTTGTCCACTTGCAGAATTTTGCAGCAGAGAATAACCCTGGGTGGCTATTTATCAGCAGAAAGTATCGTACTGTGAGGACTTATATGTGTTGTTTTCATAGGATAACTTTCTGAGCATGTTTATAAGTCAAATCTGATTAAATGTCATTATTTATTGATTTTTTTTTCTTTTGAAAACATCTGTATTCAAGCCTGTGCTGGCAAAGGTGTTCTGTATTCAGGACTGCAGAGCTGCAGACCTGTGAACTTCCTGCCAGTACACCGGAGGTGCAAATCCCAGGTGTGGGTTCTTTCTTGGCATCCTCGGCTGTGTGTAGTCCCGAGAAGAAAAAGGTGCAGTTCTATAATGCCTAAGATGAGGCTCTTGGCTATCTGGGATATTTGTTTTCTAATTTGCAATGGTTTCTGAAAGTGAAGGATAGTGTTAAAATGAGGCAGCTACCGATACCCTGATGGATTTCTGGGCTTAGGACATGCTTGGAATAACCAAGGCTTCCCTGGAGGAGGCATATTGTTTGAGCCTGAACCAAAGAAACACAACACAACAAAACAAAACCCACCCCTCCTTTCTTGCTCGCCTTTCCCTGGTCCTCTGAGATGTTTGTGTGTGAGTTCGAAATGTGTGCAGTTGTAAGATAGCCCATAGGTGGGGGGAGGCTCCTGGCTTTGGGGGAAGCTGCTGTCACAGAGGTGCTGTGGCTGGAGATACAGTAAACAAATTTTACCACGCCTATTGTGAATCTGATCCTGAGCTGTGGGTAGATCCAGGGACTGCATATCACATACACTTTTCCCAGTGTCTCAGTTACATTTCCCGTTGCTGTGATGAAAAAACAAAGAGACAAAAACCCTGCCGCCGTGACTTCTTAAAGGAGAATGCTCTTTTTGTTGTTGTTGTTGTTGTTTTTTTGGTCTTTCAGTTTGAAGGCACAGTCCATTGTGGTAGGGAGTTCAAGGCAGCTGGGCACACTGCATCATAGTAAGGATGTGGAGATCAACAAATACATCTACTCACTTTGCTTTCTCTTTAAATTAAAAAAGTATCTCTGGTTGTTGTTGTTGGTGGTGGTGGTGGTGGCGTGCACGCGTGTATGTTTGCACATTTAGGCACATGTACCACCATGGCACACATGGAGCTTGGAGAACAGCTTTGTGGAGTCCATTCTCTCCCTCTGCCTTTTTATGGGTTCTAGGGATTGAACTCAGGTTGCTGGGCTTATGGAGCAAACCCCTTTCTTTACCCATTAAGCCATCTTGCCAGCCCATTTCCCCCTCTCATACGGTCTGGGACCCAACCCAGGGAAACTGTGCAGACAGCTTTTAGGTTGTGTCTTTTGATTATGATGAACCTATCAAGGTTACCCTCTAGGCTGCTCTGCTAGATAACTGCAGGTCATGTCCAGCTCACAATCACACCCATCTTCATTGCTAACTTGATTGTGACAAAGACTGTCTTCTTGCTCAGCTTTAGCAAGGCTCCTTGGAACCTCCTTTTCTGTTAGGCCTCAGCCTTGGTTTGTAGGACTTGGGTCAACACAGTTGTCTTGTATCCATATGATGAACCCCTCCACCACCGGAAGCACTTGCTTGATAAAACCCAAGGTCACAAAATACGTTATCCAACACCTGCAGACAGATCCTCATCTATCAGTCTTTGTGGCAGGGTGGGGGCCGGGGCTGACTAACTGTCCGTGAGCAAACCTGGATGGGTTTTGTATAGATTAGCTGTCTCCTTGCTACTTTTTACAGTTTTTTTTCCTTACCTTGACTCTACTGAGCTCCTGTTCACCCCTCTCTGCTCCCAACTTCTCCCTTTAACACCATCCCTCAGTCACCTTGGTACAAATGAAAGTTGGGTTTAGTTCTTGCTGGGCTGTTTTCTCTGTTGCCCACTAAGAACCTATCGCGTCCTTAACTAGCTTCTGGCTTTGTTTCCTGTTGGCAGTTGCTAACCCTGGTGTGACCCAGGAAGATCCTGCAGTCCTTGGGTGATGAGCTTCCCCCCAGAAGGCACCTGAAGCATGTGTGAGAGGGCATCCCTACAGAGGGATGCCAGCTTCCGATCAAACCCTCATACTTTACACTTTTCTCACACATCCCACAAAGCGCAGCGTGCTTATTACAAACCCGACTCTGACTTGTGTGTGGGGCAGGCAGATGGAAGGCTTTTAACCTGATATGCCCTTACACATATCCTCCTATCTTTATCCCTCAACTTGCATACATAAGCATACAGCAAAAGCTGGTGAACGCACAGTTCCATTTTCTTCCCTTCCTTCAACAATTCATATCCGAGTGTGCCAATGTCTATTGTGTGATCACAGTCACATTTCTGCCATGTACACTGAGGTGCTCTGCCCAGTGTTTGCTCTCCTGGTGTTTTGTGTGTCCTCAGAGCTGCTGGGAGCACTCGATGCTCACCGATTGCAGAAGGCAGTACTCCCGTTGCCATAGGAACCAGAGCTGCTGTGATATAGGCTGTGCTCCCATCCACAGGTGTACCAATCCCAAAGGACTACCCTTCCTGTAGAATTCCTAAAGATTGCCTGAGGTCACTAGAGGTCAACTCCCAGCTCTGCTCAAACCTGGCTTCTCCACCTCCTTGCAGATGGAGATGCCGAGCAAGAGCACTAAAGAATGGCACACCTAAGCAGTTCTCGGCGTCGGTGTAGGGAATCCAATCTCAGCCTCAGACTCTTCATCATCAACACGAGGACAATAACAGTATGTTTATCGAAACAGTAAGATCAGGAAGACAGCCAGGCAGGCAAGGGAAGTGCTTCTAGCAACGCTGGGCACATCAGAGCATTCACTACATCACGTTCCTTTTCTAAGGATAAAATGAAACGTACATCCAGGAACCACTGGGCACTTGCACCGAGTGCCCCTATCTGGGTTTCAGTCAAGAACAATTCTTCAAACACTGAGGTATGTGGTGGGTCTTTGGTCATATGACCTGCAGTACCTCCTGCAGAGCCCTGCCCCACTGTTGTTCTTAGTGAGGTGACTTCCCTCGGCTCTTTTGTGACACTGTGGTTTTGTGCAGCTCTTTTGCTTGTCAACATTCAAATCAGTGTTGTATGGCTAAATCCGTTCTCAAAGATTATCTTTATTTGTAGCTTTTGACGGTTTTTATATGATAAAGAGCTGACTTTACAAGATGACACCGCTGGAGCTGGTCAGAGACGTTTTTGAGTTGTGAGCTGGTGTACGCCAGCTTAGCACAGCACTGGTCTTATCTCAGAGACTGGCTGAGAGCTTCAGAATGAGGAGAGGTGTAGGACAGAACCTTAGGCTGCCTGCCACACAAAATGAGGAAGAAATTAAGGCACTGTGATGGTTGTGCCTGAATCAAGACCAATGCAGAAAGCAATTATAATTTTTCTTTTTATTATGTATTAGCCTAACCAATGTGTATAAAATATGACCACGGCAGATAGTAACTTGTGCCAGGAAAAAAAAATAGCTAGGCTCGATAGCATAAGCCTGTTAGTCCTAACGCCGCAGGCTCTAGGCCAGTCTGGAATTTAGAGTAAATAGGGAGAACCTGAGCAAATTAGTGAGACCCTTTCTCAAAAGGGTAAGTGAAAAGAGGCAGGTCTTAGAGTTCAGTGGCAGAATGCTTGACTAGCATATATGATGCCCTAAGTTCAATCCTCAGTACCACAACAGCACACACAGACACACTCATGAACACACACACACTCAGGCACACACAGACACACAAACATCCACAGACATACGTGCATGTACACACGTGCACACAGACAGACACATAGACACACACACAGAACAAGGAAATCAGACATAGGCGAGGGCGATGGAGCACAGCTATCGCAGCTCTTGGTAAGTAGAGTCAGTACAATATAGAAGCCAGCTTGGGCCATAGAGCAAGTTCACGACCAACCTGAGTTACAAAGGGAAACTGTTTCCCCAAATCATGAGCTGGGCATATAGTTCAGGCATGGTGTGCCTGCCTAGCATAAACAAAGCCTTGGGTTTGGATATAAGCACTGAAAAAAGTAATTGTAAATAAAAATTATATTTATTAGGATAGTCTAAAAATCAGACACAGAGCTATAGCTTCTTCTCTACCTCTCAGCAAAAGCAAAAAGTATTATAAGTAAATAAAATAGCTGGGCAGTGGTGGTGCACAGCTTTGATCCCAGCTCTTGGGAGGCAAAGGCAGGTGGATCTCTGAGTTAGAGTCCGGCCTGGTCTATAGAGTGAGTTCCAAAACAGCCAGGGCTACACAGAGAAACCCTGTATCAGAAAACTGATGATGATGATGATGATTAAATAAATAAATAAATAAATAAATAAATAAATAAATAAATAAGGTGCCCACTTTTCCAGCAAGACACAGCCAATTCTGATAAACAAAATTGTACTCCGGATATATTCTTCAGGCTCTAAAACTAGAGACCTATTTCTATATGAGAGAGGCTTTTTTCTTCATAAAGATAAAAGGTGTTACTTCTGGGCTCAGGAAACAATAAAAACAAGCTGCCACTTTGCTCAGAGCTTATAGTTTCTTAGGTAAAATTGACTGGCCAGTTTCCTTGGCTCCTGGCCTGGCATGCTTGGGGCAATAAGTAACTTTACACAGGGTCTGCTGTGACAGAAGGCAGGAAACTAAAAGAGTGTCCGGGTGCAGGCTGTGACAGCAGCACTTCTCCCAGAGCTGGGCAGTCTTCGGATAGTATAACCCAGATATGTGTGCTGCTGGGCAGTTAGCAAGAATGCACAGCGTGGGCTCAAAAATGTGTCCCTCTTGGGCTAAGAGGTGTGCAAATGCTGGATTTTATTGCTCTGGAGAGAGGGTCACCACTTTTCCACACATGCTGCCTTCTCCTGTGGAAAGCTGTCCCCAGCCGACTTGGATTTCCTCTGGGTTCCCCGGGCCACCCTTGCTGCCTTGTTGTTACACCCTACACACTGTTCCTGCAGCTGAACAGCGTTGTGTTGTCTGACACTGTGGGGAACAGTTCTGAGATGAGCAAACAGACTTAGAATGGTAATTCCTCAGCTCCCGAGATGAAAACTCCCCGTTAGACAATGAGGACTTGTGTTGACTAATTAAAAGCTTGCTATTAGAAACCACTGTGATGGAAATGTACTTTTTACATAGGAAGGCTTTCCCTGCTTCCTTCCAGACTCAGGGTTAAGTGTTAAAACAGGGAAACCTACTCATCAGCCACTTGAGTTTCCAGAGAGGGAGCTAGCTAGCTAGAGTTTTTATTTAAGAAATTGATTTTTTTTTCTTATTTTAAAAGCAGAATTCATTTCAGGAAAACTAACTAATGAATTTGGAAGCACAACCTCTCAGTTTAATCAGAGACAGAAGAAATAACTTTGGAAAAACATCTTGATACTTACCTTTGAAACCTTGTATATGTTTATATGCAGATCGACATGTCCCTAAATAATGAATGCCATCAAAACTGGGGTCATGCAGGTTATCAAATGCTGTCTCAAAACCTCCCTTTTGATTTAGTGCAACACAAATATCTTTCTAGTTTTGCAATAGCTACAAAACACTTACCCAATAGTGACTATATGCCAGTACTGTCTGTAATATTTTAAATATATTGTCTCATTTGGTTTTTGAGACAACACCAAACTGAAAGGTTAAGAGTTCTGAACTCATAATACTGTTAAGCCTAGCAGGACTCCCAGGGCAGGCAGTCTGGGTCCAGAGTCAATGCTAGCAACTTCAAAGCTACAGTGTAATAATCACTCTACACATCAGCAGAATTTCCATAAGTAGTTTCTTATTTCACAATTTAGATTGCTTTCACATCGTTACAAAGAGCTGAAATGAAATTCATGTTGTTACTGTTTGAATACATTGTAAATCATTCCTACTTCTAGAGGTGGACAGGCCTGATCAACAACCACTCATATTTAGAGAGTTTTGAAAATCAAGTTGCCAAAATTCCCCTCGAGGAATTACCATTTTCATTCCCACAAAAGGTGGTAAGAGTGATCCTTTCAGACAGTACCAGTAGCACCTTTGCATGTGCAGTCTGATAGGTAAAACAAATAAATGGAAGAAAGAAAGATCAATCAATCACTCAACCAACCGAACAATCAGTCTTGGGGCTGGAAAGAGGCTCTAAAATTAAGAGCACTGGCTCTTCTTGCAGAGGACCTAAGTTCAGTTTCTAGCACTCATGTGGTTCACAACCACCTGTAACTCAAGTTCCAGGGGTCCAACACTCTCTTCCTGCCTCTGTAGGCTCCCGCCACACACACATAGACACTCAGCCCCCCCCCAACAAACACACATAAAATAAAATAAATCTTATAAAAACATTAGAAAATGGAATCTCAGTTTTCAAATTTACACTTAAACATTGCTGGTGTGATATTTAATATACACATGGGAAAAGAAATAAGCTTTGTGGGAAGGTTTCCTAATCTTTTCCTTGGCTAAGGGGATATCTCACTGGTGGTATTTGCAAAGCATTTGAAAGGAGTCCTGGCACACAGAGCGCTGCCTAAACATTTGTTAAACAAGCTCTCCAACCTGTTCCCCACTGTTACCACTCTCAAGACTGGCTTTGTGAGCTGGGTGGTGGGGCTGAAGCCCTTTAATCCCAACATTCAGGAGGCAGAGGCAGGCAGATCTCTGAGTTGGAGGCCAGCCTATTGTACAGAGTGAGTTCTGGGACAGCCAGGCTAACACTGAGAAACCATGTCTCAATAAACTAGAAAAGGCTGAGCACTGACTTGGAAGAGGCAGTGTCTGTTGGAGAGGAACTGAAGTCATGGTGTTCTTGTTTTAGCTGATCATGGTCAAAGATCTGGTCCAAAGAAACTCATTATTTTGTGGATAGATGCATGTTTATGATCAGTTCCAGTAGGCACCCAAGAATAGGTTCTCCTCTTACAGATGGGCACATGACACATGCTTCAGAAATATCACTGAACTGACTAGTTGGGTTACTCAGGAAGCTTCAGTTTTTCTCTTCTGATTTCTGAGTTTTAATAGATATCAAACAAAACCTTCAAGCCTCTTAGAGAGATTCACTCATCTCTTCAGAACTGGGTACATGGAGCAGTCCTAGTCAGGAGTCAGCTGTCCAGAGTTATTTGAAGGATTCTCAATTTAGGGGATAGCTCAGATCACATTGGCCTCTGGCCGTGTCTGTAAGGAACTGTCTGGATTGATGATTAATGAGGGAGGGGTCAGCATGCTGTGGGTCCTACCATCCCAAGGCACGTGGGCCTGGGTTGTGCAAGAATGCTGGCTAAGCATGAGTCCAAAAGCAACCCACTAAGAGCATTCCCCCATGTTTTCTGCTTCTGGCCACCCTGCCCTGACTTCTCTCAGGATGGATGGTGACCTGAGAGTGTAAGCCAAACAGACCCTTTCCTCCCCAAGCTGGCTCTGGTCAGTATTTTATCACAACAACAGAAAGAGAAGTAGGGCAGAAGCCTTCCTCGCAGAGGATATTGCTGCCTTCAATCTTTCATCGGATCTTTCATTGGGGTCAGCAAAGAGGGAATTGGGAAAGGAGGCATTTTCTCAATGAGACAACCTACAGCTTTCAAACGCTTGTGTTTCCTCAAGCTGTCTGCCCCTGGTGAGTTAAAACTAATCTGAAGAGCATCTGGGGACCCCAGACTAGCCACAAAGCTAGAGGGCACATCAATGACAGCAAATACAACTAGCTTCACCTCCCTGGTTCAAAGCTAACCAAAGCGAAAAGTGAACTCTCAGTAGTAAATTTAGTTGGCTATCTCCCGCCTCAAATACGCATCCTGGGCTGGAGAGATGGCTCAGAGGTTAAGAACACTGGCTCTTCTTCCAAAGGTCCTGAGTTCAATACCCAGCAACCACATGGTGACTCAAATATGCATCCTGAACTTGGGGCCACAGAGAACATCCTGTAAGTGACAGAAGAGTTAAAACTGACAGAAATGGAATGCGGTTAATTGTTTCTTCCCTGGTTGGCCCATTTGGCATAGATAGAAATCATCTTGAGCAGTCTCAGTTTTCATCTCTACACCAATAAAAGTCTCAGTGGACAGGCTGAAGCACCAGGCTCTTTGCTATCTCCTGGTATGCCCATTTTGGCCCTATAAGGTCACTCTTCTAGTTGAACTCTATTTAAGTTTCCCATCTTTTCCCTCTGATTTCTAGTTTTTGGAAATATGTTATAGGAGAGGCATTCTGATCCTTAGGTAACCTCACCCAAGAACCAAGCTGATGCTCCAATTTCTGGGTACAGTTCCCCACACCAAGCTGCTAGCTCTCCTTCTGCTGCTGGGACCCAGAAACATTCCAAACCTAGTCACATAGCAAATGTTGTTTCTGTGAGGCTGAGTCTCTCCCACAAACACATGATTTTACTCATGCCTAATTGGAAATGTGGTTGTGATCCTTGATCTTGACTGTCAACTTGGTGAGAGTCAGGGTCACCATGGATACAAATCTCTGGATATGTCTATGAGAAAGTATCCAGATTAAGCTGAGGTAGGAAGAGCTACTGTACATAGGAGTGGTGCCGTAATAGGCTAAGATCCACAGTTGACAAAAAGGGGAACAAGGCGAGTGCCACATTCATCTTTCTTTGCTTCCTGACAGTGGATACAATGTGTCCACTGACCTCCTGTCTCCCTGTTTTTTTCCTACCATCTACTCCAGGTGTTCCCTACCATCTGTTCCCTACCATCTGCTCCAGGTGCTCCCTACCATCTGCTCCAGGTATTCCCTAAAATGTGCTCCAGGTGTTCTCTACCATGTGCCTCAAGTGTTCCCTACCATCTGGATTGTGTCTCCTTCCTTCCTTAAAAGTTGTATTTGTCAGATGTTTTATCACACCAATGAGAAAAGTGACTATGGTGGAGGCAATTCTTTAGGGGGTCAGGAGAGTCTAGACTCCAGAGTGAGGAATGTCACATGTACACACCTTCACCCACCCTGAGAAGTGAGTATTCTACCCCTCAGAGTGGTGCAAACACTGTAAGGCCTGTGCCACAAAAGAGTCCCTCCTGGCCTAGTCACGATGCCACTAGTTTGTAAGGAGAGTGTGTAGACACATGGGGTTCATTCCTGCCTTTGCCTATGAGTCGAAGACATTTGTTCCTTTCCTATCAATGGCAAAATGCACACACTTCTTCTCTGACAATCCTAAAATTAAATTTAAGAAGCTCAAATAGTCAGAAAGTCAGTCGTTCTTAACACAATTCTCCCTCCAACCACCATTTCACAGACAAATTAAAACACCATCTTATTCTAACAGCTGACAAACTTTGGATGTCTTAGCTACTGTGTACATTAGAGTTGGGTTTTGCCTTACTAGGATTGATAGCTTTGCTAGGATCCAGTATTTACAGGCTGATTTCTTTCTACAATGGCACTAATAGAGACCATCAATATTACCCAGGAAAATGGATTTAACGGTGTCTGACTTTTTCTCCCTTCTGTTCAATATCTCTTATCAACCTGTTTCCCTGCAAGTGAACTGCAGCTCCATCCTAGTGAAAATAGGAATGGTTTCCATGACAACAGTTTTCTCTCAGTGAGGTAGAATCTAAGGTGTGGCTCCCATGGAAATGCATCTTATGGAGGGACCTGGCTGATTCTGTAAGTGACTAAATAACCGTGTGATGATTTCCAAAGAAGAGCCTGCAGCAGGGTGCCCAAGCAGGGGCAGGTGAGGTGAGGTAATGGTTGAACCTACTGCTGACATCACACAGAAATATGCCGGATATGTTGGGTAGGTGGCAGCTCTGCTTCCTCCCTTCTAGGATTCGAATGAGAACTGCAGTGATGGTTCGATCTAAGATGGAGAGAAGGTTTGCTCTAAGGATATGTTACCCACCACGTGCCTTTCCTCTTATTTCCTCAAAAAGACAAGCGCTTTCCAGCGCTTTCCAGAGCTGTTCTGAAGGCAACCAGGAGGCAAGAATTTCTAATTATCTGCCGCTCAGTTAAGGGTGTCAAAGGTTATGGGTTACTCCTGTGTGTTTACCTCCATTTCTTCCTTTTAGCAACCCCTGTTATTTCATTACATTACTTTAAAAAAATATATCAAAACGCCTCATATTTTTAATTGAATTAAAAGTCTAGAATGGTAATAAGTGTTTAAATGACAAAGAGTTAAATGATGGCACATACACTAAAAGGATGGCTTTAAGCGCTTCTGTGAGCAGTTACCTAACCTGTGCTGTCCCCACCCCCCAGCAGAACACAATGGCTTCCATGAGTGATAAGTTCTGCCCTCTCCACATGGCATCATGCCCTTGTCCTCTTAGCCCATCCCTTGGGGACATCTCTACTCCTCCACTAGAATCCCATTATCCTTTCAAGGAAATTCACATGAAATTTTTATCTAAACCAAAGACTTCCCTTTTTAAATCTTTCATTCTGCTTGTCAAATGAGACTCTGTAGTTCAAAGAACTTCCAAGAGTTGGAACACTGTTGGTGAGAAAAGGAGCCCTTGAAGTCACTTTAATGTCACTACCGGCTAAAAGGCAAGCCTGACTCAGTCTTGTAGGATGAAGTCTTTTTTTTTCCTCTGACATCTTCCTCTTTGGGCAGGGATACCCTTCTGAAACCACTGGCAGCCTGGTCCTACCAGAAATGGTCACATCTGCTATTGTTCTTCTTCATCTGAATGTTTTCATCAGAGTACATTGGGTTTGCTTGTTTTTTTTTTTTTTTCTTCTTTTTTTTGACAAGTGTCTTCTTGGTTGTTGTGGTCACTTAAATATGAAAGGTCCCTCACATCTTAGGTATTTGAATGCTTGCGTCCTGGTTGATGGCATTGTTTGGGAAGGATGTGGAGCCCTTAAAAGGCAGAGAGTTTTGTGAGAAGAAGTAGGTTCCTGGGGCCCACCTTGGAGTTTTATAGTCTGGCCCCACTTCAGTTCTCTGCCGAAGCTATGTGACCAGCTGCTTCCTGTTCCTGCAGCTGGCAGCTGCCATGATCTCCTCATTATAAGGCAGAATGAACCCTTCCCCCTTCAAACTGTTTCTTGCTCAGGTGTCTGGGCACAGCGGTGAGAGAAGTAAGTGGTAAATACTTCTATCTGCTCCTTTAAAATAAACTCAGGTTAACTAACGGCCAATTGAATGGAGTTAAGTATGAGGAATGGAGGGGAAAGGGAAAAGGCAGGATCTAAAAAGTGTAGAATATATTTTATTTTGAGTTGAAAGAGGCCAAAAGGAGGAAAACAGGGATGCAGGAGAAATAGAGAAGAAAGAGTGAATGAGGCAGAAAAAGAACCAGGCGTGGGACCCTGAGGTAGCACTGTGGTGTTTAGTGACCACAGAAGATCAATTCTGAGTTCCAGTCCTGGCCGGTTTGCAGCCCAGAAAAGCTAGGTAGTGTTAATGCAAAACAAACAGACAAGGACAAACCAAACCACCACTAACAAAACCATAGCGTTCACCTTAAAGGGAACAATAGATATTTGTTCTGTAGCCATTTTGAGTGACTATGGCCCAGGGACACAGATTTAGGTTACCCCAAGTTCCATGTCACGTGGAAGTAGTTTCACGAGGTTTTATAGTTCTGCAGAACAAAGAAAGTTATAAATCGAGGCGAGTTTAGAATACATTGGTGAGTACATCAGAGAGGCAATTACAGCGAGCTGTGGGAAGCTCTTCTGTAGGCCCAAGATGCTATCTGATGACATTTTTAGCTTTGGGGCTGGTGAAGCCAGTGGCTCTGCTGAGTTAATACATCCCAGAAGGTCTTTAGGATGTTAGTTCTGACACAGAGGTGGGCAAGGAAAGGCCGTTGGGAGGGTGCTGAAACTTGCCCAGGGTAAGGCAGACTCCAGACCAGTAGCATTCCAATCTCTCCGAAGTACTGTAGTTGCAATCAGTGTCTACAGACAGTCTTCTCACATTCACTCTCCCTTGGGGTCTGAGGCTGAAGAGCCAGAGAGGAAGGGAGATGGCTAACACAGGAGCATCATATGAAACTGGCTGGAGGAAAAACATTAGGCAGGTGCATGTGAGTGCGTGTTTGCACACGCTTGCACGGGAATGTGTTGGTACCATGAAAGAGACCCCAGAGTCTACAAGACATTTTTATCACCTCACTGAAGTGCTAGAAGTGAGATGGGGTTTAGCCCATCCTCAGGGGCCCCAGCTGGTGCTTGTGTGTGTCAGCTTTCTCTCACTCTCCTCCACGCCACACCCATCTTTCCTGCTTGCCCACCCACTCACTCTGTGGCCTGCAAGCTCGCAAGATCACTGTCAACAGTTCCTCCCTCGGTGGCATAAAGTAAACCCGTGTCAGTTCTTCTATTCCCACCCCTCTTTCTTCCCCTCTGTTCTTTCATCTTGCCATTTAGTAGATCTTTTACTGGCTTCAGTTCTTTGACAGAACCCTACCCAATAAAGAAGGATAAGATGGTGTGGAATGCTCCAGTAGGTGGCCTCACGCCAAGGGGTACGTGGGTAGCACAGATCAGATATGATGGGTCCCTTGAAAAAAAAATAGAAGTTGGGCATGGTGGTACATGCCTGTAATCCTGGCACGTGGGGAGGTAGAGGCAGGTGAGTTTGAGGCCAGCCTGGTCTACAAAGTGAGTCCAGGACAGTCAAGGCTATACAGAGAAACCCTGTCTCAAAAACAAACAAAAAAAGAAAAAAAAGAAAAGAAAACATCATGTATATATGTATGAAATTCTCAAGAAAATATAAAAAATATGTACTTTTTAAAGGGGCATGGAAGCCATCTAATTCTAGGATAAGCAAATTCACCGTGCATATAAATAATTAGAACACAAAGCTCACTTTACAGCCACTAGGATGGAGACAGTAAAGGAGACAGACAGGATGCTTAGGTCTTACCAGTGAATGTGTAACAGTGCAGCAGCTACAGAAGACTAAGTGGTGGGTTACCCCAGGGAGATAGAGTTAAGAGACGACTTAGCAATCCATTAAGGTTTTACAGTAGCTAAAGCAATCCAAATGCCCTCTAAGTGATGAATGGCTCAGTACAGCGGAATGCACTACATCACATGTAGACAGCCGCACGGATGACTCTTAAGAGCGTGCTGAGCAGAGGAAGCAAGATGCAGAAGGCTGCAGACCCATAGTTCTGAGCAGGTCAGATGTCCAGGAAAAAACAAGTACATGAGTGGTCAGCCACAGGGGAGAGCGTTTCCACAGAAACAGCTGCTCGTGGACACTAGGGTTTTCTCCAGGGTGGTTGAAAAGCTCCTCATTTAGGTGGCTGTGATATTTGTCCAAAGCAGTGACTATTCTAAAACCTACTAAACTAGTGACTTTTTTTTTTTTATTAAGTGAATCATCTCTGTAAAGTGATTACAAAAATCTGGATGTCTCCCTGGTGAATGTAACAGGCTCAGAAACAAACAAACAAATAAACAAACAAAAACCTAAATGCGATTGGACAAGTGGGAGGCTCCACTTTCCATATGAAGCGGTCAGATCACGAAGCCTTGAAGCTTTTGCTGCGAATAGAGCTCTGCTCGCTTAGAATGAAAACTGCAGTTCCTGGAAACCATTGTGAGTTCACACGAAATAAACACCACCAAACCAACTGTCATGTGGTTACACGAAGATGGTAATGAATCTGGTACAACGTCCTTGTGGAAGAAAGAAAGCAGATTTAGCTAGCTGAGTGCTTTTCCGATGGGTTACTGCCTTTACAATGGCAAAGGGAATTTATGTGTGTGTGTGGTACATGCATATTAGTGTGTAAGCGCACTAAGAAATTTATCAAGGACTTTAGTGTATTACTTCATACAATTGCATCTGAATTCAAAAGGAATATCACCTCACTTTAAAACGAGAGCAGGCTGGCAAGGTTGCTTAGTGGGTAAAGGGACCTGATGAGCTGAGTTTGGCCCCCACAACCCATCTGATGGAGAGATGCAGTTGCTCCCTGACCACAGTAGACATTCTGTGACGTGACATGCCTGCATTTCTCCCATGTGTATATGTGCACACACATGCAGAGAGAGAGAGAGAACACCTCTTCAAAAGTGAAAAGACTAGAGCTTCGATAGTCTTGGTCTTCTGTTTTGCAATAGAACTTTTCAGTGTTTTACAGAGGACCTGGGAGGCCATCAATAACAATTACTTTTCGGGTTGAGGAAGAAGAGTGCAGGTATAGGCTGCCTGGAGTTGAACCCTGGCTCTCCTATGTAATATGAGTAACTCTGGGCATGGGAAACCTTGGTGTCTTGGTTCCTTCCAGCTGGGCTAATGGGAATGCCCATGGCATGGAGTCCTAGAGATGAACCAGCTCAGCATTCGTACGGGGTTTGCAGTAGCACTGCAGAGCACACTGAGTGCCCAGCACAGTGTGGGGAAGTTTGAAGACAGCAACGGTAGATGGTTTACTAGGGTAGACATAGGAAGAGAGAGATTGCCCAAAAGGCGTGGGCCAATAAGTGATCCCAGATACCGTTTGATGCCCAATGGGCATGGTGTGCCATTGCTCAAGTCCTGCCTGTGGGCCATATTCACCCGGAAGGGGCTGGTGGCCTTGAGGCTCTGGGCCTGTACACACTCAGCCTCTTCCCGGAGTTCCCTCCCCTGTCTCTTTTCACTGAGCTGCTGTCCTGGCTTGTCCCAGGTAAGAGGTGCTCACCCCTCCAACAGCACCTTCTTCTGCCTCTGCTGCTGCTGCATGCCTTTGCCCATTCTCTTTCTCAGCACAGTTCTGGGGATGAAGACGAGTGTGCTGCACAGCAGCTGACACAGAGGCATGGACACAGCTTGGAAAACCATTCTGTGGACGCTGTGAACATTGTCCCACCAATGGTACTACAGAAAGCTACCCGACTTCCTCTGCTTCCGTGTTCACAATGCACCCAGTGCCAGCAAGGTTGAGGTCTGACCTTGAAGGGCCAAGAGAAGCAGGATGGCGTTTGACTCAAGGGCTATGAGGCCTCATTTAGGAAAGGCATGTGTGTAGACATCTGTAGCTGGTAAGGAAATACCATAAGAGAGGTACATACCAATGCCAAGGGGGAAACTAGGATCAGTTTATAGTTTTATCTTTGTTTTAACAAGGGAAAACATACAAATGTTGGCAAAACTTTCAACTGGGAGGTATATGGCTTTTAGTGTAATTTTCAATATCATTCACAATGAAAGAATGATTTATTTTGGATACATACATACACACATATATACATACATGACAATACATGACTTGAATGAAAATTGACGTACATGACATATACATGCATACCCCCCCCACACACACACACTGAGAATTCCTGAAAAGAAGCTTTGCCTACAAAGGCTGATGGATTCAAACTCCAGTGACTGTGGACAGTTTGGAATGTTGCAGTTCCATGGCCTTAATTATACTTTTTTCCTGGGCTGGGCCTTTAACTTTTCTAAAGAGCCATTCCTTTTCCATTTCTGAGTCAGGCATAACCTTCTGATATAAAGATAAAAATCTATTGGAGTGTATTAACTTAGAAAATCCTATCCTACTGCAATCAAATGGCAAAGGATGCTATCAGATTGCATCTGGGGCCTATCTGCCTGGCTGTATCTGCCTCTCTAATGTTTTTACCGATGTGTTTTTAAAATGTCTTGACTGTTCTGTTCTGGGTCTATTTCCACAAAAGCTCTGTGAAACTCTTTTCATGCTAGAACATTGAAATTGGGGGTAACCTAAGTCTGTGTTCCTGGGCTGTGGTTACTCATATTTGGCTCCAAAATAAATGACCTCTTATACCCACTGAGGTGAGACTTGTGTTTCTGCATTAACTTATTCCAATTGAAAAATACACTTTACAAACCTTGTATCTGCATGTTATACACTCCCACGGGCATATTTTCCTCTCTGATTTGACATCTTGCTCCAAAATGCCATTTCCTAAATTTTACTCACCCTTGTTAAAGTTCAGACATTGAAAACTCAGCCGTACCAAATTACACTCACCAACTGTTTTGCAGAACAGAGGGCTTTGTGGTTAAATGATTTTCTAGCAGCTTAAGGGGAAACCATTGCAGTTTTGAGCAGTCTCTGCCTTTTGAACATTGCACGTCCATGAAGGTCAGACTGTGCTGAGTGCAAAGGCCAGCCCTGGGGAGGCTCGCCTCAGAGGTCTCACAGACGGGGACATGTTCGCCCTGACAGTCTAGGAAGAGAGCCACCAGTCCTTTCCCCAGCGCAGAGTCGGGGTGCTGAGGGAGCTTTTCATGCTTTCTTCCTGAGGGGATGCAGTTAGGAGAACTCACGTGTGTCTATTTCCTTCCTGTCTATTTTGGATCCTTCCCCCAGTATGTCCTGAGTGAAAGTCATTGGCTCATTCCTTTAAGGCCCAACAGAACCCAGGAAGAGGCGCAGGCAGGCAGGCACACACACACACAAAATGGTGTATGAGTTGTGCAAGCATCAGTGACTGAGAGTGGCCATGTGTGGTAGGCACACAAGGTGCTGTCAGGACAGCATAAGACAGCAGCAGGCTCTAGTTTGCGGACAGGGTTTCAGAGAGGCCTTAGAGAGAGCTGAGGCTCAAGAGATTTCCCAGAGAAGGAAGCTCAACAGGAATAGGCAGGAGGGTAAGTGGACTAGCCAGGTGGGGGCTAGGCCATGGAAAGAGATGGTGCAGAGGTGCCTGGATGCTTCTGTTCCCTGAACCATCACCATGATTAACTTGTCATCAAACGTCTCAACTAGCAACCACACACACTATTCTTGGTTCGTATTGTGCTAGCTCAGGGAAGGTCTGGAATACTGCCTCACTAGCACAGCTCACCTGTGTCCGGGGCTCTGCCAGGCAAGCCTTCCAGCCCACTGGAATACCTACTTACCCCAAATGATGAGTCCTTTGATGATTTTTGAGTTTAGCCTGAGTGGTTGAGAAATTTGAAAGCAGACGACTTTGCATCCAGAACCTATAGATTAATTCTCATCCCATCTCAGCATATCACTTCCAATAACATAGCTTGCATAAACAGCATGATAGACGTTTTGAAAATATTTGCTTCTCCAGTCTGAGAAGATCACTTCGGGGCTCACAGTGACTTGCAGCCGAGTGAGGGCTTCTAAGCAGTGGGCTCCTGGCTCAGTGGGGTCCTGCCTCTCTGGTCTCCCCATGTGTTTATTCCAGTGCTACGATAATCCTTGAAGCACCTTGGAAACACCCTTAAAAAGAGCAGTCCCCATTGACTGTTCATACTTGATTTTATTAAAAATATAGTATTAATTTATTAAAAGTATAGTATTTCAATTATTGTTCATAATAAAAAAAGAGAGTATGTTTGGAAGAGATTATGGGTGAAAGTCTTCTTCTGGAGACTGGTATGACACGAATTAACAGTTAAACAGAATTACAAGGATCTGACTCCTGAAAACCTGGCCAAACAGAGTGTGGTATTTTCTGAAGATGCTCACACACAGGTATTAATCCTTTTCCAACAGGGAAAGGATTATTTCCAACAGGGTGTATTTCCAACAGGGTGATCCACCTTCAGGAGGGGTATGTGTTCTGGAATTTTGAATCTGTTCCAATCTAAGAGATGTGACAGAAATAACCTTATGTGTCTTCTAAGTTTGGTTGCAAATCTCTCTCCTGAAAGCTACATACAAGGGTGCATTAGAAACTCCGGTCCACACAAGGGATGGAGAAGCTGGATATACCTTGTGGGTGAGTCAATTGAACAGGCCAGCTCAGGTCCACCATGCTGCAAGCCAGCGAAGCCTTATTAATGCTAGGAAGGGCCCTTCCCCTGCAGCCCTTTCTTGGGGGTGGCTTTGTTTACATGGGAGCTCAGCTTGTTTCCATTCTCTTAAGTTCTTTCGTATAATAAAACTCCTTTCTAAACACTCACCTCTTTTCATAAAATTAATTCTTCAAGTTTTTAAGATGATGGACCTGGAAGCCACTGGTACGGGTGGCTTCAGCGGCTGTTGGTTCCATGATGTTCACCGAAGACAAGAAAGACTCCACTGGACTTGGGATTCCTGCTTTTCTCCCCTGATATCAAGGGACCTGTGTTGTTCTGAGCCAAAACTGTGGCCGTGGAGACAAGTTATGCAGCGGAATCAGGCTGGGTTGGATAAGAGATAGCAGGCCTTACCTGGAATGCCTCCACTGCACATTGAGGGTGGGAGGATTTTTATACAATGCCCCCTAGAAGACGTACATTTACATAACTCACTAGAATGGGTGTAATTAGCGGAGGAACATAATACAAATAGCTTAATTTTCCTAAGCCACCATTGTTAATGAGCTATAAATACGGACTTGCTAAAGAAAAAGATGGAATAGGCAAGCTGTCCACATTTAAGGTCTTTGATATAATAGTTGCAATGATCCAGCTACTGAATGCCAATGAAACTCTTATATAGTTTAGTGTCCAATTAATTCTCTCAACATTTTTTTTTTTTCAAAATCACCAGTATGGTTTAAAAGAGAGAGAGATGTTTACCTATGGACATTGTAAAGCAAATGAACTGACTCCATAACACTAGAAGCTTTTGATAGTGGCATGATCCAAGGTCTGTGCCTATAATTAGGAGCTAACTTTTGGAGTTAATAACATGTGTTCAAAAACCTTTTTCCATTTCTACTGAGTGCCTGCTAGAATTTCTCTTCTCCTGGGAATTAAATTTGATGATCAACATTTCCAGCCCTTGGAGTTATTTCTGGTTACTGTTGCTATTGGCAACATGAAATTTATCTTTAATCCCTATAGATTTAATTTTGAGAAGGAAGGAGAAAACAACTGCTATGGCCCGTTTGCCTTTCTGAATGAAGATCGAGCATCTTACCCAGGGTCCTCCTCCTTGATTAGCTTCGTTAGGTGTACAGATTTCAGTATGATTATCCTATAGTATATGTCTAATATCCACTTATAAGTGATAGAATCTTATGAGACAACCGTCACACATAGTCTATTGTTGGCTGCATGCCACTCAATGACACACAGCTGTTTCCTTTAGAGTCTTTGGGGGGGGGGTTAGGTCTCTGAAGAACAGGGAAAGTGTGCAGTGCACACTGATCTTTGGGGACGCTGCCTTTCAAATGCAGAAAAGTCCATTCAGCACTGCCTAAGAATCTCTCAGACATGCAAGTTCAATGGGAAACTGGCCATACAGGTATTCATATGGATGAGACATTATTATCAAAAGGTAAAGATTGGCTATAAAGTGTAAAAAGGGGTTCAGGAGGTAGCTCAGTCAGTCAAGTGCTTGTGCAAGAATGGGGCTCTGATTCTGATTCCTCAGCATCCAGTTCTTGAGAAATAATTCCTCAGGTTTCCCTTTGAACCCCACATATGCAGACATATGACCTGTAAAAACAAGCCACCCCCCAAACACACACACATACACACATACCCTAAAAAGAAATATTACAAACCAGAGTTTACAAGGAGCCTATTGCCTTAAAAGTCTATTCAAATGTACATCATCACCTTAATGAGCTAACATCACTAGAGAAAACTGAGCGTCCATCTGAAGAGTTAAAAACTGCCTGCTTTAAAATTTGGTAATTGAAGTCCAGGAACTGAGCACAGAATGAACTTATCTTTCTGTGGAAATAATTCTGACACCTTAAGACAGTGATTTATGATTCGAAGAAGAGAATTGGATCAATCCTTATGTGTGCTCGTGTGACTTATTACTTTGAAGTTACTATCTCATGGAATTTGGGAGCCCTGAGTTGTGGAAGTCAATCTTACTTTATGTTCTGATAAGGAGAACGTTGCCAATAAACCGTGAAGCAGCATCTTAGCACGTTTACTGTAAAGCATGTCGTTTTAAAGATTTATTTTATTACTTTTAATTGTGTATGTGTGTGTCTGGGTTATGCACTTGAGTACAGGTGCCTTGAAGTTCAGAAGAGAACATCAGGTCTCCTGGTTGGAGAGACACCTGATAGGTGCTGGGAGCCCAATTCTGGTCCTCTGCAGGAGCCACACCTGCCTTTAACCACTGAACCATCTCTCCAGCCCCTGTCCTACACATTTTGATTGGTAAGATTATACAATAGGGAAAAACCTGTAGTAGGTAGAATAATGGCGTTACAAACATGCCCATATCCGAATCCATGGAGCCATGAATATGTTAGGTTATAAGTCAAAGAGGAATGAAAGTTGCAGGTGAAATTAAGTCTTATGGAGGAAGAGAGGAGTGGGGTTAGAGGGATATGGAGGGGACAGGGGTCCCACAAGGAGACCAACAAAACGAAAAGATCTGATCCCAGGGGGTCCTGTAGAGACTGATAAACCAATGGAGGACCATGCATGGAGAGGACCTAGACCCCCTGCTCAGATGTGGCCAATTGGCAGCTCAGTCTCCATGTGGATCTCTGAGTCAGGGGAGGCAGGGGCTGCTTCTATCATGAACTCAGTTGACTGCTCTTTGATCACTCACCCCTGGTGATGCAGCCTTGCCAGGCCACGAAGGAAGAGGATCCAGGCAGTCCTGATGAGACTTGACAAGCTATGGGCAGATGGCAATAGTGGAGAACTCCCCCTTTCAGTGGACTAGGGGAAGGGGATGAGGGGAAGAGGGAAGGAGGGTGGGACTGGGGGAGTTGAGGCAGAGACGAGGAAACCAAGACAAAGTAACCCTGGAACCCATGCGTACAAATTTGAGGCGACGATACTTATATTTCATTTGGTACTTAAATTCATGAACTTTACACAGTTATTATTCACTAAGTATTTTAAACAATCATGAAAAGCATTACAATGCACTCGGTAAAGGACAGCTTCCCATGAGGTCTATAAAATAAGATGGGCATGTTTTGACACTAACCTATGACCCAACACTCCACTTACGTCTTGGGTGTTCAGGTCACTTTATTACAACTGTGGAAGAGCAAACCTTTACCAGAGAACACAATTATGCCCATGGATTAATCATTTTTTATTCAGATTAAAAATAGAATATTCTAGAAGAGTTTTTTTTTTCCAAGCCCACCTCTCCAGGTAGATCGGAAATTAATTTGTAATCAGGGACTAAGCTATCAGGGAATAAAAAATAGTGATATTTATTTGCTTTTAAAATTAGAAAAAAACACAAATTTTTGTCTTAACCTTGGGTCCCAGTACATTAGCCATTAATTCTATTCAAATCTGCTATTCTCAAAGGCACGAAATCCAATGCTGAGTGTCTGAAAACAAAACAAAATAAGGGAATTTAACCTGAAATAATCCCTCTCATAATCTCACCTATAAAGTTTGACATTCACCACACAAGGTCAAGCATTGTCCAGCAGTTTGGAAATGCCATTTCACAGGTGCGGCTAGCTTTCTGGCAAGGGCTGCCCACTTAGGAAATGAAGTAACTGACCCAGGCACTTGCATCCACACTTAGCAGATGAAATAAGAAAGGCTTGACTTCCCTCTTCTTATGCATATTCCTGCTTTCCAATCTCAGGGTTTCAGTCTTTTAACGCATCCCGTCTTCAGACAGTCTTGCTTTTTCCATCAGCTTCCTGCCCCACCCTCTTCATTTCTTTGTTTCCTTAGTCACTGCTGCCCTGTCCAGCTTAATGCAATCTGCTGGAGCCTTCTCTTATATTTCTTCAAATCAAAAGCATTGCTGCTTTAGGTTTTAGGGTGAGGAAGCAGATATTCATTAAGCAAAATCGAGATTTGAGGCCATGTCTCACACATGGTAAGAATCATCCTGCCCTTGGCCCAGCTTTCACCTGTCAAATGAAAGAGCGAGTAAATGAATCTGTCTCTCGTGCATTAACAAAATTACTTTGGCGCCTTCTTTTTTGGAGCAGTCATTACTAAAGCTCTTTGGTAACAGGACTCAGCAGTGCTAGCTGTGCGATTGTTGACGCTGTACAGGGCTAGGCCTCCCAGTTCTTACAGGCATCGCCAGCCATGAGATTCTGAAACCCCCGATGCAAAATGCTGCCACTGCTTTCACTGAGATACAAACGACTGAGTGGCCAACAGCTACAGAATTATTCCGCCGCTGCTGCTCATCTCGTTATACCAGTGCTGCTCTTTTTTTTTTTAAACAGAATTGAGATGTGTTTATCTTCTAGAACAATCAGGAGCAATTCGAAGAGTTCCTTGAGCTGCTCATATCACTTCCTAGGGGAGGCGGGACTTGTTTCCTAGCAGTCACCATGATTAGTATTCTTAGAATCTGGATTTTTTAATCTCTTGTAGTGGGACATTCTACCCACTGAAATAGACTACACTGATGTTAAAATACTGATCTGTCATGTTTTAGTTTTTTCTTAAATTTTGGAAATTTTATTGCCAACTGTTAACTTGTGACCCACTCAAACGGTGAGAAACAGATGGAAATAGTCCTGTGCATGAAGACACTTCAGAAGGCATGAAAATCAGGTTGACGTGCCCCATTTTTATTGTAAGATTAAAAAAAAAAGGTATTTTAATCTGAATTTATTTACATTTCTCCTAGTAATGTGGACTGTTGACTAAAACTTCAGCCACACTTATAAAATCCATATGCTCTAAACATTTTGACAAGAAACCATACATATAAAAGGCTAGAGCTAAAAGTGAAAAATATTTGCAGAGAGAAGTGGACACACACATTCATCCACGAAGATGAACCAAAGATCGCTTACTCAAAAACAGACCTCTGGGCCCAAAGTCCAAGCCAATTTTACCATAGTTTTAAATCAAATCCCAACAACCGAGATGATTCAGTTTTTAAACTCACAACTAATGACAGAGGGTGAGCCTCTAGACCGATGACAGCAAGAAGTGACGGCCCGGCAAGTCACCACAAAAGATGCTGGGGGAAAGCGGAGAGCTGAGAAGAGTGGCTGGGGAGTCTTGGACGGTGGGCTAGTCCCTGTCACCTCCTACCACAAGGCTTCCTGCGCTGCCCCATACTCTGGAGCTCAGAGCAAGGCTCAAGCGCAGCCCACACATTGTTGGCACTTTCTAGCTCGTGCCCTTGACCGGGTTCCAGGCGCTTTGACCTTCACACCCACATGGGGAAGTCTGTCTTCCCAGCAGCGATGCTTCTGCCTGAGGAAGCCAAACGAAAAACCAGGTCTATAACAGATCTCTTTACCCAGCACAAAGACTGCATTTCTAAGCCTCTCTTCAGCTGTGTGTGGCCCTGGGACTAACTTCTGACCAAAGTGATTAGAGACAGAAGTGGCACATGCCACCTGTGGGGCATGTCTTGTTCCCCTTCACCTAATGTGGAGGTAAGAAGGCAGATTTCACTGTAAGCCACCCTGGACCCTGAAGGTGACAGAGACAGACTGAAGATGCTAGACCCCCAAAGATGGCTTTAACAGGACACTCGGCTGAGTGTTACAGGAAAGTAATGATGTAACCTTCTTCAGTAGACACTTATCACACTAGTTCAAGATGACATATGCCCTGAAGATCATGGAAGGGATTTGTTATGATATTTTATAGAATGTAAACAGTGCTGCTGCTTTTACATTTATTGAGACGTGCAAAAGGAAAAGTGTTCATATGATCAGCATTTTCCCTCAGAGGCTGCAGAACCTGTGAAGTGTTTCCTTGCTATGTACTGTGTCTGTGAGGGAAGAACTGATAGCAGCACAGCCTCCCTCCCATCCCCCCACTCCCACCCCTGCCCCTGTGTCCTGGGAAACCGGCTCTTCCCTATGGGAGGAAAGGAACAGGGTGGAGAATCAGAGCACAGGGAAAGGAAAGATTTTTCCTTTCTCCTAAACACTCCTGCAGCTTGCCCCCATGTTACTATGGTTACTACATGGCTTCTGAATTAGTTTCTACAGAAACAGCCATTGTGGGAGCCGATAAGCCTCAAGTTTGCCCAGGTGCCTTCATTAATAACAAGAAATGCTGGCCATCTGTTGAAAATGCACCCACTTGAGGGAGGCTTTTCTTTCAACGTTATTCTTTTTCTGTGTGCTCACAAGCATTCAAATTGGGGCACAGAATGGGAGTGCAATGGAGAATGACTAGATGATTGCCCACTCCTGCCGAGGCTGTCTAAGCCCCAGGCAGCCTTCTTTAGGCTCCCAGGTTAGGGCGTGGCACAGTGGTAGTGCCACTAACGTTACTGCCTAACATACTAGGATCTGGGTTCCACCTCCAGCGAAGCAAAACCAAACAGCTAAATAACAATAAACAACAACCACAGCAAAAGTGCTACATAATGTATTAAAAAGAGAACATGGAGTAAATTCTCTAAAACAAATCTGTTCTAATTTTAAGATTTTTGTGGGTCTTTCATTCATAGATGAACCAGCTTCTCTCTGGAACATGTCAGAATGAGAATGACCTTCCCAGGTCTGTGTCTTCCTTCCCCACATCAGGCTGTCCTTGTTATAGAATCACCGTGTTATTTACCTGCTGAGATTCCATTATTAGTTTTTATTTGCTCATTTCTTTCCACCATGGCTAAGTCTTCAAAGCCATATGTCAGTTCATCTTCCTGTTGCCGTTTATTAGGTCAGTGTTTTAGCAAGTCTGTGCATGTATCATACTAAAGAGCCAGCTTAGAAACCTTCTTATGGTAAAGACAAACTAGATTCATTTCTGTTGATGATTAAACCTTTGCAAGGATTGGGCTATGTCCCACCTGTAAGCTCAACTAAAAATGGTTCTGTACTTCATGTTCTAGGAATGGCAATCATGTCTTTGTTTCAAAAAGCTGTTTCTAACCATCCTGCAACCCTACCTTGTTTCAAAGTTTATGTGACTACCTTGTTATGCCCACCTCACAACCATGTCTTTGTTTCAGGAGGTCATTAGACTTAACTTGTTATGCTTATGTTCTGCTCCTGTAACCCCACCTAATTTGCTCACCAAATCCCCCATTTGGAAATCCCCTACCCCTGAGCTATAAAAGCCTTGTCTTCCTCACATCCAAGGCTGACCTATCAAACCCTGCCTTAGGGGGAAGCAGCCCATGAACACAAATAGAAAAGCTTGCTTTAATTGTTGCTTGTTATAATTAATTTGGCCATGGTCTGTGGTCTTTCTCCTCCCATCTTTGGAATTAGCAATGCCATCCTCACTTGTACAGAGCCAGACAGTATGTATAATGTGTGAGTTGCTTTCACTCAGTGTGATGTTTTTGAGGTTCACACACTTTGTAACTGGACTGGACTGTAAGCTCACTCTTTACTTACATTGGTGTTCCATATTGAATTTTTTGGTGGTGGTCTCCATCTTATGAGATAGGACCTTTGGCTTTGAATTTGCATAATCCTTCTTCCTCCAGAGGGCTGGGATTGTGGGTGTGACCACCATGCCCCAGCTTCTTACAATATCCATCTACCCATACTTCTGCTCAGATGCTTGGGTTTCTCTGGTGTTAGATCCTAGTATTAATACAGCTGTGGACAGTCTTGCAAGTCTTTATGAATGTATATTTTCATCCTTCTTGGGTAAATTCCTAACTGTGGCTTTATTAATTTTTTATATAAAAAGTAAGTTTTCCAAGAGGCATTTCATTCTCTTACAATAATGAGGGTTTCCTTGTTCCGTGTCCTTTCTATTATTCATACTTGGTAATGGCTAGTGCTGAGAATCTGTTCATGTTCTAGGTGACATTCCTGTGTGTATATATATATATTACAATGTGTGTAATTCCTTAATATAATATCATATTATTCCTAGTCTATACCTTCCTACCTTCCTATGTCCTCTCTATGGATTTTTTGCTCATCCCAAATTGCAAAAATATTCTTCTGTGTTTTTCTTTATAACCATAATGGTTATACTTACATTTTTGATGCTATGATCTAGTTAAAATTAATGTATGTATATATTAATATAGCAATTGACATCCTTGTTAATTATTATTTTCCACAAACTACTTGGTTATTTTAGCCTCATTTATCCTATCTGGGATTCTGTTCACTTTTTAGATCTGAGCATTGAAATAATGTACTAATTTCTGAAAATTTCATAATCATCAGTTTTGTTTTTCTTTATCACCCTCCTCCTCTACTTTATGGAGTATAATTATATTTTATGAAGCTAAATATATGATATAAAATATGTGAGATGAACTATTATTGCTGTTTGTAGTGTGAATGAAAATGGCCCCATAGGCTCACAGGAACTGACACTGTTGGGAATTGTGGCCTTATTGGAGTATGTATGGCATTGCTAGAGGAAGTGTATCACTGAGGGCAGGCTTTGAGGTTTTAGAATCTCAAGCCAGGCCCAGTGGCTTCACGCTTCTTCCTGCTGTCTGCTGATCCAGATGTAGAACTGTCAACTACCCCTCCAGCACCATGTCTGTCTGCATGCCACCATGCTTCCCGCCATGACAATAATGAACTAAACCTCTGAACTGTTAACCAGCCTCAATTAAATGTTTTCCATTATAAGAGCTGCCATGGGCATGGTGTCTGTTCACAGCAATAGAAATCCTAACGAAGACAAACATGCATCAGACAGTAGGCCACACAGACTACAACTCTCCATCTAAGATGCTTGTTCTCACATGTAGAGTCTAGATTTAGCTATATAAAATGTATACACATGGATGTATCTGATATATAGGCACATGGTAGATTCCTACAGTCAAAGATAAACAGAAAACCATGACATTTTCCAGGAAAGACACACGGCATGAATGAGGGCAACAAATAGCAGCTGACATCCTAACAAGAGCAAAGAAAGACAGACTAGAAATAAACCATTAAAATGCTAAAGAAAAAATTTCCAAATTTTTATGTCCAAGAAAAAAATAACTTTCAAAAATGATGAAAAAAAAATAAACATATTTTGAGTGGGACATGGTGGCACACCCCTTTAATCCCAGCACTTGGGAGGCTGAGGCTGGAGGATATCCGTGAGTTTGAGGCCAGCCTGGTCTACAAAGTGAGTTCCAGGACAGCCATGTCTACACCGAGAAACCCTGTCTTGAAAACAGCCACAACATTTTATCTTATATTTAGTGTATGTGCATGCATGTGAGTGTGTGCATGTATGCATGCGTGTGTGAGTGTGTTCATGCTACAGCATCTGTCAGGTCAGTGGACACCTCTCACAAGTTGGTTCTCTATTAACACCTCATGAGATCTGGGCATTGAACTTAGGTTTCCAGGCCCGGATGCTGAGCCATCTCTGGCCCAAAATAAAGGCATTTTAGAAAATAAACAGCAGCTGAAAGAGTTTGTCTCCAGTAGACTTTCACTGCAGAAAATGTAAGGATCTTTAAGGGTGCAGAGGAATGATGTAAGATGGCAATTTTAATCTACCGGAAGGAATAAAGCACCAAAAACGGGCATAAATATTCATGGGTAGCAGAGGAAAAGACTACATGTTTTCTCTCCTAATCTACTTAAAAAGCATGTGATTGCTAAAAGCAAGAATGCAGGCCTCTGCTTTGAGGTTTACAGCATATGACAGTATAATGCACGTGAGAGCAATGGTGCAGAAGGCTGGAGAAGCCACCTGAGCTGCAGCAAGGCTTTAATGATCTACGTGGCTCTTGGCCTCTGCCGCAGGAGTCAGTCAGCAACTACAGTAGCCCTGTAACACACTGACCTATTGGCAGCACATTACATAACACCCGAAACAGCCACTAAAAATAAGCTCAGACAAATTCACCAGAGTTTAAGAAGAACAGAGACAAATTATCAGGATCCTCACAAGCAGGCACATTATTTCCAATGTCCATTTACATGCAACAAAAATGAGGTTCAGCAAGGTTAAGAAACAGTGCCAAGGCGGAAAACCCCTGCCCCAACCAAGCCCATGAAAAGAAAATATAAACAGTGGTCCCCAAGGCAAGTCAGATAGAGTGAGATAGAGTCTGTTTCATGGTGGTGTTGTTTACACGTAAACATTCTGTGTGTGTGTGTGTGTGTGCCTATGTGCACATGCAGAGGCCATTGTCCAACATCTGGTGTCCTGTTCCATTGCCCTCCTCCTTATTCCTCTGATATAGGTTACCTCATTGAACCTGGAGCTAGGCTGGGGGCCAGGCAGCCATCCTGTCTCTGCCCTCACTGGGGTTACATGTGCAGGTGGCCACTTCCGCTGGGAATCCAGACTCTGGTCTTCATGCTTAGGCAACAAATGTCTTACCCACAGAACCATCTCCCAGTCCCTTAAATGAACACTCCTAGAACAAGAGAGGCCCCATTAAGATTAGCCAGACACTGGGCTAACCTTGGAAGGTCTGCATACCGAGTCCACGTTTCTTTGAAGCAGCATCTCACTGTAACTGGAGGCATCTCTCAGCTTGTCAGTCTTACAGCCTTCATTTTCTCTCCAGTCACCAAGCCCCAGCACCATGTTCTACTTGTTGCTGTCCTTGTACTGTTATTTTCCTCAGACTGAAAGAACAGAGTCAGTCTTTATCACTTGCAGAGTCTGTGTTTGCAAATGGCCCTCTTGTGAAGTGAAAATTTCCACACGGCACTCCCGTGGTTATTCACAGGTAAAGCAGTGAAACCCATGCTGCTCCAAGCGTCCAGCTGGGGATGGGTGTGTACTCTGCCTTCTGTGTACCCTGCCTTCCGGCTTTGGCTCCCCCAACAGTAATGAAGGCAATCCAAAAGCTAAGAATGCCATCAGATAGCATCTTGAGCCTACGAGAAAGCTTCCCCCATCTCACTGTACCTGCCTCTCTGATGTACCCTTTACATGGACCCAAATTTGATGTATTTCGAACTTGCCTTGATTTGTGACTTTTTCTATTCTGGAAAAAAAACCCACAAACAAACAAACAAACAAACAAAAAAACCAAACCAAAACAAACCTTCATGCAATGGCTTCTACATTGGAACACAGATTTAAGAGTAACCTAAGTCTGTATTTCTGAGCCATGGTCACTCAATATAGCTCCAGAATAAACGATCCCTCATTTCCTGTGCTTTTTGTGACAACAAGAACAGGGAAAGTGGTCATGCTATTAGAAGTGGAGGTGTTGCCAGGAAGTGGTGGAACATGTCTTTAATCCCAGCACTCCAGAGGCAGAGGCTGGTGGATCTCATGAGTTCGAGGCCAGCCTGGTCTACAGAGTGAGCTCCAAGACAGCCAGGGTTACACAAAGTAACCTTGTCTCAACAACCCTCCTCCCCAAAAAATAAAAGAAGTGGAGGTATTGGATGCCTCCACTGGGGAAGGGCTGCTGACTGGAAGGAGGATGAGAAGCCCTTCCTCAGCTTCGGTTTTCTGATCCAGTGCTAATTACCTAAGCGTGACGGACTGGTAAAAATCCCTCATACTATACATTCGTGGTTTCTACACTGAAATTTTCTGACTTTTTTTTTTCTTTTTTGCAGCTGCAGGCTTCAATAATTTTAGAAAACTTGCAATCTTGCATTTCCTTCGGTCTGATGTAAACCTAAAGAGTAACAAGCTGTGCTAGGGTTGGCTTATCTCAGTCCTTCCTAACTCCGGTGATCTCGGGCAGGTGGTCAGAGGCCAGCCAACGTGCATGCCAGGATCAAGGAGTTTTTGACACTGAGTATCAGCAACAGGCAAGGACAAGGACATTAAACACAACGACTGAAGGCAAAATATTTGCTCTCTACGATGAACATCACTTTATTCCTTATTATTATCATCATCACCACCTTATCTATTCTTCGTCTTCTTATTGTTATTACCCCAAGGAAAAGGACACCAGGTTCACAACCCAGCTCAGTACTAAGTCTCCTGCTCAGAGGGACAAGGCAGGCACATTTTTACCCATTTTGCGTTCACTCTTTGCTTTTTTTAAAAAAAAAATTATTAATTACACTTTATTCACTTTGTATCTCCCCTGTAGCTCCCCCCTCCCCTCCCCTCTCTGCTTCTTATTTTAGAAAGTAAATGGTCAAAAACAGTCTTTTAACTCCCTTCTGCCTTTCCTGTGCCTCCGTCTTTCCTTGTAAGGCAATGACAGAGGGTATGGTCTATTGGGGTCATTACTGATCAGCCTTTGGGTTTTAACTCTGCAAGGAATGGGAACCAAGTTCAAAGTCAGTTGGCATGTGGCCTCCTCCCTCTGCTGGGCTTCTTTTCTGCCTCCTCTCTTTCCTTCCCTCTGACAAGGGTCCAACAGGGCTGGAAAGCCCTCTGGAAACTGCCAAGCCCAGGTGAAGAAGATGCTGCTGCCAACCATCCTTTGATCCCCAAGAGTTGAAGCCCCCTACTGAGAAACTTGAAACACTGGCAATGTGATGTGTCTTCACAAAGACAGCAGCAGCCAGCAGCAGGCAGTTTTATCTAAGAGACTCAGAGAAACATCAGCACACCCAGATTCTAAAGACACTGGCCTCTGGCTGAGACCTCCCTCTTCCTTTTGTTGTTTCTTCCTAGGGAAAAACATTTATAAATCTGTTGCTAATTTGTTGGTGTCTTGGATTCAAGGTAATGTATTTATGTGTTTATTTATATATGCAAGCATACAGCAAAGATGTATTCATACCGAGATGGTCTCCCATGAGGTTAAATCCTCCTCCAGTCTACACAAAGGGTTTGGAAACTCACACTGTCTTAGGATTGCATTCCAGAAGCACCCTGTTAGCTGACAGCTTGCTCCTGCTGATCCTTCTTTCCATTTTTGCTGCTCTTCTTGAACCATGGGATAAATCTTTAGCAAACCCATTGGTACACATGAGTCAGAGATCTTGAACAGAATTCAAGGAAGGAAAAAAGAATGTCACTGGCGATGGCTGAGCTATCTAAGCTCTCTAAGATTCTGGAGTTGGGTGGCTAGTCTGATCTATCTGGATTTTTTTTTTTCTTTCTTGTTATTGGCCAACTTCTGAGTAACGTGTCTTCCTGCACGTGGTACAAAACCTACTGGCTGCAGAATCTATTGTGGGCTCTTTTGCCAAGTAAAAGCTAAAAGGATATTCTGGCAAGTGAGTATTAAATAGCCTTTACTTGGTGGGCAGGACTTTAAAGATCTGTTTCCTATGGTCTGCTGCTAAAGTCAGTACGGGAACACCAGAGCACCCATATAGACAACAGGTGAATGGTTTTAATAATATGAGCTGTTGTTTATTGAAAACATACGAATGCCTAGGTTCTCAATGACACGCTCTGGGGCCTGCTTCAGCAGGTCCATCAAACTCACCTGAGGCACAGACCAGTTCTGTCAAGTAAATAAAGAGGTTTCCTGGATCCTAGGTCCAGGCTTCTCAGAACTCACTGGCCTGCTGTATTCAAAAGAATGGCAGCATTCACGGCCAAGGGTGACCTTTTGTCTCTTGGATCCCTTCCCTGTCTGTATCTTCACCTTTTGTGTGTGCTCTGTGAAAAGGACTCTGCCTGGCTACTTGATTTCCCCTCATTCCCAGAGGAGGGACTCATCTGCTCAGGAAACCAGCCATAAGCAGTGCGCGCTATTCTCTCCAGGCTTTGTGTCGACAGAACATATCTAGAATAGAGCCTATCTCACAGGAAGGAATGTTTTACTTTAGCTCACAGTTTCAGAGTTCAGTCTGCACTAGCTTGGTTCCATGTTAACGGAGACTGTCAGCATCATGATGGACAGGAAGCGGAGAACAAGGAAGTGACGTACGAAGGCGTGGCCCTGCAGTCTACTTCCGGCCAGACCCCACCTTCTGAAGTTTCCAGACAGTCCCTAAATAGCGCCACCTGCTGGTAATCTAAGCTTTAACACATTAGCCTACTGGAGGCCGTTGACCTTTCTTCCTCATCCCAATGCTTGGAGGTGGCATCTGATACAATTTCCATTTCCGAGACAAGGACTGGGTGTCTGCTGTTTTCATCAGGACAACCCTCTTCATCAAGCCCTAGTCCTTTGGCCCGAACTCTGACTTTCACACTTGCTATAAAATGACTCAACCAGAGGTTAAATTTTGCATCTCTGCCGTGTCCATTCTAGTCCCGGTTTCTCATATTTTCTTGTGGGTTCATCTGAATTCCTGAAGGATATCTCATGTTCTCCTAGTTATGTAGAGTGTTAAAGTGCTGGTTGTGATCTGTACTCAGTCAATAAGACTCCAATATATAAGACATTCTATGAGTTTAGGCGAGGCACCTGTGACCTGTCCGACTTAAGCACTGGCCCTCCTCAGTCTCCGCATCACATACACAAAGCCCTCCTATGCTGATGCTATCGAGCTGCCCTGCCAAATCATAAAGAAGTCCACGGTGACAAAAACACCAAATGAGATCACATCTGATGGTAGAACCCTGCTCCCAATCTCAGTTTTAGTATTAAAAGAACCAAGTTCTCAGAGGCATCTGGGATTGAAATGGCCATGCACCATATTCTATGTAAGCATTCTCCATATTATTATAGGAAGACCATGTAATATATATATATATATATATATATATATATATATATATATATATATATGTTATAGCTTCCTATCCCTGGGCGTATAAAAGTGTGTGCTTGTGTAATCAACTAGACACCCCTGTCACTGCACAAACTTCTAAGCAGCTGATCAACCTGGGGAGCAACGCCTGCCACATTGCCCGCAGCCTTGTTACCAGCACCTGAACTTGCATTAACAAGAACTGAGCTAAGTGTAGCCTCAAGTTAGTCACAGTAAGTTTCAAATCCAATATCTGTAGGTTTTCTGTTGATCTTTTCGGGTTCAATAATTTCTTCAAAAAACATTCTGGGATTCACATGCACAATAAGGTATGGAAACCAGCTAAGTGTGCACTAGTATACGAAGAGATTTTAAAAGCAGTGTATACACACACACACACACACACACATACACACACACACACACACACACATTACTCAGCCTTGAAAATTAAATTCTTCCATTTGCCACAATATTGGGTGGGTCTGCAGACATTGTTCTAAGTGAGATAAACTAGACACAAAAAGAAATATAGTACTTGGGCTGGAGAGATGGCTAAGTGGCTAAGAGTATCCTCTGTTCTTCCAGAGTTCCTGAATTCAATTTCCAGCAACCACATGGTGGCTCACAACCATCTATACTGGAATCTAATGCTCTTTTCTAGCATGTAGGTATACATGCAGAGAGAGCACTTACATATGTAAAAATAAATAATCTTTTTTTTTAAGAATATAATTTCTCTAAAAAAAAGAAATATATTGCCTGTCTCACATGTGGAATCAAAAAAGTCATGGATGCATAAGTAGAAGTTAATACACCAAGAGGAATTAGGATGTGTGGGTCAAATGATAAAATATAACAGATTCACAGAACAAGTGAGTCTCAGGATTTAGTGTACAACATGAGAACTGCAGTAAAGAAAACTGTGTTATGTAGGACCTTTCGCTAAAGGAGAATTTGCTGGGGTTTTTGTTTTGTTTTTGTTGTTGTTCTGAGAAGTGCTTCTCTGTCTAGCGTTTGATAGACCAGGCTGGCCTCAAACTCACAGATATCTGCCTGCTTCTGCCTTCCAGAGTACTGGGACTACAGGCGTGTGCCGCCACACCCAGCTGAATTTGCTGTTCTTATCACAAAAAAGTAACAATGTGAGGTGTCAGGCATATCAATCTGATTCACTCCAGTTTAACTGTGACACGTGTCTCAGAACATCATGTTATGAACCCTAAATATACAAAAAAAAAAAGTATATCTAAACATAGAATAAAATATTCGATGACTATTTTACCATATAACCCTTTATACTTACCGGGTTTTATAAAACTTAATAATCGGCAATCTCAAGCTAGACCTTGAAAATTAAATAATGGAATGAAGCTGAGCTTGATGGTGCACACCTATAATACCAGCACAAGAGGATTGTGTGCGCCTGAGGCCAGTCTGGACTCCATCAAGAGATCATGACTCAAAATAAAGAGAATCTTAAAAATACATTGATAATATTGTTATAAAAATTAGCTGATTAATGGCATGAAAACATAATTGAACTCTTTGGCTATACGCAGAAAGAATAATTAATTGGCCAGTCTTTATCAACCTTCGATTTAGCTAATAATGCACTATTGACTAGTTCAGTCATTTCCCACTTGCAGATGAAATTATGAATTTTTTTTCACTCACAGTCCTCGCTTAACATAAGCAGAATGTCCAGGTTCTACTCAGTGTCTGCTCTAAGGTGAGCAGCGTGGCGTGCGCCTCTACGCCCAGCCACTTCGGGGGGGGGGGGGGGGGACTGAGGCAGGGAGGAGAACGGGAGTTAGTGGCTAGTTGGAGCAGCTTCGCAAGACTCTTGTCTCCAAATAAAAGAAAAATGAATAGGGATGTAGGTCAGTGGTTAGCGTGCTTGCCTAGAACCCATGAGCCCCTGGGTTTAATCCGTAGAACCATCACCACGAGCAGCAAAAATTCTATCCTATTTCATACTTAGCCACGTAGTAGCTACATGTTATAGATTCTGTGCTGCATTTAGTGCTGCTTTATGACACCTTTCAAACTAAGACGTATGTGAGCACATGTTAAATGACCCCGATGTGTACATTGTAATCTCATTTTATCATTACATGTTGTTGGCCAAGTATATTACAATAATATATTGCCGGGATCGGCGCCAGCCCTCAGGCTGCTGCGCACTAGATATGATTTGAGGAGCTGTCATCACTTGGCCCTTCAGTGGGAATGAAGCCAGGCCTGAGAAAGCCAGTGGCTAAGTGAAGGTAGAGGATGCACAAGCCATGTGTGGTGGCTAGGGGGTCGCCCCAGAGGCTCCTGGGTAAGCATCCAGCAGCTGGCTGAGTACAGACAGGCCACTGAAAGCCAGCCTTGGAGAGGACTAAGAAGTCAGGCTGGGGCTTGGGATCCAGCTGAGGGCGACAATGCTTGCCTAACATGCTGGCAGCCCTGTTTTAGTCCCAGCGCTGCAAAACAACAACCACGCTGAGCATGAAGGAAGGTGGCAGAAACCAAAACATTCACGGAGGACCACGGGATAGTGGATAGCGGGGAGGAATGGCGGAAGGACTAAGGCTAATCCTTTTGACAAAGGTTCTGACTTACTGAAAGTTAATATCCATAGAAATAGGCTATGTTAGGATAAACGACATCAGTGTAATGCCATACAACAACAATAACAAAACAAAGTTAGTAAACTTTAGTGACTATAGATATAGAATACAGGAAACCAACAACAAAAAAAAAAAAAAACAAAAACAAAAAAACAAACACCTGTGATTACGTGTCTAGAATCATGGAAGAGTACCCCAAAGGGAAAAATCCTGTTTCAATTGAGCCTCACTAAATAAACAGTCAGACAGACACACACACACACACACACACACACACACTCATGCATGTGCCCAGTTACACACACATTCACATATACACAGAAGCAATTAAAAGTAGGCTCTTGGGTATTCAGAATTCTTAATGTAAATTTCATAAAATAAAGGGGGTTTTGTTTTGTTTACAGTAAGATTGTACCACGTGACTGGTAATTTAAAAAGTATTCAGTTTTTTTTTTTTTCTGAACTGGGAGGGAGTTGGGCAAAAGACGCGTAGGACCTAGTGCCCCAAATCTATCAGTTTATAACCTTCAACGGTGCCGGAAGAATCTTGCACTTTGGCACCTTAACCTGCTTTTCAAAATACCACAGTGGTTACTCTCACTTAGCAGAAACCACAGCATGGCTAGAGCTTTATGGTGTTATACAAAGTAAACTTCATTACTACAGGCAGGAGGTGTGGAACTTGGGGTGAGGAGGAAGGCTGTGATGCCCGGGGAAGCATCTTCTGGTGATGTTCCTACACTTTCTACCAAAGCCAGGCTGGATAGAGCTCACCCAAGCTCTACCTTGGATCAGAACTTTGAGGTTTACTAGACAAGGGACTTGTTGTGGGTCCTGACAAGAAAGTCTACGAATCCCCCCATTCTCAGCTCTGTGTCTGCTCTACCCCTGTATTTTGGAGAGGTAAAAGGTTCACAGTTCTCCCCCTTATGTTTTGAAGCCAAGCAAGTGCTGGGCACATAAGAAACTCTCATAATTCAAAAATAAAGGATAAATAGTCAGACTGAAAATGGGCAAAGGATGTGACTAGGCATCTTCTTAAAAATAAGGAGGAAAGTAGAAAAAAGAGGGGACGAAAGCAAAAGCAAGTGAAAAGACTCCCAACAATATCACCAGTCATTAGAGAAATGGAATTCAAAACCACAAAGATACACACCTTCTAGGATGTCTATAATCGAAGGTAGACAGTAACATATGTGAAAAGGATGGCGAAAAATTGGAATTGCATATACCGCTGATGGAAAGGAAAGAAGATACAGTGTCTTCGGAAAACAAAACACTGAGTCTAAAATGACTCAATAATACCACTCCCAGACACTCATTTCTACTGTTTTCTAATATCAGTAGGTTTTGATCTGAACTGTCTATGTCAGATCCACAGCCTGCCCTCACTTCAGATGTCAGTCACAGGCCCCAGGCCCCTGGCTAACCTGGACTTCTCTCTGATTTGGTTGCAACTTTGGGTAAACTCCCTCTCAGGTGCAACAGTTCTCCAGGGTGACTCAGGGAACTCAGGGAAACGCCATCCTTCAGGTTTCACTTGGAACTGGGAACTCAGAAACATCCGGATGCAGGAAATGGACAAGGCAAGAAGAGAACTGAGCTTGCATGTTCTCTTGGAGTGCTGTGTTCTCAGCACCTACGTACTCACTGACTTGCAGCCCTGAATCTTGCTGTTCAGGAACTGTTACAGAACTTAGCTTTCAACCTCCTTCTATTCCTGTGGGTCAGAAGCCAGGGCGTGGGGTTGGGAGTGGCATATGAAAGTTTCACATTTGGTCTTTCTGGGAGCTGTGTGAGGCTCACCTCATTAGCACAGACTCAGATGTGGGCAAAGGGATTTCTATCATTTAGGACATTTGAGGCATTATGAGCTCTAGGCTAGGAACCGAAAACAAGATCCAAATACGTCTGTTATTGCACACTCGAGATAACTAAGAACATATCCACACAAAAGCCTGTGCACAGAGATCCAAGTGGCACTATGTATAACTTCTGGGACACGAGCAACCATGTTCACGTGTGCGTACTAAGCAACATGATAGGCCTAACTCTACGATTATTAACCAGTAACAAAAAAGGACAAAGCACTGATGTGCGCTCAAAGCAGATGAGCCTTGAAAGCATTCTGAGTGGGAGAAGGCAAAAGAAAACATATCCCCTGACTAAGTTTGTAGGAAACACCTAGATTATTCAAGTCCACAGATGCAGAAAGCACTCGAGAAATCTCCGGGTGCTGGGGACGGAGCGGAGCGTTGAGGGCGTAAACGGGCACGGGGCTTCGTTTCGAGCGATGAAAACACGGACTTTGGGGTGGCGTTGGTTGCGCGTCTCTGTGAATAAGTGGACTGAAAGCTACTGAATTACAATGTAGAAGGGTGAATGCCACAGTGAGGTTTTTGTCTACTGAGAGGGACCGGCTGTCTCCATAGGAAAGTTAGCATCCCTACAGGCTGAGGGTGAGCTTGGGTAGAGCAGAGAGGGCTCCTGTATACCACTGTCATCGCAGTAGTCGATGCACAAAGCCGGGAGCACGGCTCCGCGCCCCTGTGAGCTGGGGGTCTCTTGCCTTCTTAGTCTCGGCTTCATTTGTAATGAGGATGGCCATGGTGTCTGCCTCCTGACGTGGTGAGAAGTCCATCTGTGACTGTGTGGGAAGTCCTCAAGACAGCTCCTAGAGCACCATGTGCTTGGATGTAAGCAAAGCGTCCGGGATTCCCTCTTGGCCTCATTTCCTCGTAGATGACTCTAGAACCTGACTCATTCCTCTACCACGTGAGTCGTTTAGTTCTCTACTGCTGCCATTCTGAAGCACGTTCGAGGCTGAACTACTTAATCTGGTATCTTTAGGTTTGAAATCAAGATTCCTCACTTCGGTACCAGCAGATCTGGAGGGGGGGGTTGGTGGAAACATCTTGGGGGATTACCAAGTTCTTGTACCCCAGATCTAAGGCTCAGAGAGCGACTCGAGGCCTGCAGATAGTAGCAAGCAAGCCGAGAGCACTTACTAACGACGAATGCACTTGAAGGAAGGAAGCACGCCTAACAGAGGCGTTGAGTGGCTCAGAGAGGAGTGGGGGATACAGAGGAGCTTTTAATGGCACACACAGCCTGAGCTTAGCGTGGGCTTTTCTACACACGCCCTGTTACGTTCAGTTCTACATACAACTCCATGTGTCATATGCCTCAGCATCTTAAATCTCCACATAGAGGTGTTCATTTTAGAATTAAGACAACCACAGGCAACTCCGAGTGCCTCTTTACCTAGGCTAAGGGCTCCAGCTAGTTTTAGTTGACAGGCATGCAGCTGGGTGAGAAGGAAGGGCCCAACCCTCCTTCTTCCCAACTTGCTCCTTTCATATGCTAGTTTTTGTCAGGCTTTGGGTGAGGCCCTCAAGGCCTCACTCTGCTCCCCATTCTCTCGTCTCAACTTGACTCCACCATAGAACAGGACCCTTCAGAGCATATGCAGAATAAAAAGAGGCAATCAATGGTTACCAGTGTGAGAGAGACTAGGAGCTCTGCTCTGGGCATGCTAAGCATAAGGCAGCTGTGGTCCATCCATCCAGACGAAGGTTTCGGTGGACTGTAGATGTTAGAGTCAATGAAAATGTTGGATTAATGGCTAAACATGAGCTCAACCATAATCCCAGTTCCTTGAGAGACTGAAGCTGAAGGATCACAAGTTCAAGGCCAACTTGGGTAACTTAGTGATACTCTGTCTCAAAACAGAAAAGAAAGAGGCTGAGGACATAGCTCAACAGCAGAGCACTTGTCAAGCATGTGAGAGGCCAAAGGCTCCATTCCCAGAGGCATCTTTCACATAATCCATGTTCTATGCTAGAGATACACTCGCATGTGCCATTTTGGGTCTGCAGGGAATGGTCAAATATGGCACCCTTGAATAACGAGCTTGGTAAAGCCAGCCCGGAAATCCAGTGTTCATACAAGTTTCAACCCTCTACTTTTTTTGTCCCTCAAAATGGAAGAACACATATTTAACACCATCCCATGTTTTCGCTCCATCAACGTGGAGTGCTTCCATCACGGCAGAAAATGTGCCAGATACCACGGGCAGGTTGTAAGCCGCACACTTCTCCATGTGTTGAAAGCTGTTTATCGTATTTCCTTGCTAAACCTTGGCTAGATGATTGATGGTCAATAAAATCAATAACAGCTGCTTGTCAGAAGCCCGGTGAATTTATCTCTGCCGTAAAAGATTTATTAGATTGGGTCAAAGTCTGGTTTTACATCTGACTTTATGTGACGAAGGCTCTGGGGATAACATTTCACAGGTGTGAGAGGGAGGATGGTCCGCAATGATGAGTACACATAGCTCATTGCTTCTCAGAATATAAGCTTCAAGCAAAACAAAAGTAAAGAAGAGGAGGCAATCTCTCAGGAAAGCCAAACGGTGGCCATCGGGGAAGACGTCAGCTTCCTATGAACACAGCAGCAGCAGCAGCAGCAGCAGCAGACGAGATTAACCGTCTACGTGCTCTGAATCTGTGCTCACAGAAGTTGTTCCCACACCCAAGAGCAAAGTTGAGCAAAACTTTGCAAAGTGAAGTCCTTAAGGAACAACTTCTTTGATCAGAGCTGTTAGCAAAACCATGTGGCTTGATTTCATGCAAGTCTCCTTATCCGTTTGTGCTGCTGTACAGAATACCACAGACAGGCTAATTCATAAGGAACGGAAATTTATTTGGCCTGGTTTTGGAAGATCAAAAGTTGCCTCTGTTGAGGGCCATCTGATCCATCGTGACACAATGGAATGCACGTCATGAGTGAGCAAAAGTGAGAGAGCGGCCAAATTCACCCTCTCACCAGGAACCCGCCTTCTCAGTTACAGTCCAGCTATCCCTTCGTGATGCCACCAATCCGTTCCTGGTGGCAGAGCCCTCACACCCTAAAGCTGCCACCTCTCAACTGCGCTGCGCTGGGGAATAAACTTCTAACACGGGGACTTCGGGGGACACCTTCACAGCACAGCAGCAAGGCTTATGGATCACAATTTTTATTTGGCAGAGCTTAAATCTGTTCCTAAGCCAGGACCGCTCATGAGCGGGACTAGCCACGGCTTCCCTAACTATGGGCCGCAGCTCTAGGTGGCACTGAATGTGTGGTCACAGATAATTTGGGGACAGTAAGAGGCTTCTGGACATAGGGTGACTAGAGGCACAAGAGGAATCCGGGGCGATTGTAGTGCCTTGCTTCCCCCGCAGCCCTGTTCTGCATATAGAGCATTCGCACTTGGCACCGTGTGAGCGGTCAAGCCAAGCAATGTCAGCAGAGCACCTGAGGCAACTCACTCAGATTTGAAGCTCCTGCATGCTATAAAATGTAGTGTTTGTCCTGTGCCTACAAAGCCTTCTGCTCTTATAAAAACAGGATATTTTAATCGCTGAAAACAAAGACTTTCAAAACATTTTCCGACCGAATTCATGAGCCCGTAGGTATCAAATGAGTACACCTTTTTGGGTTACAGTGTCTAGTATTGAAAGTTGACATCTGAGTTTCATTAAGAGTTTGTTGAATGGATGTCTTAGAGTAGGACAGAATTTTCCAGCATTTGAATGCCTGTGTATATGTATTGTGTGTGTGCACGCACATACAAATAATAAAAAGAGTGGATTCTGGGTTTCTATGCATAATGAGAGGTTTCTAGTCTTTGAAAACAAATAAAATTCGTAACTGGCAGAAATTTGATTATTGATCCAGTATGCGCAGGAGACGAACCTTTAAAAAGGCAGCATCAGAGAGAGCACACACTGAGTATTTGGAGTTCTTTTAAATAAAGCTTCCCTTGGATTTCTTTACAAACAGCTTCACAATAAAAACAGCCAAAGAAATTAGCTAACAGAAGTGCACAGGTAGACTTATGGCATTTTTGCTTGGCTCAATAAACATTGCCTCTGCATTTGTATTTATAGCATCAGAAATCAGCCGTAAGACTAGTGTCCCAGAGACAACATCTGGAAATAAACACAGTTAGAATCCTCAATGCAAATGGATAATTGTTGTTTTTTTTTTAAATCACACAGTTTTGTCACTCGAGATTTCTCAGTCTGAAAGAAGCACATAAAACATCATGATAAAACTAGCTAAAGAGAGAAAAAAGGGACCATGACATTGACGTGAGTGAGGAACCAGTTGCTCACTGAGGTTTGGAGATTGTTATCACAGCATCACTTGTTCCGAGCTGACTGGCACAGGGGATGAAACTTTGGCATGCCAGTTTCATCCCCTTCGAAAGCAGATTTTGTTATACTTCCCATAAATATTCTTACATCACCCAAACTGGCTCCTGTTCTTTACAACTAGCGGTCTCTGATAGAATTGACTTTAAAATGGTATTATGTGCAACCATGGCACTATTTCACATTTTATTTTCACACAAAAGTTTTTTTTTTTCCTCCCCTGGATGCCAAGGTCTGGGCTAAGCATCTCTAATTTATAAGTCTAAAGTCTGAAAATGCCTTAAAATACAAACTGGTTTTTAGCTTGTGCACATCACCACAAGTGGCAGCTCCGTGCCTAACTTCAGATGAGTCTCTGTCACAGTACTGGCACTTGAAAAATCCATATAACATGACCCATGGGCTATTTCAATAAAATGTGCATAAAACAAACAATTTTCAGGTTTCAATTTGGATCCTACCCTAAGGTACTTTGCTATGAATACGCAAATATTTCACAATCCAAAAAAATCCGAAACACTTCAAGTATTTTAGAGAAGGGATATTTAAAGCCTGCATAGTGTCATATACACCCCAAGGTCCATTAGCTAATGCAGGTGAGGAATGTGGTATTTGGTTTCTTGATGATAACATAACTTGTTTGTATACATTATTTCTAGCTACCAAACAACAGGTGATAGGAGGGTTATCTCTTATTTTATACAAAGTAAAATTAATAACTTGTAAACATTTATACTATTTTTCAAATACTTTTGAACATATCATTGAAGTTTTTTGCATCCTTGTGTGTGTGAGAGAGGTATGAGACTTGCTTAGTCTTGAGAACAAGCAGCCCTGTCACTTTTGGAGCCTGGACCTCCTTCATTTTAGCACAGTTCACTCTTAAAATGTTCTAAACTTTATTTTCACAAAGTTACAAATAAATAAACACAACACACACACACACACACACACACACAAATAGAAACAAACTTTGAAGTAAGTCTGACATGGTAGTGCACAGCTTTCACCAAGAACCAGGGAGGCAGAGGCAGGTAGATCTGTGAGTTCCAGGAGGGTCAAGGTTACACAGTGAGACCCTGTCTCAAAACAAAACAAAACAAAACAAAACAAAACAAAACAAAACAAAATAAAATAAAATAAAATAAAATAAAATACAACACACTAAAGTTAACCAGACCCCTCAAGGACCTTCTCTATAGTTAGAATGGACATTTGAAACAGAAGCTGTGTGGCTTCACATTTAGCTATGTCCTTTGAGTTTTGACTATATTTTATGTACATCTACCATCAAGCCAAAATATCCAAGACAGAATTAGAAGTAGAAAAAAAAAAAAAAAGAATGCACATAACCAGGTAACAGACATAAGTCATGAAAGGGAATACAAAGTCCATTGTTTTCATTGTGCCTCAATTCAAGAGGGACAATGCTCTCCTCAGGAACAATGTCCTCAGACCTGTAAGAATGTTTAAAATACCACACACACACTGTTCTATATCTACTTCAAATAAATTAATAGAAAGAAACAGGCACAGATGTAAATGACTAAGTACAGTGATCACAGAACATATACTGTAACACACTGTAACATAGAGTTAACTGTGATATTTTAGAGGCATCCTCTAAGACTGCTTTTATACAAATGCTGCAACTAAGCAGATACTCTTCAAGCATAGTTTAGAAATGAAAGTGTAATCAACTTGTGGCTTATTTTAAAAAAGAAGGGACTAGGTTGGAGTTTATGGAAGGAGGATCGAGAGTTCAAAGGCATCTTTGGCTACATAGCAAGTTCAAGAGCAGCCTGGGCTACTTTAGAATCAATCTCAAAACACCAAAGTCAATTAATTTAAAGGCAAAGTAATTTGAAGGACTGTTTGAGATAAGATCAGGATTAATAGTACATGTTTAGGGTAAAAAAGAAAGTCTTTGCTTGACAGCACAAGCCTAGAAGAAAGATGTGAAACATTTACTGATTCAGTGATCTGTAAGCCATCAGGAGTTTGAGACAACTGGGGCTCTTGGGAACTGCTTAAATTACAAAGTGATTATAATAGCAGTTCCCAATGCCTATTTCAAAATGTCTACAAACCCCCTTTGTGTTGCAAGGCTTTCTATCAGTCTGACTTGTATGAGGGGTAAAGTAAATACTGATACAGTATAATGAATGTTACCAGGTATTTGGCTTGGACTATTATTTCATGTATTACTTATGGATTTTGGAGGTTACAAGTATCTAAAACATTAACTTGGTAAACTGGCAATAAGCTGTAACCACTATTAAAACTACTTGAAAACTATTTTGCCTTGCATGTGTAACCTGATGACTTGGGTCTAACAGATATTTATTTATAGAATTTTCTTCAGAAATAGAAATGGTTACTGTCATAGAATATGAAAGAAAATATTCATAACTGAGTGCCCGACTCTGAAAGAAGGAAGTATAGTCCTTTGCCCTGTGTTTTGAAGGTCATAGCAATTCTGGTCCAGGAGCATTCACAGAGGCAGAAGTATTAGGACAGAGTCTAGCTGTGGACAATGCAGCAGAAACCCTATTATCTTGTCAAGGAAAAATAAAGTTAAAGAGTAATGCTTAGTGATTTTTTTAAACAAATGACAACTGAATATTATGATCTACCATTCTTCCACTCAACTTTTCCAGGCCATTTGGTTACTCTGATATTGACTGGACAGAATGATACTGATTTATTATTCTGGAAAAGTGTGTCCCAAAACCAGATTTTCTAGTCATTTTATTCTGTTTCTCATGTTTTTTTTTTTTAAGCAAATATAAAAATTTCAACCATGTCTACTCACAATTTCCATTATCAGGCTTAACAAATGGCTTGACATTTCAACTACACATGGGCATGGCAGAGATTGGAAGGCTCTTTTTGGTCTTCGTGGATGGAGTATGGGCTTTTCTTCACGTGCATGCAATGTTGTGGTTCACACCATCCCAATTGGCATGTAAGACTAAGGTCGTTGTCCAGATACGACGATTAATTTTTTTTAGGTTCTTTGTAGAGAAATACAATAACAGGCCCAACTATGTTCAGACTACAGTTCGGAGTGCAGAATCATAATATGAATGAAGAAATGGCTGAGACCTAATTTTTTAAACTTTAAACTTTCAAAATTAAATGTCATTTTAAAAAAGTATAACCGGAGAGCTGGGCGTGGTGGCACATTCCGTAGATGCCCTGTCACTTGGGATATGGAGGCAGGAAAGAGTCCCCAATGGTTGCTGACAAAGCCTCCATTTGCCCTTTTTCTGTCCCAATTACTATTGCTGTTCCAATCCTAACCGCAGAGCGAGCACCCCTCAAAGTTAGCCCTCCTAGCCTCCGTGGAATGCTGGGAAACTAGAGGGGACACAGCTGAGGTTCTGCACGGCCACGTTCACTGCCTAATCCTTGGACAGACAGCCCTGAGGTAGAAGGACAGTTTCTCCTTTGCCCATGCTGGGCAGCTGCCGCGCCCCTCCCCCACACAAGCACACCGCACACACCCAGCAAGTAAGTGGAATTCTTGAGAAGTAAAGTTGACGTGAAGCACATCTCTGCCAAGTGCTCTCCTTCCTCCTAAGCAGCATAGACATGCTGTTAAGAAGAGCTCTTTCCTCACAAAGCTTAGCTTCCTCTTCTGTGTGTGTGTTGGGGAAGGGACCAATGGATAAGCACAAAAACAGCGTAATTTATATGTGTGGCATGTTATCATGATGATAAGTACTACCGAGAAAAAGGACAGGGAGGAAAGGGCTGTCTGAGGCAGGCGGCACTCTTTGGTCATCAAAGCCTTCGTCTGGGCCTTACTCACACCCGAGCAGAGTGAAGGAGGCAAGGGAGGGCACTGGGCACTGGGGAAAAAGAGTTTCAGGAAAGATCATTCGGTGTAAAGGCGTAGGCCGAGGGCAGGCTTCCGGTGTTGGTTGAGGAACAGCAAGAAACACAGAGGAGGAGAGTGAGGGGGCCACTCAGTGGGAGAGGCCAAGAGGAACATGTCAAGGAGGCTTTGCTAGAATGTTCTAAGGATGGAACCAAAAAAGTCACCAGAGTAGAGGAGTAACACGACAACATGCTAATGGCATATTTTTCCATAGCTCTGGGCCCTATCCAAAGAGGTTCAGAAGATAAATCTGCTAACAGGTGTCTCAAAGTTTGTACATGCAGTTACTGAAGGGGGAAAAGGTTTGAAACCTGGCGGAATAAGGGTTTGGGGGAAGCGATGGTTTGGGGACCCGACCTGGTCCTTCTGCTCGCGGAGGGTCGAAGCCCAGACTGTAGGGCACGGGACCGCTGAACCTCCCTCCCTCCCTCCGGAGTTCTAGGCACTGGGACCTGCTTCCCTTCCGGCGGGAGCTTCAGGTCCAGCCCGGAGCGGACTCATTGGTATTCCGCCCACGGAGTCTCTCCCCGCCCCCGCCATGCAGCAGGGCTTCGCGGAGACAATCTCCCCCACCCTCCCCTAGGTCCGCGCGACCCCACCGCCCCGCCGGCCCTTCCTCCCGCCCCCCTCCCCCCCCTGCAGCGGCGCTTGCCCGGAGGCCTTTGCCACCCGCGCGCCTCTGCCAGGCCGCGGAGGCTTGGCCTTGCGGTGGCGGCGGCCATGGATAGGCTGCCGACTGAAGAGGGGGCGCCCTGGGCCCGGCTCCCAGGCAGAGCGCCCGCAGGGGGAGACCCACGCTCAGGCCCCCCTGCAGCAGCTCCCCGGAGCCGCCCAACTTCCCTGCATTGCCTCGAACGCCCCCCCCCCCCCCGACCAACCCCGAGCCTCCTGCAATGCACCAGATCCCAGGGCAGATGCCGCCGCCGCCGAAGGCACCTGCACTGCGCCCCCCACTGGGATGCGCTGTGACCCCCTAAGAGAAACCCAGGGCTGCAAACGCGGACGACTCGGGGCGCGGGAAGGGGGGAGGGGGTCAGGGAACGGGGTTGCATGGAGCTCACCTTGTGCAGTTTCCACATGGCCCCCAAGGCCTTGACCTCGTGGCTGGAGTGTTTGCCCTCCTCCAGGCACTGGTAGCACACGGGCATCTTGCACTGCACGCAGTACATGCTGTGGTTCTCCAGCTCGTGGTCCGTGCAGGTGGAGACCTTGCGCGGGCTCAGCCGCCGGCTCACGCGGCCCTGGGCCGGGGGCACCAGGCGGTGTTTGGCCAGGGGCCCCCGCGGAGGGTGGCAGCGCAGGCGGCAGGGGTCGCAGTAGAAGACGTCGCACTGTTCGCACATGACCGTGGCTTCCTTGGGCGCCTTCTCGCAGAGCTGGCACTTGAGGGCCGCGGCTTTGCTCTGTTGGTAGCGGTCGATGACCCCTTCCAGGACGCGGTTCTTGGGGAAGCCGCGGAGGCCCCGGTCGTCCAGGATGAGGCTGCGGTGGCACTGGGGGCAGGTGATGCATGAGTTGCGGGGCACCGGGGCCAGGGCCGGTGACAGGTGGGTGGGCGGTGGCGGCATAGCAGGGGGGAAAACGCGGACGCCGTTGGGCGACTTCTGGCACGGGGTGGTGGGGGCGCTGGCGAAACCTCCGTAGGAGCCGTAGCCGCTGTCCGCCTCGCTGTACAGGCTCATCTTGTCCAGATCCAGATAGTCATAGTCAGAGACCCCAGAGCCCGAGGCCCGACGGCTCTGGGGGGACTCGGACTCCGGGGTCTGCACCAGGATGTTGCGGGCGCACGCCTGACATAGGTTGTGGGAGCAGGGCAGGATGATGGGCTCCCGGTAGAAGGAGCCGCACACAGGGCATTTTAACTCTTCTTCCATCTCTTCCATGGGGACCCAGCTGGAAGCGAGGCAGCGGCGGCTGCAGCAGAGGAGGCCTGACCTGGCGGGGCGGCCGGCGGGCCTGCGGCGTCCAGGACCTTGGCCAGCGGCGGCGGCGGCGGCGCCTTCCCGCGTCTCCCAGGCGCCGACTCCCCGCGACGCGCTCTCTCCGCGGAGCCGCTGAGCCTCGGCTTTGCGCGCCAGCCCGGGCCCGCCCCCTCCGCCGTCTGGTCCCGCCCCGCCAGGGAGAGCGGCGTTCTCATTGGCCGCCCGCCCTGTCAGTCTCGTCTCCTCTGCAGGCCACTGGGGGCTCCGGGAATCCGAGCGGGAGCCTCGGCCGAGCCCGCGGGCTGCTGCGGGTTGTCGGGAGGAGGCTGGCGCGCGGGCCGGGGAGGAGGAGCGGGGCGGGATGATTCATCATCCCCCTTCCCGCTTCCTTCCGAGCTGGGGTGCGGTCACCCCGAAGCAGGGGGCGCGAGAACCCCCCTCCCCGGTCTCGAGTGGGCTGCCGCTGCCTATCGCCGGCTCTTGGCGCTCTGCTCTGCGCGCCGACGCACCCCGCCTCTGTAGCGCTGCGCAACGCGGAGGATGCCCCCTTCCTTTTCGACTGCTGGCAGCGAGCGGATGCCTCCCCCGGGCCTTCCTGGAGGCATTTGGGCTTTTCTCCAGCTCCCAGAAGCAGCTGGATAACCGGGGTTTGAGGGAGCTGGTTTTTGTGTCAAGGCTGCACTAGCCGCTTCCTGCGCCCCTCACCCCGGTAGCTTCCCCCTCCCCCCCACGACTGCGGGGCAAAGGCTCAGCATTTCTCCAAAAGTGTGCCACCATCGCTACAAGCTTTAAATGTGCAGAGGCCCCTACGCCTCGGAGTGAAGGTACCTCGGTTTCTCTCACGCTCCCAGCCTTCCAAAAGCTCATCCCTCAGCGTCTGGCTGGGTTTTCCGAGGGACCCCAGGAACGTTAGTTGAGTTGAGACAGGAATAATTTGTGGATTTCTGTTTGCCTATCGTTTGGTAGCTAGCTGTGTGAACGAATCACTGTGGGACTGCAGATTCCCAGTGTTTGATTCCAAACATTATCCAGTGTCACATGTCCTGAGCATCTACCATAAATTCCAGAAAGGGGGGGGGGGTGGGAGTCGTGTATTTCTGCTTCAGTGGAGTGGTGAGGGATCTAATGGTAGCAGATTTCTCTTTTCCCCAAACCTTGCTGCGAATAATGGGTCCTAGTCCTTGACTGCATAGCCCTTGAGATGACGATGACGAAGACGGTAGAATCTTTGAATGAAGGTATCAGCCTGTTAATTAGTGGGTAGACTCTTTGAATCCAGTGACATTCCGAGGAAGTAATTTATCTGGGGGCCATACATAGTTGGTTTTCCGAGTGATTCATGAAGCAAAATGACAAAAATGCTTTTCAAGTTCCGTGGGATCGTCCACATTTTGATAACTTGATTATTCATAGCTACATTTATAATTTAAAAGCACTTTTTTTTTTTTTTTTTTTTTTTTTTTGCCTATGGAAAAGAAGTACTTTCTATAATCTTGCCCTTGGAGAAACAGGACAAATAAACTGGATTATCTTGCAAATATAATTTTTAGTACAATGACAACAGTGGTTGATCATTGGTTGCGTGGGAGGGAAATTCGCATTGTCATTTAAAATTATGTTAGTCACAAATCCTACGGGGTTCCTTTCTCACCCAGATTTCACTTAGTTGAGACAAGAGCTGCTAAAGGTATATGGAGTCTGTTTATAGGCAAAGAGTTTCTTCAGGTTTGATTGGGGCATTAATTGTATTTCAGAAGCTACCTAGACTATTAGTCCAAAGACACTTTGCTCATATTAAGTAGTTAGTTCTTAAGAAATTGGTGGAAAGGAGTATCCATACCTTTGTAAGTTACAGTCTTTTCGTGTATTTTGCATTCACCCACATAAGCCACAGAAGCTGCTGCTAGCCAAGTGAGGCGCTGTCATTCTTCCTGAGTCCTGGCTTTGCCTGTCACAGTCTAGCATGTCAGAGGTCTGGTGATTAGCAGACAGGTTGTGTTTGGTTCCCAGGAAAGGGTGGTCTGCGGGAGTGTCCAGCGGCATGATCCAGCGCCAGGTGCGAACGACCTCAATACAATGTATATGTGGAGAACAGTCGATCTATTAGGAGATAGCTCGAGATGGGTTAACTGGTAGATCTGTTTGGTCAAGAACTAGCTCACCAATGACTGCTGCAAATGAGAGCTCTCAAAATGACTGCCCTTTGTTGAGACGTCCCCTCTCCCAGGCATCATGACTTGATTCAATCCCTGTAATAAGAGCACATAGGCACAATTATCCCCATTTTTCAGATTAGTGAGCTGAAGCTAAGAAAACATACTAGTGTAACCTTTCAAGATCCAATACTGCTGGGGCTAGGGTTTGAACCCAAGAATAAGAAAGGTTGTGGTTCCTTTTCTTCATTCACCAAATAAATACTAAGTTGTATTCTGTCTGGTTCTTTGTCAACAAAACCTGAAATGGTCATTGTTAAACATTTGCTATCCTGCTTATCTTCTCTGAGAGTTTACCATTTTTCTTGAATTCATTTCAGGCCTCTGAAGATGATTTCTTTTTTTTTTTTTTTTTTTTAACATTTTTTTCTATTTTTATTCAAGGCTTTAAAAAATACAGATGTTTTTCCAGGAAAATTAATTGCATAGCTATCTACAATATACCTTTGCCTAACTTTCTTGAATTTAATCGTGCCATATTATAAAAGCAATGCAAAAATTTTTTAAAAAAATAAATTCTTAATGTGATTACTCTGGTCATTTTATTAGCTATTTGAAGATGATTTCTTATGTTGTACTCCTTGACCACAATGTGCTTTAAAGCCCATAAAAAAAATCTGAATACAAATGATGACATTGTAAGAATGCCAGCCCACCGGGAGACTAATTTTTCTGTTCCAGCTGAATGCCTGAGCCCTGGAGTGGGATCACTGGTCCTGCAGTTTCATCATCCCTGGGGTAGTGACTGCAGACATTTTTATTTGTGTCTGGACAGAGTGCTGGACATGATCCCATGAAACTCACTATTCACCCAAATGAAGCTTTTTAGCAGTGAGCTGAGCGGATTAGAAGTGCGCTGGAAACTTTTCCATTTTTAAAGAAAAGATGAATGTTTTCTAATGAAAAATAGAATTGCTTTTGTATTTTTGTTTAACTATAATACTTGATGACTAATTCTGTAGTCTCTTTGAGTGAACACAACGAAGAAGGGATTTTCTGATACTCCCCAACATTCTCTTTTAGAGCCGTTTTTCTTTAAATGTAGTGTTGTGTGTGAAGGGGTGGGGGAAATCAATGAGAGGAGCTGGCCATGGCTTTGATACTTAAGATCCACACTTGCAAAATCATTTAGTATTCATTTAGTACTTATGGACATGGTTCCAGGTACTGGGCTTCTGTTTCCAAACAAAATGTCTTTGTTTGGTATAACTCATCCTGTTAACATGTAACAGGAATCCCAGAATGAGGGGGGAAAGGAATATTCAAGGAAAAATGCTGTTGAAAATAAAATTTCCCTGATCCACAGAAAGATCTGAGATTACAGACTGAATGAATTTTAGATTTATCCCTGTTAAGATCCAGCCATGTACAGATAGGATCCTTGAAATCTGAAAGCCAAAAAAGAACCTGTTACAAACTCCTTAAACAAAAATAAAAAATAATTCTTAATCAAGCAAAAGGAATTGCACTGTAACCAAATATGATGGGCCTGAGTCTCATTTCGTGCAAAGCCCAAAGCAAGCATCAAAGAGCAGGAGAGATGTATCCCCTGCAGCAGGCAAGGCCATGGGAGCATTTCTAAGGCAGTGCCTCACAGAAAGGAAGTGGGGGAATTTTACTTGGGGAGACACATATTCATATGGGAAAGCCCTTCAGGAGCAGGCACATTCCTGAGCATGCTCAGTTAAGGTATATGCTCCTGAATGACGGTGAACACATTGAGGGCTTAACATCATGGGGCACTTGTTAGAAAGATGAAAATGCAATACAGTAGAACTTCTGAGCACACTCACCTTGTACCATAAAGGTGTTGGATGGTTCCTGACATGCTCAGTTTCCTTCTAGAGGTTTGTTTGGCTGGCTTTTAAGATTTATTTTTTTTTCTCTCTCTCCCTCACCTCTCTCTGTGTACAGGTGCCTGTGGAGGCCAAGAGGGAGTGTTGGATCCCTTGGAACTGAAATTACAGGAGTTTGTGAGCTTCCCGATGGTGAGTTTTGGATCTGGATTCTGATAGAAGAGTGATTCCTCTTAGCTGCTGAACCATTTCTCTAGCTCCTAAACTTTTAACTGAAACAAAGTGAAAGGATGCTTTGAAGGTAGGCGATTCCCTATAAAAATCCCTGCCTTACTTAGCAGCTAACAAAATTGGCTCTGGATATATACATGTGTGTGTATATATATATATATATATATATATATATATATATATATATATATATATGGCAAAAAGAATATCAAATTAATGACATAATTTGCCATCTAGTGTTGCTGTAACAGAACAATACAGAAGGGGTAACTTAACAATAAAAAGAAAAAACTGGCTCACAGTTCTGAGAGCTTAGAGGCTGGCTATAACAGCATCTGGTGTGAGCCTTCTTGCTGGGTGCCCATAAAGTTAGGATGAGGGCAGGAGTGACAAGTCAGCGATGACCGTGCTTGTATGTTTAATATGGAATCTGCTTCTGCTGTATGCAAACCTTGCCATAGGGTAGTGTCTCCTTAACCCAAACACCTCCTAAAGGTTCCACCTCCCAGTTCTCCTTATCAAGGATCAATTTTCGAAGGACAGGAGATTTGGGAGACAACATGAAATCATAGTACATATTGGGCATTTTTTTGCGACTAGGAGGCCTTTCTCAAGCCAAAGAACAAAGTTTACAAGATTTCATGGAACGTAACAATCACAAATCTCATACAACAAAAATGCTTGAAACAAGACTTTAAAGCACGTAAGAGTTGATTTTAATTTTGCTTTTTTGAGACGAAGTCTCACTATGTAGTCCATGTCGGCCTTGGAACTCACTGGGCAGGCCAGCCTGGTATCAAACATGCTAATCCTCCTGCCTCATCCTATGCTGGCATAGGGCACAATACCTGGTTAACTACTCCTCTATCCATAAGTGACAAAATCAGGTTTAACTATAGGAAATAACAATTGTCAGCAACAGGACAGGAGGGAGTACAAGTCTAACTACTAAAAGAAGGAAGACTGAAGTGAACCTATTTCCAGCCAGGCTTCTTACAAGACAACAACTCATACAACGTGGACATAGATGTGCTGGGTCGTTTTATATCAACTTGGCAGAACCTAAAGCCATCTGAGAGGAGGGAACTTGAATTAAAAATTGCCTCCATGAAACTGGGCTGTAAGCGAGCCTGTAGGGTATTTCTTAATTAGTGACTAGTGGAGGGAAAGGCCCAGCCCACAAGCCATCCCTCGGCTGGTGGCCTTGGGTTCTATAACAAAGCAGGCTGAGCAAGCCAAGGGAAGCAAGCCAGTAAGGAACACTCTTCCATGGCCTCTGCATCAATTCCTGCTTCCAGGTTCCTGCCTTGTTTGAGTTCCTGTCCTTCAGTGAAGAAAAGCCATGTGGAAGTGTAATTCAAATAAACCCTTTTCTTCCCAACTTGCTTTTTGATCATGGTGTTACATCACAGTGATAGAAACCCAAACTAGGACGGAAGAGAAATCCAAAATAAGCCCACCAGTCACCATGAATTCAAAAGACTGAGTACGGATCTGGAGAAGCTAGAGTTTGCAGAGAAGAAAGGGGAGAGCTGAGGGAGTTTCAGGTGTCTCCGTGGAGGGTGCCTATGGCAGATGTCCGCACCAGCTTGGATAGTAAAAACTTCAGAAAAAAACGAGCCATCACTGGAATTGCAGCATAAACAACTCCTAGAGCAACAAAGGACCAGGACTTTTCATACCCCCACCTTTACTCAGAAAAAAGAGCACTTAGGAGTATAAAAAAAAATCTGCTATTTCTATATATACATGAATGATTAACAATGATATTTAAAAGTAGCATCGAAAAAGATGAAATTGAATTAACAAAATGTATACAAGATCTATATACTGAAAACTATAACATAATCCAGAGGAAAAACAAAAATGGCCTTAATAAATGGAGAAACATATAATGTTTATAGCTTGGCCAACCCAATATGGCTAAGATGACACTTAAACTGATCAGTGGTCCCAGTGCAATTGTGGTCAATACTCCAACAGGTTTTACTCTAGGGGGAAATTGACAAGCACTCAAATATTTACTTGAAGATGGAAAAAAGCTAAATGATTTTGAAAAGGAAGGTTATACTTAGAAGATTTATACTGATTTAGGCCTACTGTAAAGCTACAATAATTATTGTGTTAGTCATTTAAGGATACATAAAGAAAAAAAAAAAGGATACATAAAGATCAGTGAAACAATAGAATGGTACACATCAATAGTAACTTGATTCTAAGTAAGGTTACGGACATACTGAAGTTAAAAATGTGCCTGATCTTACAGTCACCAATTTCAGTAGTAGGAAAGTATGTTATGAAACACATCAACAGGTCAGCCATGGTAGTAGACACCTGTAATCCCAGAACATGGGAAACTGAGACAGGAAAAATTGTGTTTGAGACCAGCTCAATGCATACAGAGAAACCCAAGCTCAGAAAAACAATGTGAAAAGAAAAAAAAAAAAAGAACATCAAAATGCAAGTGTATGCCTGTAGAAAGACTTTAAATTCTTCCCAACCCAATAAAGAAACAATAAATTAATAGCTAAGTAACCTTTCACTGAACATGTTATCAAATAAATTATATTATACCTTACCACAGAATATGGTGAAACCACTTAAATGAATGGATTTGTGTTAGGCAGGAAGTTATATCTGGAGAAATTAATCAACAAGCTCACAAAAGGAGGATGTAAAGAAGAACCAGTGGGGCAACTCAAAGTCCTGGGTGTAAAAATAATGTTGGCAGTTGACTGGTGGTCAAGATACTGGCTGGTGTAGCCCCTTTAGATGGACCTGACCAGGACCTGTGGTGGTTTGAATGAAAATGGGCCCCATAGGCTCATAGGGAGTGAGACTATTAGGAGGTGTGTCGTTGTTGGAGGAAGTAGGTCACTGGGGATGGAATTTGAGGTTTCAAATGCTCAAGCCAGGCCCCATATCACTCTCTCTTCCTGCTGCCTGCCAATCCAGATGTAGAAGTCTTAGCTCTTTCTCCAGCACCATGTCTGCCTGCGTAAAGCCATGCTTCCCACCACGATGATAAAGGACTAAACCTCTAAACCTGTAAGCCAACTCCAATTAAATGTTTCCCTTAATAAAAGTTGTTGTGGTCCTGGTCTCTTCACAGTAATAGAAACCCTAAATAAGAGAGAATGCCAAAACATAATATAAACAATAACTGGAAGTGCCCCTTTTCTGGATGAGCTTAAGCCAGCTTGGGGTCCTGTCACACTTTCTCAAGTAAAGTCTCTACTTTAGGGGTACCAGATACATATTCATACATCTTATAGATCTTATAACAGACTGAATTCTGGGTAAAATGGGCTTCTAAGAAAAGCATTCCCTTTTCCTGGAAGTTCTCACCCAGGCAGAGGCATAGAGAGAAGAGACATGAACGTTCTGCCTCTCTCAAAGATAAGTCACTGTTGCTCAGCTTGTGGCTTCTTCTCCTAAAGAGTATATATATTCTTGCTTCCTTGCGTGCTCTAATTAAACCTTTTTACCATTGCCTCTACTATTTCCCATTGAATTCTTCTCTTTCTGGAGTATGAGAACTGGGTGCTTCTGGCATAGAAACCAGAGGAAAATGGAGGCCTTATCCACATTTGATTATGGGAATGCCCGTCAAATAGTGTTGATTGAGAAAAGTAGTTTGCACTGGAATTGTTTTACTTTCATGTTGCTGGGACAAATACACCTGAGAATAACTGACAGGGAGGAATTATTTATTTTGCTCACAGCTTTAGAGGTGTCAGTCCATCATGGGTCAAAAGTGTAACAAAAAAGAATACTCACATTATGGCTGACAGAAAGCAAAAAGAGACAGGAGAGGACTTGGGACAAGACACGCTCAAGGAATCACCAGTAACTTGTTTCCTCCAGGTCTGTAAAAGGGCATTCTTGACCCACCAACAGAAGAAAGGCACAGAGGATTACTAATTTTTATTATAACTTAGGCATTAGCTTTGGCTACCTCCCAGTTAGCTCATCTAAGCTAATTAACCTATCTATTCTAATCCATTACCCACCACGTGGCCCATTACCCCTTTAACATTCAGTCCAGGCACCAGTTCTTCTCCATGTCAGGCTGGGAAATCCCCCATGTCCGATTCTTCTCCCTCTCTCAGCCCGGAAGTCCCACCTTTTATATTGGCCATCGGATCTTTTTTAAGCCAATCAAAAGGTGAGAGGGAAAGAGTTTTTACAAAATATGAGACAGGTGATGAGCCATGAGAACAACATAAGCAGCATTGGACAGTACTTAGCTCTCTGCCAGTTTAGCAATCGATAATTGACTATACAAAGACACCCTTCACACAGTGTACAAAAGATTATCTCAACACAGGTAGGTACTTCTGAAATGTCCAGAACTTTACAAAATACCACTGACAATAGGGCCCCAGTTTTAATACATGAGCTTGAGTAGAGTATTTCATATTTAAGCCATAACAGGAATATACACATGCTACTAAAAGGTTTACTTAGGTAGATCTGACAATGTCCCTCTTTAAAAATCTCCATATGTGCGTGTCTCTTTTACGGCTGTGTAACCCGGTAGGAACTTATTAAAGCATGCACACCAACCTGAAGATCCCAGGCTGGAGCTGGGGGAAAGGGTAGAAGCTACTCAAAATACCCATTTCCGCTTCCCTAGAAATTAACCTGACCTAACCAGGTAGATGTGGCTTGTATGTTCCTGTAACATCATACAGCTTAGCATGGCCCACACAGAAGTAAAAGGGGAAGATTGGAGGAAATGGGTAGGAAAAAGCCAGGAGTGGGGATCTTGAAAGAGCTAAGTAGGCGCACCATTCTGCTTCTTGTGGCATGTAGTTCCAGCCCCTGTTAGGCATGACATTAATCCGGTTTCGCTGTTACGTGCTCATGAGCCTCTTGCTACCTCTACAATAAACTTTATTCTCTTGGTTAGCTTAAGTTTACGTTTATTGTTTGTAATCAAAAGTCCAACATAAAGTCAGTTAATCAGTCACATTTTATCTGTTTACATCTTTACATCTCCACGGAGGCAGATGGTTGTAGGTAGCCCACCTATTTTTTTAGCATGTACTTTGTCATTGCAAAGACTTATCACAAAACAGCGGTGACTCTTTGAGAACTTTTTTAAAGCAGAGAAGCAGGCTCAGTGCATAGATCAGACTAGCTGAGGCTTTAAGGAAGAATACCCTTAGAAGCAGCACAAGGGGCTGAGGAGAGAGCTCAGTTGATTAAAGTGCCTGCCACGTAAGGATGAGGGCATAAAGTTGAATTCCCAGAACTGCCATGAAAGAAAAAGCGTGTGTTTGTAACTCCAACACAACAAAGAGCAGAGACAGGCAGATCCCTGTAGCCCATCAGCCAGCCAGCCTAGCTCATCCTATGAGCTCTGGACTCAGTGAGAACCCCTGTCTCAAAAATCAAAGTGGAGAGTGATTAAAGAAGACACCATAGGTGTGTCCACATATCTATATACCCAGATACATGTATATCCATGAATACATACATATGCTTCACAAACACAGAAAGAGAGGGGCTGACAGAAAGACAGAACAGACACACTTGCCCATGCATACACATGCACACACACACACACACAAACACACACAGAGACAGAGAAAGAGAGACACAGAGAGAGAATAGCCCAAACAGGTTGCTGTGGTGGTTTGAATAGAAATGGCCCTCATAGACTCATGTGTTTGAATGCTTGGCCTAGAGAAGTAGCACTACTAGGAGGTGTGGAGTTGTTGGAGGAAGTGTGTCACTGTGGAGGCAGGCTTTAAGGTCTCATATATGCTCAAGCCACACCGAAAGCGGCACACAGTCTCCTTCTGCAGCCTGTGGATCAAGATGTAGAAGTCTCAGCTCCTCCAGCACGCTGCCATGCCTTCTGCCGTGCTGATAATGGACTAAACCTCTGAAACTGTTAGCCAGCAGGAATTAAATGTTTTTCTTTACAAGAGTTGCTACTGTCATGGTGTCTCTTTACTGCAGTGAGACAAGTTTCCCAGAGTGGTTTCATAGTTCACCCTGAACTCGATACCTTCTAGACTTTTCTTACTTCATTTACTTAATGGTTCTCTTTTGGAGTAACCCATTAAATAAAATGCTTGCATTTAAACTTGCTTCTTGGAAAAACCTAATCAAGATAGCATTGAGTGAGTGGGGAGGGAGCAGGTGCATGTTGAAAAGGGAACTTTGAGTCATCTGAGGATGCGGAGCAAAAGGAAGTCTCATTTATTGCTGATGGGAATGCAGAATACATCATTTTGCAGAATTTAGCAGGTTTCTACAAAGTAAGACAAAGTTTTACTACATAATCCAGCAATTCTGATTCTTGGTGTTTACTTAAATGTGTTGAAACCTTATACCCATATACTGTTTTAGTCCAGTTGGGCTGCTATAATAAAAGTTCACGAACTGAGTAAGACACTAAACAACAGAAACTTATTTTTCACAGTAGTGGAGCCAGGGAAGTCCAGTGTCAGGGTGTCCATGTGTTTAGGGTTTAGTGAGGGTTTGCTTTTTTGATTTATAAATGACACCCAGCAGTGATCTATAGTGGAAGGGTCAGAGAGTCTCTCTGGGGTCTCCTATGAGGTTAAAGATCCCATTCTTGAAGGTAGAGCCTCCTAAGGGCTCCTGTTCCCAATCCTAGAACTCTGGGGTTTAGAATTTCAACATATGAGGTTTGGAAGACACAAACATTGGACCATTGCATATTGACAGCTGCTTTATTTATCGTTTCCAATCCACATATCCTCCAAGAAGCAAGAGGACAGCCGTTCTGTGGTGCATTCACGGAACAAAATAGTGTTCATTAATACAGAGATGTGAGCCATCAAGCCACAAGGAGAGCCGAAAGAGCGTGCGACGAAGTGAAAGCAGCCAATCTAGAGAGGCCTTGTAACTAGCGGATCACAAGCTTCTGTGGGAAAGAATTCATTGTTCACAGCAGAGGCTTTTCTGTCATACAAAGATGGCAGATGGTTGTGGCCTCAGCTCTTCCCTTTGTGAGTTGTTGAGTCCCTTAAGACTCAGCTTGCCCTTCTATAAGTGAAGATACACACGTGGTCATGGTTTGTATCTGAAATGCCCTCAGAATCTCATGCCTTCAGGCCTAGGCCCCAGGGCTGCAGTGTTCAGAGCTGACTGGAGCGTGAGGGCTCTGACTCTCATCAATACGTTAATCCACCAGCAGACTTCAGGCCAAATGGACTACGGAAGGTGATGGGAAGGTAGGAGGTGGGATCTCCTTGAATCACTGGAGCTGTGTTCTAGACATGGCTTCTCTCCAGCCTCTTCGTTCAGTCTCTCCTTTGTGGAAAGAGGGCATTAAAACCCACCAGTACAGTACATAAAAGTCAGTCTGGCTTCAGCCAGAACAAAAGACAAAACTGGTTTGCCAATATTGCCAGGATCCTGAAGATGGACTTGGGCGGCACCACCGGGTCTCTATAATTTTTCCCTCTTTCCAGTGTGGCCTTGCCAAATCAACATAGTCAGAAGCTAAGAACATGAGCTCCAGGAGAGGAATCTGAAACACCACCATGGTTGGAAGATAAGACCATTGTCTTAGAGTTTTATTGCTGCCAAGAGAAACCAGAACCATGGTAACTCTGAAAAGGGAAACATTTCATTGAGGATGGCTTATAGGTTCCAAGGTTTAGTTCATTATCATTATGGCGGGAAGCATGGTGGTGATGCAGGCAGACATGGCGCTGGAGAAGGAACCAAGAGCATTACATCTGGATCAGCAGGCAGCAAGTCAAGAGAGACACCGGGCCTGGCTTGAGCATTTGAAACCTCAAAGCCCACCACAAGTGACCCACTTCCTCCAACATAGCCACACCTATTGCGACAAGGCCAAACCTCCTAATAGTTCAACTCCCTGGTAACTAAGCATTCTAATCTATGAGCCTGTGGGGGCCATTCCTACCCAAACCAACACAGCCATGAACTCTAGGAGAGGAAGCTCAAACATAGCCATGGTCAGAGGAGAAGCACACACGAGTGAAGTGGGAAAGACTTTTAAAAGCTGGTACAGGAAAAGATGGGTAGTAGCATGGTGGGCAGAGACAGTGGAGGGCAAGGCTATTAATAGCAAAGGGGAATCAGGGCCTCCTCCACATCCTACCTCCATTGCTGTTAGAAGATTATTGCAGGTGGGTAGTCCCTTTCCACCCCTAGAAAATGATGAGGAAATACCCACTCCCTGTAAGAGTGAGTTTACATCTGTCAAGCTTCTGCTCTGGCTCGGGCACTACAGAGAGTTCATGACCTCCTCCCTGGAGCTTGAAATACTCAGTTTTGTTGTTCTTGTTAAGTATTATGATAAAACGACACTTTTCAAAGATAGTACAGGCTAGGAGTTAGATTAGTTTAAACTTCCTTCTGTTGTAGCAAAACCCCATGACCCTTGGTAAACAGAACTGGACACAGCCCACTTTGACGTGTGTTTATTCTGGCAAATGCTCTCTAGAGAGTTTCCTAACAAACAACGCATGAACATTTGCTTAACAGGCACTTTTTACTAACAAAAGCAGTCTTTTTTATTGATGTTATCACTGCTAGAAAGAAAAAAAATTTCCCTTCTAAGTAACACTTCTTAATCATCTCCATTCCCCTACTCAAGCACCCCCAGTCCGCACTCAAGCATTCTCATTACCAGCTGCAGGGTCTAAGAGCGCCATGTTGGAGATGGTTCACCAGTGTGTAGTGTCTGACAGTTGCTCTCCTCAGCCACAGTGTAGCAACTTCTTCCGTTCTGAACCTGCTGCTGTGTACTTGCCTGTTGCTTATAAGGAGTATTGCATTGTGCTTGCTGCTTTTAGTTACACTTTAGCCTCTGATTTACTTTACTACTCTTAGTCAAATGTATGATTAGCCCCTGGAATGTTTTTTACATGGTATCCATATACAGATAGCTTATGAGAACATGATTTCATCACACTGTACAACAGATAACACAAGTCACAGAATCTGTAACACCCTGTGGTGTTAAATCAAATTCTTCTGCGAATCTAGAAAACACTTGAGAATTACATAACTGTTGTATTAGGCCATTAATATTTACTACTAATATATCTTTTAGTTAAGCAGCAGTATTCCTAAACAGCTGTATAAACAAATCACCACACAGAGACTAGGATTTGTTTAATTAACCTAGAACACAATGCTGGGCAATAGTTACTCCATCCTAAACCTCCAAGCCCACATAGTTTCCTGCCATTCAGATTCACCCATTATACTTGTTTTTAGTGTTATCTTAGGTCCGGCTCATTTCTCCACATGGTTCCAAGACCTCTCCTCCAGATTCTCCTCCTCTCCTCGCTCCCTGCTTCCTTCCTCTTCCTCCCACTCGGGACCAGGATGTCCCACCCTATCCTCCCCATTGTTCCTCATTGTGGCTGGTTGTTTTAATTGACAATTTAGAGAACAAATGGTGGCATGTTTACACAAACTTGAGACAGGTGATGCACACAGGAGTAAAGTGGCAAAGCATCACAATGCAATGTCTGGATTGAAACCAGACAGCAGGGTAGAGAAGAAATCAGCATTTGAATGAACAGGGCAAATTGTATACATCCCAAAAGAACATTATACCAACTTTCTTTCTTTCTTTCTTTCTTTCTTTCTTTCTTTCTTTCTTTCTTTCTTTCTTTCTTCCTTCCTTCCTTCCTTCCTTCCTTCCTTCCTTCCTTCCTTCCTTCTTTCTTTCTTTCTTTTATGCAATGTTCTGTCTGCGTGTACACCTGCATACCAGAAGAGGGTATCAGATCTCATTATAGATGGTTGTAAGTCACCAGGTGGTTGCTGGGAATTGAACTCATAATCTCTGGAAGAGCAGCCAGTACAGAGAATACCGGACATCATTTTCTGGCTTCTATACATAAGTACACAGATGCATACACCCATACAATCATGTGTTTCTGTAAAACACACACATTTAATACAAAAACACATATCTAAAAAATAAGCGTTTTTATTTATTTTGTTTTTAATTTATTTTATTTTATGTGGATTGGTGTTCTGCCTGCATGTATGTCTGTGGACCAGAAGTTACAGACAGTTGTAAGCTGCCATGTGGGTGCTGGGAATTGAACCTGGGTCCTCTTGAAGAGCAGCCAGCGCTCCCAACCTCTGAACCATCTTTCCAGTCTGAAAAACAAACATTTTTTTAAACAAAGTAAGAATAATCAAATTCAACTCACAAGGTCATTAAACATAAATGCCTCCTCATTACATCTAAGAGGAGATAGTTGGCCTTGGACATTTCCCTTCTGTTGTAAATTAGTCCCTCCCTGCCAGCAAGTAATTTCCTAAAATGGTGAACCTGATGGAGAAAGCTAGAGGCTTTGCTTCCACCAGAGGTGAGAGAGCCCTGCAGGTCCTTAGGGGCTAGCCTCTCCTACTCTGCTTTTATTGAGGTGGCCAAACTTCTTAAAGACATACAGATGTCATCTACTCTCTGCCTATGTGTTTCATCCTTTCTTGATTCTTTCCCCACTTCTGTTCTGTGCTATTGCTCCATGACTGTCAGGTCCCTCCGTGCTCATCCCTCACCCTCTTAACAAACCCCATGGACAATTCTAAAAAAATAAAGATAAAAAATTAGTAAGCTGCTAGATTGTCATTTAAAGATAAGTTATTAAAGGCGTAGGTAGAGATAGGAATCTAGGCATTGTAAGAAAGCATGAGTAACACTTCATAAGAATTCGCCAAGAGCTGGTTAGCCATATGGAAGACTTCTTCTGGTAACACCCCGTTCTCATGAGAGCTGCTTCCTCCTAAGGACTGCATCTGGACTGCAGAACATGTGCTGCCTGGGAGCCAAAGCCAGTGGGAGAGACAGGAGCTCCCCTTTGCCACCATTCACCAAGAGCTGAAGCCTCATTACTCTCTCTTCTTGTGCTAAATTTGCCATTTGTTCAGAGGAAAAAAAATTAATTCCCAATGTGCTTTGGGGCACCAAGCTTGATGTTACTAATCCTGCTTGACAGCTTGTTAAAAGCTTTCTGAGTCAGGAAGGGCTAATGGGGTTTCTGTTTGCATGCCAACTCCCAATGATTGATTGGTCATGAGGGTTTGGCGAGAACCATCTTGACAAAGTTGTGAGACTTTCATTTTTTTTTTTAACAGAAGGATGCCCTAATCAATGAGTGAGTTCTGCCCCAGGAAATAACTAGTTCATCACATATAAGTTATGTTTTATCAAGACATAAACTCAGGGCCAAAACCTATCACAGCTTCACATTGTTCCAGGTAGTAGGCTAGGCCTGCTACATGTATTATTTATCTTCATGGCTCTTTAGGAAAGGTGCTGTATAACCCCATGGGAAGGAGGAAGAAATTTGATAGTAAGACATCAGCTAGTAAGAGCCAGAGCAGAGACTCAAATCCTCCCAGTCTTGACAGATATTTTGGAACAACCAATGAGTGTTGGGATTATGATCTGAGCTGAGGCTGATGCAGGCAAGGTTGGGGTCCTCCAATTTCTAAGGGCTACAGGGCACCATCTGTAAGACCTGACTGTACCCCTTACTTAAATGTGCCCACAGCACAGCCTTCCTGGCTTGCCTTCATCTGGATCACCTTCCCATGACTGAGTCCACAAAATGCTAAGAAGCACTTAGATTGTGGCAAACGTCTGGGAATGTAGCAGTAAGCAAAATGGAGGTCTCTGCCCTGAAAGAGCTTACCCTCAAGTTGAAGGAGGCAGCAATGAATATAAACAACTGAGATAATGTCAGGACAGAGGAATGCTGTGAGGATTACAGAGGGTGCCGCTGGGCCTGAGTCAGGGGAGCTACCCCAGCCATGGGGAAAGACCTCTCCAAGACAAGAACCTACAACAAGAAGAAGGAAGCTGTGAAGAAATGTGAGAACAGGAAACCCAGACAGGGGAAGAGGAAATGAAAGACCCTGGGCTGCAGGTAGCCATATGTTTAAAGACATTCTCTTGCATTTTTTTTTTCTTTCAAGATGTAAGACGTGGCTGATTGTCTTTGGTTGAGTTTCCCTACACAAAACCAACAGACTAAGAATTAGACTCACTGGAAGGCAGACAGACAGGGAAAGGGGTCAGGGCTAGATAATAAAGATGGTGAATTTCTAAGATGGCCAGCTTCTTCTTGGCCCTCCTGACTCGAGACAACCTGGCCACTTAAAACAAAGGTCTTCTAGGCTTTGTCTCCCATCTGCAGGCCTTCTGCTGATGGACTGACTCAGTAAATTCAAGGTGAGACCAGAAAGATGTGTTAAAGGCAGTTGTGGACCAATCAACCATCCTAGGTTCTTCAAACCGACCAACCCTAAATTAAGGGAGGAAAACTCTTCCTTCAGAGATTTGAACATGTCAGTCCTCAAGAAGAGATTGGATTTTCCCTTCTTTCCCAATCCTCCATCTGTTCAGCAGAGGGTCTTTTTTTTTTCCCCTGTATGTTTCCTCACTGCAATAAACTGCTGACCCTGTATACTCTGGTTTTCGGTCTTTGAGATTTCTCCACTGCCACCTGTTGCACTCAAGATTTTTCCTGCCTTTTAATTCTTTAACTGGCAGAGAAAATGAACCCCAACAAGATCCCTAGACTGTATCAAAACTGAATGGTGGTGGTGATAAGGAAAAATATAATTTGCCTTCTTTCTTCTACATCCTATTCCTTGAGCTTTTGGTGAGTCAAGGAAGGAACACATGGGCAACCCATGCTTCAGCTCTGTGAAGAAACAATTTGCTTAGAGAAGAATGTGAATTTACAGCCTGTCCAGTAGAAAGCATCTTAGCAATACCACACAGGCAGATTAACAAATTAGTAACCTGGAGAATGAAAAGGGAGAATTGCTTTACAAGTGTGCCTCCTACAAAGAAGACATCTTCTGTGTTTGAACCTCGTGGTCCTTTTGAGTTATTGTGAAAGGGAGGGTTAAGTAAAAGGACAGTGGCTTTTTTTCCTGGAATCTTTCTGATACTGATGAGTTAAGCCACATGGGTGATGATCTGTTTTAAAAGAAAGATGTACATTCCATGATTAGCATAAATAGGATTGCTATCATCGGCTAAGAACTTGAGCGTCCTGAGAAAGAAGCAGCTGTGGAGTTGATGTCCCTTTTGCCTTGCCCTTAAGAAGCCAGTATGATGCACTGAATATGTAGTTGAAAATGGCCGCATTCTATGGGAGATAAAATTATAAGCAGAGAAATACTTGTGTATTTGTGTTTGTTTTGTTTTTTGAGAAGTGAAGAGTTTGGGTTAGGGGACAGTAGAAGGAATTCAGGAACAATTCTAAAGCAATTCAGAAAAGAAAAGAAAAGAAAAGAAAAGACAAGCCAGCCTGGCTGTACTGGCTTCCAGTTTTCTTGTTTATTCACATACTGCTCTTTTGAGACGATTATTGATATTACCCCCAGTTCCCAGAAGAGGATACAGACGATCTGAAGGGTCAGATACCCCAAACAGCCAGCGAGGTTGGAGACCTTGATTAGAGGGAAGTGTGGACAAGGGATGACTCCTGCCCTCTCTTGTTCATATACAAGAGGACTTTTGTAAAGTCCTCCTCCTGAGGACTTTAGGGTCTCCCTGTGTGGGTACAAACAGCACTCAGGCAAGACTAAGAACCTATCAGCCCTGATTTTGTTCCCTTACTCGGGAAATGGGGATAAGATAGCGTCTCACTCACGGGTTGATGTGATGTAGAAATGAAGTGTAGATCTGACAACCACGCTCAGCAGCACTGTGAGCTCCCTAACAGAGTTCCTAAGGAAGGGGGGAAGACTGGGGTGAGGAGGGGTTTGCAGCGAGGGGGGTGCACTCTGTTTGAAAGGCTTTTTCCTAGTAGCAGTTGTCACGTATCCACGCGGAACAAATGCCAGCAGGAACTGAATCGGCACATCCTGCTGAGCCTCCACGTGGCACGGTAGGGGGTGGCATGGTGGCTACGTTCGTAAGCCCACCTCCACCCGCCTCCCTTCCACCTGTCAAAACTGCAGGGGCCCGCTTGGCACCACCGGGAAAAATCTCGTTCACAATAAAGTCATCAATAAATACATCTGCCATGCATGCAGGTGGCAGAAACCCACTTGAGAATTGGAAATCCTGGGTGGAGGAGGGTACGAACTCCTGCAGCTTGTTCTGCCACCAGGCGTGATGTCTGAGCACTGTTGCCATCACAGCTACGTTTGTTGTCTGCCAAGCTTCGCTGTTTCCTCTCAAGCGAGAGCTAGAAGGCTCAACAGAAGGAAGCTTTATCAAGCCCCTGCTCTGCAGGAAAAGCCACTGTCCTTGACTATGTAAAGTGGAAGTTTCGGCCTCTGTACTTTTTTAGTGTGCCTTTGCCTTGTGGCCCTGAGGACCTTTCCGATGTCCCTCACTGCTTCCCCTTATTTTTCATTCCCTTCCCCTCCTTCATCGAACTCCTGCCTGTGTAATAGTGAAAGTGAACAGGCCCGCTAATTTTTGTCATCCTCTACACAATTACTGAGTCACATCGCTGCTCACTGGATAACCACAGGCCTGCTTGAAGCCAGAGCCAAACATCTACGCTCTGCTTCCTCTGAATGTGCACAGGGCTGGCTTTCCAGCCCATGGTCACAGCAAACGTGGGTTATTGTAGGAGATGATGTTCTAATTGTATTCCCTAACCCGGAGCAACTAAAAAGAGTAGGAAGTGAGCTGTAATTTAAGCATGGGGACAGTCTAGCTCTAGAAAATTAAGCTCTAGAAATTAACTTAGAGGAATTTTGATGAATATAAATGTTTTTCAAGTGAGCCTTGTTGCGATTTGAGCCAGGCATGGCAGCATATACCTGAAATCCTAGTACTCAGGAAGCTGAGACAAGGGAATTGTGCTTGGGGTCAACCTGGCCCCAAGTTCAAAACCAGTCTGTGCTATATAGTGAGATTCTGTTAGGAGCTACACTCAAAAGAGGAGAAGGGGGAGAGGAAAGAGGAGGAGGAGGAGGAGGAGGAGGAGGAGGAGGAGGAGGAGGAGGAGGAGGAAGAGAAGGAGGAGGAGAAGAAGGAGGAGGAGGAGACACTCACTGACTTTGAAGTCAGCCCCATGTAGGACCAGACTCTGATTCTGGATGTGGGTGAGTCATTTCATCTTTTTTTTTTAAATTTCCTCAGCTACAGACCCAGGGCGATGGCTTCTGAGTTGTAGAGTGGCCATGAGGACTGCGGAGGCTTACTCATGCAAAACATTTAGCTCATAGTAAAATGAGTTTAGATTTCCCTCTCTGTGGATTGCTTCTTTAGCAGAGACGGAAAGAGGGCTCTCTCAGCAAGCCAAAGGATCACAACGTGAGTTTAATTTAATTAAAAAGAAACAGTAGTCTCTTGCGGAGTCATGTGCAGACAAGTTTAGCGAGAGAGGGTGGGAGAGAGGCTATTGAAGAAAAAAAAATGCAGGTTTTAGAGGCCCACCCGCAGCAGGAGCCATTACGATGTGCTAGTATGTGGTGGAGAGATAGGAGAGAAAGAGAAGCTGGATGGCTTGAGCACCAAGAAGACAGGCAGAACTGGACACGCAAGGGTAGAGAGGAATAGTCTGATGTGAGTAGTCTCCCATCTGAGGCCATGGTGAAATCCTGGCCCATGCTGCTTCTAAGGGCCATGTCTGGGTCCATGACCATGCAGCAGAGGGGTCTGTGTCAAAGTCCTTGTCTTACCACCACAGGCCATAGGGACATCCCTGGTCTGGACTGACACCTGGGACCATGTTGATGTCCAAGAGGTGTGAAGAGCTGTCCCCACTCTCCATCACTGACTGTGACACTGCAGTGCTGGCCCCACCTCTTGCCAGCTTCCCTGAATCTCCCCTGGGCATCACAGTAGAGCTGGCCCTGGTGGCAGGGGTGTGGGTAAGCTGGTCTGAGGGAGTGAGGGTTGGGAGAGCTAGCCCCACCTCTTGCCATTGGTGGCACTGGGTAAGCCAGCCAGGTCAGTCCTGGAGAGCCGGCCTTGGTGGTATGGGTGCAGGAAAGCTGGTAGGCTGACCAACTCAGCTACCACGCAGGCCCAGATCCAGGGCTTTGGGTTGGCCCACCCCAACATCTACCTCCTCTATGAACTGTTGCATAAGGATGCCAGTCCTGCAGAACCAAAGCTGCAGGATCTCCATGACACAGGGCAACAACAGGATATCTGAGAGGAGTCCTGGTGAGGATCCAGTATTGATGGTGGAGCAGAAGCCAAAGGCCTTGAACCAGACCAATGACTCCTTGCAGTGAACATTTGCAAGTAATTCTGTGGGAAACACTGTGAGGCGCTACAGCAAGACAAGACGTGGGTTCTTTTTGTTTTGTTTTGATTGGGCGGGGGTTAAATTTTCTTTTGGGAGGAAGGTTGCAAGGGCAGAGGGTGGATACGGAGGGATGGGGAGATGAATGGGATTGGGGTGAATGCTGTGAAAAGAAAATCAATTTTTAAACAGTCTTTTTAAAAACAGTGGAATGCTGCCATGGGGTAATGTTATTTGGGGCTGCCATTACCACTTTTGAAAACTAATTTTTTTTTTAAGAAAATCATTACCCAACAAATGGGTTTGATTAAAATTAGTAGGAAATTTCAGCTCCTTAGAGGAAGGTTCTTGGGTACACCGCACGCTTGCCCAGAGAATGGGCAATGACCAGAGGAGATGGGGTTGCACTTGGAGATAGTGTCTTATATTTTCCTGCTCTGGAGGTTTCTGCTTTCCAACTGATGGTCCTTAGGCCTGATGTCAACTATTTTAAGAAATAAATGGTGCAAATGGGGACCTACTTTGTTAGTCTATTAAGAAGGCCATGCCTGCAGGCTATTCATTAGTGACCTAAGGGTCTGAAAAAAAAATTAGTTGGGGTCGTGACCTTTTCCATAGACTGGCTTTGGAAGCAGCGATTCTGTAAATAGCACTCTTGAAGTTGTTTAATTGCATGCAAAGGTACAAGTGACCGTAGCAATTAATTCTCAAACTTTAAATCTATTCATTCTTTAGAACTATCTGGTCAGCACTTCTTTCCATGTCAATTTTAAGTGTTAGCATATGGAGAAATTGTCAAGTTCCATCCACTAGGTAGATGTGATTTATCCTTCAGTTTTTAACTACACGGCCCAACGGTTTTCACAAAGGGGGCTGAGCTGAATGACTAATGGTACATTTTGTTTTGCGTTACCATAAAGGGAAAGTAACTGCCTGGAGAGCTCACTTGCAAAGGGGTTTTGAAAAGGCTTTCCATCTTCCTAAGAACAAGGGCAGGGTACCTGAGGCACAAATGAAGGTCCCAATCCATCTTTTTTTTTTTTTTTTTTTTTTTTTTTTTTTTTTTTTTGAAAAATTGAAGACTGTTTAAAAGAAGGGGGTGGGGTGAAATACTAGGAAAAGACAGTTTCCAGAAAAAGCATTAAGCAGAGAGACGCTGATTAATTAATTTAAGTGTTGAGGATTTAAAATACTCCTCTCTCCAGTATGGATTTTTCCATAGGCTTTTCAATTGTATGAGGATAATGATTAACTTACTTTCTAATTTATGTCTCCTAACATTGCAAAAGTGGCTGAAGAACTTTTAAGATAAAAATGAAGGCACAATCCGTAATCGTCCGAATCTAGAAAGTTTCTGCTTTAAAAAAAAAATCTTTACCATGGGTAATTCACAGTGGGCACACGTCTTTTTTCTGTATTTGAGACCAGCTGTGTGGCAACTGAGGTCCTGAGCAAACGGGAATAGAAGGGGGAAGTGACAAACAGCCCATAATTGATGACTGTAGGAAATCTTTTCAAATATTTTTCTTTAATTTGTTCATAATTATTTTCTTCTTGATTACCACACTGTTGAACACAATGTAGCCTGACTTCAAAGCCATACTATTCTAACCACTAAATTATTTTTTAATGTATATATTTACTTTACATCACAGTCATAGCCTCCTTCTTCCTCTCTTCCCAGTCCCTTCCTCCCACCCTCTTCATCCTTTTTTCCACTCCCCTTGTCTTCAGAAAAGGAGAGGGCCCAACCCACTCCAGCACATCGGGTCACATCAGGACTGAGCTCCTTCTAATCCACTGAGGTCAGGCTTGGCAGCCCAGTTAAGGCAAAGTGATCAAAAGCAGGCAACAGGGTCCATGTCATAGCCAGCTGAACTTACTAGGGAACCCACATGAAGATCAAAAAGCCCATCAATTCAACCACTAAATTCTTAAAGCATGCATCTCAGGAAACACTTGATTGTTGAGCCTTTTATCTTTCAGTAAAATGTAACTGCATGTGTAAGTGTGTTTGTGTGTGTGAGAGAGAGAGAGAAGAGAGAGGGGGAGACAGACAGACACCCCTGGGGTTCTGATAGTTTAAGTTAGTAAACTTAAGGTGACTCTGGACTTTCCAGGTTAAACATTGTTTCTGGCTGAGGACAGCAGTTGAATCTGTGGAGTCAGCAAAAGAGATTGCTCTACTCAGCATGTTTCCATCACCTAGCCCTTGAGAATCTGAATAAAATAAAGGGGAGGGGAAGAAATTGCTTTTTCCTCTATTTCATGGCTGAGCTGACACCCATCCTCTCATCTTCCATCTTCCTTGGTCTGTGGTTTACACCGTCAGCCACACTGGATCTCGAGCTTTAGGATACCGACAAACCATTGGCTTTTCTCAGGTTCACCTTGCAGGCAATCAGTAGAACAGACAGTCTCTACAATCACCTGAGCCAGTCCCCACCTCAACCCTCTGCCCAAGAGTAATGCAAAAAGAAAAGAAAATAGGCTCAGTTTGGAAATGTCAATCTTTCTCCGGGACTAGGGGCCAAGCCTACAAATGAAAGGACATTCTAGATAATTCCCACTTTTCCCTCATCTTAAGAGATTTATTTCTAGGGGGTTGTTATAATGCTGGTAAAACATACTTAAAACCTACACTTTTAGCTTTTGTAAAATGAGTGCTCAGTGGCATTAAGAACATTCCCAACGTTGTGCAACCACCACTTGGGTCCATGTCCAGAGGGTTGCTCATCATTCCAAGAGAAACTCTGTACCCAGTATGAAGTCATAGTCTTCCCTCCATGAAGCCTTTGGCAGCCACAGTCTAATCCAAGTTTTATGAGCTTGGCTGCTCTAGATGTTAAAGAGTCCAAGAGCCCTGGTGAAAGACCTCCAGACTCAATTTAAATTATAATTAGACAAATTTATTAAAACTGCTAGCAGGGCTGTAACCTCTAAGCCAAATCAGAAATGTGCCACACAGAGATGGATGAAGTAAGGCTTTTTTAAAGGTCAAAACCATGAGAGCTGTTCTGCTCTGCCAAGATTTGATGGTCAAGGTGACTTCAAAACAGTCCTTGAATGTCTGCTGAGTTACAGCAACAACAACAAAAAACCCAAAAACAAACAAAACACCACAGTGTCATATCATAACAAAGCAGATGGTCGCAGCTGCACATTTTTAGGTGAAGGTCAAGGAAGTCAGGAGTCCAGATTGTCAGAGAACTTACCTTCCAGGAATTTGTGTCAGAGAAAAATGGCTATTTGGTACCAAAATAGATGCCTAGCATGACATGGAGTTTCTTTAGCCATCACATAGATAGCTGGTATAAGAGAAATAATGTACTGTTTGCCCTTTGTGCTGGCTTATTTCACTCAGCGTAATGTCTTCCAGGTTTATTCATGCTGTAGCATATATCAGAACTGCATTAATTTTTAAGGCTGAAATGTATCCTATTATATGCTTATCTCATCTCATCTCATCTCATCTCATTCATCCATCCATTCATTCATTCATCAGTTGGTGGTTATCTGGGTTGTTTTCACCTTTTGGCTACTGTGAAGACCTCTACAAGCACTTGACTAAATAAAACTGGAGACTGAAGTGCCTATTTAACATATCAAAGCCAATGCTGGCAGCTAAATTCTCCCAGCATCCCTCAGTCCCTACCCTCCTGACTGCCAGACCCCAACTACTTTCTTGAACTCTCCAGCCCAGGGGGGCTGATCTTCCCTCTATAAACGAACCATTTTGGCTACCTGCTCTTTTTGTACCTTTGAGCCTCCTGGCTGCTATACCTGGTTCCCCTCTTGAAGTGGAAGTTTCTGGTTTCCTTGAAGACTCAATTTTTGTCATGTGATGTTTTGCAAGCTGGGCACGTGATGTTTCACTGGAGGTTGGCTTGTGAGAGGGCATGTGATGTTTTGCTGTGAGCTCTCTCTCATTCAAGGGGGTGACTTTGGCCAGCTAAGAACATCTGTGGGTGGACTCTGAGGAGAGGAGATATATAGAGTCCCTTTCTCCTCCATAGAGTGAGGTATCACTTTTTGGATTGACATCACTGCGATGATCTTCGAGCTTTAACATCAAAGAGAAAAAACATTCCAGAGAACTTCTCTGGGCAATCCAATTGAGTCTTGTGGCTTTTGCTGACTTAGTGTTGCTGTTTTGTGTTGGCCTTTGGCCTGGACTGCTGGTATCCTGATGACTGTTTGGTAATCCCCTAAAGACCCATCAACCCTAATCAGCAGGAAGTAGATAAAAGAGGTCTACAGCCCTTTTCCCTACTGATCTCCTACCTAAGGTTGGGGGGATTGGAGAGAAGGTAGGGGTGTCTAAAAATCCTAAACATGCACATCTCAGAACACTTAAAGTGACAAATGACTGGGTCTACTAAAGAATCCAGCTCAACAGCTAAATACTTCAGACCACAAAGCTAACAATATGTCTTACAAGTATGTTCTACCAACCTGGTGAATCAAACCTATAGTATCACAGTATCATAAGTAGAAAGGAATTTTATCTTCCTTTAGTTTTCATGCCATAGATGTTTTAAATGTTAAAAAAATAAACAAAAATCCTGGAAAATATATTATCATAAGGAATGAGGGAAAGCTTAAGATACGTAGCTCTTCTGGTAAGGCTTAGTCTACTTCTTTCCATGTGTGATGCGCTGTCATCTCCTTCCAGGGGTGTCATTTCTTCAGTCACAGCAGCACTGCTATCATCCACAGTAGGATCATCCTCCTCAAGACCTAGACCAAACTCGATCATCCTATATATCCTCTTAGCATGTGTCTGGGGATCTTCCAGGCTGAAGCCAGAAGAAGGGAGTGCAGTTTTGTACAGCAAGAGGACCAGATCCTTGTCAGCCTCTGCCTTTTGCCTTAAGACTTCAATAATGGAGTGATCAGGGTTTATCTCCAGGTGTTTCTTTGTTGCCATGTAACCCATCGTTGAGTTGTCCCTGAGCATTCAGGATTCTCTCCATGGTTGCTGACCACACATACATGCTTATAACAACACAGCATGGGGAGGCCACCAATTGGTTTGAGACAACCACCTTTTCAGCCTTTTTCTCCAAAACATCTTTCGTAATTTTGCAGAAGTTTTCAAATTTCGTCTTCTTCTCTTCCTGTTTCTTTTTTCTCCCCTTCATCTTCTGGAAGTTCCAGTCCTTCTTTGGTAACTGACACTAAGGTCATGCCCTCAAATTCCTTCACATACTAGTCATCAATGGGCTCAATCAGATAGATGATTTCTAAGCCATGCTCTTGGAGATATTCCACAAACGCTGAGTTAGCCACCTGGTCCTTGGTCTCAGCTGTGATACAATAAATGTACATCTGCTTTGCCTTCATTCTGGTGCAGTAGTCCTTGAGAGGCGCCATCTCATCCCCAGAAGCGGATGAGTAGTACCACAGCAGCTCTGAAAGCTTCTTCCGATTCTGAGAGTCTTCCTGAATTCCAAGCTGAGACTTACATGTCTAGAAAGGACAAAAATTAAGATGGCTTAAGTTTCATCTTTTTTTTTCTTTCATCCCCTGTAGTTTTAATTCTGTCTTAGGAGAACACAAGTTAAAGCAACTTGACAGAGGAATCGCCCTGGTGGCTTGTTTTCCAAAGTACCAAGAACAAACCCTAAGCTTCTTCCCTAGGTCTGCAACTCAGCAAGGCTTGTGAATGGAAATAGTGCCCAATCACATCCTGCTTTAAAAGGTTAATATAGATGAGATAAGAAGAAAAAAAAACCTAAATAAAGTAGGTTTGGTGAAAAATCTAAGCCTGCACCCTCCTCTTTCTCCTCTTCCTTCCCCTCTCCTTTTCTCGTGGCTCAGGGTCATGTCCACTCTGGACTCTCCCAGATGTCCCTGCCTCTGGCTATGTTCTCCCACACAGCTACAATCAACCTTTTCCTTCACCACATCTAGGAGCAGGCATGCTCTTTCCTTCTTATTTATTTTTTCGTTCATCTGGCACCAAATGAATGAAAAAAATAAAAAGAAATAAATAAAAAGAAAAAGGAATCAGGTGTCAGCTCAGCAATGAAAGGGGAAAGGCAATTTCTTTCCTGTCTACCCTTTATTTTATTCAGCTTCTCAGGGCTTGGAGGACAGGAGAATATACTACACTGAGTTGGGCAACCTCCTTTGGTGAGTCCACAGACACAAACACACGGGGAGCACCGCCAGAAACAATGTTTAATCTGGGGAGTCCATGGTCAGCTCCAGCTGTCATAGAATGCACAGTCCCAGAGCTGGAGACGCAACTCCGTGGATAGAGCACTTGCCCAGGGTGCACAAGGCCCTGGCTTCCATCCCAGCACTGTGGAAAGCGCGGGACTGTAATCTCATCACTGGAGAGGTCGAGGCAGCAGGATCCAAAGTACAAAGTCATTCTTAGCTACATAGAAAGTTCAAAGTCAGCCTGGGACACTGAGAAAAGAAAGAAGAAAACAAATGAAGAAAGGAAAAGAGGAAGGGATGGGGAGAGAAAGGAAGGGAGGGAGGGAGCAAGAAAGGGAAGGAGGGAGGAAGGAAGGAAGGAAAGAAAGAAAGAAGGAAGGAAGGAAGGAAGGAAGGAAGGAAGGAAGGAAGGAAGGAAGGAAGAAAAATAACCTGTTGGTGTTTGTCAACCAAATATACATGTAAGGTGCATCCCTTCACCATCTGTATGATAGCTTGTAGTATGTCTAAATGATCCTATTATTACAGTGGAATCAACTGTGCTCTTAGATCAACCATTCTGCACAGTAAAGGGTATGAGTTGACACAGGACCAGACATTTTGCCAGTGGCCAAACACATAGCAGTGGCTGCTTTGTCATGCTTCTTCCAAACAAGCGGAAAGAGCCAAGCTTCTCCCCTTTCGGAATCCCCTGAAGACCCGGGTCAGAGACCTCATCTGACCTTTGTCTCCAGAGTGTCAGCAAATAATCTCAACGCAAGCTGACGAAGGGAGGGGGTGGAAAAACAGTGAACCGTCTTCCCCCCAGCACGGATCGCACACAGACAGCATATGGCTGTGTTATAAACTCTTGAGACAGATCTGCTTCTGGAAGCTTTACATAGTCCTGCTGCTGCCATGGCAACTGCTAGAGTTCCAGGTTCTGCCTGGGCCCTTCCTCCAGCCCTTGGCCACTGAGCTGTGACTGCTGGGTCCTCTGGGAGGACCCAGTAAACAGACTGAAGGGCACTTGGGCGTTGTCACATCTCATAACAAGGTTGTTGTTTCCGTGAGGAGCCCCTGCTCTAAGGACACTGCTCAATGGCTCTAGGGCTTTCCTAGGGATGGGTACCGGTATCAGCTAGAGGAGTAGGGGGCCTGCTCCCCTTCCAGTTCTGCAATCGAAAACTCCTTAGCAGGTGGAGGGGAGAAGCAAAGACTTGAACGGTGTGAAACGACTTCCTCCTCTGGCGTGGTGTAACAGCCCTGTGGGGAGAACACACTGCATGGCAAGGCCTCAGGACAGAAGCCATAGCCGACACTGAAGAAATATCACACAACAATTTAAATAGCACTGCTTTCAACCACACCAACATGACTGCTTATGTCAGTCGATTGAATGGAAGGCTAAGAAATCAAAGTCTTTTTTGGCTTTGTTTTGGCTTTAATTCAAGACCTTTTGAGGTCACTGAGGTGTGTGATTATGATACATTTTGGCACTGGAGTTCACCAACTTCTTTATGTAGAAAAATAATTTTGTGAGAAATGAGTCTATGTCTTACACTTAAAATGGCCCCTTTATACTTTACTTGTTTGTGTAATTAAAACTCATAGATTATATAAAAATCACGTACTGGACCTAGAGCTGGTCAAGTCTTCATGTAGTAAGAAATTAATTTTCTGCATAGAGGTTTAAGAATTGAAATTCATGGTGCTTATCACTAGGCCGAATCCCACATTCTTGCATTGTTTATCACAGTGTATTAATGGCTAGCCATGGGCTCCCTGTGAGCAAAGTCCGGTAAAAGGCTGGCACCATCATTGTCTCAGGTATCTTGTGTATACTGTTTATCCTTTCGTTGGAATTAGGATAGAACAATGGTTTACTTGCCTAAACCAGAGAGCAGGAACAGGAGAGCGGTGAAAATCAGAAGAGGCCAGGAGGATGAAGCAACGCATGCCTATTTTCAAACCTCAGTTGCGTTTCAGCGTGCTGGAGACTGGAAGGCGGGGCTCTTGGCTTCGCCTTGAAATCACGCTGCTCCTGCTGCTGACTGTGGAGATGGTTTATAACACTGAACGCCTCCCCGCTCACATCGCCTTCTGTTTTCTTCACACTGAGCTGTAGCTCTGCGTGTTTGCATTCTCTGTCTCTGGGAGGCATTTGCCTCAGGTGCCGTAGCACCAATGAATTCTTCTATCATAAGGGTGAGGGTCTGGAGCCTAGAAGATATCATGACCTTAGGAAAACGCTTGGTGAATACCCCAGAAACCAAGAGCTCACTTCACCTGCTACTCAACGAACCTTCGTCATCTGCCCCTGGCAATGTGACCTAATGTCCATCAAAGCAGTCATTTTTATATTAGCTTCTCAGGCCTCTAGAGACTGCAGAGTTGGTTTCTGGGTCCCTATTCAAGACTATATATATATATATATATATATATATATATATATATATATATATATGCATATTTAATTAGAACATCTCTGTTTTTGAAACTGAAGTTCGTTTTCACACTTTTCTTAAAACATTCGTTTACACAAAAAAAGATCTGTATAGACGCATATGCAGCAGGGAGAACACTTGCTATTTTGAGATGTGACAGAAACTATGGGTACAGGAGAGAGAGGAGGGAGAGAGGGCTCCATAGAGCGAGGGCAGAAGGAGAGGTCAGGCATGGTCAAGATGAGGGGTGACGTCAGAACGAGTGACGTCTAAGATGCAAATATGCATTTTTTATGGTTCAAAAAAAATCAAATGTTGAAATTCCCCTCCCACCATTTTTCCGATTCAGCCAGATCACCCCAGCTTTCTGTGATCTGCTAATTGAGGGAGCTTTTGGTGTTTCTCTGGACATTCACAGAGTTTATGAATCAACCAGTTTGTTTGTTCATTCAATTGATTGTCAATTGCATTAGGTACAAAATAGACAAAGATCCCACGCCCCCACGGAAGGTTATATTTCAGCTGGAAAAGAGAGAAAGCTAATTTATCCAGATGTGATAAAATTGAAAACAGTGTTTTTATCTGTTTTATAAAACAGAATCAGGACAGTGGTCAGAGGACCCATCAAGCATGTCAGGTCTGAGCAATGGCGTGAGTCAGGGTAGCTACCATGGGGAAAACATCAACCCCACTCACCCTGAGGATGATGAGTTTTACCTAGGCCTGCTATGTGGCAGTGGCATTTTAAAGGACCCGGGGATGTCCAGCACAGTTTTCCTCTCAGAGGTAGGCCCTTTCACTAACACCTATAAGAGCCTCAAAAACGTGGTGACGCTAGTGCACAGCCCTTTCCTCTAGCAGGAGCTGGGGACCGTGCCTGTAGCTTCGCTGCCCCAAAGGCATCTCTGTTCCTTTGCTTTTGGAATCAGTGGAGGATCGGGCTAGGCACAAACTCACGTGACCCTCACAGTAGCTCTGTGTCGCTGTGGGAGAGGTAACTTTATTCTCTCTCGATAGAGCAGAATTTATTAAGGTTGCAGGTGAAAATTTGGGGCTAGGGCTATGGGGGACTGGCCAAGGTCACGTAGATCTTACATGCTGAATTTGGAAGCCTGTGTTTCTGGCGTGGGATGATGGGCTCACTTCGGTCCAAAGCAGATTCCGTGTTAAGGAGTATCTGCGGCCATATATATATGTGGCATGTGTGGAGGTCAGAGATCAGATCCTGGGAACGCCAGTTCCTGCTGGAGGCTCTGGGGATTAAACTCAGTTTGTCAAGCTCGCAAGGTAAATGCTTTTATGCATGTGGGCAGTTCCTCGGGCCTTGACCTTTTATATTTGGAAATTATTTTATACTTTTAGGCCTAATAATGGTATTGTGTGTTTTAGAGAAAAGCTGCATTAAAAAAATACATATAAAATGTTAAGATAATTCGGGATTTACCCTAATATAACCCACTGGGATTAGAGCAGTCAGGGACAGGCATAAGTGAAGCAAACTGGCTGTATGCCAGCGGAGAATCTGACTGTGGGGAACAAATCCATTCCTCTTCCATTCCCTCTGCCTCAGTGAGTACTTGACATTCTCCACAAGACAAAATGTCTCCTATCTCTATGATTTGGATGAGAAATTCGTGGCAAGACAAAGGTGCATCCCACAAATCTTGTATGCGGGTTGTCAGGCAAGCTCCTCTCTCTTCAGTGAACTGTTGAAGAAAGACAATCAGGCGAGCAGAACGTTCAGGGCAGGTGTCAAAACGCCCTTGAGTGCCCATTATGGCATTGCTGCTTCTGTGTCAGGCTGAATTAAAAACAAAACACATTCCACCTTCTCCTTGCGGGGTACTGTGGGTGTGCAGGGCAAGACCGGAAGCCTGGGTCCCACCGCATTCTGCAACGGGAAGGCCACGCCCAGAGCCTGTCCCTGCAGTGCCCCCGCCCCCCCTTTAGCAATGGCTGCTCAGTCTTACGCCAAAGTAAGGCGTAATGAAATGTATGGCTTTCAAGGCCTGGCTGCTTCCATTCCCGGCTGGCATCGGCACCTTGTGCCTTCTGGGGTGTCAAGTTGAGAGGAAAAATGTTTCTGCTATCACCCCGCTGCTTTTCAAAACAACACATCCAGTGAGCCAGCTGTGGTAAGACAGAAAGCAGGCAGCACTTCCGGTGCCGGGTAACCAGTTCTCCCCACTGTAGGATAAGCTCCACGCAGATGGCTTATGGGATGGGATCTGTTATCAACGGGCCGTTTCGAAAGAGCGTCGTTTCCATCAAGAGGTGAAGATTTTTCATTTATCCCGTAATTTTACATATGGTTTTGTTAAAAAAAAAAAAAAAATATAAATATATATATATATATATATATATATATATATATATATATATATATATTTACAAAGTAGTGCTATAAGTTCACGGAGTCACTGTGTGATTCATCTTCCTGAAACTAGAAAGGGGAGAGAAATAAAGGATTGTGTTCTGCACCTAACTATCAGTGTTGAGAACGCAGATCTAAGGAGAGATGGGATAGCTGACAGGTCAGCAAGACTAAAGTAGGGAAGAGTGAGTATATTCCAGTATCCAAAGAATGTGTTCTTCCCAGGGCACTCTGTGCGGCGTTCTCCCATAAAGCAGAACAACGGTGACATTGTGTGACAGCCGTGTCCAGGGCCCCAGCCTATGAAATGCTGCTGCCCACGTCTGGTCTCCACCTAATCAGGAGAATCCCTCACAGGCTTGTCCAGGGGCTTCATTCTTGAGTGAACGTAGATCCTGAGCTTAGTCTTAGTCACCAGAGCTGGCTTAACCCAAGGTCCTGCATGACATAAAGTAAGACATGCTATGATCCAGAGGCACCCAATGTGGAAACTCAGGGTACAGTTCACAAACTAACCTGTGGTACCCTAACCTAGCTCGTAGGCAGGTTTGTCTGCTTCTGTAGTTTTGTTTTTTAACTGAGTTAACTGGAAGTGTATTTTAAATGAAATTACTTTACATAACAATTGCCACCTTTTACTCTTCTCTTAAAAAGCCCATATTCTCACGTGGCAAACAATTGAATAGAATCGATGAACTGTCTCCTACAGGGTTCTTTTTCCCCTTCCACTCTTTCCTCCTTTCTGCCTTCTTTCCTCCCCGTCTCTGTGTGCATATGTACGTGTGTGCATACATGCGTGTGCATGTGGACAGAAGGCAACCTTAGGTGTTGCTCCTCAGACGCCATCACTTTTTGGTTGTTTGTTTTTGTTGTTTGGTTTTAGAGACAGGATCTAGCTTTGCCTGGAGCTTACCAAATGGGCGAGGCTGGCTAAACAGAAAGCTCCAGGGCTTCCTATGTCTCCGCTTTCCCGGTGATGGGATTATAAGCACACACTACCCCATCCAGATTTTCTTAAAGTGGACTCTGGAAGTCCATTTCAGGTCCTTGTCTCCCCTAGACAATCACTCTCTTTCTTGGTTAACTCTTGGAAGCATCATGGATGACCGCAGGCTATCACCTTCCGTTCTTCATTTTCTCTCCCTTCCTGTGTTCTTAGTCCTTGCCCCTACAACCCCCTGGTTCTAACCTGACTTCTTTAGATGGTCTTCTATAGGGAGATATCAAGTTGCCCCGGATGGGAGGACTCCTGTCTATTCGGAAGCTTTATGCATGTCGCTGTGAGCTTGGAAGTTGATTGTGCTCCTCAGTAAGGTGGCCCTCAAAGATGGATCACTGTTGGGTGAGCAAAACCAAAAATCAGCCGTCATGGCTAATGATCTCAGCCTCATCACTAATTCACTGTGGTCAAGGTACTTGAAGATAAAATACTCAGGGCTACCACATTTATATTTAGAGGGTACTCTGTGAACTGGTAATTTATGACAGTTTATGTAATGTGTGTGTGTGTGTGTGTGTGTGTGTGTGTGTGTGTGTACGTACATAAAGGTTCATCCAGGCTCTGGAACACTAGTGGAGATTACAGGAAAACATACAGTAGTCAGTCCTCTCCTTTTACTGTGTGTGTTGTCAGGCTGGACATCAGGTTCCTTTACCCACTAAGCCATCTCACCCACCCCCTGATTTATTTTTTTATAAATCATTTTTGCCTACAACATTATATTTTTGTATGGAGGTGGTGTGTGTGTGCGTGTCACCATGAAAGAGCACAAAAAGTGAAAGTTTCACCTATTTAACAAAAAGATCTTTGCCTTTGTAGTCATTGCTTCCTGAAGTGTTGGGTGTATGTTTTCGCTTGCTTTATTTTATTAGTCCTTCATCCCGTGGCTCTTTACATACTGTGAGGGGAATTTTTTCTGCCTTTCCTAACTCTGGCTTCGTTAATGCCATTGCCTCTGCAGTCACCCACTAGCCTCCTTTATTTCATAATCTAGAAAAATGTCCACCTACATACCGCACCTTAATTGTGTCATCTGCCAAAAGGCAAGATGACGGGGAAAGAGAATCTTAAAAACACTTCCTACACATTCACACATTGTGGGCTTACATCGCGGGCACTCTGGAGTCCCGCTGTGTCTGGAGCGAACTTCAGAGTGATTCATGCAGAAAACAACTTGGGAGAGATGAACTCTGGAAGATTCTCTGAGGTGTGAGTGTCAGAGTTCTGACTCAAAGAAAATCTCCGAAATGGTCAAGATCTCTTATCTCCTCCCCACCGCAGCCGCAAACAAAGGCATTTCATTAATTCATCCACTCACTCATTCATTCATAAAATGGTCAGCAAGGATTCGCTTGAGCGGGTGGCCAGAGTCTATATGTACCGGGTACAAGTGGATGCTGTGTCTTGGGTTTCTTGTGCATAGTCACTGTTTCACAGTTAATAACAGTCAGGTGTTTCCTAGCTCAGGAGCAGCTGTGATGTTGCTGACGATAATAACACAGACCAGGTATTTCATGTTTGCTGTCACAGTGGTTTTGTTTCCTACACACTGGGGAAGAGCCATTTGGCAGCTCACAGGGGTTTCCAGGAAAGGACAAGGAGATTTCACTTGTAGTATGTTGTTTCCTCCTGAAAAAAAAAAAAAAAAAAAAAAAAAAAAAAAAAGATTTTTGTACAAAAAAAAAAAAAAAAAAAAAAAAAAAAAAAAAGGCATCTTTGGATGACAAGTTGGATATTGCTACAAAACTTAAGCTAAAAACTGGAAATTACTTAAAGAATATTTCTAGCTACCACTTCCAGATAACCAAAGAGCATGACAGAATACCAGAAATTAAATTTCTGCCGGAGCCTGCCTGAGCAACTACTACTTCTAATTTCTATAAATTCCAGATTCCAGAGCCCCTTTCTCACAACTGCTGTGGAGTTAATGTCAAGTCCGCTACCCAAAGACTCCTGTGGCTCAGTGACCTTCTAACAAGCTCTCCGGACACCCAGATTCCAGGAAAACAATGCTAGATTTCACACCAGATGCTGCTCAGGTCAGGCTCCATCTCTCCATTCAGCCGTCATAGTTGAGTCTGGAATGCCTACTGCTACAGAGAGAGAGGTGTGAGAGAGAAATAGAGAGGGGAAGGAAGGAGGGAGGGAGAAAGAGAGAGAGAGAGAGAGAGAGAGAGAGAGAGAGAGGTTTTACTGAGTACCTTCTAAGACCTCCCAGGCATCTGGATTTGAGGGAAGTGGTAGGTGCTGTTCTCACTCCCTCCAGGAAGTTTTCAGACCCAGCCTATTTGGCTCCAAAACATCAGCAGGCTACTTGTATAGTAGAAACACCTTAACCAAATGTACTTCTCTCTAAGGCCCCCATCCCCCTAAGTTACACTCTAACAAGATTCCGTCTCTTTCCCAAAATCTTTCCTCCTTTTACACCTGGGCATCAGAGACCACTGAATGACAAGCAGTGCTACGGATCATCAAGCTACCCTTCCTCTGAGACTTGTATAAGTGCCCACATTCTGCCTCGTGGGCCTGAACTCCCCCTCAGCGCCCCACCATGCTGTCTTAAATAAAAATAAAATAAATATTTGTAAACATTTTAAATATTATCTGGCGATTTCCTGGTTAAATTATTTCTTCTATGCTTTCATTATTCTATGTATAAAATATTCTCTTGTTGTAGCCTGCTATTTGAGACAAAGCTGCAGCCATCCCTGTATTCAGCTTCCATTTTGTTTCTAAGGTGAAATTAAGTTCAATATTTTAAACTTTTCAACTCTGCTTCCTGGAAGCGGGTGTTCATAGCTGACCTTGTGATTCAATAGTGTCATTACTCATACTTTATTATCTATTCACTTGGCTACATTCTGGTTGTGCCCTTCTTATCTATGCACCTGGCTACACTTTGGATGTACTCTAGAAGACCCTAAGCCCTGCCTCACTTACCTCACTTAGAACCAATCAGCTTAAAGGTTAGCTGATAATACTTTGTCTAGTTAGCTAAAAAACATAATATAGCTTTGTACAGTTACCCAAAATATGTTACTGCCCTCCCCATGTCTTTGGCATTTGATTCTTTCCATAAAAACCCTGCTGTGAGAACTTGAAGATGTCACAGTTAGACTCCCAAGTCTTTACTGTGGCCCTGATCGATCAGCTTGGAAAAGGTGTTCCAATAAACCATCCATATCGAACTGAGACCAGAGTCTGTGGCTTGTGTGGCTATCCTTATACCCGAACACACACACACTCTCTCTCTCTGTCAGTGGGAATCATGTGTTTTTTATTATGTTATTTTACAGTGTGGATAAGGATATGTTTTCCCCCACTTCAACTTTCTGATCATATGCAGAGGAGGTCTTAAGGAATGCATGGGAATGCTGACAGTGTCAGACCACAAGTCATACCAATGTTTCCTGCATGGGGACCAGTGTCCTTTGACTTGCTGCAAAGGACTAAACTCACGTGCTCTTGACTCAGTCTTTCAGCAGTTAGAGACTAGCCAGAAACCAGCCCTGGAGTGGCTAGACAACAAGAGATGTGCTTCCATAGTGTCCGGGTCAAGCGCTGCTCTTTCTATCCTGTGGATGATTTCAAAGTCCCAGGAAATGATTCAGCACCATGGAATCTCCATTTACCGATGCGGGAAAAGATTTGAAGTGCTAACAGGACAATTTCCAAGCAGAAGTGACTGGGAGGTCACTCTTAGTCAAGTCCCTTTGTCCCCTGGGAGCTGATAGCAGCAATGCAGCTGTGAGAGTTTGAGCAGTTCCAACCACTGAACAGTTTGGGTTCTGTTCCCTCACTTTCTGCATTCGATAAAAGGACCAGACAACGAAGGAGCTGTGGGGGCTGCTGGGCAGAAACCTGAGTGAAACCTATGCTGCTTCTCTGTATCCATGACTGAAAAAGGCATCTGATTTGAGTGTCTGTAAAAACCTGCTCTCTCCTTTCTGGATTTCTTCTTCTTTTCTTTTCTTTGTTAAATGTATATAACGTGAAATCCATCATTTTAACACTTCTAAGCATCAGCTCGGTGGTATCGGGTGCACTCGTGTTGAGACGCAACCACCACTGTCCGCACCCAGAGCACTTCCGTGTCCCCCACTGATATCTGGTGTCATTAAGGCACAACTCCCCACACAACAGAAACCGAAGTAGGACAGCCACTGTGAACATGCCATATTCTGTTTTCCTGTTCATCTGTCAGTTGATATTTGGGTCATCTCTACCTTTTGGCTGTTGTGAATGATAGCTCTATAAGCATGGCTATAAAAATATCTGTTTCTGGATTCATTCTTGGTGGGCATCTATCGCTCTGATTGCCAAAGGAAATGAAGCCCTTCAAAATGCACTTTTTCCCCCCTGACTCTCTCTCCCCTCGCTGACTCTTAGGCTTTGCTTCAGCCGCCTGGGGTCATCCTTCAAGCCACCACACAAATTCCCTGTTTCAGACTCCCAAACCGAGACATTTCAGTTGGAAGTGACCCTGGAAATATCAAAGCCTCAGATGGGACGGCGAGAACAGTCAGATAATTACAGGGGCCCTGCTGCCCTCTGTATGTGAGCTGCAGAGAACCCAGCAGTGACATCTCTCAGCAGCTCAGACTCTCCTGGATGGTGCGTGGGGACAGCGACCTCTCAGAAGTTGCCTCTACTTGTGAGGCGGAGCACTGGACTACTGAGTTGTCTGAGTTGTTACTGGCTCTAGAACCCTGAAGAGAGGGAGTTGTAGAGTGTTCGCCTAGGGCAAGCCATGAAGCCCAGACAGTACATGGCCGCAATGAAGGAATACTTGTCTCCTGCCTGTGAGGGACATTTGTGCCTCTGTGGATGTTGATCAGTCCTCCTTGATGAATGTCCTCTGGCGAAGTCAGAGACCTTGTTCAGAAGCAGCAGGATGCTGAGGCACAAGAAGGCATGTCGGTAGATGTGCCTGAGGATGTTGAAGCTCATACTTCAACATGGATGAAAGAGTCAGTCCCTCCTACTCTGATGGAAAAGAGTAGCTCTCTCTGCCTCCCCCCCCCCCCCCCGCCAACAAACCACAGAAAAATCTCAGCGGCAACACGATTCCTGTTCTTCTCAAGACCTACCCCACCTCCCGGCATTTTCAATCTATTAATTGGATCCCTTCTCAGCAGGGCCTCCGCGGTGTCTGCTGTAGGAGCAGACAGCTTCTCTCTGGAAGAACTGTGGGACATCACTAAGATGTCCTGGCTGGAACTTGAGAACAGGCATAGGAGTTAGTGGGGAAGGAGAGAAAAGCAGACTGTAAAGTTGTTTAGCCAAGTTGGTTACTGACCTACGGCCATCTTCCCTTGACTTAAGGTTTAGCCTCCTAGTGAGCTTCATAGGTTGCCGGTCAGACTCTTTGATGTGTCGACATGATAAGAACCAAGGAAGATGTGTTGCTACTACCCCATCGAGAGGAGAGCCGAGAAGGCGTGTTAGAATTGGCTCACTGCACTGGTTCTCAATCTTCCTAATGCTGCGGCCACAACACTTCCTCCTGCTGTGGTGACCCCCCGCAGACATAAAATTATTTTCATTACTACTTTATAACCATAAGTTTTCTACCGTTATGAATTGTAATGTAAATATCCCACGCAGAATATGTGATCATTTTGGGGGTTTTTGACCCACGGGTTGAGAACCACTAGCTCTCTGGTTTACCGGAAACCCTAATACATACCTGCATTCGTTAGGACGGTCTTTTTGCCAAGATAGTGTAGAACCCAGCAGTAAAGGCTGAGACGTCAGCAGTGGCTGTCTTCTGTAGATTAGGACCGTTTGTCTCCAGGGCAGACCTAAGATAGCACACTGCACTGAGTTAGGGACAGTCTCAGTGTCTTGCCTCAAGCAGGCCAGGGCACCTCTCTGTTTTTACACCAAAGATCTTCTCCAAAGGGCCGATCCCACACAGAGGAGACATTGTAGCAGACTGTGGTAGTTAACTTTTTGCATTGACCTGACTATGGTAAAGGATGCCCTGCAGCTACAGGAGAAAAAAAAAAAATATATATATATATATATATGTGTGTGTGTGTGTGTGTGTGTGAGAGAGAGAGAGAGAGAGAGAGAGAGAGAGATTGTAAGATTTTTCCAGAATTGTTAACATTTGAATCAGTGTATTAAGCTAATATTCCATCACCAATACGCATCAGCCCCATGAGGGCCAGATGAACAGAAGGATGGAAATAGGCATCCTTGAGCTGTGCTAGCCATCCCTTCTCTCTGTTTTTTTTTTTTCTTCTTTATTCTTATTTCTTAAAGTTTTTAAAATTGTTTTCTCTGCTCTTGGAACTTGAGTTTGGGGTCTTTAAGCTCAGAGTGGATCATAGGTCCAGCCTTCCTGATTTTCCAGCTTTTAGATCAAAAACTGTGAGGCTGGCTAGCCTCTGTGACTATGTAATCCATCTCCATAATAAATGACCTTCTCCTCCTGCTCCTTCTCTTCTTCATCTTCCTCCTCTTCTTCCTTTTCCTCCTTCTCCATCTCGCTCTCTGCTCTCTCTCTTATTATCTCTCTAATCTGTTTTTTTATTGTTTCAGAATGTCTTTGGGGGACAATGACAATCTTCAAGGAACAAGGAGGGAACAGAAGTTAGCAAATAAATTCTCTAGCACCTCTTTTCGAGGGTCTGCTGTAGTGATTGAAGCCCTGATGTCCTCACATTCACAATCATTGTGCCTTGACCTTTTACACTAGTTCTATGGCACTCCTTCAGCACCCCACTCCTGGTCCCCAGGATCCTTTCCTAAGTTGACTGCCACACCCAGGACTTGTCTAGGTTGCTTTTAGAGGAGTCTCAGCAGAGGTTCTTCTGTGCTTGACTGGCAAGACCAAAAGACTCATGTCTGGGTGGCCTGGTATTCTGGGTACCAGTCAGTGTATTTTTAAAAATATCATTCAGAAAACATGACATAGTTCAGCACTGATTGACATTTGCATGCTCAAAACCCTACAACACATCTTCTGTTCTAAAAACTATTTAGAGGGAAAGCAATATTTGTTCTGTGCTTTCCCAAAGTCCTCTGGAGTTATTAATGTCAAAGCTAAATAAGGCTCGCCATGTGTGAGAGCAAAACCTAGAAGTTCCTATGAGGATACCTAGGCACAAGGATGGCACAACTGGCAATAACTGTGTTTTCTCATGTATGCATAGCCAACACCTGAGCTATTGTTCTCTACATAGCTCCCACCAGGCTGTAGCTCAACCACCCACTACAGCCTGTCTTGCCTAAGTTTTTGTCATTCCTATTTATCCCAGAGCTTTCATTCTGTAAAACACTAAATGGCTCACTTTACATCTTTATCAGAAACAAACAAATAAACAAACAAACAAACAAACACTTCCATATTTTAAAGCCCAGTTCTTGAAACGGTAGCCCTGCAGACCTCAAGCCTTGCCATGTCATTGCAAAGCTTCGGGAACCTCATTTCCCACACATCTCGTCTCTGAGGAACAGGTTGTGGACTGTCTCCAGCCTCCAAGTTGAGCATTTGTCATTGCCCTCCTTTCCTGCTCCCCGAGTGGCAGCCCTTGGCAGGCGCTGAGGCACAGGCTGGCTGCTCAGATGCCCCTTTGTCCTCCCTGCCCCTCACTTGGAAATTCCTGGACATTAAAAGTGATGACTCTGTGTCTCAGTTCCTGGCACATGCTACTGCGGAGAAGCACTATTAAAACAGCAGTTCAAAAAAAATGAAGGTTGAGTCAAATATAAAGTTTGGAAACATAAAGGAACAAGTTAAATTGTGAGATTTTAGCATCTGAAAAACAAACTGTAGTTTGTGTGGGATTTAGGGAAAAGGATCACATGGCTCTAATGTACCTAACAAGCTGAACCAAAGGTCACTTAAAAACACACAGACAAGTGCACACCTTTAACTCCGGTACTCGAAAGGCAGAAGCAGTCATACCTCTGTGAGTTAGAGATCAGCCTGGTCTACAGAGTGAGTTCTAGGACAGCCAGGGCTGTTACATAAAGAAACCTTGTCAAGAAAGAAAGAAAGAAAGAAAGAAAGAAACCCAAACAGACAATAAGTTATTTGAGATGTGGAACCACTCTTATTTTAATATAACGTTGAGTACTCTCCAAGGCACTGAGCATGGTGATATCCTAGACCATCACCGATGGCATCCCTTTCTGTTATCTATACAACCCCAAGCAAGAGAAATGATGGCACTGGATGGCAAGCAAGTCAATGACTATTAAACTCTGATGTGACAATAGGAATTGTCCACTGTAACTTCTCAACTTTGTAGTTTTAGATACGATGGTTGAAGGTGCTTGCTTATAAGAGACTCAGCTAGTCAATATGAAGCTTCTGACACTATGTGAGGAGAGAGCCTGTGGAGGATTTTTTTCTCTCAGATACAGACTTATGGGGGGTGGGGGGAGGGACCAGGGATCATTTACACACAGGAGAGAATTCTGAAATACAGAGAAGCTTTATGTATATGGCTACTTACAGTAGCCAGAAAAAAAAAAAACAAACAAAAAAACAAACAACAACAACAAAAAAAAAAAACACATCTAAGGACAGAGCACAAGGCATACTAAGTAAATAATGAGGTAATTAGAAAATGGAATGGTGGGTAGCCATTAAAAATACAAACTTGTTAACGTGTAGTGAAAAAAGATGCTAAGTCTGCGTATATAGTGTTGTGTGACTCTATGTGTTTGCAGAGCGCATGCACGAACACATGCACGCACAAGCAAATGCGTGCACACACAAATGGTTTCACGCTTCAGTTGTAGATCCGGCAAATAAGTGATGTTAAATGTTCAGATTTGTTTTCTACTCTATTTCTACTATCTCCCTATGAATATTCTTATTTTTTTTTATCTTTAATGGTGTATAATTCACAGACAATGTGAGTCATCTGATAAACAGTTGCCAATATTAGATTTGCAAGAAATTTGAGAGAACCCTGTGAAGGAGAAGGGGGAAAGAGTGATAGTGGATAAAAAGAGCCTTCAACCACAGTCTAACGCCTGTGGAAACAAGGCTGCACGACAGTCCCCAAGCCAAAGGCAGTCTCAGTCCACATGTGTTACTCTAACAGAATACTTGAGATTCGATGTTATGGTTTGAATGTGAAAGGTCTCTATAGGATCTTGTGTTTGAACAATTGGCCCCACAGATGGTGGCAGTTTGGAGGCTAGGGACATGGAGCATAGCTGGTTTCACTGGAGGTGGGCCGTGAAAGCTATGCCCATCTCTGGTTCTAGTCTGTTCTGTGTACACCTGTCTACCTGCTGTTTCTAACAAAACCTCAATTGTTCGATTTGACCAATGAAGACTTAGGAGCCAGATGCTGGGGTGAAAGCCTGCTGTCTCAGGGAGGCAGAGAAAGCACCCAGCTGACCTTCCTTCTCAGCGATGCTCCAGAAAGAAAAGGAAATCGCTGTCTCAAAAAAAACCCCTTAAACTAAACGTCCTCTATTCTACTTCCTGTGCATGTCTCTATCCATCGACCCTGACTTTCTCTTACTCTCTATGTTTTTTTTTTTCCTGTGTTCACTCCCTGTCAACTGGTTGCTTGCTCTGCCTCTTGACCTATGGTTGACTTTATTTAATCCAGTTTACAATATTCAAACACAGAAAGCTCTTGGATCAAAGGTGAACTAGGACTGAGCCACACCACAATGAGAAACAAGTTTTTCCAGTAAACAACACAATCTTGGCGTTCATTGTGCGATCAAACATCAAACATCAGCATCTACCACCACGTCTGGAGTCACTGCATATAATCTTACTGCCACCGAGCTGTTCAGCGCTGTGCCTTTTGAACCCACAAACAGAAATGAGAAATAATCCTTTCTGCTCTTACAGTGCTTCCTTCAGGTATTTTTGTCAGAAAAATGGGCAAATACAGAAGTCTCCCAGGAAGAAGTGGGGCATTATTGTGAGGCATCGATTGTATGTTTCTTAAACCATCAAACCTGGGAGAGATGTGTAAGATTTCGGAGATGCAGACCAGAGAAACCCTAGAATGCCAGAAACAGAACCTAGTGGTCAATTCTGGTGGAAATGTGGAAGGATGGAGGGTGGAAAAAAATGCAGAAATAAGGACTGCCCTTACAAGGATTCAGATAGGAGCAAGGACTCTACCAGGCCGTGGGACTACCAGGCATTCCTGATGTATCCTGGTTAAATATCTTGCTGTGTTTTTTGCCTTTGTCCTGAAAAGTTGAATGAGGCTGAATTCAAAAGTAACGGACTAATTTATTTGGTAGAGGAAGTTCCAAGATGGTGTAGTAAGGATATGGCAGTGTTGCTTGTTGAGAAACTATAGAGCAGAAGAGTGTAAAAGGAACCTGCAGTTTGGCAATGGAGAGATGGCGCCTGCAGTAAAACCATTGCACCGTAAGCATGAGGACCTGAGATCGAGTTCCACACTGCACATAAAAATGTCGGGCATGGTGGGGCACACTTGTCATCCCAATGGGGGGTGAGGTGGGAAGTGGAGGACAGGTGGATCTCTAGGAATTCACTGGTCAGCTACTTAAGAGCTCTTGGCAAAGTTCCAGGCCAATGAGAGGCCTTTTCTCAACTGAGAGATGGAAGGTAGCAGAAGAATGGCACTTGAGGTTGTCCTTCGACCTCCACACCCACGTCACGTGTGTGTGCACTCATCCACATGCGTGTGGGCTATACCCCCACATGCAACTTGTCAAGAAAAGGAACATGAATATACCTAAAGTTGTGAGCAAAGCAAATGCTGTGGACTATGAGGTGGCAGCTGCCAAACAAATTAGCCTCATTGAAGGGAAGCCGAACACTTTTTTATCAGGACAATGAAAAAGGTGCCTGGAAGTTGAAATCCTTCCCATAAAATGGCTCAGGGTGAAAAAATACATTTGAAAGACTTTCCTTTTCAGTAAAAGAGTGGCTGGAAATACAGAGCAGCTACAGGGGCTCCCTGCTCAGAAACTGACCTCCTACGGAAAGGTTTTTTCAAGTTCTGTCATGTAGGCACCTAGAAGCTCCTGAAGCTTTGGTTCAAAGCGACATCTCAAGCTACAGCAGAATTTAACCTTGTCCACATGTGGTACTGTTTTTTTGCAGGCTTGCAGAATGCAGCAGCAAAGTTTCCAAGAAAAAAAATGTGGGGACACAGTATGTAGCGAGGTCAGATTCCTCGCGTGGAGCTCCTGAGAGGGCTGTGCATGAGGTTGCAAAAATGAAGTCTAAGTTACAACGGGGACCCCAGGGTGTCGCATGTGCTAAGAAGATGGAATGTCTGCAGAGGGAAGGTGCTGGCACCTGAGTGGCTACCTAAGAGAGACTGTACCCTGCCCGAGCCTTTTGGAGCTCACGTAATGAGATGCAGGGCAAGGAGCTGGAGGGCTTACACAGTTGTGTTCCCTGTTGGTTTTTATCTTGCTTTTTTCTGAGCTCACCTGACTATCTCTCCATCCTTGCAGAACGACAGTGTGTGTTAAAGACCATCCTATGCTGGAAGTATGTGACGTTCTTTTTGGTGTTATAGAGTTACAGGTAAGAATTTGCCTCGAGTCTCAGACAGACCCTAAACTTGACGATTCTGGATAGTGTTCTGAATAGTGCTCCCGGCGCTAAGGCCAGGAGGGCTCCGCAAGGCTTAACGTTTTGTGTTTTGCTATGACCCTGTGCCCATGGTCCGAATAGAGTGGTGGTTTGGCTCTTAAATGTCCCCTACAGGTTCACATGCGCAAGTACTGGTGTTGTTGAGAGGGTGTGGGTCTCTCGGGATGTGAGGCCTGGTTGGCAGAAGCAAGCCTTTACAGGCAGGACGCTGATTCTGGTCCTCATTTCCCGTGACCTGCCCACTGCAATGTGGACTCCATGTCAGATGTACCCACTGCCACAGAACCAACAGGCTGTGCCATCCCCCATCATCATGTAAGGAAAACATCGGCTAGACTAAAAACGCCCTCTGTTATCAGGACTGGGGGAGGGACATGGGTGGGGAAGTTTCAAGACCAAGTTGCAGCAGCCTGGCATGTCAGGACAAGGCTTGTTCCTCGCCTCTTCGCCTCTTCGTTTGGTAGAAGGGAAGGATCACATCCTTTTTGCAGTTCCCTTGTCCAGTCACGAGAGGAGTCCTCATTATCGCCTCGCGGTGAGCCCATTTTCAACTTGTAACCAGGACATCCAAGTGGCAAATTGGCTTCTTTATCGTGTTCAGTAAATTGGCCAGGGGCAGCCATGGGAATTAGGCCCCCAAAATGGTACAAGTGGCCAATGCTTTCCAAGGGGCAGCCACAGGGTCAATGACACTTCTCCCATTGGGACAACTGAGTGACAGATGCTCAGAATCACGGCAGCCACAAGATGTACACCACAAGACACCGATGCTAGCTCCCCATGTCTTTGAAACACAGGCTAAGTGTCCTTGACGCTTTCCTGAGGTTTGCGACTAAGCAGCTGTATCTTAAGGTCGTGAGTTAAAGGACCTGAAAGTGTATTTGAACTTGTGGACCGATGGTGGGTACCATCCTTGACTCCCCTACCCAGCCACAGAAACAGTGTATCTTCACCTAACTTGTCTAGTTGGACTTCGGTGGAACAGGCCACCCATCTGTTCTGATGCACTGTAGTCTGGTCTTTGCCTCTCTCTATTTCCTGTCAAGGCAACGAAGATAACGATGCGCCGCGAACGACAGACCCATTCCGAACATTTCACCGTACTCCTTTGGGAGTCCTGGCTCGACACGCATGATAATTACTGGAAAGCAAACGCGTCAATGGCACACAGTGAGCCATTTCTGCTGTTTCTGAATCGTTTCATCGATTCAGCCAAAGCAATCAAGAAAGCCAGTTGTGTGCTGCTTTGCATCCCAACTACTGAGTTTCTTCAGATTCAATTAACTAGATGATGAGCTGCTGCGACAACAAGGCCCAGCATGCTCAAGTGGCCCAGAAGGTCACAGGACAACACTACGCCAGAGCTAATGGTAATGTGTGATGTGCCATCTCCCCTCAGTTGTTTCACGCTTGCAAACAAAGCACGATTGTATCGTGAATGGTCAGAAACACCAGGAGGTTTGAAACTAGATTGCGTGTGTATTGATTTTTTTTTTTTAACATGATCTTGCTACAGATGAGAGGTGACCTGTCTTTTGAGCCTCATCCCTGGGATCTGTAACAACACAGGGTGCCTCTGTGTTCCCATAACCCACAGACCCTGCATGCACTTCTCAGGGTATGAGCTCAGTGTCTAGTGTTACTCTAGAAAGACTTGAGAGGAACCTGTCCCTGTCAGCCTGCAGCACGTCCTCCAGCGTGGCTTCTGGACCTGGCAGCGTCCACATGCATTCTTGTGAGAATGTAGGTCCTCAGGTCCTCAGGACCAGAGCCTGACATGGTATGGGAAGGGCCAGATGACTCCATGACTGCCAGGGAAAAGTCCAGCTGACACCATCCTCGTGGCCTATTAACAAATGTGATCCCTAGGAGGGATGCCCTGTTCGAGTAAGCTGGGTAAATTCTAGGCTAAAGAACGTAGCATGAATGGAACATGCCTCTTTGGACATCATTTCTCCTGACATGAAGGTACGAACAGGGACCTGCCTAGTGCATCCCATGCCCTTTCTCTAGAAAGCTGATGTTTTACAGCTCTCTGTCTTCCAGGTGGAGAAAACTCTCCTTCTTCAAGTCCAAAGCCCATCTTTCTTCATTCTGTCTGTGCTGGTTTGAACGAAAATAGCCCCCATAGGTTCATAGGAATGGCATCATTTGAAAGAACTAGGATGGATGGCACGTGGCCTCATTGGAGAGAGTGTGTCATTGGTGGTGGGCTTTGAGGTCTCAGAAGCTCAAGCCAAGTGCAGTGGCTCACTCTCTTCCTGCTCCCTTCAGTTCTGAATGTAGAATTATCAGCTACTTCTCTAGCACCATGTCCATGATGATAAAGGACTAAACCTCTAAACTGTAAGCCAGCCCCAATGAAATGCTCTTCTTTATAAAAGTTGCTGTGGTCATGGTGTCCCTTCACAGCAAAACACTAAGACACCATCCAAATACAACTGATGAGGGAAAGTAGTATTGGTTTGATGCCTCATCTCATCTGCTGTAAGGTGGTTGCAGGAATTAAGCAAATTTCCCTTTATTTTTATTTTACTTGGGTGAGTGTTCTGCTTTCACATGCATCACTTGTGAACACTGCCCACAGAAGCCAGAAGAAGGGAGCAGCTCCCCTGGGGCTGGAGTTACAGACCACCATGACTGCTGTGGGGATACTCAGAATTGAACCAGGGTTCTCTGGAAGAATAGCCAGTGTTCTTAACCACTGTGCAGTAATTAATGGGAAACATGCTCATTGAGGTGCAAGCCACTCTTAAGTGGTTACACGGTTGGAACAACATTCAGTTTTATAACTTATATATACATATAAACACACACATGTTTTGTATTTCCGTATATTTAAAAGACACAAACCCGTTCAGCTCCCACCACTAAACTGAAAGCAAGCATCTACTGGAAACAGCTGTATTTATATTATTTCAGAGCTTGCCCTAATCAACATAGAGCGGCTTGCCTTGCTCCTGCCTGCAATGTCAAACCTGATAAGGACCTGCCTGCAGACCACCTTGCGGTTTCCACCTTAGCTCACAGAAATTGGTTACAGGACCCCGGGTGGCAGGCTTTCTGTTTTGGCCACTTAAAATTCACACTCTGTCTGCAGCTGCAGAGAGAGGCTGCGGTAACTTGAATCAGCAGGCTGGCCGCTGCGCAGGGGCTGCTCGTTAAGAACCGAATGAAAGACTCCAAATTACTTTATCGGTCAAGGAAAAAAAAATGCTATTGCTCTACAATTGAAATTTCACGGATGGTTCAATGTCATGTCAAAAAGCAGGAGGACAAGCATGAAGGAAAGGGGATTGCTTCCTGTACTGAAATGACACTCTTTTCACCCTTGGCCTTCATTTGCACGAAGATATAGCCGCACAGTGAACTCCAGCTTCTCGCTGTCATGAAGGGCAGAAGCCTTGCAAACCCAGACCCTATTGAAGGCTTGATGACAGTACGGATGAGATCAAATTTGGAGAACAACTCAAGCATGACCTCAGATTTAAAAGCTCTTATAGAAACTCGGCAAATTACACTAAGCGGCTTGTGCCCGGTTATGATGGGGATCCTTCACTTCTGAAGGAGAAGGGGCGTTAACTTAAGAGCTGTGGGCATGGCAAACAGTGGGTGACACCCCATCCTTCTAGAGCCCATGATAAATTTGTGTCACGCCCGCTTTCCCTCCAGCTTCCTGGACTTAGATTCACGCGTTGCTTAAAAACTTATTAAAATGCATCCAGTCAGGGCGCTGCAGACAACAAAAATAGACTGTTTTTGATGGCAAGCCAAGTAATTTTGGCTCTTTTCCCTCATAGCATATATAAACAAACTGTCAGGCACCCATATGTACAAATAGGAAATTATTCATAGAGGCCAAGGATGGCTGAGGTTCTGAGAACACTTATCACCAGAGGGAATTAATTCACTGACACATGTTGTCTGTGGCGGGCTGTTTTCCTCCTTTAGTGTCATGTCACATCAGCAAATGTTTCATTTCATGTTGTCCACCGCTAAACACAAAACACAAAACTCATATGTAAATTACCACAAAGCAAATATGCTCTGCTTTCCCCTTGTTCCTTTGCTTTTTTCTTCATGAAGAAAACTAGAGGAAGATGTAGGCTAATTTTCCTCTGAGTTTGGAGGTCAGGTATTAGAAAATGATCTTTAATAAATCATGTCGAGAAGGGACCCACCTGCCAGCTGAATTGCCCCACTCGCTAGGCTTGGTTCCAAAAGACTCATTCTACCACCACCACCACCTCACCACCTGCTTCCTGGCTGGAATCCAGACCTTAATTCTGACAGACTCCACTGCTCAGGTGAAGGCCACCCCAGTCAGAAGAGCAGGTAAGTGGCCTGTCTGCCAGGAAAACTGCCACATTCCCTAGACGTGGTTCCCAAAAATCCACTCCACCATTCCCATCCTCCTGGTCAGAGACTCCCTACTGGATCAGAGGTCATTTAGGCCACAGCAATCAGAACATCAAAGAGGAAAGAGAGACCAAGAAACAAAACAGCCATCCAGCAGAGACAAATTCAGAAACCAGCATCTAGACCTATAATTATCCAAACACGGATGCCTAAACATCATGCTAAGAGTGCAATCAAGACCAACCAGGGTGATATGGCACCTCCAAGCACAGCTATCTTATGACAACAAGACCTGAATATTTCAATACAGCTGAAGCACAAGAAAACAACCTTAAAAGAAACTTTATGAAGATGATAGAGGTCCTTAAAAAAGAAATGGGGGGGGGGGGAATCTCTTAAAGAGATCAAGGGAAAGACAAACAAAAATTGGAGGAAATCAATAAATCCCTTAATAATAAATATTTTAAAGATATAAATCCCTTAAAGAAAGCCAAGAAAAACCAAACAGTTGAAGGATACTGTTCAAGACCTAAGAATGGAAACAGAAGCAATAAAGAAAACACAAACGGAGGAAATCCTAGAGATGGAAAAGTCTAGGTAAATGAATAAGAACTACAGATGCAAGCATCACCAACAGAGTAAAAGAGATGAAAAAAAGAATCTCAAGTGGTTAAACATACAATAGAAGAAATAGATTTATCGGTCAAAGAAAAAGTTAAATCTAAAATATTCCTAGCAAAAAGCATCCATCTGGGACACAATGAAAAGACCAAACTGAAAAATAATAATAAGAATAGAAGGAAAAGAATCCCAGCACAAAAAAAAAAAAAACCCAGAAAATATATTTAACAAAACCATAGGGAAAAAAAAATCCTAACCTAAGGAAGAACATGCCTATAAAGATAAAAGAAGCATTCAGAACACCAAATAGATTTGACCAGAAAAGAAAATCCCTGTGCCACATAATAATCAAAACACTAAATGAACAGAACAAAGAAAAAACATCAAAAGATGCAGTGGAAAAGGCCAAGTAACACATAAAGGCAGACCTAGTAGAATTACACCAACTTCACAGTGAAAACTCTAAAATCCAGAAGATCCTGATTGGATCAGATGTCGTTTAGACCACAAAGATCAGAACATCAAAAAGGAAAGAGAAACCAAGAAACAAACTACCCATCCAACAACGACAAATTCAGAAGCCAGCATCTAGACCTATACTCATCCCAAACACAGATGCCTAAACACCATGCTAAGAATGGAACCAACACCAACCAGGGTGATAAGGCACCACCAGGAGAATTACACCCAACTTCTCAGTAGAAATTTGAAAAGTAAGATAGATGTCTTGCAGATTCCAAGAGAACATGAATGCCAACCCAGACTACTATAACCAGCAAAATTTTCAATTACTATAGATAGAAAAAGCAAGATATTTCATTACGAAGTCAAATTTAAACAATATCTATCAACAAATCCAGCATTATAGAAAGTACTAGAAGGAAGACTCCAACCCAAGGAGGTTAACTACACCTATAAAAATATAGGCAATAAATAACATCAACAAAACCTAAAGAAGGAAAATATGCACACACACACACACACACACACACACACACACACACACACACTACCAACACCGCCACCATTAACAAGAAAATAACAGGAATTAACAATTATTGGTCATTAATATCTTTCAATCAATGGACTCAATTCCCCACTAAAAAGTCAGGCTAGCAGAAAGGATATAGAAACAAGATCCATCCTTTGCTGTACACAAGAAACACACTTCAACATCAAAGATAGACATTAGCTCAGAGTAAAGGATTGGAAAAAGATTTTGGGTCCAAGAAAATGGACCCAAGAGGCAAGCTGGTGTAGCTATTCTAATATCTAACAAAATAGACTTCAAATCAAAATTAATCAAACTAGATGGAGGACTTCAAATCAAAATTAATCAAACTAGATGGAGAAGGACATTTTAAACTCATCAAAGAAAAAGACCACCAAAGGGGATTTTTCAGTTCTTGACATCCATGCCCCAAATACAAGGGCACCCACATTTGTAAAAGAAACATTATTAAATTATAAATCACACATGAACCTCACCCATTAATAGTGGGAGACTCCAACACCTGACTCTCACCAGTAGGTCATCCAGACAGAAAGTAAACTGAGAAATAATGGAAATAATAGATGCGATGCTTCTAATAGACCTAACAGATGTCTACAGAACATTTCCCCCAAACACAAAAGAATATATACCTTCTTCTCAGCATCTCATAGAACATTCTCCAAAATTGACCATATACTTAGTCACAAAACAAACCTCAACAGATAGAGGAAAATTGAAATAACCCCCTGAATTGTATCAGATCACCATGGATTACAGCAGGACTTCCACAAACAGAAAGCCTACAAACTCTAGGAAACTTAACAACTCTCTACTCAATGACCACTGGGTCAAGGAAGAAATCAAGAAAGAAACTAATGACTTTCTAGAATTCAATAAAAATGAATGCACAGCATACCCAAACTTATGGGACACAATGAAAATAGTGCTAAGAAGAAAGTTCATAGCACTAAGTGTCTTCATAAAGAAATTGGAGAAATCTCACACTACCAACTTAACAGCACACCTGAAAACTCTAGAACAAAAAGAAGCAAACACACCCAAGAGGAGTAGACAGTAGGAAATAATGAAACTCAGGGGGGAAATAAGTGAAATAGAAACAAAGAGAACAATACAAAGAATCAATGAATCAAAGAGTCAGTTCTCTGAGAAAATCAGCAAGATAGACAAACCCTTATCCAAAGTAACTAAATGACAGAATATACAAATTAACAAAATCAGAAATGAGGGTAAAGGGAGACATTACAACAAACACAGAGGAAATCCAAAGAATCATTAGGTCATATTTCAAAAACATGTACTCTACAAAATCGGAAAATCTAAAAGAAATGGGCAATGTTCTTGATAGATACCACTTACCAAAATTAAAGGCAAGATCAGATAAACAATTTAAATAGACCTAGAATGCCTAAGGAAATAGAGGCTGTCTCCCAACCAAAACAAACAAATGAACGAATTCAGAGCCAGGAAATTTTACCACAAAATTCTACCAGACTTTCTTTTTTTTTTTTTTTTTCTTTTTAGTTACAATTTGTTAACTCTGTGTCCCAGCAGTATCCCTCATTCCCTCCCCCTCCCCAACTCCCTCCCTGGTCTCTTCCCTGCCCCTTTCCAAGTCCACTGATAGGGGAGGACCTCCTTCCCTTTCATTTGACCCTGTTTTATCAGGTATCTTCAAGGCTGGCTGCAAAGTCCTCCTCTGTGGTCTAACAGGACTGCTCCTCCCCTGGAGGTGGGGGGGAGGACAAAGAGCCTGCCCTTGAGATCCTGTTAGAAATAGTCTTTGTTCCCCTTGCTTTGGAAAACTACTTGGTTACTGAGCTACCACGGGCCACATCCGAGCAGTAGTTCTATGTTATATCCATAGATGGTCCAGACTTTCAAAGAATGTCTAATACCAATGCTCCTCAAATTATTCCACAAAAATAGAAACAGAAAGAACATAGCCAAATTCATCTTATAAAGCCACAGTCACCATGATATCCAAACAACACAAACATTCAACAAAGAAAGAGAATTGCAGATCAATTTCTCTCATGATGCAAAAATATTTAATAAAATACTCACAAACCGAGCCAAAGAACGCATCAAAAACATCCACTATGATCAAGTAGGCTTCATCTCAGAGATGCAGGGATAGTTCAACATATGAACTATGTAACCCACCATATAAACAAACTAAAAAGGAAAAAAAAAATAACATAAGCATATCATTAGATGCTGAAAAAGCCTTTGACAAAATATAATACCCCTTCATGATAAAAGTCTTGGAGAGATCAGGGATACAAGGGACAGACCTGAACACAATAAAGGCAATATGCAGCAAGCCTAAAGCCAACGTCAAATTAAATGGAGAGAAAGTCAAGGCAATTCCACTAACATCAGGAACAAAACAAGGCTGTTTGTCCCCTCTCTCCATATCTACTCCATATAGTACTTGAAGTCCTAGCTAGAGCAGAGAGACAACTAAAAGAGATAAAATGGATACAAATTGGAAAGGGAGAAGTCAAAGTATCACCATTTGCAGATGATATGATAGTATACATAAGTGACCCCAAAAAGTGACCAGGGAACTACTACACCTGATAAACACCTTCACCAAAGTGTCTGGATACAAGATTAACTTTAAAAAAATCGGTATCCCTCTTATATACAAATGACAAATGAACTGAAAATGAAAACAAGGAAAAAACACCTTTCACAATAGCCACAATAACATAAAATATCTAGGGAATGACTCTAACCAAGCAAGTGAAACACCTGTATGGTAAAAACTTCAAGTCTTTGGAGAAGGAAATTGAAGAAGATACCAGAAGATGAAAAGATCTCTCATGCTCATAAATCAGCAGGATTAACATAGGAAAAATAGCCACCCTACCAAAAGCGATCTATTGATTCAATGCAATTTCTCTCAAAATTCTAACACAAATTTTTACAGACCTAAAATAACAATATTCAATTTCATATAAAAAAAAACAAAAAGCCCAGGAGAGCTGAAAAAATCCTGAACAATAAAAGAACATCTGGAATTTTCACCATTCCTGAACTTAAGCTTTACTACAGAGTTATAATAATAAAAACCACATGGTAGTCATAAAATGGGCATGTTGCTCGATGTTATCAAATTGAAGAGCCAGATACAAATTCATACACCTATATACATCTGATTTTTTATTAAAAAGCAAAAACTACATAATGGGGAAAAAAGAAAGCATCTTCAACAAATAGTGCTGGTCTACCTGGGTGTTGGTATGTAGAAGAATGCAAACAGATCCATATTTATCAACCTGCAAAAAACTGAAGCCCAAATGAATCAAAGACTTCAAAACAAAACCAGAAACATTGAGCCTGATAGAAGAGAAAGTGGGGGATAATCTTGAATACATTCTCACAGGAGACAACTTCCTGAACAGAACACCTATCATGCAGGCACAAAAATCAACACTTAATGAAAATGAAGTGTTTTAGTAAGGCAAAAGACACTATCAACAGGACAAAGTGGCAGCCTACAGAATGGGAAAAGACTTTCACCTAGCCTACATCCAATAGAGGGCTAATATCTAAAATACATAAAGAACTCAAGAAACTAGATATCAAGAAACTAAATAATCCAGTTTTAAAATGGGGTACAGTTATAAACAGAGACTGCTCGACAGAAGAATCTCAAATGACTGAGAACACTTAAAGAATGTTCAACATCTTGTGCCATCAAGGAAATGCAAATCAAAATGACTTTGAGATTCCATCTTATATCTGTCAGAATGGCTAAGATAAAAAAAACCTCAAGTGACAACACATGCTGGCGAGGATGTGAAGCAATGGGAACACTCCTCCACTGCTGGTGGGAGTGCAAACTTGTACAGCCACATATATGACTATATGGCAGTTTCTCTGAAAATTCAAAATTGATATACCTCAAGACTCAGCTATACAACTCCTGGGTATATGCCCAAAGGATGCTCCATCCTATCACAAGGACACTTATTCAACTATGTTCATATCAGCTTTCTTCATAATAAATGGAAAAAAAAACTGGAAACAGCTTAAGTGTCCTTCAACTGAAAAAAAAAAAGGATAAAGAGAATGGGATACATTTACACAGTGAAGTATTACTCAGCTGTCAAAAACAATGATATCATGAAATTTGCAGGAAAATGGATGGGGGTAGAAAAAATCATCCTGAGTGAGGTAACACAAATCCAAAAAGATAAACATGGTATGTACTCACTTACAAGTGGATATTAGCTATAAAGTAAAAGACAATCATGCTACAGTCAACAGACCTAGAGAGATCAATTAAAAAGAACACCTTAAGAGGGAATGCAAGGATCTCCCTGGAAAGGGAAATAGAAGAGATTTCACAGGTGTACTAGGGTTGGGCAGGGTAGGGAACAGAAGGGATCAGATGGTGGGAAGGGAGGAAAAAAATGCTGGGAGAAAAGACTGGAATTGGAGGGTTATTTGGGGGGAAGCAGGGTGAAAACCTAGTGCAGTGGAAACTCCATGGAATCTGTGAGAGTAACCCCTTCAGGAACTCCTAGTAATGGGACACGGAGACTGAACCAGCCATCTTATGTAGCCAGGCAAGCCTTCAAGTGGAGAGACTGAGAAACCAACCCAGCCACAAAACCTTCATCCTATGGTTTGTCCTGCCTGCAGAGTATTCTATGAGCGAAGCCCAAGCAGAATCATCATCAGAGAGACCAGAGGGACTTCATCCAGCAACTGATGGGAGCAGGTGCAGAGCCCCACATCCCACAGTCAAACATATGGCGGGGCTTGGGGAGTCCCGTGGAGAAGGGAGAGGAAGGACTGGGGGAACTGCAGGGGTCAGGGACACACCAGGAGTACACAGCACACAGAAGCAGCTGACTGGGACTCATGGGACCTTGCAGAGAGCAGAGAGCCTATCGGGGCCTGACCTAGGTCCCCTGCATCTATGCTATGGCTGAGTAACTTGGGGTTCTTGTAGGAATCCAAACAGTTGGGAATGGGAGCTGTCCCTCACTCCTTTGACTACTTGTGGGACTCTTTTCTTCCTACTGGTCTGCCTTGTCCAGCCTTGATATGATGGTATGTGCCTGGTCTTACTGTAGCTTGTTATGGCATGTTTGGTTGGTGTTCTGCTCTTTTCTGAAGGGAGGCTGAAGAGGGGTGGGTCTAAGGGCGAGGGAAAAGGTGAGAGAGGCTAGGGGAGGAAGGAAGTAGAAACTGTGGTCAGGATGTAATGTACAAGAGGAGAATTTTAAAAATACACCAAGAAAAAGTCATATCTATCAAATGGGAGATATGAAACACCGAAAACTCATTTGGGAGTTGTTTAGCCCTAGAAAAGTAAGAGCAGTACAGGAACACAGCTGGGTTGAAAGAGTGCCGACAGATGTGTTAGTCAGCACTGCGCTACTGTGACAAAAGAACTGAGCTAGCTTATGAATAACAAAGGTTTATTTGGCTCATGGGTTTAGTGGTTCCGGTCCAAGAAAGGGGTGAGGGTTGATGTAGAGAGAGGGAGCAAGTAACAGAGCAAACTCCCCTACATCACAGATCTGGAAGCAAGAGGAGGCATAGGTCCCATGACCCTCTTCAGAGCTATATTCCCATGGAAGTCAGGATATTCCACAAGTTCACACCATTGAAAGTTCCACATCCTCCAAATACTGCTGCCCTGGGGCTCAAACTTTTAGCAAATGGACATTTGAGGTTAAAAAAAAAAATCTTGTTAAAATGCATTGACTCAGAGCATTTAGCTAAAACAAAGCAATATATCAATGGTTTTAATTGGGTTGCATAAGGAATTAGAGTTGCCAATTTAATCCTTACAGCATGTTACAAAGTCAAAATTTCAGCTGAAGCAGAGGCTGCCAGAATGTCCCCAAATAACCATCCTTTCTATTCCATACTCATGGAATTTGTAGCCATTATATGACTCACAGTTTGTCCCAAAAGCACAGGCCCTCTTGGAAGCCAAGTGTGTGCCGTTGTTAACTTGACTGCAGGAAACATCCAGAAATGATGTCTTTGGGGATGTCTACCTGAGGAGAAGGGCATCCTCTTCTCCTCCCCCTCCTTTCCATTGACTGAGCCCTCAAGGTGAGGGCAATGTCCGGACCAGCAAGCACTCTGGGGAGGGGTGTCTTGAGCCCTGGGACAATGGAGTTATCACACAGCCCCAAGGGAAAAAAAAATCTCTGTTGTAGAGAGAAGGAAAAAGAAAACCTGGCTCATCCGGTAAAAGTCAGGTAGAAACACAGCATGTAGGAAATATGAAAAACAAAGAATTTAATGTCAAGAATGGGACTAAAAATAGGTGGTTGAAATAAATGTGAGTGGGCTAACTTTCTCCACTAAACACGTTAACACTCGTCACGTAAGACGATGAGTCAGGCCTTCCTTGCTAGCAATGAGCTGTTGGGAAATCTGGGGCATTAAGACAAAAAAGGGAAAACTTCAGAGGAGCAACAACAGAGAGGATTTGGTGTGGGTAGCGTTTTCCCAGAAAATGAACTATTCGTTCAAGAAACTCTATAATTCGGGTATTAGTAAATTGACTAAGAAACTGAGTAGTCCTTTATCCCAAAAGCAAGACAGAACAAACCATACTTGCTCCCTGAATAAGCCAAGGGGCCCTTAATTCTCAGGTAATTCTCGGAGAGAGAGGGGAGAGGTAACAAAGTCGGGTCTATAAAGTACATATGTCAAATTCAGCCCAATGAGGTCAAGTGCAGGGAAAGCATGCAGCTAGTGTGTTTTGTTGACCTCGCCATTCCTGGATATTTAGTGAATCCTACATAACTGTGCCAGGAAGGGGCTCCTTGCCACTGCTGACATACAGACAACATACTTAATTTTAGCAGGTGAAGGAGAAACGCTCATCCTCTGGGGTAGAGAGAATGAGGAATCCCCCAGCTTTTGGATGTCTCCAGGCTTCTTCTTGTGGGCCACCCCATTGCTAGCACCTGCTTTGAGACCCTATGCCCAAATGCAAGCCATTCTGCCTTTGTAAGACTACACAAATTCCCCCAGGCAGCCACAGAGAGAAATAAAAGAGCACCGCCAGTCAGTAGGTGCCACACTGGCTTGAGTGGGAGATGAAGAAGCACAGCAGCAAACTCCTTCTCATCACCCCTTGGAATCACTTCCAAAATAGTGAAGGGAAGCTGTCTAGGTCAGTGCCGTGAGATTCACTGGAATGTTACAGATTACGCTTTGAGTTAATAGTCTTTTTATCAGTTAGTTCCTTCGGGATTGATGTCCTGAGGGTTGCCTTCTTGGAGCACGGGTATTAAAGATTCCAAAACGAAGCATCTGTGTCCATCAGCTGTGATGATCCAATGGAGAGAATGAGCCAGGATGAACTGCCTCCTTTCTCTTCCCACTAGGCTCCTCTTCTGTGCAATAAAGATGACCATGCAAAACAGTCCCCTAACACTTGGTCCTGAGATAAAGTTCAGCACCCATCACAATGCTATACTCCAGTAGCCTTGTGAGACATTGATCTATCTCTGTTGCTACTATTTTTGAGGTAAAAGACAGAGAACAAGGGTCTCACGTTGTTACAGCTAAATCAATTTTGCTGCTATTGTAGCGTCACTGAAATTAAAAGGTGACGTTAAAGTTTAGTCCAGGTTTTAAGAGTCAGATCTGTGTTCCTTGAGATCAACATTGATTTGTGAATCTTTACAAAGATGAGCACTAACGTTTTCTGGCTCCCAACACGTGGAGACCGCACTAGTGAAAAACTGTCACAGGATAGTGTTGCAGGCACCGGAGTTCATCTTCAGATGTTGTTAAGGATTGGTTTCTGGACTACCAATCGCAGGCTTCCAAACCACATAAGCGTACAAATGATAGAATTGTGCAATGGTTTATAATAAGGATTTTATTTGACTGGCTTCTGGAAACTTGTATCTCAATTATTAGTTAAGGTCAGAAATGACACCCACTAGGCCTGGGCACATTTCTTTTTTAAATTTAAATTTATTTTTTTTATAATTTATTCACTTTACATCCCAATTGTAGCCCCTTTCTTTTCCCCCTATATTCCCCTCCCCTATTCCTCATAAAGGGGGAGCTCTCCTCCCCTACCATCTGACCTGACACATTTTCTTAAAAGCGGGTGTTACATAAAATAAAAGCTAGCAAGATGTTGCCTCTTCCAAAGCATACATGCACCTGTTTAGAATCATGAGTAATCAATTAACCTGACCCCAAACAGTGGTTACCATAGTAATCCCGAGCACAGTATGACGGACGGGGGTGGGGAGGATGACTGTCTTTTGATATCCCCCAAATTACGCTTTTAGGATGGCGTTTCTGCAGGCCTTCCTTGTACTTGGCCCAGTAAAGCACAGCTTGCATTGACTGCTGGGAAGAGAGGCTTTTGCTGAAGGTGCCCTGGGGAACTAGGACAGTTGGTTTGAAAGAGCCAGCTAGGAACACTCCAGAATTGTGTCAATATCACCTACGCCAGCCTGGAAGGTCACACAGGAAGACCCTGTGAAGAGAGGGAGTGGAGGAAATCTTATCAACAAACCCCTGTGATATAAATATTCAAACTAGTTTTCATTGGTCTAAATCCTATTTTTGCATCTGAGATGATGCCTTGTGGGAAAAAGGAAATCAAGGCAACTAGGGCATGCCTAGACGCACCTGGGATTTTGTAATAGTTCTAGTTCTAAGGAAAGGTTCTATTTCTCTCATTCACCCATCCACCCACCCAACCTAATTCCTATCTAGTTCTCTCTTAGAAGAAAACCTTTTCAAAGGAGTCATCACTGCAAACGAATCTCCTTTACATGATGTAAATGGCCTCTTTTAGAGTTTAATTCTGCACAGCTGGACAAGCAAGGGGGCGATGCAGGTTGCCACAGAAACTGCTGTTGGTGCTGGGGTTCTTTATGCTTTGCTCCTAAAAATAAGATGTGAAATGTACCGAGGGGGTGATTAGCACAGCGCAGAAGGGAGCTTCTAAAAGGAGCGCCAAGCCTCCCGCCCCCACAGGAACGGGGGTGTTCTGCCGAGCTGGAGGACAGGACATGAATCCCAGAGCAGATGCTCAACATGGTTCCTCCCTCAAAAGGTGCAGGGAAAGACGAATGGGAAATGGGCTTTTGAAGAAGAAAACAGTCTTCAACCCAGCATAATCCATATCCATCTCGAGGTTGAGGTGTCCTGAAATTACCCAGGAAGTAGACAGTGGCTCTAACCAACACAGAACGGAGATAGAAGTCAGTACGGAGACAGGATTGGATTACTGGAGTTCAGAGGCTGGGGTAGTCACTCATCACCTTTCTCAGGTGATCCCTTGGTCAGTTTGGACATGTCCGGTGACCTTCACTTCCTTACACTGTAGAATTCTCCCTTCACGTATGTCTGGAGTCTGTCTTTTGGTAACTTCCTCTTGTTCTCCTGATTATCTTCTGGAACAACTAATAAATGTCAATTGTCACATTACCTTTTTTGACTTAATATAAATCATCACCAAAATGGAACAACTAGTCCAGATTGCCACCCGCAGTTCAGAAGTGCGACCAGGTTGGCAAGTTGGCTTCGTGTACTTCTTCAATGAAGAATGAAGTATCACTGAAACCTTATCAGCCATGTGCTGACAAGTGGGTAAAAGTATTTGCCACCAACCCAAAGACAAGAACTTAATCCCTGAGACTCATGTAATGGGAAAAAAATGACTCTTGGAAGTTGTTCTTTGGCCCCCCTCATACTCACTATGGACTGTGTGTATGTGCGTGTATGAATACACACACACACACACACACACACACATGCACGGGAATAAGTAAATGTAATAACCTTATCAATCTCGTGACTTTAGGTAGAAAGTTTTTGTGCTGTCTAAGCAGAGCCATGTGTGATTTAACGTCTCCTGTGTATCATGCACTTTTACACAGGGTAAGTACCCCCTACCACTCTTGTGTTTTCATAGAAAATCTAGTCCTGTCTGAAAGCCAGCATCTGCATGGGTGTGGCCACAAAATAGTCAGAGGGAGCGGAGTTTGAGTAGCTCTTCCTCCACTTGAGAAATCTGCGATCTTTGATAAGTTACATAACTTCTTTGAACTTTAGGTTTCTTGCCTTTAAAACTGAGATAATGAAATGTCATGAGTAATTAGAAGTAAAGAAAATTATATGCTCAAAATGTCAGATGTATACCAGTGGGTGTGCAATGAATCTGAGTTCCTCCTTCCCTTCCTCTGTAAGCCTAGAGGTCTCCACTGCTGCCGTATAGCTGTCAATATGCAATCAAACCTCCCCCCCCAAAAAAAAAGCTTCCTCAACAGGTAGTTAGGGTCAATCTCAGCAAATAAACCAGCAAGTTAATAAAACCCTTTATAAAACGAATATAGAGAAATTATATGAGCTGCTAATATGAAACAATTTTCTCCTTCATGGAAGTTATAAAAAAAAAAATCTCACTGGCCGTTAAAGTAGAATCAAAATAAATATGTACATATCATCATAAAAAAAAACTGAGACAGACTCGAGGTTAAATTTAAATGTCTCTGCTGTGAGTGCTGCTCCCTATGTCTTTGCCCTTCTATCTTCATTGGCCTTCAGTTGCCTATTCCGTCCTCACAGTGGCGGCCAGCCAGTCCCTGTGTTCAAAACTCCTTGTCCTTTTGTGCTTCTTTTCTTTCTAGCTAGCTGGATACCATGGACAGCTTTGTAGCTTTGTAGTGAGACCTGGACTCCTTGTCCCATAGACCTCCAAAGGCTCCAGCTCTGGACAGACCGAGGCATCAGCCAGTCCCTGCTCCCCTGATAGCGTATAGGGCAGCCTAGGAGAGAAGATAGATCATGGTTCCAAGCAAATCTTAACACATTTCAGTTGATTCATTATTTCTGTGTAGGTGTACGACTTGCATAAAACAATACATATTAAAAACCAAAGAAACAACATTTGAAATTCATGTGTAGTTCCATCTATGGAACTATGATAGATCAGTTTAGAGCTGAACTCCAACCTCTGACATGTTGAGTGTTCCATGTTTAATCTATTTGGACCTCAGCCTCCTCATATGAGAGAAGGGGGAGAACTAGTTAAAACATATTTGATGCATGCTTCATACCACATACCCTTTTAGCTATGTATACAGCATGTGTATTTAAACCTGTAATAACTACAGTGTTTGGGGTAAAAGCAAAAATTTCTGAGTGACAAGGCATCTTGGTGATATGAAGGCCTAATATACACACATTGGCTGGGCCTCATTGCATAGGCAAATAATCTTTGCTCCTTCAAAGACTGAGACAGGTGGATCACAGATTTCGTCAGGCTAGGCGATAGAGTTCAAGGCCACCAGTCTGCACAACACATAAAAATGCAGCCTGGAAATAAAATTAAAAGTTTAAAAAATAGTAATAAGGCTGAGGTTATAGCTCAGTGGTAGAACAGTTGCTTAGCACGCATAAGGCCCTGGGTTCAATCCTCAGTACTGTTAAATATACAAGTGTGGTGGTTTGAATGAACATGGCCCCCATAGGCCCATAAATTTGAATGTTTGGCCTCAGACGGCAGAGTGGGATGGATCATAAGGTCCAGTCTCTCCTCTCTCTCTGCCTCCTGCCTGTGTATCAGGATGTAAGCTTCTAAGCTCTTAGCTGCTGCTCCAGCACCATGCCTGCCTGCCTGCGAGCCACCACACACCTAACTCACCATGATGGCCATTGAGTAACCCACTGAAACTGTAAGCAAGCCCCCAATTAAAAGCTTTCTTCTGTAAATTGCCTTGGCTATGGTGTCTCCTCACAGCAATAGAACAATAACTAAGATAACAAGCAAATAGACACATAGATAAAAAATGCAGACGCATATTTCTCCTTTAAGCCTTCTAATAATGGCACATGAATTATTCTCCACAGAGTGAGCCAGACTCCAGACAAGTCAGATGACTCCGATGTTCTCAGTTTTCAGCTTCCCCATGACTTATCACCCATGCCCCAATAATTAGGAGGTAAAGAAGAAAGAATAAGCCAGGAGAAGGATTTTTCTTTGAACCAAGGAAATCTGAAGGTTTACATGTTGCTTTCGCTCTCATTTTATTTAGTATCACTAGTCACATAGTCTTAGGCAGCTAGTCCTAAGAGAGATTGAAACTGTAATATCTAGTGCCCACAAGTTTGAGGCCAACCTTGGCTACAGTAAGACACTGTTTCAATAAAACAAAATAACAACACAAGTCACAGTTGATCTGGCCTGGAGTTGCTGCCAGAAAATTTAGTCTCACCTACAACGTATTTCTGTCATACCCAACTGTACAATACATTGTGGTTATATAGCTTGTCTCTTGTCATGTGGTGCCTAAAAGGAAGAATGAATATAGAGAAGCAAGCAGGTCTCTTCATCTCAGAACCCTGAGGGATGGTTACATTTCTGTCCCTACTCTAACTGATAGGAGACACACAGATGTAAAGAAATTTGTCCAAGGAAAATCTGTTCACATTGGGTATACTGGTTGACATCTGTAATACTAGCACTGAGGAGCAACCCAGACGCCCCTCAATGGAGGAATGGATACAGAAATTGTTGTACATTTACACAATGGAATACTACTCAGCAATTAAAAACAAGGAAATCATGAAATTTGCAGGCAAATGGTGGGAACTGGAAAAGATCATCCTGAGTGAGGTATCCCCAGAAGCAGAAAGACACACAGGGTATATACTCACTTATAAGTGAATATTAGACATATAATATAGGATAAACATACTAAAATCTACACCTAAAGAAGCTAAGCAAGAAGGAGGACCCTGGGTAAGATGCTCAATCCTCACTCAGAAAAGCAAATGGGATGGACATTGGAAGAGGGAGAAAACAGGAAACGGGACAGGAGCCTTCCACAGAGAGCCTCTGAAAGACCCTACCCAATAGGGTATCAAAGCAGATGCCGAGACTCATAGCCAAACTCTGGGCAGAGTGCAAGGAATCTTATGAAAGAAGGGGGAGATAGAAAGACCTGGAGGGGACAGGAGCTCCACAAGGAGATCAATAAAGCCAAGAAATCTGGGCACAGGGGTCTTTTCTGAGACTGATACTCCAACCAAGGACCATGCATGGAGGTAACCAAGAACCCCTGAACAGATATAGCCCATGGCAGCTCAGTAAACAAGTAGGTCTCCTAGTAAGGGGAACATGGACTGTCTCTGACATAAACTCAGTAGCTGGCTCTTTTATCACTTCCCCCTGAGGGGGGAGCAGCCTTACCAGGCCACAGAGGAAGACAATGCAGCCACTCCTGATGAGACCTGATAAGCTAGGGTCAGATGGAGGGGGAGGAAGATCACCCCTCTCAGTGGACTTGGAGAGGGGCATGGGAGGAGATGAAGGAAGGAGGGTGGAATTGGGAGGGAATAAGGAAGGGGGCTACAGCTAGGATACAAAGTGAATACACTGTAATTAATATAAAAATTAAAATTAAAAAAATACTAGCATTGAGGAAGCTGAGGCAGGAGGATCACAAGTTTGAGACCAAGCTTGGCTATAGTAAGATACTGTCTCAACAAAACAAAATAACAACAATACAATTCACAGTTTATCTGGCCAGGAGCTGCTTCCAAAAAGTTTAATCTCACCTACCTTCTTGGTCTCCTGCCATCTCCAAGCCTACAGTATATTGCAGGGATCTACTCTGTCTCTTTCTATATAGCCTACTTTCTACTGCTATGATAAAACACTGTCCAAAAGAAACTTGAAGAAGAAAAAGTTTACTTGGCTAACATATTTTAAGTCACAGTCCTTTAAAGTCAAGGCAAGATTGAGGAGGCAGGAACCGAAGCAGAGGCTGTGAAGGAGTTCTGCTTACTGGCTTTCTTGCTTCCCCTTGCTTGCCCACTTTGCATTCTTAAACCCCTCATGACTACCTGCTCAGGGGTAGCATTACCCACTGTCATTTGAGCTCTCTCACATTGATCATTAATCAAGAATGTGCCCTTCAACACTTGTCTCCAGGCAATCTGGATGGAGGCATTTTCTCAACTGAGGTTTCTTTTTCCAGGTAACTCTGGCTTGTATCAATTTGACAAAAAAACAAAAACAACCAGGACAATTGGCCCCTTGTCAACATGACATGCAAACACATTATTGTTAAACCATAACCCTTCTTGTCTTGTTTATCTTCAAGATCTCACATTAATTTTAATATCACAATTTAAATCGTAAATATCTTTGAAAATCTCACAGTCTTTAAAAAAAAACAAAAACCCTACAAGTTCTCTTATGAAAACCTAACATTTCCTTAATGGTCCGAAGTCTCTGAATTGTAGGCTCAACCGTGAAATGAAGCTAACTAAATAAAATAAGGGAAGTCCCCTTAACGCACACCCAACAGTGGTAAACTTTACTCTGTCCCCTGTGCTCCATTTTCAGGCTCCCAACCCTGTCTGCATTCCCAGAGCCCTGCCAGTACCAGGGAACATCAGGTAAGACACTGTCCCCCCCCAAATCCCCAACCTGCCAAGTCCCCATAAAGCACACCCAACAGCAGTAACTGCACCCCATCCCTTGTACTCCATTTTCTGACCTACAACTCTGCCTGTTTTTCCAGAGGCCACTCTGACCCCAGGGACCCCAGGCCATGCTGGTACTGGGGACCCTAGAAGCAAGGTTAACACCTAAATCCTAGATGCCACACAGGCCCCCAAACCCCCAGGGAGACACTCTAACGGATCTGAAGACTCTCTAGTCAGTGGAACACTAGGCCACTCAGGCTGGAAGACAGAGAGTAAACAGAAACAAAGGGGGTGGGGGTGGGGTAAAAAAATACTCATCCCACAAGTTTAAACTCAGAAATCAGCATCTAAACCTGTAATAACTGCAAAACCCAGAGGGCTAAAGGCCAGCATAAGAATACAATTAATAACAGTCAGGGCAATATGGCACCACCAGAGCCCAGCTATACTACTACAACAAGCCCTGGATATCTTAATACAACTGAAGCCCAAGCAAATAACCTTAAATCCAATCTTATGGAGATGATAGAAGCCGTTAAAGAGGAAATGAATAAATCACTTAAAGACATTAAGGAAAATATAATCAAAGAGGTTAAGGAAATGAATAAAACTGTTCATGACCTGAAAATGGAAATGAAAGCAATAAAGCAAACACAAATTCAGGGAATCCTGGAGATGGAAAACCTAGGTAAGAGAACAGAAACTCAAGCATCACCAACAGAATACAAGAGATGGAAGAGAGAATCTCAGATGTAGAAGATACAATAGAAGAAAAAGATACATTTGTCAAAGAAAATGTGAAATCTAAAATGTTTCTAACACAAAAAAATCCAGGAAATTTAGGACACTATGAAAAGACCAAATGTAAGAATAATAGGAATAGAAGAAGGAGAAGATTCTCAGCTCAGAGGCCCAGAGTGTTTTCAACAAAATCATGAAAGAAAGTTTTCTTAACCTAAAGAACACTAAATAAATATGACCAAAAAAAAAATCCATTTTGCACCATGATAATCAAAACAATAAATGTACAGAACAAAGAAATAATATTAAAAACTGCAAGGAAAAAAAGGCCAAGAAACATATAAAGGTAGACCTATGAGAATTACACCTGACTTCTCAACAGAGACTCTAAAAGCCAGAAGGGGTTTGCAGATATCTTGTGGTCTCTGAGAAAACCATAGATACCAATCCAAACTACTACACCCAGCAAAACTTTTAATCATCATAGATGGAGAAATCAAGATATTCCAAAACAAAAAACAAATAAAACAATATCTATTCACAAATCCAGCCCTACAGAAGATACTAGAAGGAAAACTCCAACCCAAAGAGTATAACCATGCCCAAGAAAACACAGGAAATAAATGACCCCACACCAGCAAAGCCAAAAGGGAAACACACACACACACACACACACACACACACACACACACTACCAACATAAAAATAACAGGAACAAACAATCATTGCTCATTAATACCTCACAACATTAATGGACTCCAATTCCCCCAATAAAAAGACAAAGGCTAACAGAATGGATGTGAAAACAGGATTCATCATTCTGCTGCCTTCCAGAAACACTCTTCAACATCAAACATAGACATTACCTTAAGTAAAGGACTTGAAAAATATTTTCCAAGCAAACAGACCCAAGAAACAAGCTGGAGTAGCTATTCTAATATCTAATAAAATAGACTTCCAAACAAATTAATCAAAAGAGATGGAGAAGAACACTTCATACTCATCAAAAGAAAAATACACTAAGAAAGTGACTCAATTCTGAACATCTATGTCCAAAATGCAAGGGTACCCACATTTGTAAAAGCAACACTACTAAATCATAAATCACACATTGAGCCCCACACATTAATAGCAGGAGACTTCAACACCTGACTCTCACCAGTAGGTCATCCAGACAGAAACTAAACTGAGAAATAATGGAAATAACAGATGTGATGATTCTAATGGACCTAACAGATATCTACAGAACATTTTCTCCAAACACAAAAGGATATATCTTCTTCTCAGCACCTCATAGAACATTCTCCAAACTTGATCATAAACTCAGTCACAAGACAAGCCTCAACAGATAGAAGAAAATTGAAATAACCCCCTGTATTAAAGTTGGACTTCAACAACAGCAGAAATAGCAGAAAGCCTACACATTCTAGGAAACTGAACAACTTTCTACTCAACGACCACTGAGTCAAGGAAGAAATCAAGAAAGAAACTAAAGATTTTCTAGAATTCAATAAAAATGAATGCACAGCATACCCAAACTGTGGGACACAAAGAAAGCAGTGCTAAGAGGAAAGTTCATAGCACTACATACCTTCATAAAGAAATTAGTGAGATCTCATAATAGTCACTTAACAATACCTGAAAGCTCTAGAACAAAATGAAGGAAACAGACCCAAAACAGCAGGAAATAATGAAACTCAGGGGTAAAATCAATAAAATAGAAACAAAGAGAACAATACAAAGAATCAATGGATCAAAGAGTTAGTTCTTCGAGAAAATCAACAAGATAGAAAACTCTTAGCCAAACTAACTAAAAGGCAGAAAGAAAATATCCAAATTAGCAAAATCAGAAATGAAATGGGGGAAATAGCAACAGACACTGAAGAGATTCAAAGAAACATTAGTTCTTGCTTCAAAAGTCTGTACTGCATAAAGTTGGAAAATCTAAAAAAATGGATGATTTCCTTGATAGATAACAAAGTTAAATCATGACCAAGTAAACAAGTTAAACAGTCCTACAAACCCTAAGGAAATAGAAGCAGTCATTAAAATTCACCCCCAAGAAAAGCTCAGTGTCAGTTTTAGTGCAGAATACTAACAGACCTTCTAAAAATATCTAATACCAATACTTCCCAAATTATTCCACAAAACAGAAACATAAGGAACATTTCCAAACTCATTCTATAAGGCCACAGTCACCATGGTGCCTAAGGCCACAGTCACCATGGTGCCTAAAACTTTCCAAAAGCTCAACCAAGTAAGAGAATTTTAGAACACTCTCCTTTATGAGCGTTGATGCAAAAATACTTTACAAAATACTCAAAAACCAAAGAACACATTAAAAACATCATTCACCCTGGTCAAGTAGGCTTCATCTTAGGCATACAGAGATTGTTCAACATATGAAAATCTATCAATGTAAACAATCAGATAAACTGAAAAAAAAATCACATGATCATCTCATTCAGTGCTGGGAAAAACAAAAACACTTTGACAAAATCCTTCACCCTTCGTGATAGAAGTCTTGGAGAGGAGGCTGCAGAGATGGCTCAGAGGTTAAGAGCACTGGCTGTTCTTCCAGAGGTGCTAAGCAACCACTGGGTGGCTCCTAGCCATCTATAATGTGATCTAATGCCCTCTTCTGGCCTGCAGGAATACATGCAGGCAGAACACTGTATACATAATAAATAAATCAGTCTTGGAGACAGCAGAGATACAAGGCTCATACCTAAACATAATAAAGGCAATATACAGAAAGCCTACAGCCAACATCAAATTAAAGGGGAGAAAGTCAAAGATACTCCATTAATATCAGGAACAAGAACAAGGCTGTCTGTCCTCTCCCTATCTATTAAATATAGTACTTGAAGTTCTAGCTAGAGCATAAGACAGCTGAAGGAGGTCAAGGGGATACAAATTGGAAAGGAAGAAGTCAAAGTATCACTATTTGCAGATGATACGATAGTATACATAAATGACCCCAAAAATTCTACAGAAAACTATAGTGAATAAACACCTTCAGCAAAGTGGCTTGATACAAAATTAATTCAAAAAATACAAACAAGAGTCTTAGAAAAAAAATTATTGAAACAACACTCTTTACAATAGCCACAAATAATATAAAATATCTTGGGAGTAACTCTAACCAACAAGTGAAAGACCTATATGACAAGAATATCAAATCTTTGAAGAAAGAAATTGAAGAAGATATAAGAAGATGGAAAGTTCTTTCATGCTCATGGATCAGTAGAATTAACATAGTAAAAATGGGCATCCTAACAAAAACAACTATAGATTCAATCCAATCACCATCAAAATTCCAACACAATTCTTTACAGATCCTGAATGAACAATACTCAACATCAAATAGAAAAATAAAAAGCCCAGGATAGCTAAAACACTTACTTACTGACAAAAAAGCCAAAACTATACAATGAAAACAAGAAATCTTCAACAAATATTTCTGGCCTAACCTGATATCTGCATGTTAAAGAATGCAAATAGATATATATTTATCACCCTGCACAAAACTCAAGTCCAAGTGGATCAAAGGCCTCAACAGAAAATTGGATACACCAAATCTGATAGAAGAGACCATGGGGAATAGCCTTGAACTCATTGGTACAGGAGACACCTTCATGAACAGAACACCAACAGCTCAGGCACTAAGATCATCAATTAATAAGTAGGGCCTCATGAAACTGAAAAGCTTCTGTAAAGCAAAAGACACCATCAAAAGGACAAAATGGCAGCCTACAGAATGGGAAAAGATCTTCATTAACCCTATATCCAAGAGAGGGCTGATATCCAAAATATATGAAGAACTCAAGAAACTAGACATCAACAAACCAAATAACCCAATTAAAAAATGGGGAATAGATCTAAACAGAATTCTCAATAGAGGAATCTCTATTGAGGCTGAGAAGCACTCAGTATCCTTAGCCGTTAGGTAAATGCAAATCAAAACGACTCTGAGATTCTTTCCATTTTACACTCGTCAGAATGGCTAAGATCAAAAACTCAAATGACAGCTCCTGCTGGAGAGGATGTGGAGAAGGGGAACCCTCCTCCATTGCTGGTGGGAATGCAAACTTGTACAACCACTTTGGAAATCAATTTGGTGGCTTCTTAGAAAACTGGGAATAGATCTACTTAAGGCCCAGCTATACCACTCCTGGGCATATACCCAAAAGATGCTTCATCATACAACAATAACACTTGCTTAACTATGCTTGTAGCAGCTTTTTTCGTAATAGCCAGAAACTGGATACAACCTGGATGCCTTTCAACTGAAGAGTAAATAAGGAAAACGTGGTACCTTTACACAATGAAGTAGTACTCAGCCATTAAAAACAATGAAACCATAAAATTTGCAAGCAAATGGATGGAACTAGGAAAGTTTATCCTGAGTGAGGCAACCCAGACGGAGAAAGACAAACATGGCATTTATTCACTTATAAGTGGACATTAGGTCATAAAGTACGGGACAGCCATGCTACAATCCACAGACCTGAAGAAGCTACGTAACAAAGAGGACCCAAGGGGGCACACTTCATTCTCACTAAAAAGGGAGTTAGACATCAAGGGTGGAGGGAGGGAGGGGACTGGGTAGAGTGGAGAAGGAATGGGAACAGGAGGGATAAGAAGAGGGAGGGTGGAGGGAGAGAGTACTGGGAGAAACAACTGGATTGAGGGGGGGCATCTCTGGGATGAGCTAAAAATGTAGGAGAATGGAAACTTTAAAAATCTGTGAGGGTGACCCTAGCTAAGACTCCCGGCACTTGGGGGGGGGGAGGATGGAAAGTGACTCAGCCATCTACAACTAGGCAGGACTTCTAATTGAGGGACTGGGACACCAACCTAGCCACAAAACCTTAGACCCACAATAGGCAGGGGTAAAATATGGAGCAGAATTTGAGGGAAAGGCTAACCGCTGACTGGCCCAGCTTAAAACCCAAACCCACCCCTTACACTGTTAATGAGATTCTGCTATACTTGCAGACAGGAACCTAGCATAGCGTTCTCAGAGAAGCGTCACCAAGCGTGTGATGGAAACCGAAGCCAGTATCACCTAGGTGACTGTCACACATTATCAAGTTCAGGTGCCAGAATAGATGCAGCCTTGGCCCCCTCTGGACCACAGCTGCTGCTGCTGCTGAGCCTGATGAAATACTCCCGAAGATGTCACCTCAGTTATGCTGCTCTCCTCTTGATCACCACCAATTTCTCCAATCTAGCTAACCAGCAGGGATTGTGCCAGCAAGCAAAGGTTTCATTTTAGTGGTGCTGGTCTCTTATTAATCAAGGCTGTCTCCTCAGCCCCAGCTGGCCAAACATCACATATTCTTAATTCAAAATGTCACAGGAATGGACCCAATGGAGTCTTCACTTCCCTCTGAGACTTCACAAGCCAGGCCTCCATCATCTGCCTTTTTCAGCATCCCTGTTTTTTAAGCTCTCACAGTGACCCATTAAGCTCCCAGCATTCATTGACTTTTCCAGCCCAGAGTTCTAGAGTCCTTTCCCAATGCTCCCCAAGACAACATGTTCAGGTCTACATTCCGAAGACTTGGTACAAATTTCTGTCTTCGTATACTGTTTATTGCTGTGATAGAACACAGGTCAAAAGCAATTTGAGATAAAAAGATTTATTTGGCTTGGGTATTTTGGTCCATTGAGAGATGTCAAGGAAGGAACTCAAGGCTGGGACAAGGAGACAAGAACTAAATCAGAGTCCAGGGAGGGGTGCTGCTTAGTGGCTAGCACACCCTGGCTTCCCTACTTTGCTTTCTTACATACTACCTTCCCAGATGTGAGTATCACCCACATCACACCTAATCTGGGCTTTACCACAGTGATCATTACCATGAAACTCCCTACAGACTTGCCTACGGGCAGCCTGGATGGAGGCATTCTCTCAACGGATGTTCATTTTCCCAGAAAACTCCAGCTTGTGTTAAGTACACACACACACACACACACACACACACACACACACACACAGACACGCAATGAGGACACCCACTTACTACTAACTCACGGACCCAATCTCTTCATAGCTATGCATTTAAGGATATGTTCTTGCTTGCCAGTAGATAAAATTCTAGCTAGGTCAAGCAGAAAATAATGTGTCCAATGAGAGCAGCAGCACAAGAGTCTCTAGCAAAACTAAAGAATCTGCTCTGAAACTGAGATGGCCCAAGGCAATATGCAAATCCTGTTCCTGGTTGACCTTTGAGGAGCCAACAGAAGACAACACAGGAGTCACCCTGTGGCTGCCCCAGAAAAGCTTTTGAAATATCTTGGCTCTGCAGTCACTTTTCCCAGAATGAATCTGCCTGGCGCTCACTTAGGTGGGTCACCATTTTTGATTGGACATATTGCATCAGTGTGTGTAATTGGGCCGGCCGCTTTCACTTACTGGTGCGTGGTTGTATGAGAGATGAGAAAGAACGCCTGGGTTCTCTAGTGGGGAGGCCCTGACTCAAAAACTGGACAACTTTCCTGCCTAGGAAGCGTGTTCCATGGGTAAGGAACTAGCGTGTATTAACTGTCCAGGGTGGGACCAGTGTTTTTCCTCCTAACATTCCTGAACCCCTTTCTTCTTGTCTAAGGTGTGGAGCTCTGGAAACACTGACATGATTTTCCTACAGCAGTTAAAAAAAATGGTTTAAAGACCAAAGAAAACCTTCAGTTCTTTCTGATTCTAGAGCAGTGTTTAGGTAGTGATTTAACAGGACACAGGCAAAGGCAATCTGGCCTGTTTTCAATGCTAGACATAATTAGCATCTTCAAACACAATCTCTCACTTGACAGTCAGTCTCAACCTTCTATCTCACCTCATTCTTTTTCTTTACAGAGCAGCTTTATTTTCTTTTTCCTTAAGCATTCAGTGGTAGCTATTTACTAATGGTAAAGTTTCATTCCTTTTGTAAAGTAATATTTTTCTAATTTGCAAATGCACCTAAAAGTGAAACTGGAACTGAAAGAACACTGAGTTAGGACATAGTATGTTTGGTTTTATATGCATATACATCTTTGAAAATAGAAATAGCAAGTATTATGAGGCACAATAGAATATTATCAAATTATAATAAGATGAATTAATCAAATGCATTTTACTAACCCGCATTGGTTATGGATGCAATAAACTTTCAGATGTTTGGCTAGTTTGTGTTTCCATGTTAGACCAGAATGCTCCTGCATTCTTTATTTGAGAGGTGGGAGAAGCAATGACAAGAGAATGAAGAAGGAGCAAAGAAAAAGCAGGCAATCAGCCAAGGCTGTGCTACTTGAAGCTTCCCCATGGAAGAACTTTAGGGAGCCACTTGGGGTTCAGCCTAAAGAGTAGGGAAACGCTGAGAGTTTCTCCAAGGGAGTGTTCATTTCCAAGTGTCAGACTTCAAAAGTGAAATGGACCTGTTACTAGAAGTCAGTGCCTAGGTCCTGACACCCCTGACAAGCCAAGGTGGGCAGGCTGGCACCAGGGCCCTCTCCTTTGTCAGTAAGTTGCATTTCTATAGACAACAAAGAGAAGGCTTCTGTTTTTTAATCCATTCTACTACTCTGTTTTTTTTTTTTGCTTGGAGAATTGGGACCATGAAAAGGTATGTATTAGATGAATGAAAATGAGGATATGATCAATCCTAGGTATAGTTGAGAAGGAGGTTTTTATTGGAGCTATGAGGAAGAGGATAGCCAGGGGCACCTAGAAGAGGCCAGACAGAACATGGCCGGCAGACTGAACTGGGCCATGGGGAAGAGGGAGGTGGACAAGAAAGTAAGACAAGATAAAGGGATTAAGAAAGGGGGACCAACAAAAGAAGAACCAAGAGAACCAAGAGGACAAAGAGAATATGTGGCTGAAGTGGCAGGTGTTTACAGGAAGAAGAAGCTGCGGGAGGAAAGCAAAGCCACTGGGCTGGAGAGGTTTAGGGTATGGGGTGGGGTAAAAATGGCGGAGAAGATCTACAGATAGAGTGAGTCTGGTCACCAGCATGCACTTACATATGGCAGTAGGCACCATACTTAGCCATTGTCCTGAATTTCTTTGGGACCTGATTTTAATTCTTGTTGTTCTGTTGATTCACCACTTTTGGTGCATTGATAATCCTTCATTACTTATTTGCTCTTCTAGTGCAGTTTACTCTTTCTGGAGACTTCATGGATGTGTTTATCTTTCTTTCAAGTCCATAAATTCCTTCAAGTATCTTCCATCCTGCTGTCCTAGCAGTCATTAATTCCCTTTCTTTCTCTTTGTTGTGAAAGCATTTTCCTTCTTTTTCAAAGGCAGAAGCTTTGCTGTGTATAGTAATCTGGGTTGACACGTGCTTTCCTTCAGATATTTTAGAATGCTTTGTGTCATGTTCCTCTGGCTTTTAGCCTTTGTTTTTAAGCCTGCTGCTTTCTGATGTGCCTTTGTCTGACTTAGTGCTTGTATCCTGAAGCTTTCAATACTCTTTGTTACATGTACTTAGTATTTTTAGAATATGATGTGGAGATATTCTTTTCTTGTATTGTCTGTCTGGCACTCTAAATGTTTTATGCATCTGAATGACCATCCTTCTACATATATTTAAACTTTTTCCTGCTATGATTTTATTTAATATATTTCAAACCTTTACCTTGTACTTCTCCTTATATGTCCATGATTCATAAATTTATTTTTAATGATATCCCAAAGAGCTCATGTTTTGTTCATATGTATTATCTTCTAAAAATATTTTTTTTTTTAATTTTTAGTGATGTGTGTACATGTGTCTGAGTGGGTTAATGTGAATGTGAGTGAAGGTGCCTTTCACTCACGTCCTCATATTGCTGTGGAGCTGGAGCTACAGACAATTGAGGTGCCTGATGTGTGCTGAGAACCAAACTCAGTCCTCTGTAAGAGCGATATCCACTCTTAATTGCTGAACTATCTCTCCAGACACCTACACTTGTCTTTATTGTTGTCAAATATTCTAATTAATCTACCTTGTTTTCAATCTGTTCTAGTCTGTCCTCCAGGGGTTCATTGTATTGATAGGCTTTACACTGAATTTCTTATTTGACTTACTAAGTTTGTTATTTCTGGATGTCAATTTAACTTCTGGAAGTATTTCTATCTTTTATTGAAGTCCTCTTCTATAGCCTATGTTGATTCTTATTTACTTAGTTTTTTGTATCGTGTTTGAACTATTTAAGTTTATTTCTGTCCTCTTTGGTTTTGCTAAGCGTTATTGTAATCATTTCATTGTATTCTGTATCTGGGAACTGATCTAATTTACTTATTATAATCCATTACTAAGGAACTCGCCGTTTGAGGAGTCACGTTGGCTCGATTTTATATGTTTCTTGTGTTTCTGTAGTGGGACTTGAACACCTGCCTTCAAGGTGGTGGTTGCGTTTTTTGACGACATGTATTATTTCAGTGGACGGATTTACGAGGCTCAAGTTGGGCTACAATGTACTGACGGGAGAGGTGCTGTCCCTCTCCACTAGACTGGCAGTGGAACATACGTGGGCATGGTTCTCACACAGCCATACGCACCGCCCAGAGAGGAAAATACTGAGTCCAGAAGCAATCAAAACTGATATGCAGACATGCTATGGAGACAGGCAAATAGTCAATCAAAAATAATCACCTATAACCTTTCCAATAACTTTGGAGAGTAAAGGAACGATGACAGTGTGTTTTGTATTAGATGTTAGTTATTAAGGGTGAGAACAGAGAAAATAAGCTGAGCAGGACTAGCAATTAACTTTACAGCAACAAATAAAAATAGAAGAGAAAAAATGCTAATAGGTGGGGGACTTCTAAAGAAGAAGGGAAGAGTTCTAGTTCTAGTTAAAAGTAGAATGCAAAGAGACAGGGATAAAGGAATCAATTATATAACATAAAACAACCTTGAAATCAGGAGGCTATAGCAAAGAGATTCCCAGCCCTAGACCAACTGTGATCATCAGAAGAGCTTATCTCAAAAACAAAACAAAACACAAGGAGACAGAACGAGACCAAACAGCCTACAACGTTATTATTGGATATTAAGAGTCAATGTCTTGATGTGGTCACTTGCCCAAGCACTGGGCAAACCTTTGTGGTATTGTGTTATCTCTGTAACCAGAGGATGTGGTTCATGGTCTGAGAGACTATCTTAATCAGAAGTCATTCCGTCTCTAGGTGCTGGAAAGGACAGAACACAAGCTTTCCACTGGTGTGCTAACACTGGAAAATAAAAGAAATCCCTGCCACTGAGAGATGAATGTTTTCATCCTTTCCCTAATTATTTCAGTCAGAAATTCCTTCCACTGTGTGACCTTTGTTCAGTGATCACTGCCCTGGGATTAAATGTGAATCCCTTCCTCTCTTTTTCTGTACACAATCACCCGTATTTCACTAATTTTATTTCCGGCTTGCTTCCAATGGCCTGTATTCTTCTCTGAGGAAGAATTCAGTGTAAGCACTGATCTTAAGGAATTTGAAATCTTAAAGCAGTTGGATGTTTCCTTTTTGAAAACACTACCAGACATGCTTCAGGTAGCAATTTATCTCCGTAAACCCAACTTTCTCTGTGTTTGAACACAGAATAGATGAAAGACTATCTCATCTTGGATTTCAAGTCTGCACCTTCAACAAGTTCTCCCAAAGGTACTATAGGGCATACTCACTAGTCCCTATCTTAGTTGTCAACTTGCCCTGGCTAATGAGGGCAAAGTCTCCATGGGTTGAAGGCTATGCCAACGATCTGTGTGGGGTAACCAGAGGACTCCAAGCATTCTGAGCTCAAGAGTAATGAAAAAAAAAATAAATAAAAGACACTTCTTATTTTTATTATTAAAGCATGTAAAACATGAAGTGACGTTTACAGTTAGCTTATACAAATACAAGTACAGGGAGGGAATTTGCCTGCTATTACCATCTTTGGTCGTATGAAAGAGATCCAAGAACATTCCTCCCAGGCCTTTGAGTTTCCCACAGAGATAATGTAGACATGTTAAGGTACTCCGTTTATGTCCTTGCTTTCAAGTGCATTCATTTAGCATGATATATGCAATTCTTTCTTGGCCACCTTGTGACAAGAACATTCTGCACTGTGCCCCATCCACAGTTCTCAGTAAGCTCACAGCTTTCTTATACAGGCTTATCTTTTCAATTATGCTGTGATAAGACACGATGGCCACGGCAGGTAAGAGAAGGAAGTTTTTAGTTTAGGAACTTAAAGTTTCAGAGAGTGAGCCTGTGGTCATCATGGTGGAGAGCATGGCAACGGCGGGTATGATGCCGGAGCAGGAGCTGAAAGTTTACATCTTCATCCACAAGCAGGAAGCAGAGAGAGCCCCTCCCCCACCCATAACACACCTCCTCCAACAAGACCACACCTCTGAATCTTTCCAAAACAGTTCTACCAACTGGAGACCAAGCATTCAAACATATGAATCTGTGAGGCCCGTTTTCGTTCAAACTACCACAGTTCCCTTTATTTCATTCTCCATCCGTCCCTTTTAAACTTTTAAGTGTATTTTAAGAAATAATCTTTTGGCAAATGGGTATACTAGATGAATACAAAATAAACTTGAATGGATTTAAGCCTGAGGAATATAAGATATTCTTGCATATGTGGACAAAAAGTTATTAGTTTTCCCTTTTGAATCTACTATCTTTGGTGAAAACAGACAAAAGGATGACTTGTCTTATTGTTCCAGAAGTCAGTTTGAATTACAAATGTAGGTTCATCAATGATTTATGTCCAGAATATCTCTGTGAGCACAGGTATGTTGTACCAGCAATTTAAAAATAGAGATGGGGGGGAGAGGATAGGGAGATAATTCAGTAATTGTTTGCTGCACAAGTGTGAGGATGTGAGGTTGATTCCTGGTGCCCCCAGGATACCCAACACTCACCTAATCAAGCTGTTAATCCCAGGACTGGGGAGGTGGAGACATGAGGATCCCTGGAGCTTGTTTCCTACACAGTTTAGCCAAGCCAGAAAGCTCCAAGCTCAGTGAGATAAAGGCCCTGTCTCAGAAAAGTGGCCAGTCATTGAAGAAGACAGCCAGTGTCAACCTTTGGTCTCCGCATACCTGCATACCCACGTGATCTCATACACACACACAAACACACACACACACACATACACGCGCGCGCGCGCGCACATGCACACACACACACCCTGCAAATGTTTTCTTACCTGGCCACAAGGCTCTGTAAAAACAAATATTCCTTTCTGCAGCTGGGGATTGAACTCAGAGCTTTACTCATCATAAGCATGGGTTTTAGCACCGAGCGTTCACATCCCCTAGAGAAAACATTTTTGATCCATGGTCATCCATGGTCTTCAGCTACTGCCTGTAGTTAAACTGCTATGGTTATCCAAAACAGTAGGCCATCATATTTTTATTAAATACCTTCTGTACATAAGCCAGCTCATAGCCTGTTCAACACCTCATTCTGGACTTTTATGAAGTTCTTTGTATGTTTAGCTGGAATCTGCTGTGTAATCTTTTACCCCCTCTTCAGAGCCTTTTAGCACAAGAACACATCTTCCTCAAGAACACGTCAGAGCATGATGATGCATGGACTCTCTTTGTAGCTCTTCAACAGTTTACCGCCTGGCGTGAAATGGGGTGGATTTTTCTCCTACTCACCCATATCCCACAGGAGGCAAAGCAAGAGTTATTAACAAAAGCACAGCAGGACTCTCATAGGAAAACAAAGTCGCAGAGGGGTGGTTGTCCCTGGAGTTTGGTTTCACAAGAGGGCTTTGAATTTCCAAGGCTTCCTACCTGCAATCCAATAATCTCTCGTAGCTAATAATTTCTGGCTTTTTTTCCTCCACGTATTATTTCCAGAAAGAACATTCCCTTTAATGGTAAAAACACACACAATGTCGGAAGAAAGAAGTAAAAAATGACAAGCTGGTAAATGCCGACTTTACTGGCTCACACATTGATTATCCCAGGTGAGGTGGAGAGTGGGTGAGTTTAACAAGCCTTTAAAATCTAAATCTCTGGTAGCATGCACTCACAGCCCCTCTGAACATATGCAGCAGGGTATTACTTTCATTACCTAGAATTTTAATAAACACACTTTTTCAACTGTGTAATATAATTTATTGAACATAAGATACAAGACTTCTTATTGTCCGTTAAGCAAGTCAGGGCCCTTTCATGTGCAGGACCTTAATACAGGGATCTATTTTAGTGGCATTTTTCAGGGAGATAAAATAGCTCATATTTTCCCTTCCTTAAGGCATTGACTCCTGATATATGCCAATTTGTTGATAAATTTCACTTATTAATAGTTTTTTCAGATGCTACAGATAAAGTTTATGTGGGAGTTCCTGTTTGTTTCCAGAAAAAAAATATACACAGGTACAAAATTAATGTAGTAAAAATGTGGATTATTTTAGTTTTTAAAAGAACATAACTCATAGGAGACCTTAAAATTCTCACGACTACTCAACTTGGGAATATAAAAATCATATTTAATCTTTATTTTGTGTCTGAAAATCAAGTCATAGTGTGAGGGCAGATTCTCCCTGTACGCTTCTCTTGAAATATTTATGCAAATATATTAAAGGGTTATTTCCATACCTTTACTTCCTTGATTAACTATTATTCACCACTGTTGTCATTTTGCAATACTTATGAATACATAATAAATTATTGCTTATTATTTTCATTACATTTACATAAAGTAGTAGCCTCTGCTGGGAGATATTTTATAATCTTCATATTCAAAAGTATATAGGTAGATAGGCAGACAGACACATAGATCTCACTTTTTATAAAAATATGAGAAAGAAAGAAATACTAATGAAAAATTGAATGCAATCTGTACACATTCCCTCCTTAAGAAAAAAAATTAATACTTACCCAATCCACACATTTATCATATTTGAAACCTCATACTTTATAATGAGAAAACACTCATTTTTTTTTCTTTTTTGCTAAGTCATTTTACACAAGGAGCACATTTTTTATTCAGAAATTCCTGGCTCTGAGGCCTGGTGAACATATTGGTGGTGAGCTGAAAGTTAGTTGGGTATGTTCTTGGGTTTTAATAGTACTTTAGTACATGAGCTTGACAGTTCTCTCTTGGAAGATGATAAAAAACAGGATCTCTTAAATCACAGTGAAAGCAAAGGTCATCTCTTCTCAGAATGAGTATCTCCCAGCATCTAGTATCCATTACCAAGTCCTAGAAGGCTAAGAGCCCACCCGTGGGGGCAGAAGATATGCCAGAATTAGGTGAAGACTAGGGGTGGTTCCTATCCCCCGGCACTGCTTCTTTCTAGTCTTCACTTTCCCTTCTGACATGTTGGCAAAGGCTGCACAGTGGCCACACTGGCTAGTGGTTTGCAGGAGAGCAGGCCATGACAAGAGAAGATGAAGGAAAAGGGGAAGAGTTGCATCTCTGTTGTGACCTGTGATTGTGCCACAGCATGGAATGAGGGCTTGTTACACATAAAAAAAACTTAAAGCTCAACCGTTTTCCCTGCTTTCGCATGAGCAGTGGCTCGTCACCATTTTTCATCTGACACCAGGTTTTCGAGATTCCCCACCACACCCAAGGAAGTCTTGAGCAGATACCAAATGAGTACCAAACACCTCAATTCCAACATTGTCCTCCCGGAGTTAGAGTCAAATTCTACAGCTTAAAGTCTCAGCTTTATGAAACTTCCTCCAACTTCAGATACCAATTTTGTCTAGGTCTCCAGAACTGCTGACCAACAACTATTAAGTAAGGGTTCCCGAAAAGCCCCTTTGGGGATCAATTAGTTTGCTGGGATGGTTCAGAGAATTAATGGAAACATTTACTTAAACTTTACTTAACTCTAATAAAGAACACTACCAAGGATATCGATGAACTGCCAGATGGAAGAGATTTACAGAGGCATAGGATAACATCCGACTCAGACAACTACATATACAACAAACCAGGAAAAGCCCCAACCCCTTGAGTTCGGGGATTTTGTAACAGCTTTGTCATGTAGGCACCACTGATTACCAGCTCTATCTGGAATCTTTTTCTCCTCTGAAACATGAAGGTGAAGGAAAAGTTCTAGGCTTCTAATCCTGGTCTGGTCTTTCTAGAATCCAGTTCTCATCCAGGTGCCTACCCGGAGTTACTTCATTAGGGCAAAGGAGGCCCATACCACCCAGGAAATTCTATACACTTAAGAACTCTGACTGGAGGACTGAGTGACTATGATGAAGAACAACCTGATATGAGAGGCCTGTGCTGTCACCTGAGGCATAGGAATATCCGTGCTGCTGCCAAGGGCCATGTCTGGGTCCACGGCCCTACCACAGGCCGGGGCCTGTGTTGCTGTCCATGGCTCCTGTTACCACCGAAGGACATGTGAATGTCCATGGTCTGTACCATGTTAATGTCCAAGGATCACACTGAACTCTCCCCTCCTAGGGTGCTCGGTGTGGGAGAGTTGGCCATGCCCCTCACCTGGGTGGCAAGAAGGCGCTGGACCCAGTGGCACAGGGTCAGGAGAGCTGGCCGGATGACTAAGTCAGCTACTATCCAGGACTAGATCCAGGGTTTGAGCTGGTCCGCCCCAACATTCACCCCATCTATGTGCTTCTAGAGTGTGTGAAGAAGCCTGTCCTGTGCCACAAGATCTCCATGACACAGGGCAACAAATGGGGTATTTGAGAGGAGTCTTGGTGAGGATCCAGTATCGATGGTGTAGCAGAAGCCAGAGGCCTCAAACCAGACCAAATGACTCATTGCAATGAACGTTTGCAAGTAAATCTGTTTGGGCAAAGGGGAATGCTGCTTGACAAACTGAAGCTTCTAATGCCGCCACAACAAATGAGTATGTGATGGAGAGGCCGAGAAAACAGAGGATCGGAATGGTCCATGCACAGTGGAACCGGAGATGTGACAGCTGTGATGGGTGTGAGAGAAGGTTGAGGCTGACAGAGGATCAGGTCCCCAAGATGGGGTTGTTTGCTTGCTTGCTTGTTTGCTTTTTTTTTTTTTTTTTAAATTTTCTTTTGGAAGGTACAAGTTACAAGGGTCGATGCAGAAGGACTGAGAAAGTAGTGAGATTGGCGTACATGATGTGAAATCCCCAAAGAATCGATAAAAAGTTATGCTCAAAAAAAAAGAAAGGAACTCTGAATTAAGTAAGATGTAGGGTCCAAACTGAACAGTACACCAAAAGATGTGTCCAGCACTCTTGGCACTTAGGATGTTATAACCCCTTTAGGAGCTCTGTGCCCTCAAAAGGAGCACAGAATAGATACAAATACATAAGCATGCATATGTTGGTCGGGCATATGCTGATAGCAGAGGCTCCCTCCTGGATTTCAGACCAGAGCTCCTGAGCTAATTAAAACTACCGCATCCTTAAAAGTACGGACACTTCTAAACTTGACGCTGTTAAGTAGACAGGGATGCCCTTTTGGTGGGTGATCTTCTCTGAGCTACGAAATTGCTTTTCGTATGCATTAAATACATAGAAGCCTGAAATAGCTCCAATTTCAGGTCATAAACAATTGCACTTTATCTTTGGAAAATTACGAGGAGTATGACGTGGTTGTGGTTATTTCATCACAGAATGTCCGAGATGCATTTTTATCTGAAGCTATTTCATCTATACATCCCTGCTTAAGTGTCAACTTCCAGGGCCTCAGAATTCTCTTCCTGAATTTTAATAATCACTGTTTACAGCTGTTCCATTGATTCCCTCTCATTTATTTCCCAGAAGTCAAGTTTTCTTCAAAAGTGCCCCATAAATCATATGCAGCCAGTCTATTCGGGCAGGATGTGTTCTTTAGTAAAGATGAATGTGGTGGTACAGTTTGTTCTCAATACAAATGGTATAAGATTGGCTGTGAGCCACTGCTCAGATTTCTATTTTTGTATCTCTCCCTGATTTTGGGGAAAAAAAATACCTCCTTAGAACACAGCTCACAACTCCGATTTCCACTTCCTTTTCCTAAGCTGCATGTAACATCTTAACTTTACATTTTGTTTTTAGAAAACATTTTTAGCTCATCTAATTATAACAATCCCCATCTCCACTGGAATGAGATTCTCTGTGGAGTCTTCATCCAACAGGCATGCAGGTAGCAAAAAGCCTCAGAAAGGTCTGACATTGCTTATGAAAGATGTCAACTGTCATCATGGCTCATGCCCCAAGAGAAAGCCTGGCTGAGCTGCTGGAAGACTGTTCCGTTTTATGGAGAAGATCTGGGAAGTCGAGTTGTAGTGCCAACATCCTTAGGTAGACTTCACGTATGTGGGGATTCCCCCAGTGCTGAACCAAAAGCCCCCTACCGCTCCCACCCCTCCACACAGAAGTGGGCCCTTCGAAAGCTTTCCTCTTTTGTCTCTCCTTCCCCTCTCCCAGCTATTGTTTTTTGAATGCCTGCACCGATTACATACTGAGGTCCACATTGATCTGTTGGAGTCTGCCAGACATTTGGATCTGATTTCAAAATGTTCCCCCTAACTTCCCAGACTCTTGGAGACACGGTTCTGCTCTGTGCTGCTTTGTGCTCTTTGTGGGGAGAAGCATACCCGGACAAGGGTTTGAGTTTCTAGGTGAAACTCACAAACTAACACTACGTTGCCAGGGACACTTCTGATGTTGAGGAGTGTGGCTACATGACTGTAGCCCATCTGTATAATCCCGCACCACATGGCTGGTGACAGACTGCATACACAGCAGTTGTTCCGTAAGATTGAAAAGGAGCTGGAAATTTCCCATTGGAGGATGGGCTATCCAGATTTGGCTTTCACGGCCTTGTGTTTGCTGTGTAAACAACCTGCTGTCTCCACAAAGAAACACAGCACACGCCGTTGTTACATGGGCAGTGGCTGTACATCTTGTATCTACCTTGGCTCTGGACCGCATCAAGGGGCCACCGAGAGCTGTTCAGCTAACCACCTAGGTCTGTGTAAATGCATACAGTGATGGAGTTGCCCCGTGGTATACCCCATCCTTCAATGACTCATGCCTTCCAGGAAGAGCCTGGAAAAGAGGACAGAAAGCTCTGCTCTACTGGTGACTTCCTTCATGGGAAAGAGATTTTCTAATTTCACTGACGTTGCAGGATCTGTCAATTTATGCTGGATCCAGTTGCCCCTGCCGCTCAGTTTATATTCTACACCATGTTTGCTATGTCTAAGTAGTGTGTTTCCTTTGGAAATGAAAATTATAATCCATTTATAACGCTTCCCCGTAGTTAACTGCTTCATGGTAGGAGTCGGAACGGTACTTTGCTGCCTGAAAGATGGAAGAGCAGCCGGCAGCTCTCCCAGATAACACATAAAATATTCCGAAAGTGTAAATAATGGCTGCCAATGGCCCCCACATCTATGCCCCTCAAAAATACGAACAGGAACTAAGAGACAGAAGCCCTGTTCAAAAGAGGTCGAAAGTAACATGCTACAGTCATATACTACTTCCACGAAATCAAATCCTGAGGTCTGGGAACACTACAGAATTCTGGGTTAAGGATGGAAGAATATTTTTTACTAAAGAGTCAGGTGTCAATATGGTTTTGGGTAGCACATCAGTTGGTTGTATTTTTTAAAATGCTCCATTTTTATAGAGGAAGAGTTTTACCTTTTACAAGATTAATGTCCTTGGAACCCTGTTACGGCACAGAGGAAAACACCAGGGTCCCCAGCTTCCCTCGGCAGGGCTGCATGGGAAGCCACAAGCTCTCCATCAGACCACAAAGCCCAGCGAGTAATTCATGGGCTTGTTCTCTTCATTTCAGCTCTGCGCCATACCAGCCACGATGACCTACAACCACAGTGTTAATATAGCGCATGTCCTGTATTAGCCAGGGACATCGCAGTGTGTCAGGCAGTCAGCTGTGACCAGCAGGTGGCTGTGACCTAGCAGATGGCCCACCATTCAAACACCTGCTCTTGAGGGGAGCTCCCTAACGCAGGCCTTTCACCGAAATTCAGAAACAGTTTCAACAATCATGCAAGTCATTCTATGGTATTTTATCACACAAAAGGCAAACTTTCACCTCGGTCTATATTGGGAGTTAGGGTTGGGAGGCGGCGGAGACAGAAGGGGTCTGGTTTTGAGCCTACGGTAGTAAAGAAATGGAAATGAAGCCAGTCTATGGACAGAGAGTAAGAGACAAAGAGATTGTCTTTGCCGGTGAGAACAAACACAGGCTGCCCCCCACTGCTGCCCTCTGCTTGCTGAGCCATCTGCTCTGCAGCTGGGACAACAGGAGGAGGCTGCGCTGAACAATCAGATTATCCCCACAGATGGGTCACTCCTGAGCCAGATGCTGAGCCATCTTCCCAGAGGCTGTGTTAGTGAGGATCTGAAACCTATTTAAAATAACCCGGGCAGTAAAACCTTAGGATAAAAGATGTCCAATTGGTTTTTGGGGACCGGGTCATTAAAGGGATGTTCACACCTTGAAATTTCATTTCTTTCATGCTGATTATTTGAAGGTATAAGTTTGTATATCTAGACCTTGAAATTTCATTTCTTTCATGCTGATTATTTGAAGGTATAAGTTTGTATATCTAGACAAATCATTCCTGGTGATGATCACTGAAGTAGTTTTTATCATAAAACACCTTAAGAAGATTATGGGGATGGAGGCAAAAATCACACATGTAAAAATCCCTTGAAAAATACTCTGGCAGTTTAGCAGTTAGAAATGACTGTCTCCTGCAAGTAGGTAGTCAAATTGCATCAATTCAGTATTTCTACATACTCAGCAGCAACGCAAAACTCAGGCACCGTTGTTGGTTTGAATTAGGACAAAATGGTAACCTATGGTTTAAAATAGACCGCATCCAAGACCAGGTGCATTAAAACTAAACCTCAGAGTTGTTCACTAAAGGGAAAGCCAGTGAGAGCTGAATGAGGCCTTGGCACAGAGAGAGTTCTAGCAAAATGAACTAAAGCGGGCCATTAGATTGACTCTCGCCAGCAAAGGCAGCCGGGTGGGTGGCAAGCCTCGGAACAGAAGCTTTGAACGAGGCATCTGTGGCATTACAGAGCAAAGAGGAAGAGCTTCTGATGGGGGCAGACACCAGTCTTAACGAGATCCTCCAGTGAGCATCCTTCTTCACCCAACAGTGTGCCATTCACAGCTACTTGGGGTAATTTTATCTAGAACTTTCTAGATTTTTTTTTCTAGAACATTTTCTAAGTCTTTCAGTGATTCCTGGGGTTTAGGGGAGCAATGCTGGAAAGCAGTAGTTCCTAATTACGAGGCTGGCATCTAAAATCACGTAGGCAAGGAGTGAGCCAAAGTGAACAGAAGCACCCGCCCGCCCTTGGCTGGATGTGGAGGGCAAATGATCTGAAGGCTAATGAATGGCACACTTGTTGGTGTGTGCTAGGGGTATAAAGTCTCCCCTTGCCTCAGCTCTGGTGGGGTGCTGGGCTTGTTACCAAGGTAGAGGTTAGCAGGGAAGAAAGAAAAACAGATTTGGGTAATTGCTGTATCATTCCATATGCATGCTTCACGTTAGGGGTTATGTTAGGCAGGGAAGAAAGGAAGAAAAGATATGGAGCTGAAGGAGAGATGGAAGAATACAGATTTTGAACGTGAATGAATTGGGGTTGGGGTGATGGCTTCACGAGCTAAGAACGCGCTCAGCTCTTGCAGAGGACCCGTGTATGGTTCTCAGTCCCCACATGGCTGCTCAGAAGCTCTGTTACCCCAGTTCCAAGGATCCGATGCCCTCTTCTGGACTTCTTAAGCATGCATGTATGTGATCCACTTACATACATGTGGGAAAAACACTCACATACAAAATAAAAAAATAAATAAAACCTTTAAAAATAAATAAATCAGAAATAATCATGGCTAATACATTTTGAGAATTAAAATTGACAACCACACTTGTCTGGTAATACACACACAAAATTTTTTATAATAACATAAATATCTGCTGTGTGCCATATACTTATGTAACATACACATTGTATTTATGAAATATATTAATAAAATTAAATGTACTTAAATATATTTTAAGAATGATAAATCCTAAAAATACTATGGGTAGTATTTTACTGGTTAAAGGTTAAAGTTTAACAACAGCTTTCAAAAGAAACAAAAGTCTGAATTACAGTGTTCACTGATTGATTCTAGTCTCCACCCTGAGACGCCACCGAACAGGGTAGCTAACTAGAGCGTCACAGCCAGTATCTCACCATTATGTGTTATTTGTCATATGTATTAAGCAACATCAAAAACATAGATACTACAATAATACTCAATTTTGTTTTGTTTTGTTTTTGTTTTTCAAGACAGGGCTTCTCTGTGTAGCCTTGGCTGCCCTGAACTCACTTTGTAGACCAGGCTGGCCTCAAACTCACAGAGATCCACCTGCCTCTGCCTCCCTGAGTGCTGGGATTACAGGTATGTGCCACCTCGCCCAGTTAGAGTCAAATATTTTAAAAGTGAGAGTTTGAGCATTTATTTTTGACTTCATATAATTTGTTTATTAAATTTCTTAATTTCTAATAGGAGTTATGTTTAACAATTCCTTGAAAATCCTGCAAGTTCAACAAGAGCTTTTATAAATATTATAGATTAAGTTCTGGGCCAATGCCTGTGTAACGATCGCTGTTATTATTAACATTTTACATGAAGAGAAAACTAGACAAGAGAGTTCAGGAAAATGCCTATGATTCGTGATTTGTGGCTGAGCTACGATGACAAATGCACTCTCTAAACTTTAGAGTCGAGAGCTTTTCTGCCTAAAACTTAAAACAGTCCCCAGCAACTTTAATTCATCTCCATTTGCACTCTAATTACTGATATGACTGGAACTGTTTTAATAGATCCCTTAAGTTAAAGGTCTAATTTAGGAAGGAAAGGCTGATTCACTAGCCTATGTAGGAGCTCCTTAGAGGGAAAACCCAGGAATAAAAGGGACACTGCTTCGATTCTGAGTCCCAGCAGGGGGCCGCATGCCAATCAACTTCAATGTGCAGAGTCCTATAAATACACTTTGGAGAGAACAGCAATGTGAGTTCACCTTCTTCTTAAAGTTAGCACCACATCATTTCTGCTTAGGACAGACACGCTGACAGAAACATAACGGTCACTGGGCTAAATCTGTGTTTTTGCCAGTACCCCAAAGGAATCTTCTGAGTGAGTCAAAATTCTAAATTAAAAAAAAGGACAGTATTTGGAGAAGATATGTTACCATAATAGCCTTTCTCAAGAATTAACTAAATATTGCTTGTCATAACCGTTACTAACACCACTCAAGCCAAGAGCACGTTTTCTGCCGTGATTTTTAGTGAGTCTCAATTTGTCTATCTATTTTGCAATAATTATCTTAAAATAAATGCATGCTACAGAATGTAGATTGTTTAGAACATTTACATTAGTCTTTCCAGAATAGTTATATGTTTAAATGACCCAAGTGATAAGATAAATTTGATCAGTATATTGTCTTTATTCCTTTTACTGAAAATAAATTTTTTTCCATAATATATCATGATTACAATTTCCCCTTCCTGTACTGCTCCCAGCTTCTTCTCACCTCCCCTCCCATCTGGATATATCCCCTTTCTGACTCTCACTAGAAAACAAACAGGCTTCAAATGCATAATGATATAACATAATGAAACAAAAACTAACACACTGGAATAGGACAAAATAAACAAAAGGAAAAGAGCCCAAGAAAAGACACAAGAAAAGGAGACCCATTCACACACTCAAAAATCTCCTAAAAATATTAAATTGGAAGCTATAATATATGCATAAAGGATCTGTACTGTAAACAGAGAAAAGAAACAAGAGAAAAATACAAATAAAATAAAAAAGTAAGACTAAACAAATAAACAACACCCATCCCCACCCCCGATGAAAAGGAAAAGCCCTGAAATGGCATTAAGTGACAAGGAACCTCCAAAGATGCCTTTGGCTTTGTTTACTGTTGGCCATGCAGCTCACCCTTAAAAGTTTGTCTCCCCAGTGAGCCTCCCTTGGAGAAAAATAAATTTTTATTTGGAAGTGATTATCTATTGGAGATAATCACTTTTATGTCAACTTATTACAGGTTGTTATTTATATATAATTTTGCATACATACACACACATAACATGTATGTACGTAATGAAAAAGCAGTTATCAACTGGAAAGGGGGAACATGGGAAGAGCTAAAGGGAGGGTGGCTGGAGGGGCTGGAGGGAGAAAAGAAGGGAATAAAGTGATGTAATTCTATTTCAACTAAGAACATGTTTGTTTTTTTAACTGGCCTACAGGCAAGTCTATAGAGCATTTTCTTGATTGATGATTGATGTGGGAAGCCCCAGCTCAGGGTGAGAGCCACCACCGTTGGGGTCCTGGGTAATACAGGAAAGCAAACTGAACAAGCCATGGCTTGCAGTCCAGCCAACAGCGTTCCTCCATTGCCTCTGTCTTAGCTCCTGCCTCCAGGTTCCTGCCCTAACACCTGGGGAAGATGGATTACCGGCTGTGAAATGAAATAAACCCTTTCCTCCCCAAGTTACTTTTGGCCATGGTGTTTATCACAGTGAAAGGAACCCTAGCTGAGACAGTGCCCCCTGGGATCTCCATGGTGACACTGATAAAACAAGTTAACAGAGGAGGCTTTTCTTAATCACCACAAAAGGGGTTAAACCCTTTATTAAAGCCTAAACCATCTCATTAAACTAACACCTGGGCAAATTGAAAAAATATAATTCCTAATAACTGGGTAGCCTTGTTACCAAATTCAGTGCCAGGCACTAGTGTTGTTCAAGTGACAAGGATAAAAACCATGTCTTCGTCTGTCTCAAAGATCACTAAATCACTCAGCAATGCATCTGCTTAACGAACCTATATAAGCTCATTAATTCTCTTGTCCAGTTTTCCCTGCACTCAATGAATGTTGGCCATATTGACCACCAGTTCACCGGTTCTAAGGAGTGGAGTCCAGATTATGACAGAAGCACCGGGAAATGACCTCAGAATAGAGCTGGATAGGACAGTGGCAAAGCCTCAGTAGAGAAATCTCAAGCTGTCACTTTGGCCACAGTGTGTCCATCTTCTGACTAGTTTGATAAAGGCCTGTGCTGTCCCCTTTTTCATCCCCAGGATCTGAGTCATCCATTTCCCCCATGTATCCACACAGCATATGCTATCTGCTCATCAATCAACTATGTGGTTTTGCAGTTGTGTTCACATACTATTTATTGAAATAATGGCTTCAAAAGAAAGAGGGCAGGTACTGCAAATTTGGATATACCCAAAAGAAGCCAGAAAATGCTTCCTCTAAATCAGCAGTTCTCAACCTGTGGGGTCGAGACCTTTTAGGTGCTTAAACGGCCCTTTCACCGGGGTCACATGTCAGATAGCCTATGTATCATACATTTATGTTACGATTCATAACTGTAGCAAAATTACAGTTATGAAGCAACAAAAAATAGTTTTAAAAATATTTTTATGGTTGGGGGTCACCACAACACTAGAAACTGTGTGAAAGGGTCACAGCAATAGGAAGGCTGAGAACCACTGCTCTAAAGGTTCAGAGTGTAGGTGTGAAGAGCATCAGGGCTACGGCTTGAAAATCTTGTAGTGTCAAGATTAAAATCAATTCTGTACAAGAAAGACTTGCTGTGAGTAGCATCTATAAGACTGCTCCCATGGGCATGGTAAAGACTCCTACCACATGCTCAGAAATTCCATTTCTTTTCTCTCCCGGCCGTGGGCTAAATCACCGCTTGCTGGCCTTCCTTGTACATAATTGAATGGAGGCTAATGGAATGAGGGCAGAACAGCATGGCCAGACTCCAGGCTTTTCATATAAGTGTCCCCGTGTGATCCCTCATATCTTTATAGGCCTCATTTGCCAACTGGATGCAGAGGATCCAGCAGAGAAGCCAAGGTCCTAGCAGATGGTGGCGCCCGAGATGGGAAAAGAGTCTCCCTGAATGATGACCCTGAAGGCTGCCCTCCAAGTCAGAACGTCTTCCGAAGACTGCATGCTGGCAAAACTGCTGGCATTTTAAGGTTTGAGTTTCACAGCACCTAGCCTTTCTTGCCTGGATAATGGGGAAGAGGATACACTACTTGGGAAAAACAAAAACGCAAACAAGCACATTCCTTTAATCCTAACACATGGGAGGCAGAGGCAGGCAGCCTATTAGTTCCAGGTAGCCTGATCTATGGACTGAGTTTCAGGACAGCCAGGACTGCATAGTGAGAACCTGTCTCAAAAACAACAACAAAACCACTACAAACACACACACATAAATCAAAACAGAACAACAGAAATCCTTCCTTCTTCACATCTTTGCCAAGGCATCCTTTTTGTTAAAATGAAACTACCTTTTCTGATAAATGATGGTTCTTGATGCTTACTAGGTAACTAAAGCATGGCTATTTTTAGCAGAAAAACAAAGGGCATTGGAGAAATATAGAAAAGGGAGAAAGGTCCTGACCAATACACACTTTTTTTTTTTGTCCAAGGGAGAGAGAAAGGAAACATAAGAATAAATAAACATAAGAAACAAATGAACCAACCAGTTGACAGGAGAGCCGCTCCTAAGAGGGTGCCTCTGAAGAATGCAGTCCCATAAAATTCTACATAGGGGGCTGGAGAAATGGATCAGTGGTTAAGAGCACTGGCTGCTCTTCCAGAAGTCCAGAGTTCATAACCCAGCACCCACATGACAGCTCACAACTGTCTGTTAACTCCTGTTCCAGGGAATCCGACCCTCTCACACATGCAGGCAAGACATCAATGTACATAAAATAAAAATAAATAAATTTTTAAAATACTGTATGAATTAGGATCTATGACATGTATTATGAAACCCATTACCCTGTATGCTAACTTTAAACATTAAATAACAATATGCAAAACCAGATACACACACACACATGAAAATGTTCACAATCACATTGTTTCATGTTTATAAAATAGTCCCAGCACATATTGACTTCAGAAATCTCTTCCTCCCCTCCAGAGCTTTCAGTTATTAATTGCTATGTAGGAAACACAGAGAAAGCCTTTTATTATCACAGATGCCTTCTGTCAGCTTTATGTCTTCCTAGTGTGTAATGTAGCTATTTAAAGACAAGCACCTTGGGCTTAGAAATCTGATTTTTTTTAAGCAGCTCTGTTATTTTATTTTACATATGTAAATTGATGTCAATAATATCCTTTTTCATCACACTGTTGCATGGGATTTAAAATTTAGGGATTAGAGAGACGTCATGAAAAAACTGGCTTTGGTTGAATAATTATCTATTTAGAAATAATGGCACAATGCAAAGAAGAGTCAGGATAATGGTTAGGTATGGTTAGAAAGATGAGAGGGCAGGTTGGTCTATATGGCTGCAAGTCTTTCATAAACTCTCTGCTCCATGGAACGTCAAGTATCAAACTCATTGATTTCACAGTGACACTGAAAATATGATGTCATATCTGAAGCCAATCTATGAGAAAAACTAAATCCATGATAAAGTGATAACGCCTTTCCAAAAAGAAAATACTCCCCACTTCTGAGCCCATGCTTTCCCGAGTCCAGCAGACCTGGTCTGGATCCAATCCCTATGTACCGATGACCTGGGCATGTCACTCATCCTCTTCGGGGCTCAGCGTCTCCTATTCCGCATAATTGAAATTGTCTTATTTAGCTACTGTATGGAATAAACAGCCTGAGGTGTGGGACCTTTTTAGTCTGGGCCTGGTACTTAACAGACATAAAGTAAATCTCTAGGGTCTGGCTGTTGTTATCTGTACCGTGACCACGGTACAGGCAACAGGCTATCTGCTCATGGTAGGGTCATTAGTGACATGACAAGCGCATCTATGACATCTGTAATGTGGTTTTTAAAATTTTCTCTAAAACCCTTTCCTACTGAAGTCCTTAAAACTATTGCAGTAAGAGGGACATCCTCTGCCCTCTAGTGGCTGCACATAATCAGTCAGGAAGAAGAAGCAAAACAAAACGAAAGCTATTATAAACGAAAGAACTGCACTGTAGGTTTTTGGAAAGAAATGGTATATTCAAGACAAGATTCCTTAATTTCAAATGCTGAACCACTATTGTGATTTTTCCTCCTGGTATCGTATTGATCACATTCTGTTTTTGTGTTTAAATGCTACCACCATCTCCACTGAGTGATGAGGAATCTTCACAGCTTTTAGGCCATGGCTAAAATTCTTGGCTTCTTCATGGTAGAAAGTGAACTATCAACACAGGATTATATTTTTCTGAGCTTTGAAAAAATACAAATAGGAAAGATTCTGATTTTTTTTTTAAATGTGGCGTGATGAAGAACCTCAGTTTACCTCTTAACCTTGGGGATAGTGTAGGCCATGCTTACATTATTATTCTTTAAACTAAATATGTATTCATATAAGAATGATAGAACAGCCAGTCATGGTGATGAACGCCTGTAATCCCAGTGCTTGGGAGGCAGAGGTAGGCAGATCTCTGTGAGTTAGAGGCCAGCATGGTCTACAAAGTGAGTCCAGGACAGCCAGGGCTCTGTTACACAGGGAAACCTTGTCTTGGAAAGAAAAAAAAAAAAAAAAAAAAAAGAATGGTAGAACTCGGTCAATCAAAAGAAGCAAGAACAGTGTTTAAACAGAGAAGATATTGCATGGCAAGGCCGATAGCTATATGAAGAGTCTCCAGAACCCTGTGTGTGTGTGTGTGTGTGTGTGTGTGTGTGTGTGTGTGTGTATGTGTGTGTGTATGGCAGTGTGGTGCTGGTGGTGAGAGCAGGGGAAAGAGGAGGGGAGGGAGAAAGAGGAAAGGAGAGAGACAGAGAGATTAGGCTTTGCTGTGGAGAGCTGGCTGACAACCATGGAGACTGGCACATCCCAGCAGGGTGAAAGGATGGTTGGCAAGCTCAGGAGAGTGGGGAGGTTAGCCTCATTCTGCGTCAGGGCCTGAGAACCCAGAGAGCTGGCAATGCTGCTCCAATAGGAGAGTGGCGGCAGCGAGACCCAGGAAACGCTGGTGCTTCCATTCAAATCCAAAAGCAGGGAAATGTCTGTGTTCTGTTTCAAAGGCAGGAAGACTCTCTTCTTCTATGCTGGCCATCAGCCGACAGAAAAAGGCCACACAACATGGAAGGTAATGGTCTTTATCAGCCACTTATTTAATCTCAAGAACGGAGCCAGCTCAGAATGGGACACTTGCCTCCCATGCATAAGGTTCTGGGTTCAATCTCCAGCACACTAATCTCATTTAAGATGGCTGTATATCTATCCATATACCTAGATGCACACTGGCTAAACAATCGTCATCCTATCTGATATATAGTGACAGGTTCTGGATCTTTCCAGTAATCCATTGTAATCCATTGGGCAGCGAGGTAAAGGAGATTAAGAGAAATGCCCAGATTCCCACAAGCCTTGGCTGTATATCTAGATTTCAGTCCGTGGAGTACTGGGAGCCGCTGAAGGTCTCTATGATAAAAATTAAATTAGGACAGTAGAAAACACCAGTGAGGACTTAAGCCTTCTTTCATATCAGGATGTATAGAATAAATTTCTCTCTTTCTCTCTCTCTATGTTTACACAGATATGTACGTGTACATATATACATACGTGGAGAGGTGATTTATTAGAATAATTTATAGGCTGTGGTCCACCTAATCCAATAGTGGCTGACTGTGAATGGAAATCCAGTCAATTTTGCCACAATTCACTGTTGTCCTTCACCATATTCTGAGATGCTAGAAGCTAGTTAATTTTATCATGGAGATCATCTCTGTCCTTGGCCAATTTATCCACAGATGATAAGATCAACCAAACAGCATCACCACTGTCCTTATTATTCCTCAAACTGCCCAAAATGTCATATACAGGGTCACCAAATTCATTGCTGAGTTTCCGCTCACAATTGCTGAATTAGGATAATCAAATGCATTTATCTCTTTAAGATTGTAATATCGTTTACACCATGGGTTTTCAGCCCCCTGAGCTCACAGGAGAGGCTTCAGTACCTGTGTGTATTAACAAACTTAAAAGCCTGTTTCAGATACTTAAAAGCTCCATCCTTATACTTCTGTTGTTCTAGAATCATTCCTGGTGCCAAAATCTGTATTAGTCAGGATTCTCTAGAATAACTAAACTTATATAGAATGAATATATATATGAATATATATGAAGGGGGTTTATTAAAATGACTTACAAGATTTCATATATATATGGATATATGTGTGTGTGCGACGGGGATTTATTAAAATGACTTACAAGCTGTTCTGGCTGTGAACAGAAAGTCTGAGAATACAGTAGTTGCCCAGTCCACAAAGCTGGATGTCTCCGCTGGTCTTCTGTATACGCTGGAATCTCAAAGTAAGACTGTACAGAAGCAGACTTGCTAGCATGGCGAAGGCAAGCAGGCAAAGAGCAAGAGCTTTCTTCTTCTGAGTATATCGAGCTTTCTTCTTCCAGCAGGGGTGCTCTTCCTGCCTCAAAGAGCCGGATTAGAAGTGGGTTTTCCTACTTCAAATTACGCAAAAACTCCTCACAGGTGTGCCCTCCATTTTAGATTTTAGTTCATTCCAGATGTGGTCGAGCTGACAGCCAGGAACAGCCACTGCAGCGCCAGGAAATCTGTCTTCTTCCAAATACGAGCTCAGTCTATACGAAAACCCACAAGTTATTTGCTGCTGTTGTTTTAGTTTAACTCATTCCAGGCAGAAACTGAGGCTCAGAGAACTTAAGTCACTTACCTGAGGTCACACAGCTAGTAAGTGAAGGAAAATTAGCCTCATGCAAAGCTTGCTAATGTGTTTCTGGACACGGAATAACGGTGTTTAAATTTTGATTGACTTTTTTGAGAATCGGGGTGCATACTATGGAGGAAGACAAAGGCTGTCTGTTGCTGTGCTTTTTGTCTGCCAGTGTGTTCAAGGTGCTTGCTGCATGACTCAGCCTCTGACTCCAGGAAGGGTGGGTGGCAGTCTTAGGCAGGGCTGCGCTTTCTTCCCGTTGTTCATAATTGTTCAAGAACGTGGTATCTGAACGACGCCCCTTGAGGTTCTGAGCTGTCCTGAATTAATAAGTATCATGTTAACTGTGTATCACATAGATCAACTCAGGCATAACTCCTAACAGTCCAAGGCAATTTGCACCACTCGCCTAAAGCCGCCAGCTACTCACAGTGAGAGGCAGGATTCGAGGCGGAGACGTTCTCCTCGGGAAGTCATGAGTGCCTGGCGACACCGTCCCTACTGCGCCTTGGCTCTGCTCAGTGTGCACAGTGCTGTCCTGTCCTTGGATGGCAGTGAAGAAGTGGGAAGCCTGCAGGTGCCATGGGGGAAAGTGACTCCCAGCCACCGCTAACGGGGGCTCAGATCCTGTGTCTGCTGTGGGGATCAGGGACCGAGGGGAAGGGAGGTGAGTAGCCAAGGAACCCACGCAAAATCCTGGGAATCAGACTCCGGGGACCAGACTCGAAGGTGCAGATCTAACTTTATTGTCCAGCGTAACAGCCTTTAAATGACTGAAAGGCCGAGCAGACCGTCATACGCTAGCCTCTAGCACCAGGAACAGTCAATCAGGTTGGTGCAAATATAAGGGGTTGTGGGGGTGGGGAGTGGGGCCGGCACCTTCGGAGACCTCCGTAAAGAAGGGGGAAGCAGTCACCGCCCTAGCCTCAGATGCCTTTTGAGACCTCGCTAGCGTGCTGGGAGTCTCTAGGAGATCAACACTGCGTGTAGTGGATCTGAACCTTTCGAGGAGTCTTAGGAGTCGCTGAGGCTTCGCTGGCCATTCCCTGTGGGCCTCTTAAAGCCTTACCTCAACATTCCCCACACCCTGCCAGCAAAGCCATGTGCTCTGGTCACCGTTCTTACCGAATGGTGGCCTTAGCAGGGCTGCCTCTGGCGGGAGGAAAGGCTGCCTTTTCCTCTTTGCACGAAGGTGGTGCACAAGCAAGCAGTCCAGTGTGGGGCTCTAATGTGAGAGGAACAGTGACGGGAGAGAGGGGAGAGAGCGGTGTGGAATTAACCCCATGGAACTCACACTGTTGGGGATTCATGAGCAGGGTCCTCTGATTCAGACATTTGCTTGGAAAGAGCCGGGACACCGATTCCACATCCTAAACGAGCTGTAAGAATGACCTGTTCATGAGACATGGGTGATTCAATTGATAACGGCTGGCCCGGTTTGGAAAACGTTCAAAAGCAAAGGTTGTATTAATGAGTACTACACTTGGGGGATGGAGAGATGGCTCAGTGGTTATGAGCACTGACTCCAGAGGTTTGATTCCGAAGCACTCACAACTGCCTGTGACCCCAGCTCCAAGGGGATCTGACTCCCTCTTCTGGTTGAGACCGAAAGTCAAGGCTAGTTTGAAAGTCAAGGCTAGTTTGAGGCCAGCGTGAGTTCAGGGTAGCCTCAGAAACACAGTGAGATCTGGTCTCAAAACAAGAAGCTGAGTAGCGATAAAGGTGTGGTGATCAGGCTCCAAAATGACTCTCATTGGACCTGGCCAGTGACCCTTTCCTGTAAGACCAGACGAGGCAGGGACAAGTGGAGAGCAAGCTGCCCCCACGTGGCTTTCTTAGATGGCTTGCTCTGGAGTTTGCAACCTTCCTAATGCTGCAGCCTTTAATACAGTTCCTCATGTTGTGGTGACCCCAACCGTAAAACCATTTTTCATTGCTACTTCATAACTGTTAATTTTGCTGTTATGAATCATAATGTGAACATCTGTGTTTTCCGATGGTCTTGAGTGACCCTGGTGAGACTCTCACAGGTTGAGAACCACTGTTCTGAAGGAAACCAATGGTGAGGAACTTGGGACAGTCCTAGGAGGGGCCAGTGGCGAAGGGCTGAATTGCCGAATCACCATGACAATATAGATTGACAGTCACAGGACAGTTACTTTGGTGGGGGGTCTTCCAGCGCAGTAGAGAGCTTTCAGATAATGGTTCCCTGATCAACATTTTAACATCATGACTGAAACATTCTGATCCAGACCGTGAGGAGTAAGCCACTCCTGATTTTTACTGATACACAGAAACACACTGAGATAATGTGAATTGTTGCATACGTTACTGAAGGTAATTAATGGCACTGAAAGATAACACACTCTGTCTTTAAAAAAAAAAAAATGAGAAAGCCCCTCTTAAGAATATTTTTAAATTAATTAATTTTTTTTAAATTTTATGTGTATGGATGTTTGCCTGCGTGTATGTCTGTGAAAGTATCTGTGTGCAGTTCCTGCAGAGGTCAGAGGATGGCATCAAATTCCATAGAACTAGAGTAACAAACAGTTGCTTTTAAGCAGCCATCTGAGCACTGGGGAGTGAGCTCAGGTCCTCTGGAATTGCTGCCAGGGTTCTTAACTGCTGAGCCATCTCTGCAGCCCAACATAGCATAATCTGGTGAAACAATTACGCATGGCACTATTGCATCCAAACGATGTGCAGACTGGAAATGTTAAAATCGGAAGTGTGATAGCTTACCTGCCTCGACGTCCTTTAAACAACTGGCCATTTTGTATAATTGTTGAATTTTTAGAAAGATAATTACGTGTAAACAGATCATCAGTTTGTCTGCACAAAGTTTATTCCTAAATAACATAGTATGTAGATATGATTTAGTGTCGTTGTTCATTTTATTGTACGTACTTGTGGGACAAGGTGTGTCCTTCAGAGCCAGGAAGACCCAAACATCGACTTCTGTGCTAGGCTAACTCAAATATCTGTTGATGTCGTGGCTCAGCATCACTCACGACCGTCTTCTTTCCCGTGGGCCTTCTGCCTAGACCAGCTGCTACCCCTGTGTGCGCCTCACACACCTCAGACTGAAAACTTAAATTGTCTACAGCCTTGGCTTTCCTCACGCCTTCTGGACAACTACAGTAACTTATTAAACTCATCTGGAGCTACCAATCCTCAGCAACTTGCCTCAAGTAACTGCAGCAATTAGTGAGCTATCAGATGGCCAAGTCTTTATTTAGTAACTCTAATTTAGGGATTCACATGAAAAGATCTCTGAACCTTTGGGTTTTTCTCTAGGAAAAAAAAAATCACTAGATTTTAATATTTTATGCATGAGTGAGAACACTGTAAAATATTTAATAAACTTTTTACAAGTTAACTCTGAAAGCCAATCTCATAAATTTAGAATGACCCTGACTTGTGCCTTTCCACATCTCAGTAGGAGGGTATGCAATTAATCTTCTCAGTCTTGGCATAAAGACCTGTGAGACTGCATCCTGTGGTGGAGGCATATGGCCAGTGCTTCCCCAGCTGAGCTCCACTTCCGGCCTCAGAAGTCCTCCTCTGCCACAAAATAATTTCCCTTGAAAACACCTAACTGCAACACTCTTTCCCCTTGGACTATTGTTGGTAATAATGTTCTTGTGGAATGTATACAATTTACCCTTGTTCGTTCAAATACTGATTTTTCTGCCCCACTCTCTGGTTTCAATCTGGACATTGCATTGTGATATTTATTCTAAGCACCACCTGTCTCAAGTTTGTGTAAACATGCCACCATTTGTTCTCTGTATTTTCAATAAAACAACCAGCCATTGCTAAGCAATGGAGAGAATAGCGTGGGACATCCTGGTCTGGAGGGGAGGAGAAGGAAGGGAGTGGGAGGAGTCGATAAGAAGAGATCGGCAGGACAGGACTTAGAACCATGAGGAGAGATGAACCGGACCTAAGATCTGACTAAAAAGCAAGTATAATGTTGGAAATTCTGAATGGGAGGGAACTATTCGGGCTTGGAGGTTTAGGATGGAGTAATCATTGCCCAGCATGGTGCTCTAGGTTAACTAAATGCATCCTAGTCTCTGTGTGATGATTTGGGCATGAGGCTGGTTTAGCTGATTAACTAAAAGCTAAATCAATAACAAATATTAATAACCCACAACAGACTATAAAGATGAGGCATTTCACTACTCTGCCCATAAGGCCAGATCTTTCCTCTAATTTATCTAGAACTGTAAACACATACCAAAAAGGTCACTTCATGTACATGATGGGAGAGGTCCAGTTTTGGTTCATTTCCTATGAAAAGAGACCTGGAGTTAGGTTCCAGAGTGCCTGGATGAAGTTCTGAGTCTTAAAGCACATTGTTATTCTAAGTGTACAAGCAAACTGAGTATTCGAAACATGTCACTCAGATTGATCAGGTGCCCGCCATGCCTGCCCACTTGGTGTTGGGCCCTCTGCGGCCACAGATTCCACATCTGTAGATTAGAACCATAGATTAACAGTATTGAAGCACGGCCGGGCACAGTGCTTGCCGAGCAAGCCTGGGGACCAAAGCTCAGATCCCTAGCATCCGTTTAAATGTTGGATTACTCATATAATCCTAGAGCTGATGAGGCAGAGACACTAGGGGTAGGAGACTCTAGGGCCCGCTGGCCCTCCAGGCTAGCAGTGAGCCCCAGGTTCACTGAGAGACACTGCCTCAAAAACAGAAAAGGTGGAGAGATCGAGGAAGACACCTGGCTTGGATCTTTGACCTCCACACAGACACACACACACACAATATTCAAACAAAATACATCTGAACAGGAAAAGGCTAATGTCATTATTCCTTACACAACACAGTACATCAGCCATTTACACACTTTTGCACCATGTCACCTGTTGTAGCTAACTTGAAGGTAATTTTAAATATCTGGTAGGATGTATATAAAGCACATACATATAAAATGCCATTTTACCTCAGGAACCTGACCACCCAAAGATTTTCTTTTTTTATTGACGTCAGAATCAATTCCTTCATATACTAATAGATAATAATTTTTAATTTTTAAAACTTGTAAGATAAAATCAATTTAGACATGCTCTTCATGCTTGTATCTCATCACACTGACTATTCATATGTGTATTCACATGTACAGTTTTAGGTGTATATACAGGACATACATATTTATGTCTGTAGACTTAAACACACAACACTTGTGTACTTTTGTTCTTATTTTTAATATTTACTTTTATTTTAATTTTTTGTAAGTGTATGTTCATGTGGATGAACGCCGCATGTGTGCAGGTGACCACAGAAGCCAGGAGAAGGCATCAGATCCCCTTGAGTTGGAGATACAGGAGCTAGTGAGCTGCCCATTGTGTGCTGGGAACTGAATTTGGGTTGTCTTCAAGGGCAGCAAGTGCTCTTACCCACGGAGTCATTTCCCCAGGCCCCAGTTTTCGTGTTTTTAATACATTTGACACCACTAACTCTTTGGGTTAAAGATTTAATCGGCCTATAGAATCAGGTAACACCAGTGACCTCTAGCTACGCACTAATAAACACGATAGCCACAGTTGAATCCGGAGCCAGGATGTGAAGGAGACGCCATCATTACACAGGGCAAATATAAGAGGCAATGATAAATGTGAAGTTAAAGTATTTAGCGTTCAGTGTGGATGCGTCAAGAATATTCCTTACCCTCCAAAAACAAAAACAAAACAAAAACAAAAACAAAAACCTCAGGATCAACTGAGCAAAGGCAGGGATACAAAGGTAAATCTAAAGATAGACTAGTTAGCCATTCTCATCAGTTTCCTCTGTCTTCATATAATTATCTATTCGCCTGGGTCAATTAAAGGCCAGCTAGCCAGGGCATTAGAAACTGGATTAAGGTATTTGAACTTGAGGCTAGAGAGACAGCGCAGTGGATATGAGCAATTGCTGTTCTCGCACAGGCGCTCAGGTCCTGGTACATTTTGGAGAGGCTTAGAGCCCCCTGGAGCTTTAGCTCCGGGGATCCAACCCCCTCTGTTAGCCTCTGCGAGAACTCCCATGCACACACATACACACAATGATAAAAATAAACCTGAAGAAAATACACTTGAACTTTATGTTCGGAGTAATGGAAAGCATATTACTCAGCTATTGAACAGTTTAATTTTTGTAATGAAACACTCAGCCTTGTGCCCCGGGAAGACTGTTTTGGTTTTCGGTAGGAAAATGAAAATGATGGTTGAAGGCATGGGGTGAGGTCCTGTACAAGCACTGAGGCACCGGGGCCAACTATGGCTTTCCATGTTATAACAATGTGGTCCTAGATGGCATTGCAGCCCCACTCTTCAGCAAAACAGCTGTAACTGGTTAGTCGTATCAGTCTGAGCACGCCCTAACAAAGTTCCGACACTGGCCAAGTGTCTTCCAAACAACGCACACTTCTCTCCCAGTCCCGAAGGCTGGAAGTCTGAGGCTTAATTAGAGTTGTCATTGCTATGAGGAAACACGGTGACCAGAGCAACTTGGGGAGGAAAATGGCTTATTTGGCTTATGTGTCCACATCAGTGCTCATCATTCAAGGAAGTCAGGACAAGACTGCAAACAGAAAAGAACCTGGAGGCAGGAGTTGAGGCAGAAGCCATGAAGGAGTGCTGCTCACTGGCTTGTCCCCCATGGCTTGCTCAGGCTGCCTTCTTTTAGACTCCTGACCACCAGCCCAAACCATGGCCCAGGGGCAGCCCCACCTACAAAGGGTTGGGCTCTCCCACATCAATCAGGAATTAAGGAAATTCCATATAGGCTTGCCTATAGCCTGATGTTAGGGAGACATTCTCAATTGAAGCTTTTTTTTTTTTTTCTGTCAGACAACTATAAAACTAGGCAGCAGAGTAGTTCTATTTTAATTTTATTTTTTTGAGAAATCTCCAAGCTTGATTTCCACAATGGCTGTATTAATCTGCACCATCACCAGTGTGAATAAGGGTTCGAGTGGCTCCACATCCTCTCCAACATTTGTTGTCAGGTTTATTGATGAGAGCCATTTTGATTGGGGTCATGTGGTAGCTCAAGGTAATTTTATTTATGTTTATTTTAATCACAGGTCATAGCCCCCTGCTTCTTTCCTTCCCAATCCCACCCTCCCTCCCTCATCTCCTCCCTGCCCCCTTCCAAGTCCACTGATAGGGGAGGTCCTCCTCTCCTTCCAACTGATCCTGGCTTATCAGGTATCTTCAGGACTGGCTGCAATGTCCTTATCTGTGGCCTAGCAAGGCTGCTCCTCCCTTGGGGGGGAGGGGAAGCTCAATGAGCCAGTCATTGAGTTTATGTCAGAAATAATCCTATCCTCCTTACTAGGGAACCCACTTGGGTACTGAGCTACCATGGGCCACATCTGAGCAGGGGTTTTAGGTTATATCCATGCATGGTCCTTGGTTGGAGAAATCAAGGTAATTTTAGTTTGCATTTCCCTGGTGGCTAGAAATACTGAACACTTTTAAAAATAGTTACTGGCAATTTTTGTATTTCTTTTCTTTTTCTTTTCTCTTTTTAAATATTTATTTATTATGTATACAGTGTTCTGCCTGCAGGACAGCAGAAGGCACCAGATCTCATTATAGATGGTTGTGAGCCACCACGCTGGGAATTGAACTCAGGTATTTGATCCATTTTAAATTGATTTTTGTATTGGTGAAAAATATTTCATTCTTCTGTGGGTAGACTTCCAATTTTGCCAGTACTATTTGCTGAATGGCCTGTCTTTCTTTTTCCAATGTATGCTTTTGACTCCCTTTTCAAAGATTAGTGGGAACGGCTTTGTGGTTTGATTTCCTGGTCCTTGAGTCTACCCCATCAAGCTCTCTGTCCTTATGCCAGCACCAGGCTGACTATCACTACAGCCCTACAGTATAATTTGGAGTTAGGTATTTTTCAGTCCCCAGCAGGGATTTTACTCCCCAGGATTGCTTTGGCTGTTTGTGATTTTTTTTTGGGTGTGTGTGCCTCCAAATGAATTCTTTCATTGTTTTTTTCCTAAATATGTGAAATATAGCATCATAATTTTGTTAGGTATTACATTAAATCTGTAAACTAATATTGGTAGCATAGCCATTTTCACAATATTAACTGCCAATCCAAGAGCATGGGATGTTTTTTTCATCATCTAGTATCTTCCGTAATTTCAATTTTCAATATCTTGAGGGTTTTTTTTTTTTTAGAAATCATCATTTTTCTGGTTAGATATATTCCAAAATACGTAATTGGGAGGCAGATTATTTTGAATGGTATGTTCCCCCTAATCTTTCTCTGGGAATACAATGTTGCTATAAATGAAGGCTCTTGTTTGTCTTTTGTTTTTAAAGACTTTTTCCTTTTTTTAACTTTATTTTTTATTTTTATTAATTACAGTTTATTCACATTGTATACCCTTTGTAGGTCCCGCCCTCCTCCCCTCCCAATCCCACCCTCCTCCCACTTCTTCACCCATGTCCCTCCCAAAGTCCACTGATAGGGAGGTCCTCCTCTCCTTCCTTCTGATCCTAGTCTATCAGGTCTCATCAGGACTGTCTGCATTGTCTTCTTCTTTGGCCTGGTAAGGCTGATCCCCCATCAGGGGTTGGTGATGAAAGAGCTGGCCAATCAGTTCATGTCAGAGACAATCCCTGTTCCCATTACTATGGAACCCACTTGGACACTGAACTGCCATGGGCTACATCTGTGTAGGGGTTCTAGGTTATCTCCATGAATGGTCCTTGGTTGGAGTATCAGTCTCAGAAACCTGTGCCCAGATTTTTTGGTTCTGTTGCTCTCCATGTGGAGCTCCTGTCCTCTTCAGGTCTTACTATCTCTCCCTTCTTTCATAAGATTCCCTGCACTCTGCCCAAAGTTTGGCTATAAGTCTCAGCATCTTCTCTGATACCCTGTGGGGTAGAGCCTTTCAGAGGCCCTTTGTGGTAGGCTCCTGTCCTGTTCCCTGTTTTTTCCTTCTCTGATGTTCATCCTCTTTGCCTTTCTGAATGAGGATTGAGCATCTTAGCCAGAGTCCTCCTTCTTGATTAGTTTTTTTAGGTGTACAGATTTTAGTATGTTTATCCTATAGTATATATCTAATCTCCACTTAAGAGTGAGTATATACCCTGTGTGTCTTTCTGCTTCTGGGATACCTCACTTAGGATGATCTTTTCCAGTTCCCACCGTTTGCCTGCAAGTTTCGTGATTTCCTTGTTTTTTTTTATTGCTGAGTAACATTCCATTGTGTAGATATACCACCATTTCTGCATCCATTCTTCAGTTGAGGGGCATCCGGGTTGTTTCCAGCTTCTGGCTATTACAAATAAAGCTCTTACAAACATGGTTGAGTAGATGTCCTTGTTGTATACTTGAGCATCTTTTGGACATATGCCTAGGAGTGGTATAGCTGGATCCTGAGGAAACACTATTCCTATTTGTCAGAGAAAGCACCAGATTGATTTCCAAAGTGGTTGTACAAGTTTACATTCCCATCAGCAGTGGAGTAGGGTTCCCCTTTCTCCACATCCTAAAGACTTATTTTATAAATAGCAACTTTACCGTATTCATTAGGTTCAAGAGTTTTCTAACGTCTTTTAAATAAAGAATCATGTCATCTGCAAACCAGGATGGATTGTCTTTTTTCTTCCCTATTTTTTATTCCCTTTATGCCTTTCTCTTATATAATTGCTATTGCTAAGATTTCAACCCTTTATAAATAAAGAAGAGAGAGAAGTGTGGATGGGCATCCTTGTTTTGTTCCTGGTTTTAAAGAAAATGCTCTCAGTTTGTCTCCATTTAACATAACATTGACTATAGGTTTGTTGTACACAGCCTTTATTATTTTGAGGCTTTTTTTCCTAAAATCTTCAGAACTTTCATGACATACCTGTGTTCTAACCTTCTTCTCTCCTAAGGACACCCTTTGCCTTAGGATTTCTATTGCTGTGATGAAAGTCCATGACCAAAAAAGCAAGTTGGGAAGGAAAAGATTTATTCTGTTTACACTCCCACATCAATAGTCCATTAATAAAGGAAGACAGGACAGGACCTCAAACAGGTATGAACCTGGAAGCAGGAGCTGCTGGGTGGACAGGCCATGGAGGGGAACTGCTTACTGGCTTGCTTACTCTGCTTTCTTATAGAAGCCAGAACTCCCAGGCCAGAGATGATGCCACCCACAATGGGGCCCTCCCCTGATCAACCACTAATTACAAAAATGTCCACAGCCAGATCCTACGATCCATTTTTCTTAATCAAGGTTCCCTCCTCTTAGATGACTTTAACTTGTATCAAGTTGACATAAAACTATCCAGCACAGCCTTTTTAGTAACTTCAGGCCCCTGAATGACCTTGTTTAAACTGCCTCTTTAAAAACCCTGTCTTCAGATGCACTCTCATTATGAGTTACTGAGCATAAGGACTTCGGTGTATGAATTTCTAGGGACATAACTCATCCCATAACATTGCTGAAAACTACACAACCAAAAAACTCACTGAAAGTTTCTGGAAACTGCATACAGTAAATGATGGCTTTTTTTCTTTTTCCTTCAAGAAAATGTACTCAAATTCAGTAAGAAAAGCAAGACCCTGGTATCTGAACCATCTCAAGCTCCTATTGACCTCACCACTCTCCTACCCCAGTTCATTGTGGTAGAAACTACTGTAGATGCCGTGTGTCTGAGAACACAGGCTTCCTCCCCTCTCCACTCTCAGTCAAGAGACAGAGTGTCTCATAGGGAAGCAAAGGTCACCACCATCTTTATCTCTTCCAACTCTGAGTTGCAAAGACTAAATCTGTAGTGCCTAGAACATCACATGCGAAGAGAAAGCTCTGAGAGAGCAAGCTGAGAACAATGGTGCCTCTGTCACCTTCTCAACCCAGTCTCCACCATTTTGCTCTTGTGACAGAGGCTACACTCTAATAGAATTAAGTCTAGAAAACTAGATCCTCTGGTCTACGCTGTGCCTAGAATACTAGCTGAGGCTGTCTGTACCCAGGAAAGTCAGTTCACACAAAACAGAGAACCCTGAACACTCCCTAAAGAAATGGACTTCATTAAACAGAATATGGAGGAATGGTCAAAGCCTAAAGTCACACACAAAAAAAGTTTTTCTTAATTAGGAGCAAGATGCTAATGCATACGCCACTTAGTTCACCAAAGAGAACTAAGAAAGGAGAGAATGAAGAACCACCCTGAGGTTAAAATAAATCTCAACCACTGACCTCAAAAACTATCTGCCAAAGCTTATTAGGTGGTAGAATAATTTATGCCCAGAAAATTAAATCAAAACAAAAACAATCAGCCAACACTTCGTGTAATATTACAGCTGGAAATGAGAAATCAGGCAGATCCATCGGGAATAGTGATCGCCTAGGAGCCCTGCTAAAACCACCATCACCCAGGTGGGCCGTGAACATGTCCAGGGCGGCATTCCCTGAGAAACGGACTTTTCTAGAATTGCCTTTCCAACTCACTAAACAAAAGATGGAGTGCCAAAAGGAGAATCCACATCCAGAATTACACTCCCTAAAACCCTAGTTTCCAGTAAGAGATTTTGAGTTATGGGAAGACAGAAAAATATAGCCCGTGTGCAGGAAGGCGGAGAGCAGGCAACAGAAACTACCTATGAGAGGGCCAGGATTTAACGAAGCCATCCATTACAAATGTTAGAGGAAGTTCAGGGAACCATGCTTAAAGAGTTAAAAAAAAAAAAAAAAAAAAAAGCTAATCACAAAGGACAACACGAGATCCAATTCGTAGAGCCGCCAAGACAGAAAGTAGAGGAGTGTTTGCCTAAGGCCAGGGTAAAGAATGACTGACTGGACGGGCAGAAATAGCTGGGACTCCACATGGACATGGGGTTTCTTTTTGGAGTGATGACAGTGCTCTAAATGGGGCTGCCCACCTCTGTGACTATACGAAGAACCATTGCATGACGTACTTAAGTGAAAATTGTAAGACATGTGAATTGTGTATTATTAACTGCATCACTTTAAAAAGCAAACCCTAGACTGCAGATTATGGTTCACATCAATACCCTAACAACAGAAGGAAGGGACAGATTTTAGGCCAAGTGAATCCAACAAGTGGCTGATAATTAGTAGGGTTAAATTAATTTTATTATCTCAAACATAATAGCATAATAGCAGTGTTTAAGGCAAGGAGGAGCACATTTCGGTGAGGTCCTTGCCCTGAATCTAATTAAGTCGGCAAAGGAACAAACCTAACCCAGTCACACTACGACAATAAAGCTGCTTAACACACTGCCATGACGGAGGCTGCCTAGACCCACCTATCCCACTCCATGCCAGGAAGCCTGGAGCTGCTGCAGCCATCTTGGCTTCTTCCGCGCACATCTACCCACACATGTGAGGCACTCCCCACATCACCCCGAAACTGATTAGCACATGGCGTCGTGAGCCCCAGGCATACTGCAGGTACAGTAAGCACAGCCAGCACTCGTCTAACTGATGATATTTTGAAGGGGGACGTCCCAGAGAAAACCGTCATGGAGACCCTACTAGGCACTGGCGGGCACGCCGGGGCCGTTCAGCGGCCGCACACCGCCCCGATCCCTCCGCCCGCCGCCCCTTCTAGCGCTTTCCGAGGAACCACAGTCCGCAGTCCCCCCGTCAGCCACGCGCAGGGGCACAGACGCACTTCCCTCTTCTCCCTCCACCTCCCGCCAGGACCGGGGCCCGAGCATGCGCACTGAGTGGCTGGGGGGCCCGCGCGCCCCGCAGGCTCTTTGTGCGCATGAGCCGAGCGGAGGCCAGAGCGGAAGTGGAGCCGCTGCGGGGAGGTGGGGCGGGCGCGCGCGCCGAGGCTGTGCGAGCGGCTGACATGGCGCACTTGGGGCGTCTCCTGGTTCCCCTGGCAGCCCTGGTCCTGTTGCTCTGGGCGGTCCCTGGGGCCCACGGGCGGCGGAGCAACGTGCGCGTCCTCACCGACGAGAACTGGACCTCCTTGCTGGAAGGAGAGTGGATGATTGAGTTGTGAGTGCGGGGCGATGGTGGGGGGTCTTGGTGGGGTCCGCAGCCGCCCCCTCCCTCCAGCGGGACACCTGACCAGCCTGTCTTCCTCGGCCGGGGCTCGGGGTCCCAGCCTCGGCGGGCCCCGAGCTCCAGCGTCGTGTCTGTCTCGGCGTGCACCTGAGCCTCGCCGTTGCTAGGCACCCATTAAAGGATTACGTGCCACATCGAATTCTCTGGAGCAGCCCTGGCGGGTTTGAGGGTGGGATCGGGTGGGGTGAAGGTCTTGGCCGTCTCTGTAGACTATTTTAGTGATCTTTTATAGACATCCGGACTTTAAGTCCCCAGGTTTTACAAACGACGACATTAAACAAAACCTCGCTGTTAGCCTGTCATTAGGGAATTGTTAGGTATACCTATTTGTGACGCTTGAATTTGGGACTTTTTTTATTTGGGATTTTTTTTTTTTTTAAATTGTGAGTGCCAAATACATTAAAATTTATTTTAAAATCTTTCTCTTTTTTTCTCCTTGCTTGCATTCATTTCCTTTTCATCTGAATCTCGTTTTTCCTTGGGCGTGCGTTTTTAATTTAGAGAATGGCTTAAATTGTGACTTGTAGGCCTGTGAGTGGTATTGCGTATGCATCAGTGTGATTATTAATAGGCTCTTTAAGAACGCCAGTTCATCATTTATTATTCGAGCAAAGTCGCTTGTCTTGTGTGATGACTGTACCTCAGCGATGTCGTTCTGCTGCGGTAGTATGGAAACCACCTTTGGCCTTTGTTTTAGATGACAAATTGATGGAATGGCTCATGGTGTTACTAATAGATGGCATTATTGAGACTGGCAAAGGCACCACTACTGAATATTAACTGTTTCCTGGACTCTGCTGGGTACCTTTACCTACATTGCTGTAATTAATCTACGTACTCCTTATAGTAATTAACCATCCTCCACCCCCGCTTTACAGGTCGGCCTGTTCAGATGCTGCTGTGGAAGCTTTGCTGGGCCTTTAGAGTAAATATGCAGGCACTGTTGTTAGCAAGCCTTCAGGAAGATTCTGGCGCTTTTCTATTTTGCGATTATCTTTAGGGTGGCTCATTACAGAAAAGGTGGAAGTGGACATTCTCAGGGGAGGCCCCGGATGAGATCTGTGACACATGAGTCATAAAACAAAAGGAAATGTCTAAAACCTTTATATGGAGGGTAAGGTAGGGAAAATGTTTAGTGTACTGACAACGTGTTACTCACTGAGGTGAATTTTCAGGAGAGGAACAATAACTCATGGTGTTTGGTTTTCAGCCATTGTCATGAATAACTTCAATTGTGCCCATAAGTGGTTTAGTGTTAAAGCAGTAATAATTATAAATATATATAAATTTATATATAAGTTATATATAACATATAAATAATTAAATTTATATAATTATATAAATATATATTATATATATTTACAAAATATAGTCAAATATTACAGGATACTTTTAAACTTTTTGTCTCACTGTAAATGTAACCTCCAGAAGAGGTATAAAGTGGAACAAAACTGACATAGAATATGAAATAAAAACATCCATCTGAAATTCTAGTATCCAGTGCTCCCCTTTCTCCTTGGCTAAAATTTGGGAGTTTAAAGAAGCTCTTTAAAAAGGCATTAAAAAACAACACACTTGATAGTCAGAATAGTCTACCCTTAATTACAAGTGAATTATTTTCTGTAAATCCACTTCTAATAAGCTTTATTATAAAGCTGTTTTCATTGTAATTTTACTGTTAAAGAATTTGGCTTTTGTAGCCAGGTGTGTGTAATCCCAGCACTCAGGGAGGCAGAGGCAGGTGGATTGCTTTGAGTTCGAGGCCAGCTTGGTCTACAAAGCAAGTCCCAGACAGCTGAGGGTACACATAGAGAAACCGTATCTTGGGGGGAGGGGGCAGTTTGTCTTTTGTATGTAACCTGGTTTGTCTTGTTTTACATTCGTGTCTTAGAAGCTTTGTTTTCTTAAAACAGTTCGTGAAAATGTGAAATTACAGAAGTGTTTTGATAGGCCTAGGCTTCGATTTTCCTGGTTCTATAAGCTAAAGCAAATTATGATATGCAATGAAATAGAAAAAAAGACTCTAAGGAAAATCTTGGGCCTGAAAAGATAGTGAGTTTCAGAGCTGTGGTTAGAGTGCTGGTGTCCTTGGCCATTGAATTTGTAAGCTCAGGGCCTTTGGACACAGGTTGACATGGTGCTGGCCTGTGGAGTTTTGTCTACCCTGCTTAGTACTTGTGTGGGGTTAGGGTTAGAGTAATGTTTGTACGTGAGATGCAGGTCCCCAGCTTCGATTGTCGTGAGTGACGTGCCTTCCTGGGGCAATCCTGATGGCGTTCCAGTACCAGCTGTGTACCTGGCTGCAGCTACTTCCCATTTTACCCTGCTTGTAAAACTACCAGTGAACTCTCAAACAAACACATGGTTTGCCATGTTTTAATTAAAAAAAAAAAAATCTAAAGGTTTTGAAAGTGCTATTTGATATGTTAGAAAGCTCTTGAGTATTTAAGAATTTATCCTCAGGCTTCCTTTTTTTTTTTTTTTTATGTGGTTCAGCTCATCACTTGAACATTTCTTGATGTCAGCATTGCCAGCCTCATACTTTCAATTTTTTTTCATCTGCATGAAAGTATCCTGTTTGTTTGTTTCCTTGTTTAACACAAGGTCTCACTCTGTAATCCCTGCTAGGCTTGAACTCAGGAGTCCTCCTGCCTCAGCTTCCTAAATGGGATTACAGGCATGAACCACCTACATGGATCATTTTCTGTATTACAAATATAAACATTCTCCAGAAATTATGCATAAAACATTCTTCAGAGTCAGGCCATTGAAGGTGTGAACTTAAATTTTTAACCATGTTTTATAGTTATGCTCCCTGGTGCCCTGCTTGCCAGAATCTTCAGCCAGAATGGGAAAGTTTTGCTGAATGGGGAGAAGATCTTGAGGTTAAAGTTGCAAAAGTGGATGTCACAGAGCAGACAGGTATCCTAACTCTTGGCTGGTTCTGTTGCTTCGCTAATGTTGTTTATCATATTTTGATAGGTGGTTAATATCACATGTCACCTGCTGCTGTTGCCTGTCACCTGATTCATAGTTTGATACCATTTCCCATTCTTAGCAACAACACTTTCAAGAACAACATTCAAGAACAAACTACCTTTGTTCTTAAATGGCAAATACATTTTCCTCATTTGAGAATTTCTTAAGATTGTTTTTACTTGACTGATCACCACCATTCACTCACAATGTGGTGTAATTAATTGCTCAGGTACTTAATTATTCACAAATAACTTCAGTATTTAGGCTTCATAAATTTTAATTAACTTACGTTCATAAGTGTGTGTTTAAAGTTGCTTTAACAACTAATCTATATTCTCATTGTTGATTACAAATCTCACCTTTAGGTATTTTCTTGTTCTTATTAGCATTTAAATAATTTGAATCAATATTTAAGTTAGCAGTTGTCCCTAATAAAATCTGTTGTTTATTTCTTGTCATTTGTAGGACTGAGTGGACGGTTTATTATAACTGCTCTTCCTTCTATTTACCAGTAAGTATTTGGAGGTTCTTAGTCACAGGAAGGAATACATCATGGTGTAATGAGAGCAATAGGTCTCTGACTTGGATTATATTTGAAGAGCTGAGGTAATCCCATTATAATCATTATAATCGGCAAGGACTTTAGAGAGCTTGCTTTGGTTGTAGTGGTACCATAACTCTTATAAATGACAGTAGATAAATGATGCATAAAATGCTTCTTGTTCTTGGGGGCTTGTAATTGCTGCAGACAGTTATGTTCTCATGAATTGGTGTGGTCCTCTTAAATATAATCAGTACCTGTAGAGGAATTTTAATTCAAAACATGGCTGTTCTGGCAATAGATCACGTCCAAAGACCTTCTAGGTCTGTGTGATCCTGATGGAATACAAACACACCTATAAATCCAGGAGACTGAGGCAGCAGATCTGAGGTCAAGGCCAGCCTGATAAAGAGCAAGAAAAGCTTAGGTCCAGACATGGTGGTATACCTTTAAGGTAAAGATAGTTTGTAGAACGAAACACCCACGTTTGAAAGTGATGTCTAATAAGGTGGCAGAAACAGTGATGAATCAGAGAAAAACTTGACAGAATAGAATATGCCCAACTCTCGTGAAGAGAGAGGAAAGGGGAGCTACTTAGGGCCAGTGAGAGAGAGAGAGAGAGAGAGAGAGAGAGAGAGAGAGGAAGCAGTTTTACCAGGATGGTAATAGAGACAGGTTGCAGAGAGAGAACTCAGGTGAAGACCAAATGAGCCAAGGTATGAGAAGGAGCCTGGAGGTTTGAGCAGATTGCTGGAGATAGTTTGAGGCCAGGCAGAGCAATTCAGAAGACAAGAGAAAAGCCAGATTGAATTAGTCAGCTGGGAGAGGAGTTTGAGCCAGTACAGCTGAGTTGAACCAGCCAGCCCAGAGCTCAGAAAGAACAAGAAAGGGTGAGCTTATTAAGCAGTAAGTCTCAGAGGCTGAAAACATTCTAGGCTTAGGTTAGATTGTACTGAGGCTAGAAACTTCCAGGACTAGGCTCAGGTTGAACCAGGCAAATAAAAGTTCATCTTACAAGTACCTATGAGCCGAGAGTCTGAATAAGTTCTGTGGGAGCTGGGTGGTAGGGAGAAGCCACAGCTGGCCAGAACAGTTCCTGGAGAGCATGAGTTTTACATGAGACCCCAGGAGTAGAATTTTGAAGAAGGCAGGGTAAGCATTCTCCTGAGTGCTCTCAGACAGGATGCACATGGTCTGTTAAACTGGCTGAGAAAGTGCTGTCACACAGACTATACAGGGGTTGGGATAGGACACAGTGCGGCAGCATACACTGGCTTCTGTGAGTTAGAGTGAACAAGTCTTGCCTCTGCCACTGTGACTTTCATTTCTCAAACTACACAGTCTCTAGTCTGTTTACTTGACCTGTACCACAGCGTAATATCTGGTGAAATACCAGGAAGTGCTTCTTTCCTCATTTAGAGTTACAGCAACATCTTCCTCGCTTCTTTTTTTGTCAAACTCTTGGCCAAATTAATAAAAGACAGAAGATGCAAATTGACAAAATCAGAGATGAAAAGGAGAATATAAAAACAAACACCAAAGAAATTCAGAGAATCATAGGGACATACTTCAAAACCTGTGCTCTGCTGGCTGTGGTAGCACATGCCTTTAATCCCAGCACTTGGGAGGCAGATGCAAATTTATCTCTGTGAGTCCAGGACAGCCAAGGATGTACAGAGAAACCCTGTCTTGAAAAACAAAAAACAAAAATCTCTCTTCTACCAAACTGTAAAAGAATTGGATGAATTTCTTGATATATACAAGTTAGATCAAGATCAAATAAACAATTTAAACAGGCCTGTAATCTGTAGTGAAATAATAGTGGTAACTAAATCAACCAACGAACTAAGTTCAGGGCCAGATGAATTTACTACATAATTCAAAAAGAATCAGTACCAATACTTCCTAAGTTATTCCACATTATAGAAAGTGAAGGAACATTTCCCAATTCTTTTTACCAAATACCAAAACAACACAAAGGCCAAAGAAAGAAAGAAAATTATAGATCAGTATCCCTTATAAATATAGGTGGAAGATTCTCAATAAAATACTTGCAAACTGAATTCAAGAAGACATTAAAAAGATTATCCATCATGATCAAGTTGGCGTCATCCCAGAGATCCAGAAATGGTTCAACATATGTAAATCAGCAAACATAATCTACCACATAAACAGACTAAAAGACAAAACCCATCTCATTAGATGCACAAAAGGCCTTCGGCCTTTGTGATGAAAGCTCTAGAGAGACGAGGGATACAAGGAACATACCTCAAAATAAATGTAATTTAAAGCAAGCCCACAGCCAATGTTAACCTAGGGAAAGAACTCAAAGCATTTCTTTTCCTCTAAAATAATCAGGAACAAGACAAGGATGCCCACTCTCTCCATATCTATTCAATATAGCACTTGAAGTCTTAGCTAGATCACTAAGTTAACTGAACGAGATCAAGGGGATATATATCAAAGGAAGAAGGCAAAATATCTTTATTTGCAGATAATGACTTTATGCAGAAAAGATCCCAGAAACTCTACCAGGAAACATCTATTGCTGATAAACTCTTTAAGCAAAGTAAGCATGATAAAACATTAACTCACAAAAGTCAATAGCCTGAGAAAGTCAGGGGGACACTATCAGTAGTCTCTTGGAATAACTAGCCAACAAAGCAAGTGACTTACATAATAAAAACTCTAAGACATGGAAAAAAGACACCAGAAGATGGAAAGATCTCCATGCTCGGGCACTGGTAGAATTAATATCCTACCAAAAGTATTCTACAGATTGAACACAATCCCCATCAGAAGTCCAAAACAGTTGGAAATTTTCACAGAAATTGAAAAAAGCAATTCCTGTCTTTATACAGAAACATCAAGAACCTAGGATAGCTAAAGCAGTCCTAAATAATAAAAGAACTGCTGGAGGTATCACCGCGTCCAATTTTAAGTTTTACCACAGAGCTGTCGTAATAAAGACAGCATGGTATTGCCATAAAACGGACATGTTGATTGTTGGAATTAATTGAAGACCCACAGATAAGTTCACACATGTGATTTTTGACAAAGCAAAAACACTGCAGTAAAGCAAGAATCTTCAGTAAATGTTGCCGGTCAAATGGGATGTCTGTGTATAGAATGCAGATAGATCCATACTTAACTACACTGTACAAAACTCAGCTCTAGATTTATTTTCTTAGGTGTTTTGTTCCTCTTCATCTCAGTTCTTTCCCCCATCTGGTTCTAGTTGGTCTCCTTCTCTCATTCTTTCTTTTCTCATTTCTTAATGTGAACTTACCTGGAATTTCAAGTACTTTTCTTTTAGTCATGTTGTCTGTCTGATCTTTCCTCCCATAATTTCTGTTGAAATTTTACCCACCTTTCAGAAAATGTCAGCTTAAAATGTCACCTCCTTCCAAATGGCCTGCTTGACTAAGGCCTCATCATAGTCTTGATGTAAGTAGGAACTATTGACACTTAACAGATGTGGGAGCCGAGAGAATGCCCATCTGTTACAGAACACCATACGCTGAGAATGTGAGGGCAGGTGGAGGAAGAGTGCAAACCTGACCCTAGTCAGACCTGCCGACATCCCTCACAGGGAAGGACTGTGCCAGGTGTCTCTAGCAGTTTAAAGTAGAATGACTGAGATGATTAAATTAGGACTCAAAGAGCTAGAGAAATTTTAACTTACAGCTTAAAAAAAAAAAAAAGCCTTGATGTTGTATATCAGGCACTATTCTAGTGACTATAGTGATTCATTTAACATGTGTATTACACATGTAGGCTGAAGGGGATTTTTCTACTGGCAGTGTTTCATCATTTTATTATTTGAAAGAATAAAAGCTTATGTTTTTATATGTTTGGGGCTGTGATGCCATCATATGTTCCGGTGCTTTGCTACTGTTTGAAGATTAGGCTTGACTATAAAATGAAAAAATGGTAAAACACATTTCTTCCTGCCAGTTAATATTTACTTGTGATCTTTAGTTGTAAAGATGGTGAATTTAGGCGCTATCTGGGCCCAAGGACTAAGAAGGATTTCATTAACTTCATAAGTGAGAAGGAATGGAAGAATGTTGAACCTGTTTCATCATGGTTTGGTCCAAGCTCTGTTCTGTAAGTATGAGGACTTTCTTACTTGAGAATTAATTGCAGATAATTGTTTCATGTAAGTTAAGCAAGCATACTTGGGTTCTTATGCTGTGTATATTCAGATGTATGTTTACTGTGACCTTTAGGACAGCCACCTTTATTCATATGAGCTCAGAGTAGGCATTTTGTAGGATCACAGCGACAGTATTTTAGCTTTGATTTGGTTGTTTGTAATTGAGAACCTTATACTTTAGAAACTGAGCAGCATAATGGGCAAGGCTCTGTCTTGATCCAATGTTAATGGGATTAAGAGTGTTCAGTCATGTGCTTCCATTGTCAATGTGAAGTGACTGTTCGGGTGGTTTTTCCCTATAACTTTCATGAATAGTGTGTCTGCTCAGTGAATAATGACGAGCTTACAGCTAGAAGGTGGGGACATTCACCATAGCAGTTAGGCTGGAGAATGGCAAGCATGTTTCCTGCCGCACTGGGGAGACTTGGCAGTGTAGACTTGGCTGAGGCCATTGTGGCCCCGTCTTGGTGTGACTGTGTTACTCCTGTCCTTCCCCATGCTCGCCATCAGAAGGTGGGGAGTTGGGATATTAACTGTAAGAGCACAATGCTGTGTGGGTTCTGGGAATGGGAAGAAATCGGCCTGGAGGTATTTGGAAGCAGAAGAGCACCCCTCTGTGTCTCCGGGTGGCAAAACTTCTAATCATCCTTCAGCCCCCAGAACTTGCCCACTGGGCAACCATGCCCTGCTCAGCTCAGAGCCTGGAAGTCCTAGTGCAGATTAATTAGTGCAGACTACAGTGAGGCTTTACATTTCAGTTCCACTTTTGTTTCTCACAGGGTCTTGCTGGATAGCCCAGCCTGGCCTTCAACTTTTCATTCTCCTGCCCCAGCCTCTCAGTTGCTGAGATTACAAGTGTGAACCACACCTGCTTGGCTTTTTAAAGGACACAAGCAACATGAAGGAGAGTGCTTTTCTGTGTTGAACTTAAGAAGCAACTTAATGAGTTGCTCATGACTCACCCCTCCCTCTCTAGTGGAGGAATGTGGCTGCTTTTCAGTTTCTCTGGAATCTTCAGTGCAGAGGCTACCCCTTTTTATTAGTAGACTGAAGAGGGGCTATCCCAGTTCAGCAAGGCTACTGTCCTCACCTCGGCACTTTGGCAGTTGGGGTGGATGGAGCTAACTGTAGGCTTCTGCGTGAAGACGCCCTACGTAGCACCAGTCGTACTAGTTACAGGCACCAAGTTGTAAACCCGATAAACACTTTCTGTTGTTCAAGTGTAAAACAAAACAACAAAGCCCTGCTCATCCAAGCCCCTGCGGTTACCAGTGTGAAAGTAGTTATTTTGACCTCCATGATGTTATGTATATCTCATCAAAGGCTCTCAGGTGATAAATTCCAGCAGAAAAGTCTGCATCTTGGAGAAACCAAGTAGAAGGGAGAGTGGATAGACACAAAGCTGTATGTCTGTTGAATGTTTCAATCCTCTCTTTCAGGATGACAACTATGTCAGCACTTTTCCAGCTCTCCGTGTACATCAGGGTATGGATTAAGCCTTTTCTATCTCAACTATTTCTAACACTTGTTATTAATGAGCATAATTTTAGATATTTCTCTCTGTTTCAGACTAGCCACAGCTATTTTGTTCATGACCTTGGAATACCGGCGTGGGGCTCATACCTGGTCTTTGCTTTCGCGACTGTGTTCTCAGGACTGCTGTTGGGACTTGTAAGTGCTTCATTTTAGAGTACTTTCTACTTAATTACTAGAAAAAATACTTGAAAACATGAAAGCATTGTTAGTATTAGTTGTGTTGCACGCCATACATTAACACTTCTGCTTATTTTGCAGTGTATGATATTTGTGGCAGACTGCTTTTGCCCTTCAAAAAGGCGCAAACCACAGCAACACCCCACAAGTAAGTTGGTGTGTGCGCATGCAAGTGGCATTGGGGCTGGACTCTTAGGGATGCATGTGAGCTGGGCAGGCACTCCCACCGAGCTACACCTGCTGCGCAGCCTACACCGGGAGGTTTTCACTCCTGTAAGAACGTCACAGGCTGCTCTGAGCCTGTGTCAGTAAATGTACATGCTGATCCCTGTCAGCAGTGACATAGGGGAAGGGGAAAATACGTAGTTCACGTAAAATGATGGCCAGATCTCGGAACAGTGTTAGAAACCAGAGAATATCAATATTTCATGTAGTTCATGGGTACTTCATAACACTGATCTCATCGGTTTATTTGACAAATTTACTACATCCATGGATCTATATTTTAAAAGCTAAAAGTTTTCCACTTTTGATACCATTCATTAGGGTGGTGACCACATTTGAAGATTTCCTTGTAGCCAACTAATTTTCCTTTTTTTTTTTTTTGGTAGGATAGTAGGAAAAGCTGATTAAGGGTTAGTTGGTGTTGATGGTGGCCTGTGTTACAAAATTAATTTCCATAATTAGAAACCCTATTCCTTCTTATTAATACTATTCCTGCCACTGTTAAGTTCACTTACCTTTAGCTTAGTGTGCTCAGAACTCTTCATTAGTGTAAGATTAACATAGAAGGCTGTGGCTCATAGTCCCAGAGTTGAAGAAATTCTGTATATTCCACTCTGTATAAAGCTCACTTCTTGACACTTACTGTATTTTCGACATGTCAGTTTTGTTCGAGTGGACTGTCTTTTGCGTGTACAAAACTGTACGATGCTGAATGGTCAGTGGTGTTGCACTTGTTCCAGTAGTTCTGTCTTCATCACATTTGACCCTCTGCAGACATTACCAGGTGTTCTTTGAGGGGACAGTCTGGGTAGGGTACCGCTGTTGTAATCTGAAGTGTTCACTAGTGCCCAACATGAAGAGGTTTGCCAGGTGGTTAGCACTGAGTGTCTTTCTGCAGCTGTCTGCATTTGTGACCTCCCCGTCCCTGTAAGGGGTCACCTAGGATTGGAGCAGTCTCGGATCACTGAATACAGTAAACCTCTTTGGGCCGGCTCTACCTTCTGTATCTGTCTATAACACAGTGCACTTGGAACTTAATTATTGTCTAGACCTCTAAAAAATAGTCTACACATGGGGTGTTCTTACAGTTTCTACATTTTATTGCTTGCAATTGTACCTTAGTAAATTACTTAGTTGAGGGTGGGGAAAGGGGATTACAGTTTTGAGAAAATACCTGGGCAAGAACGCAACTTTTGTAAATATATGATTTTTATTTCTCTGGGCGCTGCAATGGGATAGTGCTAGAGTGTACTTACAGACCGAAAAATTATCAAGTTGTTATAAGATGGCTCTGTTTAGTGCAGTACAATTTACCTCAGCTCTGTCTTCACTGCATTGACATTGATTCATCAGTGCTGGGTTAGCTTTTGAACACGGAGGTAATTAGAATTTGATAAATGAATCTTTTTTTATGAAATCTGCTTAATTCTTTTTGAAACTCTAAACATAAATGCCAGGACTTATGAATCCTTGTATGTTGATTTTACTCTAAAACAAATTTAGTACATTAACAAAAGCACATTTCTGATCTTTAAGAAAAACCATCACCAGAACTTTCTCAACCTCTGAAAAAAGTGGAGGAGGAGCAAGAGGCTGATGAAGAAGATGTTTCAGAAGAGGAAACAGAAAATAAAGAGGGAGCAAGCAAAGACACTCAACAGAGTGGCCTAAGACAGCGCTCTGTGGGCCCGTCACTGGCCACAGATAAATCCTAATTTTTACAGATGTCTTACTATTATGGTTTTGACAAAACAGAAGGTTGATGATCATTGCTCTGTTTCGAAGTGAATTTGACTTATTGTATATACAGTCTAGGTTGTCATTAGGTTGGACAGTTTTCATTCAGGAAATAAAAGCAGTTACGCGTAACAGTTTGAAATATGATTTAAGAATATTATGATGGTTTAAAGTTGCTTAATTCAGAAGATCCTGGTGCCAAGCAGTGAGATTTGTGTTTATATTTAATAATCTGTTTTGTGTAAAATTCAGAACTGCCTTTCCCAAGCTTCGCTTTACTGGGTATTTAAGAAAATTACTTTAGAGAGAGACTTCTCATTTCACATCATTTTTCTCAGTTTCACTGTGTGAAAAAAGGAACATATTTCCCCTAAGTGGGAACGTTGCCCATTGTCTCGAGATGTGTACTTCATTGATAACGCTGTGCTTAGGTAGAGTCCAAAATTTCCTCATAAATTTTGGAGTATACAGCTAACAAAACTACCTTACTTTATAGCTTTCATATCTACGCATTACATTTAGGATATGCTGCTGATTTAAGATGTTTTTATAAGTCTGGCATTGTAATAATTCTTAAGATTGGTGGCCTGTTTTGGTTTCTTGTTCACTTTATAAATTTTTTTTAATTTGCCATGTGTTACATTTTTAAGTCGGATAAAGGTAACAGTATCACTGTTGTGTTTACTGTGGGTGAACAGTACTTTTCTATTGTTTTGAGTTGAAGTTTACTGAGAGAACCATCCAATTGAACTGTTTACTTGAAAAGGTACAAATGTGGCTATACATTCCAGATTTTAAATTATAACTGTTAAGTGATCTTGAAGATTTCTTTGCTTTTCTCTTTTTAATGTGAAGGTGAAATTTTCTGATTTTTAAAGTTTGATGTGGAAAAGCTTTGGCATTTTATATTTTGGAAATTCAAAGCTTAATTTGTTGTAAAATGAAGTCTGCATTCTACTCAAGAAACAGCTATTACTGTGTGTTTTTATTGTATCTCTGTCCTCTACAGTTTCTTGATGGATTTTCTAGTCAGTATATTGCTTTGTTTGAAAATTGTAACATTGTTATGTTTTAAAGACAAATTTCATGTTGTATTCCTGACTGCTAGTACTGTGCATCTCACAAGTGGAAATCAGCAAGATGGACTACATCGATTTCATGTTACAGCAAGGGAAGAGGGTAGCGGGAGACCGTCTTGATGCCTGTAAGGGGGAAAGCTGACTAAGCTCTCAGAATGAGTCATCCGGCCTTTATGGAATAGACGGTTTCTGCGACACTCCCGCCCCTTACATTCTGTGTGAGTCTTAGACTTGCAGTGTTGTGATGTGTGACAGCTTCCTTTTAGGCCTCTCCTTTATAATATTAAATGTTCTGCTGTCAGAGTTTGGATATGTAGTTTGTGGTGGCTTAGAAAAATATTCTAAGCATAAAATAAATGTTTCTAAGCACTTCAGTGATGTTGAAGAGAAGTATGATTTCTTACTTGTTTCTTTTCAGAGCCTGATGTGTCCCAGGCCGGCCTCTTAATACCATATAGCCAAGAGTGACTAAACTAATGTTTCTCCTGCCCCTATTAGCTGAGTGATAGGATTGCAGGAGGACACTGTCACTCTGCCCCCCTGCATGCTGGGCAAGCCCTCTGCCAGCTGAGCTCAGTCTGTAGCCCAGCACTGCTTGCTAAATCACTTGCCACTCAGCAGTGCTTCAGGTCTTGAGTACCTGTGTCGCGACGTGTGGACTTATGGACCCAGACGACAGCTAGGCTGCTCAGTCACCTCAGCATTATGCCCTGAAGTCATTCTGTTGTTTTTAGTGTTTCTGTTGTATCTCTGACATTGTCCGGTTTTTTGATTAGAAAATGCTTTATCGCAGAAAATGGAAAGCATCCTGAAGTAAGGTGTTGGTGTTCTCATAAGCATATGTCATAATTCTCAGAGATCAAGAATCCCAGTAGCCATCTGAGGAATTTGTTTTGATACCACCAGTGCAGAGAACTATGTGGGTTAATTTACAAATGGTTCTGGAATGAGCAATGTGCAGGTAGTGAACTAGAAAATTCTGACCATCCAACCATTTGTAACTCCACCGAAATGCTGTGAAGTCTGGGACCCACTGTTTTTAAATCGTATTTCTGCATAGCCACAGATGCTTTCTACCACAGTTATTTTGGAGTTGTAAGGTGTAGCAAAGTTGCAGTCAACGGTGCTTTTGGCATTACTTTTCTCTGGCCAGCTGTTGGCCTTTTTTTTTTTTTTTTTTCTTCAATCAAGTTGTTAACTTTTACAAATTAAAAATGAGGCCTGGAAGGAGAGAGGTGGCGCCATGATTAGCAGCCTTGCAGAGGACGGAGTTTGTTCCCAGCACCTGCCTATGTGAATGAGCTCACCGCTGCCTCCAGCTGCAGCTCCAGGGGAGGCTGTGCGGCTCTTCCCTGGGTGCCAGCGCTCACAGACAAATAATGAAAAAATAGAGTACCAAAAATCTCAGGGCTCTTAAAATTCCCATTTCGTCAGGTAACAAAACAATGTAAAGACTTTTTTTTTTTTTTTTGCCCACTGACTATTTTATTGTGAATTATAAAAAATTCAAATATTTACTATTGTAAGGTCCACTATGCCCTTTTATTAAGGACTTCTTTTTTAGTTATTAGTGTCAGGGGGAGCTTGTGCACATGAATGCAGGTGCCAGTGAAGGCCAGGAGAGGGTGCATGCCTGGGATCTGGTTTTGAGCCAACAAGAAACAAGTTCTCAGTAAGAGCAGTATGTGACCTTAACTGCTAAGCCATTTCTTCAGCCCCTTGATACCCTGTTTTTAAATATGATAATAGCTTTCTGTCCAAATTCTATCTGCATAAGCATGTTTAATTCGAGGCACTGAGTATAACTGCCGCTGAAAGAGCAAATAATGACAGCTACATTAATGTTCACAAGATTGAGATGTCTGATAGTACTCAAGTATCAGGCAGTATCCAATTACAACTTCAACATAACTTTCATTCATTACAAAATACATTTTTATTAAGCTCCCAACACAAATGAGTTATTTTGGTTTTGAATTAAACAATTAAGTCCGAACTAAAATATGAAAACAAATAGCTTTTATGTAGTGAGAGCGGAAATCTGTGAAGACATTCCGAACAAATGAACATTCTGTCCCATGTAATACTCCTCAGTTTTTAAGGGTCTACCAGGCCAGGCCCTTCGCTGCCTTGGCTCTGTTTTTCCCCCGCTTCTTTTCTCTCTTTGCCTTCAGCCTTTTTCTCTGCCTCTGGTTCATCCACACTGGGTACTGGCCATGCTGGTCTAGAAGAGTCTTTTTGTTTCTCTTAATTTCAATCTCCATTTTTGTGTCATCTTTTTCTTCATCTGCCTTTTCTTCACACTGCATTTTCTCTTGGCAATGTTTGGGTACAACCACAGTTGCTATTTCTTCAACATCTTTCATTAAGGCATCACTGTCAACTTTGAGAATACTTTTAAGTCTGTTGAGCTCCCTTGGGGCATTCTTTTTTCTCTTCAGCACGCATCTTCCTTTTCCACTTACTCCGTAAGCTTTTGGCCATGCTTTACCTGAGAAGCACAAGCACATACCTCGCGCAGGACCCAATGTAAAGACTTTTAAGGTATACTGAGAAAAGCCAGGCTCTTCTAAAGAAAATGCTGTTTGCCCTCACAAGAAGGCTTCTTAGGTAAATAAAAACACTTAGGTCTTTGGTGCTGATCTTTCTACTCTATTGGATGTCACATTTGGATAACGATTACGCTGGATCCCGATAAAACGGCTTCCGTTCACTCAGCCACACAGAGCACGCGAAACCGCCTTCAGCTGCCATGTTGTGGTTTGGTTAAGATGCTGCCCGCTGGTGAGGTGTTTTTGACCCCGGGTTTCGCCCTGACTTCCCTATCCTCTCGCCTGTCACCATTATTAGGCTGTCCTTTATGAGGGGTCCCCCGGAGGAATTGGGTCCCAACTCCACACACCGAGCTGGGGGCGGGGACTGGAGGGTAACGGTGTCTGCAGCAGCGCCTCTTCCCCGATGTCATGGAAACGAGCCTGGCTGCAACATGGCAAGGCGCACTAAAGTCCTTTCTCTGTTCTGCATAAACACTTATTTTTCCAATTATTTTTTTGGATGCACGCATGTTTGTGTGTTAGCGCGCGCGGATTGCGGACGTGGGTGATTGTGTGCTGCTTTGTGTGGGCGTGCGCACGCATGTGTGGGCGTGGTCGCATTGTGGGTGTGGCGTTTCTCTGCCTGTTTCCATATGTGCTAGCGTTCATGCGGTGAAGTTACTCTCCCCGTAGCTCAGTCTTATTCACCGTGGCAGTTTCAATAAAGCCCAGAATCCCTGATGTGAATGTGCCACGGTTATGAATGCTCCGGCGCGCTGAGGATCCCGGAACTGCCTTGCCAGGTTGCGATTTCACAAGTCCTGGGCCCACCCAGCATTCCCCCGGGTTCTGGAAGCCGACCTCCAAGTTGAGCGCATGCGTAAAAGCGACTTAAGTGCTGAGCCAGCCCCACGGCATAATTGTTTTATAAATATTCTATGTGCGTGTGCTCCCTGATTTCATGTCTGTGCACCACGTGTGCTTCGGATCCCCTGGACCCTGGGATTCAAAATGTCGCCTCTGGAAGAGGTCAAAGCGTTCTCATCTCTCCAGCCCGAAGATTGCATAATTTTAAAGGTAATTTTTTTAATGGAATGGCCTGAGTATGAACAATTAAGTGTATGGCGGGTTTTCTATTTATTTGAGACTTAACATAAAAAACGGAGCAATAGTGAACTTAGGTTGAAAATTGATGATATCTATGAGCCAGTTAAATACAGCAAGTCCTTTTTTTTTTGTTCTGTGCAGAGAGAGGATCATACAAGACTCACAAGAATTCTAAGCAGGGATTCTACCAATGAGCTTCAGCAGCTCCAGATTCTCCTATGGCTTAAGGCTGTCTCAATGCCTGAGCTTATGCTCAGGGTTTTAATGTGGTTTTTAAAAAGTGGACTCCCAGCTGGGTGGTACACACCCGTAATCTCAGCACTCTGGGAAGCAGAGGCAGGCGGATCTCTGTGAGCTGGAGGTTAGCCTGGTCTACAAAGCATGTCCAGGACAACCAAGGCTACACAGACCCCCCCCCCCAAAAAAAAGGTAGATTTCCATTCATTGCTACTTTCCTAAGAAGCAAAACTCTGGTGTGGGTAAGTTCAGTGGTTTAGATAAATTATATATATATATATATATATATATATATATATATATATATATATATATATATATAAATTTATAAATTATTTACCAAAAAGTTTTAATTACAGAGAGTATCCCCAGAGATCTCGATTGCTAACAAGTCCTAAAAGCAAATGACTTACATGGTCACATTAGTGAACGCCTCTAATCCCAGCACTGGGGAGGCACAGGCAGGAGGAATCCTTGTTTGCTGCTGTGATGGTGCAAACTCATACAGCCGCTGCGGGAATCCGTTTGGAGATCAGTGTGCGGATAACAGACCTAAGTGTCGTAAACTCACTCTGACCCTTAGAGCCGCAGGGCACCGTCTACACCCGTGGCTTTCAATCTGTGGGTGCCGCGTATCAGATAGGCTGCATATCAGGTGTTTGTGTTATGATTCATAACAGCAAAACTAGTTATGAAATTGCCACAGCAATAATTTTATGGCTGGGGGTCACCACAGCATGAGGGACTTTTTCAAAGGGTCACGGCATTAAGGAGGCTGAAAGCTGCTGCTCTACCCTGTCTTCAGTGATGCTGGTATTCAATCTGGTAGACTCCTACTCCGCTCAGTGTCCTGAGTCTCTTGATTGAGGAATTGTCTGGCCTGAGTGGCACTGTGTAGCTGTTTGTTGTGCTCTGTCCTCCTCCTACCTCTGCCTCTTGTAAGCTAAAAAGACTTGAGGGGGGGAAAGAAAACAGCCAGAATCTGCCTTGAGTACTTCGGCATTCGTTCTCAGCTCAGGGCTCTCTTTACTCTCCTCATTGAGTCATATAATCTGTTCTCTAGGAGCCTGAGATGGGTGAAGCACACAGACCTTGGGTGATATCAGGGACCAGGACAAGGACAAGGATTTGTTTATCAATCTCACAAAGCCCTGTCCAGCTTACAGCAGGGAACCCAATCATCGGTGGCTAGCCTGATTTCTGTCCAAATTTCCCTACTTGGGTTGTCAAATACATTGCTATGCTATGGCGTCACTTATGCATGGTCTAGTCCAGGCAACGAAACATGTAGAACCAGTTACGTTAATCAGGTGGCTGTGAAGTCAAAGAGGGGTGGCGCATTTTACCTGTCAGCTTGGATAGCACGGGGCAGGCTTTAAACAGCGTTCCATCCGTTCTCCAGTTCTCTCACTTTTTGTGTCTGTGAACATTGCAGTATGGAATGTTCCAGCTTGCATGGAAAGGCTGGGGCATAATTTTGATAGACAGGAGTCTCTTTTTCAGGGTAAGATGATAGGGGTTTTTAGATTACTAGTTTACCCTTGTATTGTAAGCCACTGAAAGTCTCCTAGTGAGATAACTGATTCCAGTTCTACACCACCAAAAAACATTATGTACTCTCTTTCCAAGGAAATGGAACCAACAGAAACTGGGTGCAGGCCCAATGATCAGTTTTGTGTGCTTTAGCCAGGTGATGAAGAAATGAGGAAATGTTTCCTCCAGGTAGCCAGGTTCCTGGCTTTCAGTTGTTGTAAGTTTTGTGGAGAATTTTTTCGTTTTGCTTTGTTTTCTTTGTTTTTCGAGACAGGGTTTCTCTGTGTAGCCCTGGCTGAATTTGCTCTGTAGACCAGGCTGGCCTCCGACTCACAGAGATTCACTTGCCTCTGCCTCCCGAGCTGGGACTAAAGCAGCGCCACCACTGCCTGGTGTGGATCAAAAAAAAACCCAAAAACTTGAAGGAAAGGCTACTCATACCGATTGATGTTAAGACAAGAGGTGTTGTATTACCTAAGTTCTTTCAAATATTAGCCCTGTCTGCTATCATCGGGAATCTAGAAGCAGACATACTGTTACGGGTGAGAACTGAGATACCTCACAGTAATTAAAGCCAGTGGCCATGCCTTAGACCATAGACTGCAGAATCTCTGAGAGCTTCGCTAAGTTGAGATTGGTGATTTTTGTAAGGTGGAGCCCCAGCTTTCTGGTAAGGAAAAGCTTCAGTCTCCACAGGTCGGATCTCTGGCCATTTACGGGGTAGTGGGACCGTAGCATTTTGTGCACCCCCTTTTGGAGTGGCTTTTATGATCCCCACCCACCTTATGTATTGGAGCACGAAAGTGTCCGTTTAGCCTGCTGCTTGGTGTCAGACCGACCAGCTGACCGGCGCCGAAGCACTCTGAAACGGACCACCCTCAGTGCACCGGCTACAGCCGTCCATAGTGACTCTTCCTCACGCCCAGCTACCAAGCTCCACTGAGCATCCCGACTTCCGAAGTCTAGGTTAACTCTGTTTCCTGTCGTGTTCTGTATCCACTCATGTCTTAAGGTTTGATCTAACCAATAAGCTGCGGTTTCCATTCTGCGTGCGATACAGACACTTGGTGATCAGTCGTCAGAGCACCACCCGGCTAGGTTATGACGTATAAATGTAAATGCTGGTGCTCTTTACCCTCCCTGTATAGAGTTCTCCCTTACGCGTGTAAATGTCCTGTGTTGGTGTGCCCAACCTGTGGCCTGTGAGCCCAATGTGTCCAAGGAGAGCTGTGAATGTCTCAGATAAAAATCTGTGTTTTATAACAGAGGGGAGTTTGGTAAAGTTAATTAACAGAGTTCACTAATTTAGTAAAAAAAAAAATGGTATTTTTACCTTGGAAAAGGTACATTTGTAATTAGCTTTCTTGCTGGGGGAGGGTTGATACTTAGGGAAATCTGAATTCATTTGACAGGATGAGAGCCTTGTTTGTATAGGACAGGGGAGCCAGGGCTCTGAGCTGTGATCTGGCCCTCAGTATGGCTTGAGCCCCCTTAGTTTGTGTAGATTTTTACATATTTATGTTTATGCATTTTCTAGTTCCCAACCTTCCGTGGCCCTTGGGTCCTGTGCTGGCTAGTTTTTATGTCCACTGGAGTCATCAGAGAGGGTATCAGTTGAGAAAAGGCTGTAGCCTGCAGGCATTTTCTTAATCACTGATAGATGGGGAGGGCCCAGCCCATTGTGGGTGGGTGGGGCCATCCTGGGCTGGTGGTCCTGAATTCTAGAAGAAAGTAGGCTGAGCAAGTCATGGGGAGCAAGCCCTTAAGCAGCACCCCTGCATATCCGCTGCACCAGCTCCTGCCTCCAGGTTCCTCCTCTGTTTGAGTTTCTGGCCTGACTTCCTGCGGTGATGAACAGCGAAAGTATCTGCATAAGCAAAATAAACCCTTTCCTCCCCAGTGTGCTTTTGGTCATGGGGTTTCATCACAGCATAGTAACACTAACTAAGAGAGGTCTTTATAAGTACACGGCACAAACTGGGCAACTGGTCATCCTGGTCTTACCAGAGTGGAGTTTACTATTTGAGAGAAGGTTTTAGGAAATAGTGTTTTCCTAACAGTGTCCACTCATTCTTTAAGAGACTGGAAAATGTAAATGGAAGTGATGAGCAATATGATTTGACATGCTGAGGGAACACGCCTTATGGGGCTAGGACCTAGACATGTGCATCACCTCAGGGCTGTTAACTCTGGGGTAATAAAAGGGAACCTGCTGGGGTCTAACAGTGTCACTTTACAGTAAAATTCTCTGTCCATCTCTCTCTCTCTCTGTGCATGTGTCTGTCTGTCTCACAGAGTGAGTGTGTGTGTGTGTGTGTGTGTGTGTGTGTGTGTGTTTATCATACGTTGGAAGGATCATTCATCACTAAAGGAGCCCTCTGCCCCAGTTACCCTTAAAACCTTGCCTAGTTCCTTGAAGACCAGACTTAAGATCTTAAGATGTGCTATTCTTAGTGTCTTTTCCCAACTACTATATATACATATGTATATTCCCAACTGAGATAAATATATATATTCCCAACTGATATATATTTCGAGGCAATAAGAAACTGGGGCACTGACTAACAAAACTTTAACTTCATAATTCCTGTTTTCTTCTTCTTCAGGGAAGTAGGCAATCTTCTTGATGACAAGCAGACATTACTGCAAAGGGCAGGAAGTCCTGGGCACCTGGAGTTGGAGCTCCGTGGTAGAGTTTGCCCAGCACCTGGCCAACACCACAGGAGAGAAAGAAAAATGGACAATGAGAAGAACCAAAGCTTTGTGTGTAAAACATAAAGCATCGTGACTGTGGCTGGTGAGTGCAGCTAGGCAGCTCTCTGTTAAAACAATAGGTTTTAAGTAGCAATAAGGTTGAATTTACTGATGGAATTTTAGTTTGTGATTCCTCTTAGGTGCCTCTAAAAAAACAAACACACTATCTACTGTTTTACACAGGGAGTCTCTTTGGGGGGGGGTAAGTATAACTAAGCCTCTTTTTCAAAATGAAAAATGTCATATTTTTTTGTCATTGTTGATATCTGGTGACAGGCTTCTTTAGGAGCACAAGAAGCTGGAAGCAGTGTGCTAAAGATGTCTTTCTATTGTCTGTTTGTCTGTGTGGCAAAGAAAAAGGAAAAGAAAAAGGAAGTTCAACTTGAAATTCTTCCTGAGCTTTCTCTGAATGACCATGAGAAGTGTTCTTGGCCTATGCTTTCAGTCCCACATTGGGTTTAAAATAGTTTATTAATGGAAGTGGAGTTTTCAGGCACTGACATTAATGGATGTTTTGTGGATTTAGTAAATATTCCTACTGATTGGATTTTTTTTTTATTTATATCTATAACTTGTCTTTAAGGGACAGTCTGTATCATTTTCTTCACTTGTGTCTCCATGATCTCTCTCTCTCCTAAAACATGATCTGCCCTAAAACAAAGAGGAGTGAGCAAGTAGGTCATTTGGAAGTGATCCCATTAAGCTAGATTGAGAGACCAAAGGGGCTGAACAGGGCCCAGGGGCAAATATTAATATTGCTTAATTGTTTGTTTGTAAGGGTCACTGCCACTTAATTATTGATGGGACATGTTTATTTGAGATAGCGTCTCACTATGTACTCAGGATGACCTCAAACTTGTAAATGGCTGTGATGGTTCATAACGATTGTCACCTTGATAGGACCTAGAATCACCCAGGGGGCAAGTTTCTGGGCATGTCTATGAGGGATTTCCTATATTGGTTTAATTGAGGGAAGGCCTGCCTTGCATCTGAGTGGCACCTTCCTGTGAGCTAGGGTCTCAGAGTGAATAAGATGAATAAGTGAATAAGTGAATAAGATCTCTCTCTGCACCTGACTATGCCTGCAATGCAACCAGATTCTCCAGCGCCTGTTGCCATGATTTCCCTGACATGATGGGTGTTATCTGCAAACTGTGAACCAGCATATCCCCTTTCTTAAGTTCCTTTTGCCTGGTATTTTTGCACAGCGCTGCCACAGCTGATACAGGAGATTGACACTGGGAAGTGGAGTCCTTGCCGTGATGATAACCCGGACCAGGTGGTTCATGGGCTTTTGGAGCTGATTTGTGAGAGGAATGTGGAAGAGTTTGAAGCTGTGGGCCAAAGAACTAGAGTGCTGCGAGCAGAGCTTGGTGAGCCGGTCTGGTGGGAGTGTGGAAGGTGATAATGCTGAGAGAAATGTGGACAGTGGAGGCCCAGACTGTTCCAGCTACGTTTTGGCAAAAAATCTAGCTGTATTTTCCCCATGTCCTGAGACTGTTGTGGAATGATTATTATACTCTAGAGACCTTCTCTATCCTAGCAAGTTCCCAAATGATAGAGACAGAGACCTTGACCTAAAAAAAAGTTTTAAGCACAGTAACTGGGCAGGTGTCAACTCTCTGAGCTATTTTGCTATTTCCCAGCTACATACTCCATGTTACTTGCCTTAATATGTCTGGGCTACTTCTGTTATGTCAGGCCAGCCTTTAGAGCCCGTGCTGCCACATGGCAACTTCTTTCTCTCTAGCTTCCTCTCCTCCTGCTGCATCTTCTGTTTCCTCTCTCTCTTCCTTCTGGCCTTGTGGTCTCTCTGAGACCCCAAGCCTGGGAACCTAAGCTCCACTTACTTCTCTTCTGCCCAGTTACAGGCTTCAGCAACTTTATTAACCAATCAACTTTAAATTAGCTAGAGCAAGGTTTACATAACAAAGAACAGTGTAGGTGAAGATATCTGGGTGGCAACCAGATCTTGGGGAGCCAGTAATTAGCATTAGAATACATAGCACCAGACCAACACACAACATGAGACCTTGGTTGAGGCTGAATTTAAAAGTGATTGGACTAATGAAGGTAAGAATGCCAACCTCAATATATGGATAGCACTGTTCCATAGGCTGGGGTCGAAGACTATATGAAAAGGAGCACCAGGATCTGTCCCAGTCTGCTTCCTGACCATGGAGGTAGCAGATTTAATGTGACCAGCTGCTTCAAGTTCCTGCTGCCCTGACCTTCCCCATGACCTCCCCTTGAACTTTAGCTAAAGTCAGATTTTCCATCCTTAAATTGCTTCTGACAGCTGGGATTACAGCCGTGTACCACCAGGCCTGGCTTTATGCACTATTAATATGTATTTCCTGATTTCTACAGATTTTAAACTTTTTTTCAAAGTATTTATTGGCCATTTGTGCCTCATCTTTTGAGACTTGTCTGTTTGGCTTATTATTCAGTTTGCTCACTGGAATGTTTGTTTGGTGTTTAATTTTCCTTTGTATATTAGAGATATTTAGCCTCTGTTTGATGTAAAAGTGACAGCATTTTCCCTGATTTTGTAAGCTTTCACTCTAGTGACTTGCCCTGCAAAACCTTCTCAGTTTTGTGTAATCCTATTTGTCAGTCATTGGAATTATTCCCTGTGCTTCTTCATCTTTTCAGATAGTCCTTGTCTATGCCTGTATTCTGAAGTGTTTTTATTTGTGCTTACTTCTGGCAGTTTTGTAGTTTTGGGGTCTTATGTTATTACTTTCATCTCTTTAGAATTGATTTTTGTGCCTAGTTCGAGAGATCTCATTTCATTCTTCTGGGCTGGATTGCCAATTCCCCAGCACCATTAGTTAAAAGAAACTGCTTCTTTGATGTATATTTTTGACCCTTTGTCAAATCATAGGTGGCTGCAGGCAGTTGCCAGTGGGTGGCTGCAGGTGATGGTAGGTGATTGTAGGTAGCTGCAGGTAGCTGCAAGTGTGTGGATTTATTTCTAGGTCCTTTATTCTATTCTACTGGCCTGTGTTGTGTGCCCTGTTTTGTGCTGATAGTGTTATTAAGGATCCATAGTACAGTCTGAGATTAAATACCGTGATATTTCCAGCATTGTTCTTCCTGCTCTGCCTAGTTGGAGTCTTTGGAACTTCTGTATGAATCTGAGGATAATTTTCTACTTCTGTGAAGAATAGGATTGGATTTTTCTAGGGATTGCATTGAGCCTGTAGACTGCTTTTGGTAATTTTTTTTCTTTACAGTGTTCTGCCTATTGAAGACCATGGGGGGGTGGTCTGTCCATTCTTTAATGGTTTCTTCAGTTTCTTTATTCAGTTGTACAGTTTTCATTGTAGGTGTCTAACTACTTGGTTAGGTTTATTCCCAGGTTATTTATTTGTTTATTATTTTGAAGCTGTTATGAATGACTTTCCCCCTCTAATCTCTTTTTTGGAATGTTTAATAGTAATATATAGTAAAACTGCTGGCTTGTGTAACTGCTGCTTTCCTGAAAGTATTGATGGGTTTTAAGAGTTTTCTGGCAGAGCCTTTATCGTCTTTTCAGTCCTGGGCCATGTCATCTGCAAATAGGGATGATTTGACTTCTTACTTATATTGTGTGCCCTTCCTTCCTTCCTTCCTTCCTTCCTTCCTTCCTTCCTTCCTTCCTTCCTTCCTTTCTCCCTCCTTCCCCCCTCCCTCCCTCCCTCCCTCCCTCTTGGATCATTATCTTAAGTAAAAGAGAGTAGGCAGCTGGGTCTGGCCCCAGATCTTAGGGAATGTGTTCTTGGTCCCACAGTTCCCGTTTGATGTTGACTGTAGTGTAAAATGAGTAATTAGTATGTAATGTTCCTGGAAATTAGTACAGCGGCAGCTTTTTTTAACCAGCTAGCTCCCAAATGATTGACGCAGAGAAACTCTGGCTTGTTAGCCTTGAGCACAATACCTGGGCATCATAAGTCTGTGCTAATGTTCTATGGCTAATCTACCTTCCCTCCCCAGCCAAAATCTCCATAATACTTGCCCTTCTCTTTTCTCTTGAAGACCCCTGGACCTCTCCTCCTCGTGCCAAACTCCACTTCCTCTCTCTTACTTCTCCCTTCACTGGAAACAGATGTCCCACCCTAATTTCTCTAATGTTCTGTTGTTGGCAAAGCATAGAACACATGGTGAGCACGTTTACACAAACCTGAGACAGGAGATTCTTAGGATAAACATTACAATGCCATGTCCAGATTGAAACCGGATAGTGGGGTGGAGAAATCAGCATTTGAGTAAACCCGGGGGTAAACTTTACACAGTGCACAATAACATTATGGCAACACTGTAGGGCCTTTACTGTGAAGGGATGCTGAACTCTGTCAAGGACCTTTTCTGAATCAGTTGAGATAAATCATGTGATTTTGCCATGAAGTCCATTTATGAATTTGTATGCTAAATTGCATGTACTAGTTTGCCTAGGCTGTACCGAACTTGCATACCTTGGATAAAAGCCAGCTTGGTCATGACACATTATTTGTTTAAATGTGTTCCTGAAATCAGCATGTAATTATTTGGTTGAGAATTTTTGTATTTATGATCTATGCATCAGGATAATCGGTCCACAGTTACTAGTGGTGGTTATGTTTTTTTTTTTTTTTTTTTTTTTTTTTTTTTCCAGTTTTGGTATCAGACAGTACTGGCTTTGAGTGTGAGTTTCCAGTTTATGGAACAATTTGGCAGCTCTTCCTAAAAGGTCTTGTAGAACTCAGCAGTGAACCATATGGATCCAGGGCTTTGTTTCAGAGAATACTTTTTGATTGTTGTGTGGCTTCAATCCCATTGCCCATTATAGGTCTACTTAAGCGGCTGATTTGTTCTTGATTTGATTTCAGTATGTCATGATATTTAGGAATCTATCTAGTCCTTCTTGATTCTCTGACTTTTGAAGTACAAGTTTGACAGATTTCCTAGTGATTCTCAGGATTTCGTTGGAGTCTGTTGTACCTTCCCCTCGCCATCCCCACTTTTATCAAACTGAGCCTTCTTTCTCTTTAGCTTGGGTAAGGGCTCTGTGGTGGTTGAATAGGGATGGCCTCCATAGACTGATGTGTTTGAGTACTTGGCCCATAGGGAGTGGCACTATGAAGAGTTGTGGCTTTACTGGAGGAGGTGTGGCCTTGCTGGAGGAGTGTGTCACTGGTGGCGGGCTTTGAGGTCTCAGATGCTCAAGCCAGTCCTCGTGTGGCTCCGTCTTTTCCTGCTGCCCGCAGGTCAGGATGAGAACTCTCAGCCCCTTTTCCAGCACCATGTCTGCCTGCACACTGCCAGGCTTCATGCTTCCTTCCATGGTGATAATGGACTAAAACCTCTGAAACTGTAAGGCAGCCCCAGTGAAACAGTTTTCTTTATAAGAGCTGCCAAGATCATGGCGTCTCTTCACGGCAATAGAAACCCTAACTAAGGCAGGTTCATGGCTCTTGTTTACCTTTTCAAGAAACTAACTCTTTCTTCAGTAATCATGGGTATGTGTGCATATTTGTGCATGCTCATGTACGCATGAGTGTGGTGCCTGGAAAAGCCAGAAGAGGGCATCACCTCCCTGTGCTGTCTCATGTCAGTGCTGGGAACCAGACTCTGAAGAGCAGCAAGGGCTCTTAGCCTCCAGAGGTCTTTCCAGCCCTCTCTCAGCTTCATTGTTGTTTTCATTAAGTATTTATGACTATAAAATCTCTTCTTCTAACTGCCTCAGCTATATCCCAGAGGCTTGGGTAAATTATAATATTTTCACTTAATTCTAACATTTTTTAAAGTTTCTTTTCCGGTTTCTTCCATGGCCCAGTGCTTATTGGGGATGGATTGTTTAATGTTCCAGTATTTGTGTAGCTCCTGTGGTTTCTCCTGCTGTTGGTTTCGTGTTTTAGTTCACTGTGATCTGAGCGGGCAGAAGTAATTGTGTTACTTCTTTTTCATTCATGAGGTATTGCTAAGCATTGTGTATTTTCCTTCCAGAAGGGCACACCAGTTTTAATTCTAACTGGGTAAGATCATTTCCCACTGCTGTGTCAGCAGAATATATTGTAATACTTTCTAATTTGTGCCACCAATAGGTAAGAGATAGCATTGTACTTTTGTATCTGTTTACACATTTCTACTCATTATTTTCACGTATTTAAGGGCCATCGACATATTTTGGAATGATCCGTCTATTTATAATAGTTTTTTTTCTCTACTAATGTTCAAGAACTCTTTACATAAGAGAGGTATGTGTGATGTCATTGTATATACCAAGTTTATCAATTGTCTTTTGCTTGTTTATATTGGGTTTATTTCCTTGCTCTCCACTCCTATCTTATTTTGTGGTCAGATTATCAACATTGTGATTCCATTGTCTTAGTCTCTGCTCTGAGATTGGAGGAATTCACATTTACTTTTAATTTTTTTCTTGTTACACTTAAATCTCTGGACACACCTGGGCTTTATGTCTTTTGAATGGCATGAAACAAAGATGTACTTTTGTCTTTCTCTTCAGTGGCCTCTCATCTGTCTTGATACCTGTGCTGGCTAATCTTCTGTCAGCTAGACACCCAAACTAGAGTTGTCTGAGAGGAGGGCACCTCAACTGATAAAATGCCTCCATAAGATCTGGCTGTGAGGCATTTTCTTAATTAGGGATTGATGGGGGGAGGGCCCAGCTCTTCGTGGGTTGTACCATCCCTGGCATGGAAGTTCTAGGTTCTAAAAGACAGCAGTTTGAGCGAGCCATGATGAGCAAGCCAGTAAGCAGCACCCCTCCATGGCCTCTGCATCAGCTCCCGCCTCCAGGCTCCTGCCCTGTTTCAGTTCCTGTCCTGACTTCCTGCAGTGATGAACAATGTTGTGTAAGTGTAAGCCAAATAAACCGTTTCTTCCCCAGCCTGCTTCTTGGTTAATGTGTTTCATAAAAACCCTAACTAAGACAATACCCTTTCTTAAAATTGGTCTTTAGGTCAGGCGTAATGGTGCATACCTTTAAGGCCCACGCTCAGAGGCAGCAGATGGAATCTCTGTGAGTTCAGGGCTAACCTTATCCACAGAGTGAGTTACAGGCCAGCCAGAGCTATACAGTGAGAACCCATCTTTTTTAAAGTAATGTTTGTCCCATTGATTTAAGATGCCACTTCTGTTATGTACCAAGTTTCATGGAATTACCTTCAATTTTTTTTTTTCTTCTACTTTGCCACAGTGTGCTTTTCCATAATATATAGGAAGTGCTAGAGGGCTTTATGCCATCTGTTTGTTGCCTCTGGCTAAAGATGGGTGTGCTGGTGTGGTTCTTCAAGAATGGTTAACTACTGCAGTGATGATCTTGAAAGGTAGAAAAATTTACCTTCCAGCTGCATATTTATAGAACACTGTTACCCAAACTGAAGCCACATCTGTGCCATATTACCCGAGTCTGTTCTGCTATAAAACCATTGGGTCTGGATTGAGCTCAGGGATACACTGTGTCTCTGTACTGAGACCTGGAAGACTGGCTCCCACGCCTGGGCTTTGTTAAGGTTTATTGTCCTTGGCTCCAGGACTTGTTTCTGAAATTCAGCTTCTGGATACGGGTGGACAGATCCTAACACTGCCAGAATACAACTATTCGAATTATGAGGTGCTTCAGCTCTCCTGTGGATCAGCATTCAGGGACCAAAGTTGCCTAGGAAGGACGACGTCCTTGTTCAGCCCATGAGTGTCCTCCTGGAATGACTTTTCACTGGGGTGAGAGGAATTCCATCTTAAAGGATCCTTTCATTTAGAAACCATGATCAACAGCCCGGGCAGGGCAAGAAGATCAGTAAAGGCCGATGTGCTATAATATGTGTTTTCTCATGAGGTCAGGATTAAGTATTTGTTAGTACCACGTACATGTCTCTGCTTACAAACTGAAACCCATTTGGGAGTTTCAAACATTAGGGTACAGGCAGGGCAGAGGCAAAGTAAGTTTTTGTTTTTATTTTTCACTTTCTGTTTTGATACCCCCTTTAAATTGTTGAAGGCGCCCTGCAAAATAAAACTGCAGCTAGCTAGCATCTGCCCGTGAGACAGACCTTCTGTGTTATATCATTCTATATATAAATTTTTTCCATTTTCATCCATTTCCCCATAAATTTCATTTTTTTTCACAGCTGAATAAGATTGCATTGTGCTCCTTAGCCATGTTTCATTACCCATTCATTGGTCAATGGACAACCAGCTTGCTTCCATTTCTTTTTTGCTCTCAGTGGCCATCAATGAGCATACATAGGCGGTTATCTCTGGAGTAGGGTATAGAGTCCTTTGGGTATATAACAGGAAGTGGTATCGCTGGGTGAAACGGCAGTTTTATTTTTCAGCTTTTCTGAGAAACTCCTGTCTGATATCCAGAGTGGCCGCACTTGTCTCCAGACCCATCCACAGTGAGCAATGGTTCCGCCTTCCCCACATCCACACCAGCACTTGCTGTTGTTGCTCTTCGTGATGGCTAATCTTCACTGTCAACTCAGCTAGTTCTGGAATTAACTAAAAGGCAAACTGCTGGGCACCTCCATGAGGGGTTCTCTTGCTCAGTTTATTTGAAGTGGGATTTCCCATCTTAAATGTGGGTGGCACCTTCCAGTGGCAGCCCAGATAAAAGACGAAAGAATCAATCTTTGCTTTGCCCATTTGTTCTCACTCTTGTCCGAAGGTTCGTCTACCTCACAGCATTCCTTTGCTGGTAGTAGGACCTAGCTTTTGCCTTCCAGTGTGAAATTAAGGCCAGTGGCTCTCCTGGAAACTTCTGGGCCTTCAGTGCCAGATTGGGACTGCTTAGACACCCAGCCATGGAAACTGAGCAACTGCTGGGTTCTTGGCCTTTCCAGTGTGCAGTGGTCATTGTTGGACTACCCGGATCTTATTCTGCAAGCCAATCTAATAAACAGCTCTTTTATATATATATATAAATATATATACAGTCTATCAGTTCTGTTCCTTAGAGAACCCTGACCTTGATGGTGGCCTTCCCAACTAGGATGAGATGGAATCTTGAAATAGTTTAGTTTGCATTTCTCCAATAGCCAAGGATGTCAAACACCATTTCAAGTGTTTTCTTGCCACTTGCATTTCGTCTTTTGAGAGCTCTCTGTTTGGTTCTGAAGTCCGCTGTTTAGTCGGGTTGTTTGTTTTCTCAGTGTTTATGGTTGTTGTTTTTGCTGCTGTTCTTTGTTTAGCAAGGCATACCTGTGAAAGCCAGGAAACTGGAAAGAGGTCATGGGGGCGGTGCCGTAAGTGATGGGGGATTGTAAGAGCGTAAGTAAAGTAAAATTATAGAGGGGGAAGAAAATTATAGAGGAGAAATACTGTGGATGGAAAGGTTTAAACAAGAAGGGAGGACTGGGGAGATGATGGTGTTAAAGAAAGGGGGAGGATTAACTTGGACAAAGACAGGGAAAAGAAACCGTGTGAAAGCCTGTTATCTTGTAACAAAACATAGAAAAGAGTGCTGAAGGGCTCCAGAGGAACTTGGAGGGTCCACTAGAGGCCTCCAAAGCAGTACAGGGTCTTGTTAGTTCTCTTGGTTACCCAACCAGAAACAAGAGGATGAAGCCATATTGTAGAAGACGCAACACACTTTGTATGATGTAAAGAAAGCAAGCTGAACCTGAGTCGAAATGCCCTCTCACAGCTGGCTAGCTCTCACAGTGCCTCAGCGTGCCGGGAGTGCTGCTGAGAGAAAAAGGCATCAGCTCTAAACAAGACATTTACACTGATTCCTTCAAGGTTCGGGGAACATTGTAAAAGAGGGGAAGGCACTATGTAACATTTCAAAGACGGGATGAAGGGCAAGGAAATGCCATCCTTGAGACTAGAAACGGCGCTTGCAATCCTTAACTCACAGTGTGGGTTCTTTGCATAGGCCCCACACAAGACTGGCCCTGTCAATCATCAGTCATAGAAGGCGGACCCTGCCCTGTACCACTGACCATTAACTGTGTACCCACTGCTTAGCCCACCTTCTCCAGCTCCAAACCCATGATTACACAGACTGCAGCGGTTGAACTGAGTTACAAAACAAAATGAAGACGTGAATATGAAAGAAAGGTTTGAGGGAGGGGTGAGAAAGGTGGTGGGAAGGGGTGGTGGGGAGATTTGGGGTCAGGGCACAGTGAGGATGGTCAGTATGCGTTGCTGAAATACATACAGATTTAATGAACAATAATAAAAGAAACGTTCTATGGAGAGGTTATCCATGCTGTTGGCCACTAGAGGGGGCTCAAAGGCTGCCATTTATTAAGTAGTAAAATGCCTGGAGAAAGAACTCACATCTCATTCATGGAAACTCACATCTGTAACTGGTGGAAAACCATTGCAGCAGGTGGGGCTATTTCATTGCAAATGGCCTTCTGATTTTTTCTTTTGTCTTTTTTTCTTTCTTTCTTTCTTTCTTTTTTTTTTTTTACTCATTTCTCTGCTCTCCCAATCCTTGCCTGGCAGTTAGGTTAAAGAAGTCTATGAATTCTTTTCTCCTCGATCCTACCTACCTACCTACCAAGCAAACAAACAAACAAACGAACAAACAACTGTTAAGGTGCAGGGGCTCAAACTGAACCATGGGCTATGTTGAGTAGCTGGAAATCACACTTCCCAGGCAGCTATAGAATCCTTGTGTTAACATTCTTTTATCAGCTGGCAGCCAAAGCTCCAGGGCATACATCTTTCCTTGCTGGTTTCCTGCCTTGCGGGTGGTTTTCTGTGTAACTGTTCCCAATAAACACCTGTAACCTTCTCCGGAATAAAATTAAAAAAACAGTGACGGTCTTGTTCTAAGTACTCATCCCTTCCCTCCCCATCCCCCCCCCCCCAGGTCGAGGCTAAATTCACAGCGGGCATGAGGTGGCCGTGCCTGCATTTGAAATGTTTTGTGAAACCCGAGAGCTCTCCTTGAGGTAGACTTGGGGTCTGGCTGAGATTTGTTTTTCCTCCTTCGTCCTGATAAGACTTGATCCGCAGAGACTCTGGGCCCTGGTGCACTGACCAGAGCCAGGAAGAGGCTGTCTTCATTCTGTGTGCTGAATGAACAGTTAGGCATCAACTGTAGGCTGCCCCTTTCCCAAATTCCCATCCCCTTGTCTCTCTCGATGGGTTTTTTTTTTTATATTTAATTTTCTTTTTATTGATTAATTTTGTTACTTGACAATGTTATGTGTTTATAATTTATTTTATCTTGTTGTTTGTTTGTTCCAAACAGTGTCTCACTATGTAGCCTTGGCTGGCCTGGAACTCACTTTGTTGATCAGGCTGATCTTGAACTCACAAAGATCCAACTATCTCTGCCTTTCAAGATTAAAGGCATGGATTAAAGGCTGGGATTAAAGGTATGTGCCACCACGCCTGGCTCTCACTGGAATTTTAAGTTGTTCAGAAACCTGAGGCCTTGCTTTCCTCACATTTCTGCCCTAAGAGTCCCTCCTCCAGAAAACCACCCTGCCTATGTTTATCACTGTGTCCTGTTTCCTTCACACCCACTACCATCAGGTGTGCTGGCCAAGTCTGGAGGTTCTGCTTGGGAACTATTTCCTTATCTGCTTCCTTCCTGCTCTCTACAGCTGTCTCACCTGAAACAGCCGGATAACTTCCCCCAGGAGCAATAATGACCAGGATTTGGAAAAAGCAATGTGCTTTTCTTTTTTTCTTTTTCCTGATTATAACTGTTGTTTAAAAAAATGCATGCCAAACTAACTAACTAACTAGCTAACTAACTAAATAAACAAATATGAAAAAGTCAAGATCTGATTTCTGACATAAAAAAAACAATAGAGTTTTGCAGAAAGACAAGAGGATTTAAAGTTTGCCTTTGAGGGAGACAATACATTTCATAAATGTTTTTGGTTTCCATTTACAGCAAGGATTAGCCTGGGAGATTTATAAATTTCTGCCATAAAGTAGGAAATGATTATTATACCAGTGCTTCATGGCGACACTGTGGTTCAGAAGTGAAGGGCGGTGACCACTGAAGCCTGCCCTTCAGCCTGAATGACCGTTGGAGGCGGGAGGTGGGAGAAGTGGACCTGACTTTCCCTTCAGGCTGTCATCAGGATAGGCAAGAAAGTGGAGCAGAGGTTCCTTCTTAGGGGTCAGGCTGGTCACCAGGAGGCCTGCTAGGGGACCACCTTCTTGACCACCCTGGAGGGGGATGGGCTGGGAGCCAGAAGTTGACATGGGGGGGAAGGGGTATAGACACACTGGGGCCTGTGAAGCCGGTGAGCGCTGAAAATACGGAGACAGCCAGAGAGCCACCAGGGACCCAGGCAGCCGAGAGGGAGGACAGACAATGATGTCTAGCAGCTGCAGTCTCAGCCATCTCCCTTAATGACACCACTGAGGACCAGCAGCAAAGGAGACAAGGAACACAGCTCTGGAACCAGAGGTTCCTTTGTGCTTTTGTAGACTCTCTCTTCCTAAATCTATGAGATGTCACCCTCATCCCTAGGACAGTTGGCAATAAAACTGTAGATGAAGCACATTTCCCCCCAGCGACAGATCTGAACTGTGTTAGCCTGAAGGCTCTGTAGGCGAGTTTGGCTTTCATTTCTAAACACTGGAGCTCTGGGGTGAGTTTGTTGCATCCCGTACTTGTCTACCCTTACCCTTTGTAGGGCACACAGCAGGCACAGGCCTCTAAAAGTGTGGGCTCTCCTACCCCAACCCCAGTCCTTCTAGTTGAGCATGTCACCATGGTATCCAAAGACCTATGTCTGAACTTGCCTTCCTATTGCCCTCACCCTAGCCCTCTCTGAGATTCACAGATCGTGCCTGTGCCCCAGAGGTGCCCATCCCTGCCTGCCAGCTACCCTCAGCCTTTCATAGCTTCAGAAGAGAGCCAGCTTTGTAAGCCAGCTCACAGCCCCCCAAACCCTGCCCTGTACTTTTGTTCTACTTCTTGCTGGAGCAGAAGTCTCCTGCACACTGTCCCTTCTGCAGCTCTCCCCATCCCCCCATTGAGATGTCTGTTTGCTGTTTCCTTCTCCCTACATTTCTGCTTATTTCTGCTTCAGACTCCGAGAAGACTCTGTGCGGCTTGAAAATACCTCAGTGAGCTCTGGAGGCACAGTCTAAAGCAACCGTTCTCAACTTGCGGGTCACCATCCCTTTGGCAAACCTCTGTCTCCAAACGATTCCGAACAGTAGCAAAATTACAGTTATGAAGTAGCAACAAAGGCAATGTTCTGGTTGGGGGCTCACCACAGAGAGGCACTGTATTAAAGGGTCGCAGCTTTGGTTAAGGTTGAGAACCACTGGTCCAAAGGTCGCGTCGGAAGGCTACACTATGTAAATGTTCTGCAGGTCTATGTGGGGTGCCGCCAGTCTGAGCGCTGGAGGCGGGGGGTGGGGGGAGGTGGGGGGTGGGAGAAGTGGACCTGACTTTCCCTTCAGGCTGTCATCAGGATAGGCAGGAAAGTGGAGCAGAGGTTCCTTCTGGACCAGCAGGAGGAGGACAGACTGTTTAGCTCCATAAACTGAGGGAATTCATTGTGTCGTTGTACATTTCCCAAACAATTAGCACAGAGCTAATGATTCAAACACATTCTCTGTCGGAATAGATACCAGCTCTCCTATCTGAAAGTATTCCTCAGTAGCAGTTGGAGCCTTCAACATCTGCCGTTTGAATGCCATTGTGAGCTTCAGTGCGTAAAGTAAGGGATCAAAATTGAAAAGACTTGCGAGCGTCTTTCAGTGTGGCAGCACAGGCAGTCTTTCTCCCTTCAAGCCATCTAACTCCACACTGCACAGAGCTCTTTCCTTTAAATGAGATCCCCACTGGATCCCAGAGACATTTATTTGCTTTGTTTCCTCTCCTTCTTTCTGCAAAGAGCCATGTCGTTAACAAGATTAGCCTTTCTGGATAAGCCCTGTCCTCAGGAACCTTTTCTTGCTCACCTATTTTCTCGCCTCTGCTTGTAAAATAGCAGGCAGGCATCTGTCTACCAGGCAGATGCATTTTCTGGTCCACATCATGTGCTCATCAAGTGAGTGTGTGGGTGCCTGCATAGGTGCATGCACACGTGTGTGGGTGGGTGGGTAGGTCAGAGGTCGTCAGCTGTCCTCAGGTACCATCCGCCTTATTTTTTGAGATAGGATCTCTCACTTCCTTCAATCAGGCTAGGCTGGCTGGACAGAGAGCCCCAGGCATCTGCCTGTCTCTGCTTTCCTCTTTATGCTGGGGTTAGAAGCACACAGCACCACACCCAACTTTGTTTTCTTATTGTAGGTTCTGGGGGAACAGAGCCTCAGGTCCTCATGCCTGTAACACAAGCACTCAACCAGCTCGATCCCAGTCCCTACCTCAAATACTTAAAAATATCTTTAGTAAGGCACAATTTACCCACAGGGAACTGTGCCCACTTAGGTAAAAGCAGTTTTGTTACTGAGTAAGATTTTACAAATGTATGCATTAAGTTTCCTCATGCCTACTGGGGTCAGTCTCTCATCTCTGGCCCTGGGCAACAAGGGTCTGTGTTCTGTCCCTATAGGTCAATTTTCATTATCTAGAATTACAAACGAATGATATTACATACATAGGTATGATTTTTATATCTAATTTCTTTTGCCCATCATAATATCTTTTGATGTAAATTCTTCTCATTTTATTCTAACCTTTACCTGTTGCTGTCATAAAATGCTCTGACAAAAACAACTTAAAGGAGAAAGGGTTTTATTCTGGCTCATAGTTCAAGGGTACAGTTCATCATGGCAAGGGAGGAGTCAAGGCACCAGGAGCTGAAAGTAGTAGTTCACATTGTACCCACCATCAGGAAACAGAGTGCTGAATGAGGGAAGAGAAGATCAGCTTCTTTCCTCCATGTATACAGTGCAGGATCCCATCTAGGGAATGGCGCCGCCCACGGGAGACAAGCCTTCCCACTTAGTGAGCACAGTCAAGATGACACACCACAAGAGTACCCAGAGGCTCGTCTCCTAGGTGATTCTACATCCTGTCAAGTGGAACATTAGTGCTGACCATTACACTTGGTTCATCTTTCCAATACCATTACCACCCCTCCCCCCTTAAAGCTGATGACTTAAGCTTGCTATGTGTAATTCCATCCTTTCTGTCAATATGCATACATAGACATGTAAGAGACCCTGGGTGACTCAGTCTGCAGAAATCACTTTTGCAGTACGCAAAATAAAAATTGGAAATCCTTACAGGCAAGGAAATTTAGAATCCGTGGAAAAAATAATGGTGTCGATGTTGATGAGCCGATGATGGTTACTGTGGATGTGATGACAGTATCCATGATGGAGATGGTGGTAGTGATGACGGTGAAAATAATAAAGATGGAAGTAATGATGAAGATGGCTGTGATGATTTTGGTGATGAGGGCCATAATGACAAAGGTGGTTAGATGGCAATGATGATGATGATGAAGGTGATGATGGTGACGAGAATGATGGAATTTTCAACCATACACATCTCTCTGGTGAGAGCTAAAAGCCATCTTACCATAGTGTAGATGAAATTCCCATAGTGTAGATAAAATCCATCTTCCCAAAGCACTGTCTCCTATATTTTCCCATTTCATTTTTACCACTCCTGTGAGATGCATACCACCCTTCCCATTTTTAGAGGAGAGGCCCGAAGCCAGTGCGGTTTCCCAACAGTTTTCGAAGAGAAACTACACTGAGCATCTAACTCTTCATATTTTAGTGTTGGTGAAAATCAGCTATGGGCACTTTAGTGGCATAAAACCCCCTGATTTTTCATGCTTAAAATGAAAGCACACTTTCTTCACACCAAATTATCTCTAAGCCTTTGAGAGAGAATAAGTTGAAGTACCTTGGAGGTATTTCAATTTTGTAGTTACCAGTGTTATTCTTAGGTGGCAAACACAAAACAAAGATGAAAAAGCAGATGATCTCCATTGTGCTTAGTTTACTTTAAAGTTCAAACAAAATATTACCCCCTGGCTTGGCTGGTCTATAACAGTTTCAGATCAGCATGTGGGAAAAGAGAGTAGTCCTGGGAGGATTGGTCCCCTGCCCCTGTTTAATTCCTATCTTACGTGACCATGATTAGATAGATGCTCGAAGCTCTGGCAGGGTAGCCCATGGCATGGCCCTAAGGGTCCTGGCAAAGTTCCTCTAACACATTCCTTCTTCTTGTCCTTAGGCTTAGGGGTGCTGGTGCCTTCCTCTTGTTTTACTGTTCCTATAACCTGAGCATGCCGTGTGCTCAGTATTAAGATAATACTATTGAGCTCCTTAACCATCTTTCTCTGTCCTGCTCTTTGGTCCTAAGCTTGAGACTTTGCCAGCACCCTTTGCCAGCTATTCTATTTGGTTTGCCGATATAGATTGCTCCAAGGAGCCCAGAAGGCTGGAGGAAGCAGGAGGGTTCTGTTTCTCCCTTCGCTTGCTCCTCCTGGCAGCAAGCACCTCCTCTCTGGATACTAGTGATGGCTTCCAGGCTCTGGGTCCTCTTGGCATTCTGTGTACCATGCTCACGGTGTTGCTGTCCACACTGGTAACAGCAGCTTCATCTGTTCTTCAGAGGCCTGAGTCCAAGATCTGTGTCTCCCTTTGGGTCCTGGGGCATAACACCCAAAGCTTTGCTCCCCAACCATGGAGCTGCTTTTTTCTCACCTTTTTTTCAGTTTTATGTGTGAATGTGCATGCATGTGTGAGTGTGTGTGTGTGTATGCATTCCTTTACACATTCAGATTCCCTTCCTCCACCATTTTTATTATGGTAAAAAATAGGTAACAGAGTGTATGAAAACCACATAACAGAAAGCATCGTCTTGACCATGCTGGCAGCACAGTTGGGTAGTAGTATGCACATTGACTTTGCACCAAATCTCCAGGACTGTTCTGTCTCACGACTCCAAACCTGCATCCATCCAACACCCATGCGTACCTTCTAGCCCCATCATTCCGTGTTCTAGCACTACTAACTTGCTTACATTACAGAAAGATCTCCAACCATTTAAAATGGAGTCCTTCTACCTAATTCATCCTATTAAAATAAGTGGTGTTGTTCCTTTTTTTTTGTTTTGTTTTTTGTTTGTTCCTATTGCTTGGCTCAGGGGTGATGACTACTTCCTGTTCTTGTCAGTGGCCAGTTGTTTTGCCATTCCAATAGCCTGTTCCTACTCTATGTTCGTATTATCTAATATCGAGATTCCTTTTATCTGGTCTGTCTCTGGAAGCAGTCCTGTCTTTAAATAATATTCAGCTAAATAGTTGGAATGTGCCATCTGATTCATCCAATTCTTGCTAGGATCACGACAGATAATCTTATGGAATTGTTGTGAGAGAGGATTAAATCAAGATCTCAATAGTGGCGCATGCCTTTAATCTCAGCACTTGGGAGGCAAAGGCAGACAAACAGATCTGAGGCCAGCCTGGTCTACAGGGTGAGTTCCAGGACAGCTAGAGCTACACAGAGAAACCCTGTCTCGAAAAACAAAACAAAACGATTAAATTAAAATAATAACAAAGCTGAAAGTTCTGTGAAGTAGAAAGCACTACATAGTATCGCTGTTACTGGTGGTGGTAGAATTCCAGAGAGACTCTATGTAGAGGCTCTCCACATTCCCAGTGTCCCTTGAGGCACTAATGTCTGCAAGAGAAAAACAACAAACAACCAAATAGCTACAGCTTTCATTTCAACAGACCATTTGTGGGGCAGAAAGAAAAGCTAAGAGCAGAACCTCTGTCTCCTGCCCAAGAGAGGATGTGGAGAATAAAATTAAAATCCCACATTCATATTCTCAAGTTAACGTAGGGAAAGAAGCCAGAATGTCTGTGTCCTTAAATGATACAGACCCAGCTCCATCAAGGAGGCTCCAGTCTCATTTGTCAGTCCCCAGCACTTCAATGACACTTCAAAGTCCTCACTTAACATGAAAAATAGAGTTGCTTTTCCAGAATAGTAAGAGACTGGAAACTCCCTGCTCACCAGCCAGCTTATAAACACCAGGAAGCCTAGCCTTGGCCAAAAGTTTTTCTGGCAGCATGTAGGGGGTCCCTGTTTCTTCCCTTCCAAAGGAGCAGAGGATGGAAGGAGATGCAGTGGGTTCCCCAGGAGCTGCACATGGCTCAGGGATCAAAGGGCAGGGTGGAAAGGGCTCAGGAATTACTGTGGATAAACCCAGTGAGGAGGACTTTGGTTTGCTTGCATGGTGGCGTGGTGGGTTATCCATTCTGAGAAAGTATTCACCATCAACCGCCACCTGAAGACCAAGCAACGTCTAGGTTCCTTGTATTTGTGGGCCTGTCCCTTCCCACAGTGGCCCTGGAATCAGAGATTAGTCAGGTGCGGAAGGTTGGTTGGTAAGGGCTGGGCTTGTTTTCCACCTTCCCCTATACTGTCCTCTACAATGTCTTTCCCCCTCCTACTAATCGCTGAAAGTCTGATAGAAATGAAAAGAAGGAATCCTGCCATGAGCACATAGTATTAGTTTTGACAGCTTAAGTATGAGTCAGTCACCTGCTTTAGCTTTTAAGTCATTAGAGGAGAAAAAGGCAAGTCGAGGGAGAGAAAAGTAGTGTCATAAAAATCACGACGAAAAGATTCACTGAGGTGGTCAGAAGGAGATTTAAGCTCCTTTAAGATGAAATAATGGATGCAGCTGGAGAGATGGCGCAGTGGTTAAGAGCACGGGCTGCTCTTGTAGGAGACTGGTGGGTATGAATCCAGAAATTCACATGGTGCCTCACAACTGTTTATAATAACTTCAGTCCCAGGGGATCCGACACCTTCTTCTACCATCCGTGAGTACCAGGCACACACACACACACAGCCACTCACAGATAGGTACATAGGCAAAATACCCATACACACAAAACAATAATAATTTAAAAAAGATAGAATAATGGGAAAGGGCTTGAGATATAGCTAAATGGTAGAGTACTTATGTAGCACATGGATTTACTCACAATGCTATAGGAAAAACCCCAAACAAAGACAAACTAATGAAAATGAGGAATAATACTGCAGGAAGGGGAAATGGTTCACTTACCATTATCCTAGAATTAGTTGGAGTTATTTTCTTCTCTAGCTTTGTTTTGACCACTGATTGGCTGGAACATTAACAGGCGGACAGGGTTATTGAGCTGAACCATTTTTGAGTGATCCCAAAATGTACGTTTTTCACACCCCAACGTCTCTGGGAATCAGTTGAGGGTGATCAGGCTCAGGGGGCATGCCATTGTTAATAAGACTTAGTTACAGCAGCTTTTTCTGTCATCCCTTCAGCTGAACTGAGTGTGTTGAGAAGACAGTAGGACTTGAGTTTCAATTGCCATTTAAAAGGTCCTTGGAAAGATTACACTGTGATTTGATACTGAAAAGAAAAATATCACTTCCCTTGCAGAGACAGAGTAGCAGGGCTTTCATTTGATGTCTGTGAAACAGATGGGCGTGCTCTGAGGAAGGAATGTATCAAAAAGCCTCCCAGAATCCAAAACAGGAGCCGAATCTTAGGCAGATGCCCTTGCCTAGCACATGGAGGGCTCTGAATTTACCCACAATGCTAGAGGAAAAACCAAAAACAAGGACAAAGTAATGAAAATGAATTTTAATACCACAGGAAGGAGAGATTGTTTGCTTACAATTGTCCTAGTCTTAGCTGGAGTTACTTTCTTCTCCAGCTTTGTTGTGATCACTAGAACATTAACAGGTGGACAGGTCATTGAGCTGAGCCAGATTTGAGTGATCAGCTGAACTGAGTGTGTTGAGAAGACAGTAGGACTTTAAAAGGTAATTGAACTTTAAAAAAAAAAAAAAACCCTGCTTGCTTTCAAAATAATAGAGAAGCTAAGATTTATTTTACAAGCTTAAAGCACCGGAACTGGGCACACATCAACCCTCTAAGCTATTTAGTTATCTCTGAGCTATACGACCCAAGTTACCTGCCAATAAGTCGCCTTTTGTAGGCTGGTTCTACTCCACCAGGCCATGTCCTCTTAACTCAATCTTCTCTTCCTCCTCCATCATCTGCCCCTTCCCCTCTCTTCCTGTCCTCATGGTCTCTTGACCTCATGCCTGCGAAGCTAAACTCTGCCTCCCTCTGTACTGCCTAGTCATAGGCCTCAGCATCTTTATTAGCTAATCAGGGATAGTTAGGGAACATTCCTTACATCACCTGGGTACAGGAGATGGTTCAACAGTCATGAAAATTAATGCCCATGCCAGGTCGGTAACCAGATCTCAGGGCACTGAAATCAGCACCTGAAGACACTGCACAAAACCCTCCTTCAACAAATAGATGAGGCTGTCGTTAAGGTACACAAAAGCGTTGGTTATTACAAACCCAGGCAGGGGGCAGTAGAAACTGTTTATTACCTATTGACTGAAACCTGCAAGCAACCAGAGGTTGTTGAGGCATCAGGTCATGAAGTCTAAAAAAAAAAAAAGCTCTTTTTTTTTTTTTTTTTTTTTTTGTGGTATGTGAGCAAGTATGCTTTATAAGCTATAGAAAGTGGTACAAATGCGGTATTACAATATCCAGGGAGCTGTCACCCTCTCTATAGAAAATCGAGGACAGTCCCTTGACTGAGAGCCTCCTTGCTGAGACTGACTGTAGAGTTGTCACGCACTTACCCAGGCAGCGTGAGAGCAGCATATCTAGGCTCCTCGGGCCCACTTCATGAATGCAGAAAGAGCCTGTCCTCTCAGACACGAGGTCCACACAGCATCAAACAGACAAAGCTGGAGTCCCTGATCTAAGCAAAGGATGCTGAGTTTGGGGGTGCTCCTTCTCGGAAGGCCAGCAGCTGCGTCACCTCACAACACGTAGGACATTCCTCAAAGCAAACCTGCCTGGTGGATATTTCATTATCTCAAAGATTACACCTTTAAATTTGCCAAGGATGATTACCTCATGAACATATCAAATTCTATACAATCAGTTATTAATGTCTCTAAAATAATAAAACTACCTGACGTTAATAAAGAGCACCAGCCAATTAAGAGTTGCAAACATCTACATATCTGCCACATTTCAATCAAGCGGAGCGGGAAGAGAGGGAACAGTGACAAACTATTCAGCCCACCTGTCATACCCCGACATTCCTTGAGGTAGACTAAAAAAAGTCCTAGACATTTTTCCACCATGTGCATCATGATTATTAATCTAAGGCTCTGGGCAGAGTGCCATGAATTGACCCCCAAAATCCATGTATCTCTGCAGTCATGGAAAGTCTTGGGTGGCATAAGCTATGTGGTGATGCCAGGATGAGGTCTAGGCTCTGAGTGCTGTGGATTTTATGTTTCAAAGGAAGACAGGAACTAGGAACCATTTGCGAATACTTTGGGTCTGTTGTGTTCTTGGTGCCTCTCAGAAAATAAAAACTTCAGGTGGGTATTTTGCTTTATCAGGAGCCTGGGCAAGGAGCAGTGATAATTGACAAGGAGACTCATGAATGATAAGACACTTAGAAAACAGTGTTTTGATTCTGTCTTGGTTTGGGAATTGGCAGCCAAAATGTCCCTGCTCAAAATAAACAAGCAAAATCCATTGCATTCCTGCGTCATCCAGGCCTCGCCTGTCACTTTGAACTGTGTTTTTAAGTGACAAAGCCCAGGCCCAAACCATTTAGTTGTCCTGATTCTCTGACTGGGTCAGAGATACTCCGTGTGTGATAAGATTGGGGTTTCAGAGGCTGTTCCTCAGGCTGCTGTCACTGTGTGCTGTAATTTGAAAATATGGAGAGGCCAGGCCTGATGGGTTTATTCTTCGTTTCCATGGAAATGGGATGCCTCTGGTTCACAGACCTGGCCTGGAGGACGATGGTGCTCAGCCTCTGGATGTCCTTTACTACGAGATGGCTGGGAAGATAAGAGTGTTTCAGTTCAGCACAGATCAGCATTTGCTCAAGAGCTTGTTCAAAACAGAGGCCTGGATCGTGCTCAGGGGGTGTTTGTCAGGAGGTCTGAGGTGGAGCCTTGGAGGTGGAGCCTTTGAAGTTTCTATAGGAGAGAGGATTGAGAAACAGATATGACTACTGTGCAACTGCAGGTGATTTTAAGAAAGAAGTTGTAAGGGATCTGATAGTCCAGATGTTGGAATGGATGAAGATAAAAGATGAAGAGAGTGATGATAAGATGAATGAAGTGATGAGTGAAGAGAAGGTCACCTTGTTTCTCGAATGTTCTGCCCTTCCTGTGTTCAGTCTCCTGGGTCTGAGTCTTCAGCTTATCTACGGAGGATGGCAGTAGATAAGGTGAGAAAAAAGCCCAGGAGCCTCCATCTTTCTTGGAGATGTGCTGCAGGACTAGTAGCTGCCTGGTTCTCAGCAACTCTGCCATCTCGGCATTAGCGTTTCTTTCTAACCAAGGAAGAGCAAGTGTGTGACGTGATATCTAGTCCAAATTCATAACCACGATTTGTATGCCGAACCGTGCCTTCCTGAGCTCCTGACCCTATCAAAGCCAAGCAAGCATGCTCTGGAGTTCTGAAGAAGAATGTCTACAGCAACAGTTCTGCAGCCTTCTATCCAGCTGTGGCTCAACCAATGGGGTGACTTTCTATTTTCACCTTTGTTGACTGATTGACTGACTGACTGACTGACTGACTAATTCAGTCTCTTTGTGTGAGACTAACTGTTCACATTCTCTGTTCCCCGCAGCCAAGTGTATTCCGTAGCTAACAAGTGGCTAGGTCAACACTCGGTAGCAGGGCCCCAGACAGTTTTTCCTTTGCCTCCTTCATTAAGTAAGGAGGAGTGCTGATGTGCAGGCGCAGGTCTGCACAGGGAGAGCGATGCTTTGTGAACTCTTGCAGAGATGAAATTCTATTTTGAGGGCAGATACCACGTTCAGTCTAGAAACTCTGCCTGAGGTGTCGGCCCGCGTGTAAGGAGGAGGATGATGCAGAGAGGATGAACAGACCAGGTCTCGTTTCAACCCAGAGTCCCCACTGGGCGTTTCTGAACCATGAAGAACTGAAATGTAAATTTTAAACAAATGCGAGGTGCAATTCCATTTTGGTGAGGCCACCTACCTCCCTGGCAGGACAGACAGAGCAGGGGACGGGTCCCACAAGCGCTCCGCTGTATAAGAAGGCAGATTTTAAAGGGGTAATCTTAGCAGACCCCACCTGTGAGAGGGTCATGCATCCACTTCTAGATGCAAGTGAAAGCGTGAAAATGAGTTTTCTTCACCTCGCAAGGTGGAGAGTGGCAAGAAAGAAGGCTTAGCACAACCTCAGTGGTTCATCAACACATGACGTCTGTGAATGATTTGTGGAGTTTTGGATGGCAGTTTCCTCACTTAGAAAATGGGGTATCTTCATCAGAATCAAGATGGCTTCTGGCGGTCCCTTTGGTTCTGTGGCATGACTTCTTGAGCTACAGTATGCACACAAATCACTTGGAGATCTTGTTAGAGCGAGCTGTTGGACAAGGGTTTGGAGCCTAAGATTCTGCAGTTCTAATGGGTTCCCACGTGATGGCGAAGCTGCTGGACAACACTTGGCTTTACAAGGTTTTAGAACCCTATGAGCCCTTAGAGAGCTTTTTTTTCACTAGGCTGAGACAGCTTAAAACAGGGGCCAGACAGAGTCCTTAAATTGCCTAGAATGATTTGAATTCAGAGAGATGTCCTGTCCATCATCATAAGGGCACATTCTATTTTTTCCAACATCTCAGCTAAAGACCCAGTCTTAAGGAGATTGTCCGTAGTTACAAGGAGGAGAGGATCATGGAAAGACTTTTCCAATTTAGTTCCTATAACAACCTTCGGAAGCCAGTGTGACTGTGTTCATCTCACAAATAACAGACACGAGAATCAGACATGGTGGGGTCGAATCCCTTTCTGAACGTCAGATAGCCAGTAGATGAAAAGATTTTGGTTCTGACCCAGGTCTCTGATATTAAGGTCCTCGCTCTTTCATTTCACGACATTAACTTACCGAGCCCCACAGGTACGAGAGCCTAACGATAAACGCTGGGTGAGTCTCAGCAGAATGATGCTTCAGTAGAAACCTATGTGCCCTGGGTCTCCAGAATCCCTGAAGATCCATTCCCCGCCCCTTTCTGTGCCTACCAGGAGAACTGACTGCTTCAGGGGCGCTGGCCTCCCACTGGGTCTGGCCAGTAGGAAACACCTGAGAGAGAACAAGGAGCTAGAGATGAGACAGTCATCCTAAACGTTCTGCTTTACTATTGATCCCCAAGTTCAAAAGTAAACTAAGGGATTCAGGGTCAAACCAAATAAAGGCGGGTTACAGAAATAAATGCTCCTCTTAGGCTGGGGTTGAATTCACTGGTGGAGCGTTTGATTCAGGTGAGTGAAGTTCTGGGTTTGACTCCCCAGCACTGCAAGATAATCATGGTAGGAATAATGGTATTAAATAATGTTCAGGTGTCCCGAAGCACTTTATATGAACTAACTCATCCCCACCCAGCCTTGATTACCCTTTTAAAGGAGAGAAGGAAATTGAGACATAGAGGGTTGAAGATACAGTTTTAGGCTGCACAGTTTCCAAGTGGCCAGAATTTGACCCTCTGAGGTCTGGCTTTGAGCCTGTCTTCTGTGCATCATGCTGTACTCAAGCAAGGACTTCCAGAAGCTATGGGCTGTTTTGGAGCAGGGATGGACACTGAAGAAAGTGGTAGTTAAGAGAGAAGTATGGGGGAAAGTCCCAGGAATCTTTACAGCGCTGGCATGTGAGCATGCTCAGAGTCTCATAAAATGACAGGAGTCTATCTTGTAACTCTGATTATGGACAGTCTGTCTTATTCACATGCCTCAAGTCAGAATTTATTCATTTATCTTAGTGAAGGGAAGAAGGAAAAAAATGGTGAGTCAAGATGGCATTTTTCTGAATCAAGATGGCTGGCAGTTACCAGTGTTGCAGCACCAGTTAACACAAGGTCTTAAAGTGTCAACGGTCCCAATTGTTACTGAACCCAAGTTGTCGCCTCTTCATTATCAAGAGATTCAGGGACAGACTGTTAACTGTTCGCTTACAGGAGTCTTCCCTTACCCACTGGAGATACATTTTAGGACCTCCACTGGATGCCTGAAACTTCAGCTAGTACCGAACCCTAGAGACTGTGTTTTTCCTGTGCATATGCACCTGTGGTGAACCAAGATTTAAGCACAGTAAGTGACTGACAGCAGTGGTACAACAGAACACTTATAACAATTAAGTGTAATACATGCTTTTAAATGTACTGCTTGTTTCTAGAATTTTCCATTTACTACATGAAAAGTGACCTGCAGGTAAATAAGGGGCACTAAAGCATTGCTCAGAAACAGTTATATTAGCAGCTCCCACTGTCTGCTGTTGTTGCTACTTTATAACTATTTTATTTTGGGTTTCTTATGCCTCTACCTCCCTTCTCCATCCCTTATCCTTCCTAATACCTTCCAACCCTCCAACACTAGGTAGAAAGAAGGATAGTGGGGAGAGGGGGCAGAGTTCTTTTTGGCTACTTTCTTCTGGTTACGGCCATTGGGGTCTTTGGGGCAATACCAATCTCAGTCAGGATTTCTAGCACTCCAGCAAACACAGCAAAAGGATGAACCACAGCACAGGGAGAAGCAGGCTTCTTTTTTCTCAGAGTTTTTCACCCTCTCCTAGGTCTGGTATTTATACCCTTTCTGAGTCCTCAGAATTTCTCTAACTTCAGCTGGCAAAGACCACACCCCTCTCTGAGCTGCACAAGGTAATTATCAGCTGTGGACAAACTAAAAGCAGGCCCATATCCCACACTTGGGATTAAAACAAAAGCATAACATAAAATAACAGAGTTTTTAAAGAAACCACAACTCCACTATACTCTGTTCTCTATGTGGAAACACAGTTATCTTGAGCCTTCTTTTCCTCATCTATACAACAATGGTGGTAACACCCACATGACAGTGGCTGAGGTCTTCACTGGGTAGAAGTATAGAAGTGAGACAAAGTATATGTTTACAGATATGAATAAAACCACTTCCTTTCCAACATGAAATTGTAATAAAGGCATTGCCCTCTGGTTCTTCTCTTTCCCTCACTCCCTTCCAAGTCCTACTGTGAAAACTTGCAAAAAATCATAAAATTTTGTGTGGGAGAGTCAAATGTACCTTTATCGTCATCATCACCACCAAGATGTGCTAGTCCCCAACAGCTTCATGCATTTGGCTTATGTATTTTATTTTCGTAGAAACATTTTAAAACCACCCCAAATATCAAAAGTCAAATCTCCAACTATCCTACGTGTTTCTAGAAAGTAAGATTTTCTTAATGTAGTGTCATTATTACACCTAACAAAAGAAACAACCACCAGTGAGAAGTCCTGTGTAGGCAAATTCTGATGCCAGAATACCAGTAGCTTTTAATGGTTCATTTGTTCAAATCAAGATTCAAATATGGTAATTAGAGCAAGATAGAAGCTAGTACACAGGGCCATGTTTATAGTCCTTAGAGTTCAGGTATGTCTTTGCCTCCTTCCCAGTGACTCAGGTTTGCCAATATAGTTCACCCTGACATTTGCAGTTTGCTAATGTAAGCACAGATGTGGCTTGGGCTGTGTCTGGGATGTCGCCGTTCATCTCTTGGGTGAACGTGGCTGATAGCTGGCACTTGGCTTCCTCATTTTTTTTCTTCCTTCATTTTGGAGTTCATAGACTGGAAACCTTTTTATAAAAATAGATTCCCCCGGCCAAATGGATGCATACATAGGATTAACGTTATTTGATTTTGCCTAGTGAGAGCATTAACAATGTGTTTTAAAATATTTTATAGTAAAAATTATACATGTATGTGTGATTACGTGCACATGTGAGTGTAGGTGCTATGCTCTTAGTTTGCTTTCTAGTGCTATGGTAAAGACCATGACCAAAAGCAACTTGGAGAGGAAAGGGTTTGTTTGGCTCACACTTCCAGGTAACAGACCACAGTCCATTTTGGAAGACACCAAAGCAGAAGCTCAAAGCAGGAACTGGAGGCAGTAATTGAACCGGAGACAATAGAGGAGTGCTGCTTACTGGCTTGCTCCCCGTGGCTTGCTCAGCCTGCTTTAAAACAAAAACAAAAACAAAAACAAAAACAAACAAACAAAAAACCTGGACTACCTGCCCAGAAACGGTACCAGCAACAATGGCCTGGGCCCCCATCCATCAATCATTAATCAATAAAATGTTCCACAAACTTCTTACAAGCCAATCTGATGGAGAATTTTTTTTTTCCAGTTGAGGTTTTCCCTTTCCAGATAACTCTAGCTTGTGTCAAGTTGACAAAGAACTAAACAACATGGGGTCTTTTGAAGCTGGAGCTACAGGTACAGGGAGTTAGTTGTGGGCTGCCCAACATGGGTCTCTGCAAAAGCAGGATGGTGTCTTTACCACCCTGCCACCTCTCCAGCCCCCTCTAACAGCTTTTTAAATTACCCTTTGCTGTGGTTTAGATGCGATTCACTCCTTAAAGTTCAGCATTTAAAGCTTGATTTTAGAGGCGAGGCACACCGCCCTTCCCCACTTTCTGGCTTTTTAACTTACTGTGTGATCTCTTCCTTTTAGGTATGCCTCTGCCATCGTGGCAATGGTCATGGAGTGATGAAGTCAGAGGTGCACTCTCCAGAGCCAACACCAAGCTTTTTGAATCGTTAGCTTTAAAATCTGTAAGCAAATAAGCCAATTTTTGTCCTTTAATTGAAAATGGATTTTTTTTTCATACATAATATATCCTGATTATGGTTCCCCTCCCTCCATTCCTCCCGGTTTCTTCCATCCTCCCCTCCCATCCAGATCAGCTCCTTTTCTGTCTCATTAGAATACAAAAGTATACTAAAGTGTAATAGTAAAACATAACAAAATAAAATATAATAATAAAGCAAAACAAAAACTATCATCTCTGAATTGGATTAGACAAAGAAACGGAAGGAAAAGAGGCCAAGAGACGGCAAAAGAACCAGAGGCCCACTCATTTGCATACTCAGGAATCCCGTAAAAACACTCAACTGGAAGCTATAACATGCAGAGGACTTGGTCTAGACCCAGGGGCCCTGTGCAGGCTGCTTCAGTCTGTTAGTTCATAAGAGCTTTGATCGTGTTGACTTAGGCCTTGTTTTCTTAACATCCACTATCTCCTCTTGCTCTTACACTCTTCAGCTCCTCGTCGGAGGGTTTCTCTGAGCCCTGACAGGAGGAATTTGATAAAGACATCTCATTTAGGGCTGAGTATTCCAAGATCACTCACTGTGCTTAATATCTGGCTGTGGGTCTCTGTATTTGTTCCCATTTCCTGCAGGAGGAAGGGTAAAAGTAACTTTTATTTGCCAGATCTAATTGTCATCTCTGAGGCTTACTGCCTCCATCTGCTAACCTAGGTCTAGTCCTGGAAGTGTCTGGCCTCTGTACAATCAAATCTAGGCTTAGAATGTTTTCAACTTCTGAGACTTTATTGCTAAATAAGCGCACCCTTTCTAGCTCTTTCTAAACTCTTGCTATCTGGTTCAACTCAGCTATACTGGCCCAAACTCCTCTCCAAGCTGACTGATTCAAACTGGCTCCTCTCTCAGCCTCTGGCTGAATTGCCATACTTGACCTCATGCTAACTTTGGCAATATGTTCTAATCTTCTGGCTCCTTCTCATTCTCTGGTTTGTTCTATCTTCATCTGTGTCTAGCTTGTTCTCTCTTCAACTTGTCTCTGTAAAACTATCCTGGTAAAACTGCCTCTTTCAGTTTGTTTAGATGGTGGATTACATTTATCAATTTGCTTATGTTGAACCATCCCTCCATCTCTGGGATAAAGCCTACTTGATCATGGTAGACAATCTTTTTGGTGTGTTCTTGAATTGGTTTGCAATCAAGTATTTTATTAGAAAAATTTACATCTATGTTCATAAGGGTAATTGGTCTGTAATTATCTTTCTTTCTATGTGGTTTGGGTGTCAGGGTAACTGTGGCCTTGTAAAACAAACTGGGCAATGTTTTGTTTGTTTCAATTTTATGGGATAATTTGAGGAATAGTGGCATTAACTTTTCTTCGAAAGTCTGGTAGGATTCTGCACTAAAACCATCTAGCCATGGGCTCTTTTTGGTTGGTGACTTTTAATGACAACTTCTATTTTAGTTGCTTATCTGATCTTGATTGAAATTTGACAAAAAGTACCAATCAAGAAAAAAACATTTCCAATTTGGTGGATTACAGGCTAAGGTATGTCTTTATGACTCTACATTCCTTCAGTGTCTGTTATTATGTCCCTCTTCATCTTGTGTCTGAGGTTCCTATCAAATTCCTAAATGTTTCATTTCCAGATTGGGTCTGGACCCTCAGTTTGGGTCTTCTTTATTGATTCTAATTCCACTTCAGGTCTTAAACTGTTTTATTTATTTCCTTTCACTGGTTGTATTTTCATAGATTTCTTTAAGGACCTCCACATATTCATAGAGGTCTTTGTCTTGTGCTTCAGCTAAGTTGCAATCCTCAGGACCAACTGTAGTAGAGTCGCTGGGCTCTGGTGGGGACATATTGCCCTGACTGTTATTGACTGTGTTTTTATGCTGATGTCTAGGCATCTGGATTTGGGATGATTGTAATTCTAGGTGCTGATATTTGGTTTTGTCTTTGTTGAGTGGGTGTTTTGTTCCTTGGTTCCTTTTGCCCTCTCTGGTTCTTAGGAGAGTGTGATGGTTTTATGTTGTCTAGTAGGGGAATTCATCTGGAATTTTTAAAAGTGTGGCCACTGGGGGATTCTGGGGTGAAATGCCCCCACCCTCAGTTTCTCTTTTCTCTACAGGCCTTCTGTCCTCTTGCCCTTGCTCTCCCCAGGTTTGTTCTCCACCCTCTTGACCCTCTGCACCCCCTCTCCTACTCGTTTCCCTCTCGTCAGCCATCACCTCCCTCTATTCTATCTCCCCTTCTGAGAAGATGTATGCATCCTCCCTTGGATCCTCCGTGTTACTTATCTTCTTTGATTCTGTGCCTTATAGTATGCCCATCCTGTCTATAGGTGGGAAAAAGATCTTCACCAATCCGACATCCGACAAAGGGCTAACACCCAAAATATATAATGAACTCAAGAAATCAAACACCAATAAACAAAATAACCCAATTAAAAAATGGGGCAGAGAACTAGAGAGTTCTCAACAGAGGAATCTCGAATAGCTGAGAAGCCCTTAAAGAAATGTTCAACTTCCTTAGTCATCAGGGAGATGCAAATCAAAACAACTCTGAGATTCCATCTCACACTGGTCAGAATGGCTAAGATCAAAATCTCTAGTGACAGCATATGCTGGCAAGGGTGTGGAGAAAGAGGAACACTCCTCCATTGCAGGTGGGAGTGTAAACTTGCACAACCACATTGGAAATCAATCTGGTGCTTTCTCAGAAAACTGGGAGTAGTGCTACCTCAACATTCAGCTATACCTCTCCTGGGCATATACCCAAAGGATGCTTCACCATACAGCAAGGACACTTGCTCAACTATGTTCATAGCAACTTTATTCATAATAGCCAGAATCCAGAAACAACCTAGATGCCCCTCAACTAAAGAGTGCATAAAAAACTGTGGCACATTTATACTATGGAGCATTACTCAGCTCCAAACAAAGAAATCCTGAAATTTGCATCCAAATGGATGGAACTAGGAAAGATCATCCTGAGTGAGGTATCCCAGTAGTAGAAAGACATACATGGTATGTACTCACTTAAAGGTGGACTTTGGCCATATAGTGTAGGATAAGCATATTACGAGAAATCCTATATGCTTAAGCACTCTTCGAGAACAGTGTTCTTAAAGACTGAAAAGCATCCCATTCTAAGGATGGACCACAATTATCTCAATTCTTTCTCCTCTGCAGCAAATTTGGGCCGCATTCATTTTCTTTCTCCCAACATGGCAGTGAACATCCAAGTACATTAATCTCTCTCCACATCTGAAATTATTGTTTTACAGTAAATGTCTAAAGATGCAATAAATATATACTTTTGGTATTCTTGCCACGTAGTACTGATTTTCTCTAGAAATAAAACCACGGTTCCAAGCTCACAGTTATTTAATAAAGATTTGTTAACCAATCAGTGAATAAATACATCATGCTTAGACTCAACCATAAAACACTGCTACAAGTTATTATAGTTGAGTAGTAGGAAGCTAAGCAGCTTCCAGGAGAAGACAAACACTTGCAAGAAAGGACTGACTGGGTGTTTAGATCTCACCAAGAAAAACATATCTTGATTGTGTCAAAAGTTGATTTATATGTTTACCTAATGGGAAACAGCAGCAAACTTGATAGTTGAAGAATTGATAATATCTCATCTTCAGAGAAGACAGCCCGGTTGCCTCAACTGGCAGATAGAATTAAACTTGCCTCAACTGGCAGATGATAGAATCAAATGATGCTTTTTCCTGTACACATGCAGCTGTTATAAGTTAATTTATAAATTAGCCACGGTAAGAGGTTAATAACAAGAGTGGATAGTTATAGTAATATTCTAATAATAATTATTGGAATATACTGTCTCTCCCTCTCATTCCAAATACTCTGTTCTATTATGATACTGTACTCACTCTTCTTGTGAGGATGTGAAATGATACAATGCCTACATGATATGATGAAGTTTTGCAGCATCAGGCTCTTGACTGCACACGGATGACTGAACACAAGCACTGGGCTACCATAACAATTGTTCTGATAGCAGAGTTAACTGCTAAGCAAGCAGTAGGCAGGCAAGTACTACGTGCAGAATGGACACAATGGACAAAGACTCACAACCTGAGGAAGATGGCACAAAATTTCATCATGTCATTTGAAACATAGGAACTGTTTATTTCTAGAATTTTCTATTTAATATTTTTCAGGCCTCATTGACTGCGGGTAACTAAAACCATGGGAAGTGAAACTGTGAACAAGTGGGTATTATTGTGAAGGCAGGGCACTTTGTAAACCTTCTGTGGACAAAACAATTCTCTTACTGGGAGCAAAGGAAATCTGGAAGAAAACATCTCTAGAGTTAAATTGGTAATTTACAGGTATCTAGAGGTGTGATAATGATTACCTTTAATGATTTGGCTATAAGAATCTAACTGAAAATCACAAGCTCAGTTAACAGCACAGCTGTCTTAGGTTGTAGTAAAAAAATTAGCACCTCACAGCAGTATGAGTTTGTTAAAGAATCATACTAGCTACTCACTGGCCACCTAGCCCTACTGAAACATTAGTCTCTTCTCAATGCTGCATTTTCTGTTATGTTTTACAGATATGTTGTATGTACAAAACACACACACACACACACACACACACACACACACACACCCAGAGGCAGAGATAGTTAAATATATAATAATATTAGATGCTTAGCTTTGTGCAGTTTCTGAGAACTAAGAAGATGAAAGAGGAGGAAGAAGGGGAGCAGGGGGAAGAAGAGAAGGAACAGGAGGAGGAGCAGCAGGAGAAAGGGGAAGAGAAAGAAGAGAAACAGGAGGAGGAAGGGAACAGGAGAAGGCAGAGGAGCAGGAGGAAGAAAGGGAGCAGGAGGAGAAAACAGGATGAAGAAGGGGAGAAGGAGGAAGAGGAAGAGTAGGAGGAGGAAGAGAACGAGCAGGAGGAAGAGGGGGAGTAGTAGGAAGAGGGAGATGAGAAAGAGGAAAAGGAGGAGGAAGACAAGGGGACATGCAGGAGGAGCAGCACAGTTGTGTAGCTTGCCCCAGACACTGGAACTCATCTCTTCCCATTTTTCTCTTTTTAGGGTCCAAGAGAAAGAAAGAACCTGCAGCGAGTTTGAGGGCAAATGAAAAGTCAAAGGCAGTGTGCCCTTGCTTTAAGTGTTTGGGGATGATATAAGGAAGACACACAAAACTCTTAACAAGGAAAAAGATCTGATGGTGTCAGCAGTTTATTTCAGTCAGCTTAAGGAAGCTATGAGAGGAAATGTTACAAACCAAACAGCAGTTTGGCGTCTGTTTCTTCCAGGACAATTAATTCATAACTGTGAATTATATATGTTATTATTTTATAAAGCCTTTCAAATTAAGTGGAATAAAGAAACACCAGTTTGGCTGCCCATGGATAATTTTTCTTTGACACAAGTTCGAATAAAACAACTGATTGAAGGGTTCATAGTGTGATAAGGAATTGGAGGCCTGAGGTGAAGTGCAGTTTACCTGAGAGGTGATGTGTAGGGCCATACACAGTGTACATCTCTTGACAGCTTCGGAGAGAATCCAGCGGGGTGGGAAAGTAAACGAACACCAACATGAGCTTAGTGATGCCCTAAGTGTTTGTGAAGAGGAGTTTCCTGATACGGAGTATAAATCTTACTTTTTAAAATCATCTCCTTTAATATACAAGAAAATGCTCAAAAACATAAAAGAATAACATCCAGATAGAACCAGAGTTGATAGCTTGGGAGGAACTGGAAAGCAGGACTTTCCTCAGTGCCGTTGGGGAAGAAGAGGAGAGGAGCACATAATATCACCAGGCTCTGCGTGAGCCCAGCATGAACTTAGCTCTACCAATGCAAACATCTGGTTTTCCTTTTCATGGTCCCGGTTTTGCTCCCATGCTCCTCCTCTAGTCTTCCAGTTCCAAGAATGACTCCTTCCTTTAGGTCCTTAACATTTTCACTTAGAGGAGAAGGCCCATTACCCCATCGTAGTGTCAAGGTCCCAGGGGCATTGTCATCCTGCAGGATGACGAGAGGGGACCTCCCTAGTACCTTGCTTTTTGCTTTCCATCTGCTGCACTTAGAAGCTGAAGCCTGGGGAGTCTCAGGGTCTCTGGGGGGGGGGGGGGCTTGTTTGAGTTCTGGCTGGCAACTATGGTCTCTGTGGATTGTATTTCTTCCTTCTTGGTAGACATGGGTTTGGAGAGTAGTTGAGTCTGGCTCCAAGGCAGCAACTGGTCATCAAGGAATAAGGCAGGTCTAGTTCAGAAGAAAAAGGCATTTCCTGGGGCAGAGCAAGCCCCAGGGAGGAAGTTGATTTGGAAGCTTCAGTCTCAAGTGCTTCACTGAGCTCTTTGACCAGTGAGCTCTTAGGGTAAGCACCATTGCCTTCATGGGCAATGCCAAGAGTAGGAGAGTGAGGGTCTGGGTCTTGTGCCTGTCTACCACTGTTCAGCTGTTCTGTTGGTAGATCGGCTGTGGAGATCTCTCCACCTGAATAGGAGTGTTCTAGACGCCAGGTGAACGAGGGTCTGTTCTGTGGCGCAAAGGCCATGCTGGAGCGTCTGAGATGCTCTGAGTAGGACCCATCTTCGCTAGGGGTGGGGACAGGGCCTGCTTGGTCCCCGTTCAGCCACTAGGAGAAGAGCAGCTTGAGAAACAACTGAAGCCAGGAGTTTCAAACTTGAGTATAAACTTTATTACTCGGAAAGAATGGCGGGTATTAGATGCCCAGGGAACCCAAGAGTAAGCAGTGATGCAATCTGCTGCGTAAGCATTTCCATCAGATGAATTCGCATCCGTTCAGTACTAGTGATGTGAGAACGTGAATGTAACGACTGTTTGCCAAGAGGGACTCCACCTTTATCCCTTGACAATTTCAGATGCAAACCCAGAAAAAGGTGCGTTGGCCCCGTGAGAGTTTTAAGTATGATAGGAATTTTGCCAGACAGTAAAGATTACTCTCATGGTTGGGCGTACATGCTTTTTATCTTTGGTGAGCCCTTCTGAACTTGAAGAGTGAATTTCCAGTATTTGCTACTGGGCTGATAACAAGTTTCACGGGGATTTAGGATGAAAAGATCAGTACGCGCTAAAAATGCTTCTTTCTGGCTTCCTTTGCAAATCAAATTGAATGGCGCTGCAGGATAGTCAGAGTTCAGTCTCATGTTCCAGGGAAATGTCTGTGAACCCCGTGAGGGAGGCTCTAGATCTAGCCATAAGTATGTCTTCTTAAGGGGTGCATTGTATTCTTCCATGGCTTGAAAAGCTCTGAAACCGTGAACCTAAGTAAGTCGTGGCCATAAATTGGGTATCTTGCAGATTTTTAAACAACTTTTTGTGTTAATTCATTTTGTGCTTTCTCTCTCTCTTTCTCTGTGTGTTTACATGTATATGTGTGTGTGTGTGTGTGTGTGTGTGTGTATGTGTGTGCATATCATAGCAATGAGAGAACAACTAACAGGAGTTTTCTTCTCTCCTTCCACTATGGAGGTTCTGGAGATGAGGTTTGAGGATGAGCACCCTTATCCACTGTGCCATCCCACCAGCTTTCTCTTGCTTTTTTTTTTTTAATGATGGAAAGCTGGATTATGCAACCAGTTACTCTTTTCTTCTCAAAGGACTCTATTCACATGGCTTTATCAACTGTGTTATGGGAAAGGCTTCAGGAAGTTGGCAAAGCCCAGGGAGTATCTCACGGTCTCTCTGAGCTTGAACAACTAGAATGAGAAGGTGGCACACCCCCGGGAGGAGCGCGAAAGGACAAAGCCTCCCTGTGAAGGCCTGGCTCTAAACACACAAACACCGAGCCTCAGAGAAGGAGCAGGTCTACAGGGTTGCAGTTTGATTTAGTAAGTTCACTCCAGAATCGCAAATGCAATGGATGATTAAAAGAAAGTCACCAAGTTCCTAAAGGACCCGTTGAGCACGAAGAGTTCTTTGATTGCCCATAATCCACACGAAACCTCGCCATGACAGGAGCCCTTGACTGCTCAGGCTTAACCTCCCAACCCCCCCCCCCCGCCCCGCCACTTAGAACAGCAATTTGAACAATCCAGAAATCATCCATTGTGACTTCTTAAGAAAAGTATAGCGTTTTGTTTTGTTAAAATACTCGCTGATGTCAATGGATGGCTTTGCACTTGCTGGGAAGTGCTCACCTGATTGTTCGATACAGTCGGAGGTAATGACTCCACCAGCAGTGACCTCCCAGGTCAGACACTGACGGGGGACAACTACTTAAGGAGCTTTTAAAGTCTCGTGTGACTAAATTAGCCTGGATTGGAACCAAACCCCACTGTCTATGGAGTGTATGTATCTTTGCCTGTGACTTTCCTGGGCGGGGGGGGGGGGGGGGGGGGGGGGGGTGGAGGGAGGAGGGGGGAATCATTCCCTTCTTTTTAGAAATCATAGCAGCTGTCAGAGAATGGGGTAACTAAAACAAATTTTTGATCAGAAAGATAATTTATACAGGTCTGCCTGCGGTTGTTCTGGCTTTATTACTCGGAATCCTAAGTCTTAGGAGATTCCCTGAATCTTGGAAGGCATTAGTAAGTCCAGGTTTTATAAGTCACTCCCTTTTTGACAAACTCTCCGAGAGACTTAACTTTCACCAGATTCTCTCCCCCACTGTGAGTTAAAGTCGGCATCCCTACATCCTTCTCCCATCCTGTCTTCTTCAAAAAGAGCTTATTCTCCCTTCTACCCGTAGCTCTGGGTCTCCAATGACCTCGCCACACTGTCCATGCCACATCTCCCCAGCCTGTGCTCTGCCCTCCGACTTAAGCTGACATGCTCCCTTTACCTGCTCCTTGAATGTTCTTGTTCTGTTAACAATCCCATTATTCTTCTCTGGGCGGGCTCTCCTGACTAGATCCCTTGAGTAACACTCCAAGCTGAGCTTATACCCCTGCCCATCACTGGACAAAGTCCATGCCCCATAGCGTGTTTTCATGTGGACAGATTGACATTTGCTTGGCTTGCTTGGCTGCTCCATCCCATGTTGCTTCATGCCAACAGAGAAGCATGGAGAATTTTTATACATGCTGTTTTGGAAGTTCTACCACCCCAAGATTGTGCAATTGGCCTTTAGATCCAAATACCACACATTGATCATTTAGAGTGAACCCATTATTCCGACCCATGATTCCAGCTTTGGATCATAATTCTATCACCTAAATTACTCACTCCAGCAACTCAGTTCCAGGTTCATGTAGTCTGCAAGTGTTTTTAACGTGTCAACATCTGCAGTCATTCAAGTAATTGGCAGAACTGTTGACCGGTTCAGGATGGAAAACCAGAGGGTTAGTCCGTGATAGTGGATGTTCACATGGGTGCTTTAGTTAAAATGATCTTTCGATGGGCTTTCTTTTCAGATTTTGGAAGAGAAGCTGAAATTTGGAAGTACAAATACATTTTAGCAACACTTCATTTTTCAACCAGCAACCTCTGTTACCTTCAACGTCGGCAAAACAGCTGGGCAGAGTCACAAACATCCCTGGGGCACACTCAGTAACTCAGGTAACTTTTACAAGAGCCCACCTCATCCCAACTACGCTCCCCTGGTGACCAAGACTTTCTACATGGGGTTTTGAGTGATGCTAACGATCAACCATTGCCGGATCCCAGAGCCAAGCAGAGAGTGGATTTGAACCACCCATGCAATGCACCTGTGTCCCTGGCTCCTCTTTGAATGTCCATGCTAGGTTTACATTTGCCTCTCTCTATTGAAGGACAGCCATGTGACTTGCATTGTCCAGTGACACAAGCGCAGTGAAATGGCATCTCACACTCGTGGAAGCTTTAAAAGCCAGCCATGTGGCTTGTCACATTTCCTTCCCACTGTCGTTTTGATCGGGGAAGAAGGTGTCAGGATGGAGCATTAGGCCTGTGTCCTCGAAGAGACACAATGACCAGACTTCCCTCTTCTGATGCGCGTTAGACACACAGGCTGGGAAGGAAAATGCCCATCCTAAAACTGGAAGCTTTATCCTCAATGTATAGCTCTGCCATCCTGCTGGTTTCGTTAAGGATGTGTCTTAGTCGGGGGTTACTATTGCTGGGATGAAACACGGAGACCGAAAGCAACTTAGGGAGAAAAGGGTTTATTTGCTTTGTACTTCTACCCTGTGGTCCATCACTGAAGGAAGCCAGAACAGGAACTCAAACAGGGCAGGAATCTGGAGGCAGGAGCTGATGGAGAAGCGCTGCTTACTGGCTTGCTCAGACTGCTTTCTTACAGAACCTAGGACCACCAGCCCAGGGGTGGTACCACCCACAATGGGCTAGGCCCTCTCCCACCATCACTCCTTAAGAAAATGACCCACAGGCTTTGCCTGCAGACCAATCTTACAAAGGCGTTTTCTAAACCCATGTTCCCTCCTCTCCTCCAGCATTAGCTTGTGTCAAGTTGACATACAACTATTCAGCTCAGGTTGTAAGTGTAGAAAAATACATGGGCTTCTGTTTGCAGGGAGCCAAAACTATAGAGGGAGAGATAAAGTATATCCACAAATATGTAAGTAAGGACTAAAGTAAATAAGGTAAAAAAAAATGCAAGTTGGAAAGTTAAGACAATTAGCAATGAAAAGTGGTGCTAAGAGCAAGGCACCACCTGGAGTCAAGTAAAGGACAGGCCAACATGAACTTTCTGTTCTCAGGAAAGATCACTCTCCCATTAAACCACAGAACCCTTAGGATTATATAATTCACTGAAAGGTATTCTAGATAATGGCTCTCCAGATATGTTAACACTTCTCTTTTAAAAGTGTAATAAAGGTGCAGGCTTGATTTATGGCACCATTTTACATGTATTTGATTTTAGCCTTCTCAGTAGCCAGCACTAACAAAGCACTTAGGCTTTCTTTAATGGCTGTGTTATAGGTCTCTGTCCCTCAGAACCATAGCCGTGCTGCTCTCTATGCACAGCACTCACTCTACCCAGGAGTTTTACAGGAACCTCAGCAGTTTTGAAAACACAGATGAAATGGAGCTGACCTAGGCACACACTTAAAAAAAAAAAAAAAAAAGAGGACTCTTTTCTTTTACAAATGTTTAATATTTCATTTCACTGGGTTGGAGGAAATTTGGAATTAAGTAGAACATACATCCATCCATCCATCCATCCATCCATCCATCCATCCATCCATTCATTCACCAGAGGTTTGCCAAGTACCTGTTCTTCCTGGGATATTGCCTACAGTTGACTATTCATTAATCTGTCCAGAAGGAGCTTGCAGAGCAAGGAATAGGGCGATTCTGATGGGATAGTTTCTTTTTAAGCAGCATTAGCAACTGTACCCTCCAACCCCGCAAAGTCACACTTTAACATGCTCCTTTGAAAAGCACTATGTTCTACTACTAATCCTTCCTTCCTGCTTGCTCTTGCCACTGATTCTCCCTATACATGAGCTAAAAGTAACCAGTAATATTCATGCTGTGGCCTGGCTACTCTGCTGTGTTGCAGTTTCCTTCACAGGATAAACTATTCCATTACACTTAAAGTTGGCTTCCCATAATATACCAGGGCCTGAACAGACCTCATCCTCATCCTTCACCAGGCTGTCACAGGGAATGCCTCTCGTCAAGCTACCGAAAGATTCCCATTTCCACCTGAACTCTCCATGGGGTGTCCTCTGCTGTCACACTCCTACCAGCAGTATGGTTTCCTGTCTCCACCAAAATTGTTTTTTCTAACCTACCTCCACAGATGTCTCCAGATGCCTCTCATTAATGAATAACCCAATTAACAATGGGGTCTAGATCCAAACATTGAATTCTCAAAAGAGGAAACTCAGGTGGCTGAGAAACACTTAAAGAAGTGTTCAACATCCTTAGTCATCAGGGAAATGCAAATCAAATCTGCTTTGAGGTTTCATTCTATACCCGTCAGAATGGCTAAGATCAGTGAAACAAGTGACAGTGCATGCTGGTGAGGATCTGGAGTAAGGGGAGCACTCGTCCCTTGCTGGTCTGAATGCAAACCTGGACAGCCACTATGGAAATAAGTATGGCAATTCCTCAGGAAGACGGGACTCAATCTACCTCAAGGTCCAGCTGCACCACTTTTGGGCATATACGCAAAGGATGTTTCATTCTGCCACAGACTCAGCCATGGCCACCCCTGCTCCATTCCTAATAGCTAGAAATGGGAAATGATCTAGATGCCCCTCAACAGAAGAATGGATAAAGAAAATGTGGTACATTTACACAATGGAGTGTTCCTCAGTTGTAAAGAAAGAAAGAAAGAAAGAAAGAAAGAAAGAAAGAAAGAAAGAAAGAAAGAAAGAAAGAAAGAAAGGAAGGAAAGAAAAAGAAAGAAGGAAAGAAAGAAAAGGAAGGGAGAGAAAGAAAGAAAAGAAAGAGAGAGAAAGAAAGAAAGAAAGAAAGAAAGAAAGAAAGAAAGAAAGAAAGAAAGAAAAGTCAATCTGAGGTAAGTGAATGGATCTAGAAAAAAATTATCCCGAGGGAGGTAACCCAGTTAGTCCCATATGTTATGTGGATATTAGCGGTTAAGTCAATGATAACCGAGCTACGGTCTGTGGAACCACAGAGGTTAGGTACAGAGTAAGGGACTAGGTGGAGCAGATAGATCTCCCTAGGAAAGGGAAATAGAATAGGTAGTTATGGATGAATGAGGGGGCTGGAACAGGAGGATCAAGTGCAGAATGGGAGGCAAGAGGGGGACAAGGGAGGAAATATGGGGAGAGAGAGCTAAAATTAAAGGTTTTCGGAGTGGGTGGTGGTATGGAAACTTAATATGGTAGAAGCTTCCATATACATTTATAAAGGCAATCCAAATGAAATCACCAAACAATGGGGGAGCCAGAGCCCTAACTGGACATCCTCCGTTAGCAAATGAAGCTTCCAGTATCAGGACTGGATTCCATCGACTTGATTTGCCAGTTGGGTCCTATGGCAATCCCCAAACAATCTAGGATGTTGCCAAGACTATTTGTTGTTCTCCACAACTGACAGCAAGGGTCCATTGCTGAAGACAATACCTATACAACTCATTGAATATGGAGAAGTTGAGCTGGTGCCTACATAGCGCCTTCACCCCTATGCTAGAGTTTTTGGTACAGGAAGGTATTCTGCATGCTACCCAAGGAGAAATTTAGAAACTAACCCAGCCACAACTCTTTCGTTTTACAATGGTGTCCTGCCTGCAGGATATGCTAGGCCAATGGTGGCACAAAACTTGTAGAAGTCGACAACCAATATCTGATTTGACTTAAGGCCCACTCCATGAGACGGAAACTATACCCAACACCACTTGGGTGACAAAGAACCTAAAACTATATATCCTAGAGACCTATGGTAAAGACAAATAGTAATATCCTACTGAAAGAATATATTAATAAGTTGATTCTTAATGACATTCTGTTGAACTCATACATCGTGCCTTGCTCAGCCATCGTCAGAGATTCTTCTTGCTGCAGATGGGAACAATGGAGAGACCCACAACCAGACAATATGCAGAATGTGAGAGATGTGAGAACATTCAACCCTCCCGTCAAGGCTCAGGCAACTCCTCAGGAGAGGAGAAGGAAAGAGTGTTAGAACCAGAACCAGAGGGAACGGAAGACACCAAGAAAACAAGGCTCTCTAAATGATCAAGATGTACGCACAAATGAACTCACAGACTAAAGCAGTATGTACAGGTCTGCTTCAGATGGGGTCTTAGAGCTGAAAGGAGAAATGGACTTGCAAATGAAAGCTTACTTTTCTTAAAGGGGGTCTCACCGGAGAAACAAACTACTCTTAAAGGTAGGCTGCATGCCCAGCAGTAGAAGGGCAACAGAAAACAGACTCAATGGCATCTTTGAAGGGTCCTTGTCTCATAATATTGCAGCAGAGCTTTTGTGTTTTTAATCTTATGTTTTACTTTTATTTTTATTTTTCTCTCTTATTTATCCTACAGGTCCTTTGCATATATATTCTGATTTCCTGTGTAGTGTTTTTGTGGGATCCTTGAATGTGTGAACAAATGGATTTCCGCACATCTATATGTTTTTTATATCTCTCTGTTTGTTTTATCCTATTCCAAAGTGTTAGTTTTTGTTCCATCTTATCTCATTTTTTAAATTATTATCCCTTAGGAGCCTGTTTGTTTTCTAATAAGAAACAGAAATCTGATGAATCTAGATGGGAGGGGAGGTAGGAAGGAACTGAGTGGAGTAGAGGGAGGGGAAACCTAATAAAAGAAAAAAGCAGAATGTGGGAATTGCCTAGAAGAAAATGTTAAGTGAAAAAAAAAAAAGCAAGGCTATTAAATGATGTCTATGAGACTTAATTTTATACAGAAGGAACCAAAACAGGCATCTATTAACAAAAAACAAGCGAATAGAAAATACCGAAATATAATTTGTCTTCTGGAAACTGGATTACTGTTCATTTTCATTTAATTTCATTTCTGTCTACCCCCAAATTGTCTATAGGATGTATTTATCACTTTTTTATGATCAAGATCTTTTGAACAATCACAAACATACAAGATGACATTAATTTCAGCAAAATGGGGCATAATTTTTGGAATCATTGTTTCATTTTCTTGAAATGAGAATCTCTAAAAAATAGATTAGTGCCATACATTTGTGGTGATGCCAATTTTTTTCTGAAGGGATTTTGATGAGTGGAAACATGCAAATGGGTCAGACAAGCCATCACCAATCCATCATCCATGCTTAATTTTCAGACCCAGTTTTAAGAATGTCCCCCTCCCCACGACAATTGCCTCTGCACCCTACCTCACCAACACTGATCTAGTACAGCTGCTACCTGTTTCCAGTACAGCTATTTCCTGCTTCATTCTCTTCCTAGACTGTGCCAGGGCCAAGCCTGAGAGCTGCTGCCTGAATGAATGCTGAATGAATGGATAACCAAGCACCCGTATCATTCAGTCACCTTCTGAAATCCTTGTACCCGAGTAAACTGAAGCTAGTAGGTTAGCCTGGATGGAGAGACAGCCCAAGAGTGAAGCAACTCAAATCAGAACAAAGGATGGATTTGGCCTTTATGACCTCTTTGAATATTTTTCACACGTTCTCCCATCCCTGTTCCTCTCCTGTTGGCTGCCATGTCACCTGTGTTGCACTTCACACATCCTGACTGAGACTGTGAGAAAGCAGGAGGGAGCTGCTTGCCCCACTGGGCCGGCTTCATGCATCCTCTGGTCCTGAGCTCTGTGGTTCCACTTCTGCTGTGGCCCTCTGACTTCATAAGCCTAAAAAGAGCAGAACAGCCCCCATAGTGCAGGATGCTGAGGAAGAGGGCTTTTGTCTCTTATGTGGTAGCACAAATGGATGGGTGGCTGGGCCACAAGTGAGGACTTTGCTAAAAAAAACAACTAGTGCTGTGAGGGGGTTCCTGAGCAGATGGCTGGAACACAGGCCTCCTTCTGTTAACTGTAAATTCCATTCCTATGGCGTAGCACTGGTTCACAAGACACGGGTCACACTCTGGCTGAGCCCTGCCGCACTCACAATTCCTGTTGGGATTGGTGGGAGCTGTGTGTTCACAAGCCGAGGGCAGCCTGGTTTCCTTGGGTGAAGAGGAGGAAAGAAGAGGGTGAGGGAGAAGGAAGGGGGAGCTTGAGAAATAATGAGTATCAGTTTTTTCCCAGGAGAAAGGACTAAGGATGTCCCTGTGTGCTCTGGGATGGCCTTTTCTTTGCTGTTATGAATTGCTCCACTAATAGAAAGAATTAACAAGCACTCTATCTGTCTTAAATCCCATTTAATATTCATGACCAAAATAAACTGAGCTTTTGCCCTAATCTGGCTCGCTGAATGCTATTTTTCAGCCCCGGGGAGAGGATCATGGCAGTGGAATTTCTTCTGGTTATTTAGAGAGAAGGGAGTGGCAGTGGAGAAAATGAAAAGGCTGCTGCTTCTGCCTTCCAAGGAGAATAATGAGCACAGCTGCCCTCTAGGCCTGATTCTCTTTGTGGGAAATGGCTCATCCTGGTTTTCTGAAGTGTCTACCTCCCAAGAGCCATTCAAGGTCACCATGACTGGCCTTCCCTGAAGTGTCTCCCTACTCTTCCTGGGTAAATCTCAATTTCTGTTTTGTTTTTGTTTTGTTTTTTCTTCAAATGACTGTCAAAGGCTCTGCTGTGTTATCCCCAGTTTTGTGCTCTTTTGCCAGGAAGCTATCTACAGCACACAGACACAACACTGGATGTGCTTTCTGTTTTGTGTAGAGGCTACAGGAAGGACAGCTGAGGGTTCAGTCTGACGGTGGGGCAAAACCAGGCTGACCACAGATGTCTTCTCACCTGTCCTATTGTACAGTGAAGGGGCCTGCTGCATCCAGGAAGTGCCAGGCCCTCTAAATTTAGAGGCCCTCTGACCTCTAAATTCTTGATTAATATGACGTCACAAAATGTTTTCATACAGGGAGAAAGCTTGTACCTTCTTTCAAAAGTGTTTTCAGACTTAGGGGTTAATTCTTCACCCTGTCTTCTCCTCCCCCTACACCATTCCACCAAAACCCAACCCCTCCCCCACCACAGCCCACCTTCTAACTCTCATGTCTTCTTGGTTTATTTTTGGTTTTTGCTTTGGGGCCCATGGGTTCTAACAAGGGTCGTTCATATGGGTCTGGGTGTGAAGCTATCTGTTCAAACATGGGTAACTTACCCAATGCTGTTTTCAGTGAAAACAATGACTTCTGTAGCAGCCCTCCACTGCCGTTAGATCCCTGGGTGGGCCAGGGCCCCACGACTCTTCCCAGTCATGACCGAACATTTACTGGCTTAGTCTTGTGTGAGTGCTATGCCATGACACCTCACTTATTGTGAGTTCGAATGCCATGGCCATACTCTGCCCATAAAGCAGCCCTCTTCCCTACAATTTGGCACTTTTTTTGTTGTTCCCTTCTCTGTGGTATTCCATGAGCTTTGGAGGGACTAATGTGGTATGCCATTTAATGCTGAGCACCCAGCTCTCATTTGTTCTAGCACCTTGACCAGCCTTGAGTCTCTGCCCTAACTGCTGTCTGCTACAAAGAAAAATTTCTTTGATTAAAGTTGAGGATAGCAATAGACCATGGTTATAAATGTAGCTATTTAAGAAGTAGTTTGACCTGTCTTTTTAGCCAAGCAAAGGTAGTAAGTTCACTCCTAACGCCTGTGACATCCCTGAGTGTGGGCCTTTAACTAGGTCCACAGTCTCGGCATGAACTCCCTCCATATGGAGTGGGTCTCAGATCCAATCATAAATATCAGTTGCTTAACCCCATAATGGTCATGCCACAGTTGTACCAGTAAGTACCTCTTGCCTGGCAAGTTGGCGTTGTAGCATGTAAAATGTAAAGTGAGGAAAGACCACTGCTGACTTTTCTTCCCCAGTTACAGAGCATGGTAGCCCCTGGCACCATGAAGGCTAGCCAACAGGGAGAACACCTTGGGTCTGTTGCAACACAATTTCTATGTATTCTGCAACCAAGGTATGTTGCAACTTTAACAATAGGGTTTTCCCATCCAGTTCTTGTAGACATCTAAGGGCAATAGCCACAACTTGTATAATTTGGAGGACCTCTGGGGCCTTAATGGCCAACAGTTCCCAGCTAGGTGTCCCATACTTGGCACTGAGTTTTTCATTTTGTAACTCATGGCTTCTGAGATCAGCTTTATCCACCCATGTGCCTTAGTTAGCATTAACCATCAACTTGACACAATCTCGAGTCACCTGACTAGGGAGTTTCAATGGGAAGATTTCCTAGCTCCTACTGACCTGTGGGGATTGTCTTGATTGTTAATTGATATAGGAGAACCCAGCCCACAATGGGTGATACTATCCTTGGACAGGTGGTCCTGTACTGTACAAGAAAAGTAGCTAAGCATGAATTTATGAGCCAGCTAGCAAACTGTGACCTCCACAGTTCCTGCTGTGCCACTTGGACTGTGAAGCTCCTTGGTCCGAGGTAATGCTCTGTGGAATAGCAGGCAGACCTACCTTTAAGTTCTCTATGTTTTGTTTGCTTGTTTTTATATGAGAGCTATAAACTTTCCTTTTCATTTTCCACTTTGTTGTTATACCATAGATTATATATATATATATATATATATATATATATATATATATATATGAAAAATAAAGACTATATATATTTTTCATTCTCTGCTAGGATAGAATTTCTTCCTTCTTCATTGCTTCAGTGTTCCATTCACAGTTCAGCAGTTCAACAATGTGCGGTTCAGTCTCCATGTGTTTGTATGCTTATGCTGTTTCTGTTGCTATTGATGTCTAGCTTTATTGCATTGTGGTCAAATAAACTATAAGATGTTATTTCAGTTGTCTTATATTTGTTGAGGCTTGCTTTGTGTCATAATATACTATATATTTTGGATAAAGTTCCATGGGCTGCTGAGACAAGTATGTATTCTTTAGCGTTTGAGTCAGTAGGTGTCTGTTAGGTCTATTTGTATTATGGTATCATCCAATGTTTATGTTTTTGTCCAGATGACTTGTCTCTTTCTTAGGAGTGAGGAATTGGAAGTCACCCAATATTACTGTGTTGGGGTTAAACTATGATTTAACATCTAGCATATTTGTTTTATGAAACTAGGTGCACCTGTGTTTGGTGTCTATATACTTAGAATTGTAATCTTGATGGATTGTTCCCCTGAGTTATGAAGCAACCTTCCTTATCTCTTCTGATTAATTTTTGTTTGAAGTCTATTATGCCACATATTAGAATAGCTATGCCTGCTTGTTTCCTAGTTCCATTTGCTTGAAATACCCTTTTCCATTCAAGGTAGTGCCTGTCTTTGATGGTGAGGTGTGTTTCTTGTAGGCAGCAAAAAAAAAAAAAAAAAAATGTGGTCATCATGTTTTCTAATCCAATTGCTAATCTGTCTCCTTATTGGAGAATTGAGACCATCAATATTCAAATAAATATATTAGTTCATGTTATTTTGTTGGTTTTGTGGTGTCTTCTATGCCTTTTGATTAACTATCCGGGTATTGTTTAATTTTCTCTTGTAGCTTCTCGAGTATGCTTATCTTTCTCTTCAGTCAGAAATACCCCTTCCAATATCCTCCAAAAAGCTGGATCTGTGATCATCTTCAGTCTGTCTGCTTTTGTTTGCTTGGTTGTTTGTTTTGTTTGGTTTGTTTGTATGTTTTTTGTTCTTTAGACTATGATAGATAGTTTTGCTGGGTATAATGATCTGAGTTGCCTGTGTCTTCTAATTATGTATGTCTAGTTTGCCTTTGCCATTCTGAAATATTACTATAGGGTATACAGAAATAGATTTGTTGTTATTTAGCCTATTTAACATCTGGGGTATTTGCTCTGTGTTGAGAAATTATGCATTTTTCAGTTCTGGGGAAAAAAATTGTAATCATTGTTCTTTCAAAAGTTAACTTACCCTATTCCTTTAATTTTCTATTTCTAGAAATCAGTTTTTGACTGTCACCTGCTATCTTCCTAATTCTTAGGTAATTTCACATTTTTCCATCAGTGTTAGTAAGCTTTCCCTCAACAAATACCCAGAAGCAATCAACTGAGAAAGAGGAGGTTTTATTTTGGCTTACAGCCTCGGAGGTTTCAGGCCAACCTAGATAGGCTCTGATGCTTTGGGCTTGTGTGAGGCAGGAAGGAGCACCCCAGGAAGCCACAGAGCAGCCAGCAGAGGCGAGGGTCCCAGGACCCCATTTGACTTCCTTCCAGCAGACTCAGACTCCAGAGTGTTCTATAACCTTCCAGCAACACCCCAGAGAAGGAAAAACTGTTCAGCGAACAGGCATAATTTTATCTTTCTGTGTCCCATTTTACATTAATGCTTCAGATTTAACTGTTACTTATCTAATAACAGTTTGACCTATTAACTCTGTTCAATCTGCCATGTACTTTGAACTCCTCATTCTTCCTAAATGTTTTTTTTAAATTTATAAATGTCTTTTTAATAAAAATAAATAAATCTGTTCATTTTTTATACTGTTAACTTACCTTTTAAAAATACCATCAGCATTTTTTTTTTCTAAACTGGAACTTTTTTTTTTTTTTTAATAAAGTACACTGGAAGGGGGCAAATGGACGGGAGGTAGAGTACCATGTGCAGGTCAGGTCACTGGGCTAACCGAGGCAGGGGAAGGAGTATCTTCCTATGTTCAGGTGATGGAAGATAGAGCTTCTTATTGTGGAGCTCACAGGTATGTAAATCCTGGCCATGGGAGGAAGGTGGTCCAGGCCAGCTGGTGTGCATTCCTCCCGTGTTAGCATGCACCACGTGAATGTAAGTTCCAGTCCTGCTCTGAGGCTAAGGTCACACACAGGGCCCTGGGCCGTCCGCTCTGGTGCTGCCCCAGCCTGGCTGGAGCTTGCCTCCATCATGATTTCCAGAGCGGTCTGGGCTCTCCCCGTGGTAGGTAAAGAAGTAGCAACCAAGCCTCAGAAGCTGCATTTGATCCCTAGGCACCACATAGTAGATGGGAAGCAAGGATTCAGAGTCCTTACAAGAGATAATGCCATTAGAGCTGTCGAGGGCAATGAAAAATTATAAGAACGAGTATTAGTAAGGAACAAAAGCAGAGCCAGGGTAAGAGAAAAAATGGCTGTGCGGCGGGATACCATCTATGTGCCATGGGGACCTGTCCCACATGCCTTGGCAGTAAAGAACTGCTCAGAGAAAAGTGAGGCTGTCCCAGAGTGAACAGCTCAGAGCCTAGCCACAGGAAGCAGATTGGCTGTAAGCAATGTCAAGTGTCCGGGGAGGGAAGGAAATACCTTTTAAATAATTTCTGTTGGAATCCAGGCTGGTTTAGGAGCCAATGAAACTAGAAAGTTACTTAGAATAAGGGAGAAAGGGAAGAATCTAGAAAACAGAGTCAGATTAATATGAATGAGAGGTTGGTAGGATGAGAAATGAGGGGACACTTGGGTCAGAAAGAAACTCACAGAAAATCTTAGCAGTGAAGAGTCCTGAGGCTGAGCAGGCTAGCAATTTCCTGTGGGCCATTTGTTCCTAGGGACAAATGCTTTCTGGGAGAGAGTTGGTAATAGTTAGCCTGCAGCATGCACACCTCTCAATTCCGCTCTCCATTTGCAGAAAGTGAGAGTAACCAGGCTTGCGGAACCATTAGCCCACATTAAAAGAAACAAAGCAGCCTGGCAGGGAAGACAGCTCTATCTGTGCAGAAACTCACGTGAGCTGGGTGCCGTGGGTGAGGTGCTGATCCAGGACTAGGAATGCACACACAAGGCTCTGACCAGCCAGCCTGGTGCACTTGCTGAGTTCCAGGCCAATGAGATCTCTCTCTCTCACACACACACACACACACACACATAAATAAATATAAAAAAAAAAAAGAAAAGAAAAGGTGGATGGTGCCTGAAGACTCACATTTAAGGTTTACACATGGGTGCTCACTCATTTGAAAGGGCCCTGCCTGCCGATTGTGCTCCAAATCTTTATTGTCTCAAGCCTCCGGAGGGACCAGCATGGCAAATAGTTCTGCATCCTCAGATCCTCCGAGCCCTGCCTCTTCACAAGTCCCCAGGATCCCCGACCCTCAGCTCTCCGATGAGCTTCAGTCCACACAGCCGCTCCCTGTGAGCTGTCCGCCCCTCCCTCCCTCCCTCGGCCTTGACAAGCATTTTCCTTGGTAAGCCAGCTGCGGCCTCAGCAGAGCTGTGACTGTCATTAGCGTGGCTTGGCTGTGCTCATGCCAGCTAAGCCCGAATCCGCTGCCCTTTCCCTAAAATGTGCTGGCTGGCACAGTGCTTTACCACAGTGCTGTGGCTTCATGGGGCTCTGTCAGCGTTTCTTTCTCTTGCCTCCACAGTCTTGGTTGTTTGGAGTTGGGAACAGAACCCAGTGGCTGAGTCAACACCCTGTGGCTGAGGTGTGGGAAGTGCAGACAGCTCTTGACTTTTGCCCTGGTCTTCTGTGACCCCTTAGGTTCACAGAACCTGGGGGGGGTGTCTTCAGAAAGATAACTCACTCTGGAATAAGTTGGTTTGTGGGATTGGTAGGGTCTCCAATTGCTCAGCCCATTTGGCAATAGGGAACAAGCCAGCTTCTGTGTCGTGTCACCGGGACTTGCTTTGGCATCTACACAGTGTCACAAACACGGGAACTGCAACAACAGGTTTGCGTTAGCTCTCCAGAAAGTGTTTATCTGTGACTGGCCTACTTAGAAAAATGGGATGGAAAAGGAACGTTGTGATGCAAAAGGAAATACAAGATGTTAGAAGGTCGAAATAGAGGCCCACAGTACAAGACTAAGCAGATGGGCCATCACCATACTAACGTGGTCACAGGACTGCGCTCCTCCTGGCTCTGCCCCGTGTTTCTCATTCTAGATGACATTTCCAAAAAGCATAAATCAAAGGGGCATTCGTGGAGGGCTTGGTGTGTCTGTGGAAACCCGAGGGCTATGTGGGTCCTTTGGGTGGGGGACGACTTGCAGAAGGCTGGAGGTAGGAAGGGAGGGAATGGGATGTCAGAGGTGGGATGCGGCTGGACAGGATCTGTGGATTCCAGCTGCTGTGGATTCTAATCGTCTTTTCAGAAGAGATTTGGCGGGGGTGGGGTGGGGTGGGGGAGTTTGCTGGCCTGTAAAGCAGAGCCCGAATGAGTCACCACTGGGCAGGAGTGGGAAATTGCTGCGATTTGTTCTTGGTTAATTCTGAAAGTTTGTGGGTGTGAAAGTATACATCTCCTTTATTCCTCTTTAATTTTGCTGTTAAAAACCTTCACAGTTAACAAACTGTCCTCATTCCACTCCAAATGGCTCAAATCCTTCCCTTTCATTGGACAGTACTCCTGGACACTGTCCAAGGGGCCTTGTGGATGAGGAAGCTGTAGTCTGCCCTATCCCCGAATTTAACAGCTACCCATGATCAACTGCCCTATGTTTCCAAGTCACTCATGGCTTCATCATTGGCTGTGTCACAGCTCTATTCACAGACATTGATATTAAGGGTTTTGTTTTGTTTTGTTTTGTTTTTCTCTGGAGTCCTTTGGGGAACGGTGTTAACTGTTCAGTGCTGTAGCCTGTGAGCAAATATTGTCAACCTTTGGGTCTATAAATTCATATAATGTTTACATCTCTAGAGTAGGTATGAGTGTTACCGTTTTATGGAGGAGTAAACTGGTGCCGAGAATTGGTAAGGGGGGTAACCCATTTCCTCTTTGCTAAATGACTGATGAGGATTCCAGCCTCTGTCTGACGGTACAGCCCAATGCCTAGTCAGCACACAAGAGAATCTCAGCCAGAGTCCATGCCCTGGCCACCCCTATTCCATGTGAGCTCATGTGTCTATTATAAAGAGGAATCACAGCAATATCAGTGCGTGAAAAGGTCTGAGGTCCCGTTAAGCCGAGAGCGCCGCTCTCAGCTGCTGGAGTCAGTGGCTCGCCAGCTGTATCTGGCTTGTGTCAGTGTTCGCTTTGGCTGAAGCAGAACTCCTGCTCGGTTGTTCTGTAGCTCTCTTGGCTTTGCCTTCCTCTAATATTGCATTTGTCCTCAGAGCAATATTCAGGTCCTTGAGGAGGAGAGTAGACTCTACTTTTCCAGTCCAACATTGCCTAGCAAGCCTGGATTGGTAGGCAACACCGATGTCTTCTCACCACTTGTCCAAAGGGGGGGCACCTCTTTCTCCTCCAGCCAACAAAACCTGAGAGCTCAAGTCTGACTGGCCCAACAAAGGTCACGTGACCCATGAGTCCACTTACTGTGGCTACCACACACTGACTGGTCACAGCACATGTTCCTAACCCATTTCTGGCTTGTTCACAGTCTTAAGTTGATAACTTTTAGACTTAGCAACTTCAGCCATTCGTAACCCACCGTTGGTCATTTTTACCAGTATGACTACTTCATAATGGTCAGGTAAGAGGTGGAAAGAATGAAATATTCAGGTAGTTAATATCTCCTGATATCTCATAGGAGATCTTAGAACAAACTATCTTATGAAGATGAGATGAAGGCAAAACCAGCTTCGAGAAAAAAGCTTTTTGGCACTTCACTTTTTTTTTTCTCATTTGAGGAGTGTGGCACACTTGTGTTTTCTGCATCCCTAATCAGGATGTATTTGCGAGGCACGATTCCCCAACCAAGCAGAAGAACTTCTCTTTCAGTACTGTTCTAACTAGCAGCTCTGCTCCTGAGGAACGCTGCCGTGGCTCTACATCGCTTTGCTATATTTTCCATTTATTTCAGAGTGTATAGTCTCAGACTCCAGGGGTGGGTGGCGTAGATGGAGAACGTTTGAAAATGAGAGTGTGAAGGAAGACAGCAGCCTTTTATGAGAAACTGCAGAGCGACGGCTGCATACGTCTGAAAATATAATTATCCCCTTTTGTTTGCTTGATAGAGTTTTGATAGATAGGATCTTGACAGCCCTGTTATGAAATGTTAAAATGTAATTTAGGGTAAAAAAAAAATCTTAATTATCTTAAATTATAGTCTGAAGACTTGTTCAGGGCTTTGATCCTTTTGTGTGGGGGGCATGGGGGGGCAGGTGCGATCCATATGCTTTGTTTGTACTAAAGAAAGAAAGAAAGAAAAAAACATGGTTCACTGCTACCCTGTCCGCGGCTGGAGGGGTGGGGTGTTGTATGCATATAGAGGGACACCAGCAGGATTTACTTCTTGCCCCCAAAGAACAGAGGGGCATTATGGGTATGTCCATTCATTAGAGAATAAAACACAAGCTCCTCCGTGCAGCATTCAGACTCTTGAAGACCCGGCCTTCAACTCAGGGGGTGGAGGTGCAAAGAGTGTGGGCTGTAGGGCTAGGGAGCAGACTCACACCTTCCCAGACATCTTGCCAAGGAACCAGAGTTGCTATTTGAGGTCTCTGGGCCTCCACTTGTTCAGTTTATCAGGAAAGCAGAGTAGACACAGGACTGTTTCCGTGTGTCCAAATTCCTTCATTGCTCCTCAGTTCTCTCTGGTCTCCACCTGCTCTTCCTTCCTTTGCCTTCCCCTCATACCTGGTTCTTTTTTATCCTATGTATCTCCCTCCCTTCCTCCCTCCCTCTTTCCTTCTTTCCCTCCCTCCCTCCCTCCTTCCTTCCCTCTCTCCCTTCCTTCCTCTCACGCTCCAAAGATACTGAATGGTCATTAGAAACAGGCTTCGTGGCTCCCTCCCTTCTTCACACCCCTGCGCCAGGAGAGTGCATGTTTCTTAGCTGAGTGCTGGGTATAGCTTCATGAAGATGAGCGTTCACCAACATTCATTATCCAGCTGGCTTTAGCCGCTATCAATAGAGAAGCAAAGTACTTTGGTGAACCAGGAAGAGAGGAGGTTGAGGAGGCGAGTCTGGGTGTTCAGGTTGGCCCTGAAGTCAGACACTCTGGGTTTGAAGACTGATTGAATGGTGACCTCAGGCAAGTAATCACCCTGTATGTCAGAGCCCTCATAAAATGTGTCGACAATAGGGCTTTCTTCAGAGACTTATTGTGAAGAACAAAATATAATAGTATATATAAAATATACTTAGGAGAGAACATAGACCTCCCCCATCTAATTCTCACAATGACACCCTGAAGGAGTTTCCATCATTTTTTTGTTCTGCCGTAAACAGGAGGAAATTGAAGCCTGAGCAGAGAAGGAAGCTATCCCAACAGTGGCTGGAAAGCAATTCCGTCGATTTGTAACATACTGTTCTCATTCCAGACCCCAGGCGTCAGCAATGACCTGCCTGTCTCCTCCTCCAGGGTGCTTGCACCTCTGGAATGAGTGGGACTAGAAGCCTGTGACACCCACAGGGCTGTCACTGACCCTGTGGGTGCTCTTCTCTTCTTATTGAATAGGGCCCAAATTTACTGTAGTTTTGGACTTAAATGCTTGCAGCTATTATTTCAAAGGGAGACTCATGATTTTTAAAAAGGCTCAGTGAAGTTCCAAGAATACTGGAAGATGACGTTCTTAAGGCTTGGGGGAACTGAAAGAGAGTTTCACACTAGCTAATCAGCATTTCCTTAGGGCCTGTGAGGGTTCAGTGTGCAGCAAATGGGAAGGCCCAGACATGAAAATGGGTGGACACGTTTCCCTTCCTTCCACCCATGGGTGCCTTTATGCTCAGTCTTTTGACAGGTGCTTCCTGCTGTTCCACTTTGCCTGGCTCAGGCTCTCGGCACACCTGCTAGCAAGCAGGCAGCGTTTTTCTCACATGAATACATTGTGCAGGCTTCCTGTGAACTCCGGGGTTCACAGTAATCAAGGTCCTTAGGGAGGAAGAGCAAACAATAAAATGTGTATTTCTTCAAGGTACCTTGACCTTCACCCGGTTGTCTCAGAGGAAACGCAAGCAGCTCTCGGAGATATTTCTGCTGCCAGAGAGCTCTCAAGAGCATTCAGTACCTCAAATATGGTACATCTCAGGAGAGTATGTATCTCATTTTATCTAAACACTTCCTGAGTTAGAGTCTGATTGTTCATAGATGATTATTTATGCAAGATCCTATCACTTCGTATCCTGGTTGTTTAATATTTTCTTTGAGGAAAATGTATTTTAACATCACCCCCCCCAAAAAAAAAAAAAACTTTGTTGACAGTTGTTTTCCATACAAAGTTGGCATGTGTGAGCAAAATGGGCGTGCAAATGGCTGCAGAAATGAGTGTGGAAAACCATTTGGCTTCAGGTCTCGGTATAAAACATGCTAGGACACAGTCCCTCAACCTGCTCGCCAGAGAGATGCCCTGCTGGGATCTACCCTGCCTGTTCCCTTCCCTTTTCACAGGTGGTGCTGCAAATTGGAGAGCTTGCTGAGACGTCAGCCCAGAGAAGCCAGAATTCCTGTAATGCTACCTTTGTCATCTTCCCAGACCCGCAGCCTTTAAAAGAATCAGACGTACGAGGACTTGAAAGACCAAACAAGGAAAGCTGCGCTAAAGAAAGGCTGCAACAAGACGCCACAAGCCTCCTACAAATTATTCATAATTCCATTCTGATTCACAGCAGGAGTCAAAATAGCCCGTGAGCCCCAGGCTGCAGCTGGTGGAGCTTTGGTGTATTTGTTTGGCTCCTCCAATGAGGGCAGGCCAAGTGGAGGCCGGGGGAAGGGAGATCCCTGAAGATAAAAATGAGTCTTCGAGGCCAAATGGTCTTTTGGCTGAAGGTCCCAGATATTTGGTAATCAGACTTGGACTGTAACCAGGGAGGAGGTGGAGGGAAACCTCAGCCACCATGGCTAGATAGACTTCCTTGGGGGTGGTAGTGCCTTCTCTGCCTTTACCCTGCCCTTCACAGGTTATTTCAGGAAAACGAGGCTCCCGTGGCCCACCGAATAGAGTTTTTTCAAAATTACTTAGACCTCTTCCTAAAATGTCCATTCCATGTCCCACTTCAGACCCATAAATCAGAAACTTCACCAGCACAGCCAGGCAAGGTGCTATTCAAGAAAAGACCCCTGTCTCTGTATTAAACATTTAAATTCCTGCTGAAGCCTTATAGGAAAATACGCTGGGGGCTTCTAACATGGCCTTGCATTTCTCTCTTTTACTGAGAGAAGGGCCTGTTATGGTCCTGATTGACATAGGTAAGCATATCTTGGACGCATGTGGAGATGTGATGGTTTGGAAACATAAGCACACAAGCTTGCTCAGCACCTTTGCCATGCTCGGTGTTGTGGGCTGTGCCTCCTGACCTGTGACGTCAGCAGTGAAAATGCACAGAGGACTTCCACTCTGAAATTCAGTGTCTCCTGTGAAGTGACGTGTGGTTTGGTACTAAGTTACTTGATGTGAAAGTTAAGCGTTAGTTAAAAACAGAGAGGCCTGAAACAACCACGGGAGAGATGGGTGGTAAGATGGATTATGAAGAACTGACAGTTATGATCTTTGTAAAGAAAAGATGTTCCCAGCAAGGAGAGTGTGATGTCAAGAGCCCTAGAGGAAGACGGAGGCTCAGATTCTAACAGCATAGCAGAACACTAGATTTTCTGGAGAGCAGGGATGCACTGGAAGGAATAAAAAGGGCTGAATCATGAAGGATCCCGGAAATCTATGAACAATCTAGAAAAAAAAAGAGCTATTTCATGTTGTTTGGTATCGGGGACTGTGTTTTTCCATGGCTCTTCCAGAGGAGGAAACGTATTCTTGCTTACATACCCAAATCTGAGTGCCATTCACATCCTAGAGTCAGCTGGAGAGACCCAGCTTAACATTTGCATTTGAGATGGATAGCCAGGGTGGATGGGAAGTAGAGGGGAGGTGGTTCTTTAGCTGAGAGGACCTGAGCAGGAGAAGGGGGCACTAAGTCAGTTCCGATATGAGCCAGATACGGAGCTGAGTCAAGTCATGGGCTAGGGAATCTCATAGAGAGGGCCAGGGTTCACAAATAGGTAGGAAGCTGAAGCAGGCATAGAAGCTAGCAATCAGGGGAAGACTCGATCCTGTGGAATTAGTCTGTTCTCCGTGGTAAAACCAGAGTCATGGGATGTGCTCTGGAAGAGCTTCAACAAAAAGTCAGTGATGGGCCCCCAAAGCCTTAAACACTGTGACTAAGCTCCATTCAGCTATGGGATGGAGCCAAGATTGACTGTGGCATGCTGGCAGGGTCATTCCACAGATGGCATAGAGAGGTAACTGTGTACTGTTGGCATCTAGGAAGCCATGATGCTCAGTTCTGGTGATGGTCAACAGTTAGAAACCATTGGGAACATCCATGTCGTAGAATGAGAATCTTCACATGAGATCATAGCTCAGGGATAGAAAAGCAGCTATTTACTGGGCTCTCTCTGGTTGTGATGGTTGTTTGTCCAGAGTGCTGCGTCTAACTTGGGCTCTATAAGAAGGAATGGACCGATGAATTAGTGAAATGCACTCTGGATTTTGGAAGGCTGAGTGAACAGTGGCCTCAGCACTATTGTTTGGCATCTTCTTTGACCTAAGGCCCCTGACCTCACGTCTGAGGAAGAAAGTCCCACGTATAGAAAGCGTGCTTCTAATGGTCACTCAGCTCTAAGCCTGGAGCTGAGGACTCCCGATGCCCAGCCCAGCAGTTTCCCTCTGGATCGTGTAGCTTTTTCTCCTCTCCTACACACCACAGAGCTGTCACACTGACCTCTCTTTCCCAGTCCCACCCTTGGCTTCTGTTAGATTTTGTTAGATCAGGAACTTGGCCGTAGGATTGATTTGCACAATGGCTAAATTTGTTTCACATGTGATCAGTACTCTTGGGGATGGATTCTAGGAAGAGGAGGGGCAAATTGATTCAGAATTCCCAAGTGCTGGAAAATGTAATTAACTAGGGCGATGGTGAGAGCCAGCTGGGAGAAGAGGAAGGGAAAGAGAAGGAGGTTGAGTGGATGGGGGGCCTTGGGGAGGAAGGTAGTATGAGGGAAACACAGACTGTCTCTACTGTTACAGGAGTGGAGATGAAGAATTGTGATCTGCTCAGTGGAGGTGGGACTAGCCAAGCGGGTTGAATGGAGGGAGGGACCTTGTTGAGCATTGCTGTGAAAGGTCATGTGGGTCTTGAGAAACAAATGGTCCATGAAGATTCTCTAAGCCTGGATCTTTTGACACAAAGTAGGCACATGATCCGTATCAGCCAAAATAAGGAGCTTTTGTCCAGGTGTCATCCTTCAAGATGCTCTGGAGCGATGGTTGGTGCCACGTTGATAGACACAGCAAGTGACTTGGATCCCAGGATGTCACCTAACTCCCTCAGGTTTGCAAAGTGGCTGGTCACACACAGGATTCAAATCCTGCTCTCTCTTCCCTGTTAAAGTCTTAGGGACCACAATGCTTAAGAAGAACAAGGATGGGTTATATTACCTTCGGAGAGCACCTACCTGACATTGGTAAGGTTCTGCACTCAACTGCTAGTCCCAGAAAACAACAAGAAATGCAAATCCAAGTAGGGACAAGCCTTTGGTGATGAATTCTGAGGGGTCACTCCTGGGGTCTGAAGGTGTGGCTCAGTGGGCAGACTGCTTGCCTGCCATCAACCTTTCCAAGGCTGCAACCCTTGAATACAGTTCCTAAAGTTGCGGTGACCCCCCCCCAAGCCATAAAGTTATTTTCATTGCTACTTCTTAACTGTGATTTCGTTACCGGTATGATCATAATGTAAATATCTGTGTTTCAATGGTCTTAGGCCACCTCTGTGAAGGGTTCATTAGACTTCCAAAGCGGGCTTGACCCACAGGTCGAGAACCACTGCACTAAGCAATGGATTCCATACCCGTACCTCATAAACTGAGCACACGGGGAGGCACACGGCCATAACCTCAGCACTCAGGAGGTGGAGGCGGGAGGATCCGACATGAAGGTCATTCTCAGCTACAGCATGAGTTCCAGAGTAAGTGTCGTCTAGAATATACATTAGACACTGCCACAAAAGAATGAGGATGACTAGGGTTCTCTCCCTCTCCTTGTTACCCTGCTCTCTAGTCAAAACCATCAGCATCTAGAACATGGGATGGGACTGGGTTCCGCCTTTATCTCTAATTCCTAGAGCACAGAGCTGCAGCGGGTCCCGCCCTGTTCTTGAGTTATGTGAGTGTCTTATTGAGGAATTGGCTTCGAGAGACCAACTTTGCTGCTTCCATTTTCCAACTTCTCCCCTCCCTGCCTTGCCTTTATTTTAACTTTTATTCTTTTAGCTAAAAGAATCACTGATAAACCATCTGTTTGGAGAAATATGCAGCCTGCTGAGTCCAGATCACTTTAAAGCACTTTTGGTATTTGAGACATAAAATCTTATTATTCGACTTTGGTCAAAGAGGCATCTAGAACATGTCCAGGCAGGGCCTGGGGGTAGGCTGAGCTCAGCGTGGCTACTGGATCCACCGGGCTAATCACAGGACACCATGGCTACATCTCACCGCCAGCTTCAGACACTAAACCTGAACTTCTGGGGCCTGGCTGGAAAGCCCAGCCACCACTGCCAAGCAGGAGTTACGGCCTCAGGGGCCATCCGCAGAGGTGGTGCAGCCACCTGTAGGCATTGAGAACAATCCAGTTGGTTTAAGCTTCTGCTGCCAGTGTGGGCTGCGGGTAACAAAGCTGGAGTCCGGAGGACGCTGGGGAAGGCACCCCCGCAGCCTCCGTCAGCAGCACAGCTGCGCCAGCTCTAATTCAATTCAGTCTGATCATCTTCTTAGCACAGTGAGAGCTGTGCCATCCATCTCAGTCAACTCCAGAGAAAACCAGGACAGGAAGGGGCCCAACCAAGGTTACACTGCATCCCTAGCATTCAAAACTGGAAACACGCCTTCCATATCGCTATAGAAACGCATTCAAATGAATAAAAGCAACTGGGCACTGTTTTAATTACACTGCTCCTTTTCTGGGGCTAGATCATTACAATGCAAGTGCAAACAAATTAATACTTTCCTGCTTTTCCTTTTGGAGACGAAGAAAGCAACATGGTGCCAACGCAAACCACTAGATTGCGTGGTATTTCAACAGTTCCTACTGTCTTAACGAAGCCGTGGGTGTTAACATGTTGGCACTTTTAAAACACTAACCTCCCTAAATCTTTGCTATTGTAATTTCTAAAAACTTTATAAATACATTTATTGGGGGGGGGCAGGAACTCCTGTTATTGGAAACTTAGATGTTTGTATAAAAGGCTGGGGTGAAGACGGGATGGGGGCGGTTCTTGCCACATAATAAGCACAGCGTTCTGAGTTCATATCCCCAGAACCCACAGAAAAGCAAGGCCAGGCGTGCAGACCTGTGACCCAGGGCTGGGTGGGCAGAAAGAAGTAGGCCCCTGGGGCTAGCTGTCCATCTGCGCTATCTGAGACAGCCCATCTCAAAATGTAAGGAGAATAGCAGTAGAGGAAAACACTCAACCTCATCCTGTGTTTTCTACGCTATGCCACAGATGAGTGCACCTGTATACACACACACACGTGCACACAAAGACATTTCTATCAAAGAAAACAAATGCTATTTTGAGTGACAACTGAGGAGTAACTTTTTATATTTTATACTTCTTCAGCCTCTTTTTCTATGACTATATATATTCTTATATGCATATTTCTTTCAACAAAATTAAATTTTTTTAAACGGTTAGAGGCCTAAGATTTTATTTTATTGTACATTACATAATACTATTTCTATAACAGCAACATCCCAAACACATTCTTCTGTAATAAAGAGATGAAGATAGCATTCATTGTTCTTTTGTGGCATCTATGATGTTTGAGTGTTGTAGAGGGATGGACTAAAGCTAATGAATGTTCCCATCACTCCACCCTCAGAGGGGAAAAACACTCCCCTAGCTTCCTGAGAGCTGGCCACATCCTCATCCTCCCTGGATTCTGCTCTTTGCAGTAGGAGACCCTTCTTCCCCTAGCTGCTTCCATCTGCAGCCCGGTCACTGCCTTCCTTCTCAAAAACTCATGACTTCAATCATGGCTCCTTTTGGACATTCATCTGTGAGAGGGTCTTTTGAATCACAAGGGTTGTGACCCACAGGTTGAGAGCCACTGTACTAGAGAGATTGTTGGGTAATATGGGAGTCCTGAATTCTTTTTTTTATTATTTTTTGGTCTGAAAAAAAAAAAACAAAACACTGTACTGTTTAACTTTCCCACCAACAGTTTATAAGCATCCCCATTTCTCCACATGAGCTTGCCAGCATATTACTCCATTTGCTAAAATTCTTTCTACTACTACCACATTGCTAGCCCAGTGTAATTCCTAGCTACATTCTAAATCTTATCCCCACAGACCAATCTAGCAACCATCCCTCATTAACGAAAATGGAGACCATCACAGAGAACCACAACTGGACGCAGTGTAGATCAACAGATTTGGGTGGCCCATTCCCAAAGGATGCATCTCTAGTGCAGCTGCCGCATCTATACCTCAAGGAACGCTGTGGAAGACAAAGTGGAAAGATGGCAAAAACCAGAACACCAGGAAGTCTGCTGTGAGACCATCTCTCCTAGAAATGGCTGCATAAAGAAGACTGGAAAAATGGCAATATTGCTGGGCATGTCACTATTGAAGGTGGACAATTTCAAGAGGTTCCTTGAAGGAACAACTAATGACTGCTGGGCAAAGGAGAATTAGCCAGTTCTGGGAATGAGCCCCATGTTGGTTGTCCAACCCACTGTAATCAGCCAAGAAACCATATACACACAAACAAAAGAAATAGCTCCAGCAGGTTGTGGTTAGATATATTTGTACACACACATCCATACATCTAGGCAGGCATGTGTGTGTGTCTGTAACAGTGATATTAAAAGAAAAGGATGTCATCTTGACAGTGGGGAGACCTAGGAGGGGTTCAAGGAAGTAGCTGGGAGAAACTGGAGGGAAGAAGGAGAGGTGGAAGCAATGTAATTCTATTTCAACTGAAACCATTAAAAAAAATCTTTCTAAGCAGAATGGAAAACCATGCCATGGTGATTCTGATCTGCATTCCCTGATGCTTTGAAGAACTACAATTTGTTGTTTTGTTGTTTTTAAATTGTTGTTGGTTGGGCTTTTCTACAGAATTGCTAATCATTTGGATCTCCTCTTAAGAAATGTCTACTCAGCCATTCACCCACTTCAAAACTGGATGGTTTGGGTTTTGCTGTTTCCTCAGCAGCCCTGCCCTGCACTCTTTCTTCCCTCTCCAAACAGCTTGCCTGAAAGTGTTGTTTATCCCTTGCTCTGGGACTCGCTTCCTCTGTCAGGTACAAGGTGGATGACACATTGACTTCTAACTTGGCCAAGGTTAAGAAAGAAAAAAAAAATAACAATACAGAACACCTTTCTTGCTGTGATAACTCTGATTTTTAAAATGTTTTGATTTGAGCACCTTGTAAAAAAAAACTAGATCATGGAAATGAACATTCCTCTTTTCTCACATACTCGTGCTTTATAAGGATATGTAAGGTTTACCCTCATATATGGTACACGGTATATGGTAGAACTTATCCATCCCATCTAAATAGAACTTGCATCCCTTGATCAGCACCTTCCTCTCCCCATCCACTCGCACTCACTCTGATAATTACTCTTCTCTCCCCTGCTGCCATGAGTATTGTTGGCTCCTGTCTTTTGAAATACCTTCCATCCAGCTTAGCTTACCCAACAGCCTGCCCTCCAATAAATTCTTATTTTCCTGGAGCTTGCCAGTATCCATTCTCTCATTTTAAATCAGCTTCAAGTCTTACTACTTCCCTCTCTTTTTCTATAAAGAATACTCCCTTTTGGAGAACACAGGCTAACACAGGCTGCCAGAACAATAGAACATGGAATGTGTGGCTTTGTAGGCTTATGTCCAGGGCCAAGGACTCAGAGAGAATGTTCAGTGATGGAGCTCTCTGTGACATACAGCCAGCCAGCCAGCTTCTTGCCACATGCTTACATGATAGAGAGGGAGGGAGGGGTAAAGAAGGGAGAGAGTGATGGAGGAAGGGAAGGAGTGAAAGGAGGAAGTGAGAGAGAGATTCTCCTGTGTCTCTTCTTAAAACGGCACTGATGTTACAAGAGGGCTATTGTCATGACCTCATGCCACCACGATTGTCTCCCAAAGGCTCCTGCAACCAACCAAACCCATCCTATGGGAAGTTGTGTTTTCAAGACATGAATGTGTGGTTCAGTCCAGAACACTACTACTTCTTAATTAATTTTCCAAAAATCTGTTCCTGCTTTTCTCATCCTCTCATGCTATATACTCCCATGACCTCACCCTCCTAGTTGATGACCTAATATAGAATGCCTATCAATTCTATCTTAGCATTACCTTATCTGTCTGTCTATCTATCTATCTATCTATCTATCTATCTATCTATCTATCTATCTATCTTTCTCCATCCCTCCAATTATGTGATCTCACCCACTTAAAACTTTACTTTTGGTCCCCCATTACTGGGCATTTGTTTCTGATTGGGGCTAGTATAACCAAGACCGAAACATGTTCTCATACAGGTGGTTTTCTTTCACGTTGAGCTTTTCATCTTCAAGAAGATTTTCAAGAGTCAAAGGCTTTCCAAATCTCTACATCTCTGTCTGTCTGTCTGTCTGCTATGTGACTATATGGTGTGGGTGTGGGTGGGTGCAAGTGCATGCCTAGAGGTCTAAGGGCAACTTTTGGGTGTTGGTCCTCACCTTTCCACCTGCATCTGGAGAGTCTCTTGTCCCTACCTCCCTACAGGGAGATCTTTTTAGAGGCACTCAGGCTTATAGACACTTGTGCCGAGCTTTTACCTGGGTTCTGGAGATTCAAACTCAGTTTGTCAGATGTGCGCAGCAAACATCTTTACCCACCCACTGAGCCATCTCCCCAGCCCTAAGACATTTGTAAAAGTCCTTATGTATACATCACTTTTGAACCCAATAGCCCTCATTGTTTCTGCCATTTTACTGCAATCACTAATTAGTTGTAATGAGGCTCTTTGGGGCAGTGGAGGCTCCTGTTAACTCACTGCCACCTGAAGACCAGGCCTAGAAGTTGTCTCCCACCCTGTGTGAGGTGTGAGGAGACCAATCGTCTTAGGCGGTTGGGAGAAATTATGTTCATGGAATCTCTGTACCATGCTGTGCTGAGTGACCCAAGCAGAGCCTCTGTTGAGAACAGAGCATAAAATGAGTCTAAGATGACTGCAGAGAAGGTCAGCTACTCCATGGATGGCTGTGATTTTGACTGAAGTGATAGTGGTCAAACATCCCTGGCTGTTTCTAAACCTGAGTGCACTGAATACTTGTGCTGCAGACATATTTTGCCCTCTTTTTACTGAGTCTTCCCATGCTTGCTCATAAGGGAGGTTTCTATATAGTTTGTATATGTTCCTTTTGGTAACCCCAAAGGACTCGCTTGGCAGAGCCAGTGTAATAGTGCGCTCAGAGGAACCACATCCATACTTGCGCCTCTGAGCTGTTGGATGATTATAAATACCCATTCTGGAGGTTGGCACAGCAGTCTCTATAAAGGGGCCAGTTCCAGCCTAGTACTACTGTAAAATTATCCTCTGTTGGTATGATTACTAGCTGGAATAACTCCCCTGTCAAATGGCCCTTACTTATTTTAAAATAACTTCGTTATTACATAAACTGGCTACTGGAAAACTCATCTCTAGAGACAAGTGCTAAGCTTAAACTGTCCATTTACTGAGAATTCATTTAGCACTGACCTCAAATTACTCAACAACGAAGTCACAGATTTTCTGTAAACATGAAAACCTCAGGCTTATGGGTCCATATTGTCTATTTTAATTCAGTGTCTGCTGTGGAAAGGCATACACATTAACTTCAACTTGATGCTTGGATGGTCCTGTGTGGCAGATAATAGTCATCAACTAAATAAAAAATAAAAATAAAACAGGACATTAGTACAGATAGAGCCACAGTTAAAAGGCAAACCCTAGTGAGTCAGTTTTGTATAAATTCCTTCCTTCTGCATGTTGGCAGAACCCCCAGCTGCTTTTAGCCAACAGAATATAGGCAGATAATGAGCTAGCTTCCCACCTTGTGGTCAACTGGAAAAAAGAGTCCCTTTCTGGCTTTGAGAGTATAATTACCACATGACAGAGAACTGCAGAGGTCTGATAGAGCCTAGCCCTTAGCTAAGACCAGGGAACCAGATAAATAACAAGGCTCTCAGTCCATGTCCACAGGGTCTACTCCGAAAAGAGCCTAGTTAGGCCCATGCCCGCTCTGTGCCTTATATGACTCTGAACAGTGACTAGGGATTCCAGACCGCAAAACCTATGAGATGATGGATGTATTATTTTGAAGTCACAAACCTGGTGGCTAATTTGTTACACAGAGACAGCATTTTAATACAGCCTCCCTGTCAGAATGTGTGAAATGGCAGGTTTACACCTCACCTGTTTGGCCATGACAAATTGCTTAAAATTTCTGGGCCTTTTAACTGTAACACGAGAATGAAAAATGGTATTGATTTCAGCATCAGGAGGACTGGACAACACAGCATAACTTAGGAGGAGGCCGGCTGTGAGGAACAGTTCCTGTTGTTTTCCACGATGTGTTTGTCTCATTATTGTAAACATTTGCATTCTTTTTCTCCACATACTCCATGTTCTGAAGACTTCTGCATGAACTGGATTCTTTCAAGTAGAATTCATCCCCTGGTCCATTTCTAGTTCATTAGCCGTGTCGAGTTTCTGATCAGTTTGGAAACAGTCTTAAAAGAACAGTTATAATTAATGTGTTTGGGTTAAAAGCAAAGTTGTTTGGTGTTGGAGTTAATGAAATTTCCATTAGCTTAAAAAAAAATGTTAGCTGCAGATTGCTGAGCCAGATTCAAAATCACAAAGTTAGTTTAATGAAGAGGAGGTAGACACGGGGTGATAGGACTTGGCACAGTGGTCCTGGCTACCACTGTTTATCCCCGCTTCCTCTTGGGTTGCTGGGAGATTGGAAGGGCTGGAAAGAAAACTACAAGTGCCTGTGCCATGAAGTGAGCCAGGAGAGGAAAGCAAGGCATTGGGCTCGCTGTGAACAGGACTGGCAAGCCAGAAATGAACTTGAGGATCCTTGCGGTTTTAGGAACTATTGTGCCATGCCCACATTACCGTTATGAGAAAGAAAGAAAACACGAATGAAAACAAATGGAGACCACTTCTGAATGGATGTCCCTAAGACGTTCTTGTCTCTAATTTGCTTTGTGTAAAGAGCTAATGCCTGAAGTCTAGTCTCTATGCCTTCATTAGTGCCACGTTTCTCTCTGAACACTGTCTGTGGAGCTAGCGTCGTCCGCTGCATTAGTTACATCAAGGCCTAATTATTCAGTGTTCAGATGAATGCTTTTCAAGTGGGCTACAGACTTGACAGGGAATTGTGTGCACTTTATAGACATTTGGTCTGTGTAAACCCAGCCAAATTCTTTAGGACCAAAGACAGTTGCGAGGCATTGTTCTGCCAGCTCTAAAAGAGCATTGACTTTTTTTTTTTTAATGCAGCAAATGAAAATACAGTGTAATAAGCACACCTGAGAAGTGTAAGGAGATAAGGTTTCTTCTTTTCACTCTGTAAAGGTAAGACAGCACATACAGTTCCCACATAACAGACTCACGTTCACAGGGCGGACACATCCTACATAGAAAATCCACAGCAGAAACAGAAAACATGCACAGGGCAGCCCATTCACGCACAACAAAGGCCTGGAGAAGTCCTACAGCAGAGGCCCAGTGATTTGTTTGTTTATCTGTGTGCTTTTGAAGTTAATCTGAGACTCACACACCCCTTCAAACCCCCCCAACCCAGCCCGTGCTGGCCACTCAGATTCTAAACACTTTGGTATTCCTGGAACATACTCTGAATAACTGGCCTGTGAGATTTTCTCCAGGAAGTTAACTGTTACGTGGGCTAAGTATGAGGCACCCCGGGTTAACGGGTGCTAGGTGCATACCACCATGAAACTAACCCAGCAGTCAGAACTAATGCCTGCTAATAGGAAGAGCACCGAGGGCTGTGACTGCCGAGGAAAGTCTCTCCCTCGGGAGCCTGGTATGTCTTACCTTCATGTAATGTTCAGACAGCCAGGTTCAGCCGTCCTATCATTGCCCTGCCACTTGCTGTCCACACAGGTAGATCCTGCTGGGCAGGGGAAAGGACCAGCTTCCTGGAAGGTGAGTGGGTAGCCAGGGTGGAAGCCGCATCTCCCCCACTGCTGCGCTCAGCACCCTTGGACTTGACGTAATGATTTGGCACATTAACTTCTCTGCATTCCCCCTGCTGGGGCGCAAAGCAAGTCCTTATCAGCATGCGAAGCTCTGTTTATTCTGTGTAGAATGGAAAGGAATATATTTCAGCCTTTCATGTGTGTCTTCTGGAGCATTTGCAGAGCGCCTACTGTGAAGATGAAAGAAGTTTTTATCTTCGAAGGGAAGCTGTGACCTGGGCTGTGAGGAGGCCAGACCACACAGTTCTACATGAACTCACTGCAAGGCTTCACTGGCCAAAGCTCCAGCACTGAAAATGCACATTGCTGTAAGGAGAGTCCCTTCAAGTGTGTTCATATTTTATATTCCGAATCAAACCAGGCTTTCCCACCAGACTATTCTGCAAAAGAAATTGAATATCTTGGCAACTCCCAAATAAGCCTTTTATCAGCAAATTACCTATTTGCTAGGAAACAGAACAAGAACATGCTAATTAACGCAGTCACCACAGAAAACAGTTCAGGCCAGTCTCAAAAACAAACAAAACAGATAAACAAACAAACAGAACAGATAAACAAAACCCCTAAAACCAGGGAACTGAAGAAATGGCTCAGTGGCTAACGGGGCTTGTTGCGCAATTGTGGGGACAGGAGTTCACCTCCTAGCCCCCACATAAGAAGCCACGCATATTACAATTTCTGTTATTTCAGTTCCAAATGTTCCAATGCCCTCTTCTGGCCTTGGTGAAAACCTCCACGTATACATATGCATTCTCAGGTAAGCACACACACAAATAATAATATAAATCATTCTTAAAAACAACAACACCAAAAAAAACCACCAAAAACCAAAAACAACTAAGAATAGACCTACCATATGATCTACCTGGATACGTAGCCAAAGGAATCAAAGTTGCCATGCAACTTCACCATGCAATAAAAATCAGCCTATGTGCCCATTTACATATGATGAAAATATGTGGTTTTCATACACAATGAAGTATTCAACCATAAGGAAGAATGAAGTCATGTCGTTTGCAGGGAAGTGGATGGAACTGAAGATTATCATGCTAAATGAAAGAGACCAGACCCAGAAAGACAGACACTGCATTTTCTCTCATATGCATGAAAGGCATGAAAGGAGAAGGGCGGCTATTTAGAAAGAGGAAAAGGACCAGTAGGAGGAAAAGGAGCACAAGAGAGAATAACAAGGGGTAAATATAACCAAAGTAAGTTATATAAAAACATAAACATTTCACAATAGAATTATTTTATAATTACGTTATAATTAGGATACACCAATCAACTATGAAAAAGGGCTAGAGAGATGGCTGAGCTGGCAAAGGTGCCTGCCACCAAATCTGACAACCTCAATTTAATCCCAGATAGGTTCTTTTTTTTAGCTTAGGCTTTAGTGGAAAGCATGACTGAAGTCTACATGATGGAAGAAGTGAACAAACTCCTGTGGGTTGTTCTCTGAGTTTCACATTTCAACCCTCCCCCAAACTAACTAAATAAATAAATAAATGTAAGATATGAAAAACATTAGAAACAGAACGCGCTTGAGTGTTGGTACCCCACATAACTACTAGACTACTGGTTTAAGGTGGAAGCAATAAATACACTTGTATTTCTGTCACAAGAGGATGGCCTTGTTCTGTTACAGCCCCAGTTTATGTAAAGTTGGTGGATTTCGGTCATACTTTCTGCTGAACCCGAAGCTAAAAAAGAACCCATCAACCCTAGTGCACAGTCAGCCACATAAATTAACTATTGCAAGTTAGATGACCTCAAGTGTTGAAGATATTGATGATACTAATTATTGTAACTATTAGACACTTGTTTACAAAATGCTTATTAATATTGCAGGCATTAAGCTCTATAAAGCTCACACCGACCTTATGGAAGGCAATGCTTTGCCTATCCCCATTTTATAGATGAAGAAACTGATAACTATTGGTAGTATAGATAGCCAATAACCCCACAGGTTGCTCAGCTTCAACTGTTGGGGGCATTCCTGTGCTTGGCTGCTGGGCTTGGGAATTTACAGACTGTCTGTTCCGTCCACAAGCACATAGAGCATTGAGATCCCCTATGCCAGTGGTTCTCAACCTTCTCAACAGTGTAATGCCGTTACATTTTAGTACAGTTCTTTATGTTGCAGTGACTTCAACCATAAAATAATGCTGTTACTTTCTAACTGTAATTTTACTACTATTATGAAATACTACTGTTACTAAATATCAGACATAGGAAGTATCTGATATGTGACCTACAAGTTAAGAGTCACTGTCCTGTAGCGGATATAAACATGTTTTTGTTTTGGTCCCAGGTGTGGGATGTGGGACTAATTCAGATGGTCCACAGCAGCAGACTATTTGTTTCATGCGGGCTCTGAGAGGAGCTCTTTGTCAGCTGCGGATAGTTTAAATCTGAGGACACTGGAGAGAGAATAAATGCCAGAGCCCATAGAGTCTGGAGCTCAGAGAAAGAACAAGGCTGCTTCTGCTTCCCCCTTGCTGCTCCTGGTTGCTGTTGTGAGACAAGAAGTTGGACATCTCCTGAAACGAGAATTGGACTGGCTCCAAGGAACCCCATGACCCTAACCAGCAGGAAGCAGCTAAGAGAACCTATCCCACTAATCCTTTCTCTCTCCTACCTGGTGTTGGAGTGTTGGAAGGGATTGGGGTGGAGTAGGGAGAAAAAGATATAAGAAACGTAATTTTTTTTTTTTTAAAGTACACCTACACGGTCCTAAACCCCTTCTTCCAGCATATTGTCCTCTGGAGCAAGCTCATGGTTCTTTGCTTCCCACCAGAGGACAGGGCTCTCTACATCTTCTCTGGATGATTCTCTCTTCTGAGGTTTCTGTGGCACCTGTTCTAATTTCCCATTTGCCACCACACCTTTTCCTCCCCCTCCAAACTGTGGTTCATTTTGTTGGGTCACGTGCTTCATCCTTAGTCCCAGCAAGTGTCCTGGTGGACTTGGATGAGCTTGGGCTACAGCTCTGCCTGAGACCTGGTCTTCATCTGAGCTTCCTCTCATGCTGAACTATCTTGAGGATGAAGGCACTTGGTATCTAGGGCTTCTCTATCACACAAAGAGGTACACCAAGTCTCTTCCTTGCATCTATACATAAGATTGTTTTGATTTCCTTTTAATATCTTGTTTGTTCAACCCAAGTTCATTGTTGCTCATTTTGCTCGAGTATAGCTTTTGTTCAAGTATAGTGCCAGTGAATACATTAATTGTAGAGTTGTAAGTTCTCACTGGTTCTGGTTATTTTTTCCCCCTTTACTGTGAAAGGGCAGTCCTCTCTACCTTTAACACACTGAAGACATCTTTCTGAAGCTACAGGAAGCCTTTCTCTGGAGCATCCTTACATTCTGACATACTTGGAGGCCACAACAACATGTCAGCTAGGTGACTTTAGAATTTCTCTCCCTACACCCCCCCCCAAAAAAAAAAGAGATGACAGCTATAATCCAATTTGCTGATTGCTATTAGACCTGTGAGAATTGTGTGACTGCAGGAAGATGAGGCCGCCAGTCAGAAGACCAGAGTGAAGGGACGGACCCAACATCAGAACGCTGGAGTCAGAAACTTAGGCAACAGCTTCTCATGGCCACTGGCATGAAAACTGAGAAACAGCTAGGAGAAGGAGGTGGGCAGGGAGCCAAGCAGGTAAGGCACAGCATTGTGAGGCCCACAGATGGCTGTCCTTGTGCTTCTTCAGAAAGCTGTGGTTCTTCTGCAGTGTCAGGAAGATTCCATTCTTGGGACTAAGGGTCAGGAGGTCCTAGGGCTGGGCCAGGGGCCTCCTCATGTTGCCAGTTACTTTGGCAGCACACTTATGTTCTTTTCAACAGAAAAAAAAAATTAGTGTTTTCTGGATCTCTGAGTTGAACTGTGAGGAACAGAAAGGAAGTGGAGAGGTTAGGAGAGAGGACCCAAGTGAACACTGCATTTGAATTCAGGCAACTTACCTCTGACATGCATATATTAAAACATAAATAGGTTTCATTTTGTTTTGTGTCTGATTTTCTGTGATCTCTCTGTGTGTGCTCAGTTTTATTTATTTTATTAATTTATTCATATTTATTTCTTATAGGATAGTTGGATCATATTCTTTCCCCTCCGTTGTCTCTCATCTTCACATTGCATTGGAAGAGAGTAGGAATCTGTTTTCCAAGCCATATGTCGCTAACCTTTGCTTTGCTATTCCTCTCACAATGGAGGAAATAGAAGTAAATTGTGTAAATTCTGTTTCAGAGTCCCGGGTCACGCGTTTGCCGATTCCTTCACAGTTGCTTTGGGAAATTCCATAAGGAACCCCTGTATGTGCAGACAGCAGTCACTGTGGACACCCACGGGAGGACACCTCTCGTTGCGTTCTGGAACAGGTGTGTTCAACAACCCAGAGACTTCAGCTCAGGCCATCCACAATCATACCATTCCCCTCCTGTGTTTACAGGTCCTCAAGCACCCCGTCCACCCAGCGAAGCCTCTTTTATAGGATGGTTCTGTTTTCCTCAGCATGGCTGTGATCCCCACCCATAAACCAGTGTAATTAGAGGCTTATATAGCTCCATCCACATTCCTTCCTTTGGTTTATCTCATTTGTTGTCAGTTTCCCTGACAGATCACACATATACCGTGCCCTACTCTAGGATACTACACTCTTGAGAACTTTCTGGAGTCCTGGGGCCTCTCTATTTAAACTCCCTGTGGCCCCAGTTCTGGTAAACAACCAAGGGCATGCATGCACTTGTGTGCCTATAAAGGTGGTGCCCCGTGTTTGTCTTGGTGAGAAGGGCGGCGGGGGGGGGGGGGGGGGGGGGGGGCCCGGGCTGCCCCGGTTCAACCTCCAGCTCTTTTATGAAGATAATGATGATCACAGTCATACCCCCTGCTGTCCCGGTGGGCAGGGTGAGGCAGCCAGCCTGGGCGCTCTCCTGTTCCTGTGCCTCTCATTTGAAAAAGACATGCAAGGGCACATAGCCTTGGCCACAGTGATTATAAAAGAAGTTTTGAATGCAATTAAATAATATCTAACAGTCATACAGTGGGCTCGTTTGCATAGCGTACTGCAGCACATGAGAGGCTTTTGAGTGAATTACGCTGTGCCGGGCTGAGATGCTGGGCCTGCTTTCATAAGCTGAGTCTTTCTTCAGCTCCCATTAGAGGGAAACAGAGACAGAGTATGGACTGTCTGCTCTTACACAGGCCATCCTATTTCCAGGCTTCCTAGGCCTCCTTATTCTAGAGCTCCTCCTGCTCCTTTTATAACCTATTTATTTTAGCCAAAATTGAGGACTCATGATCATGTCCACGTTAATTCCACTAATGAAGAGCTGCCTGGTTACTGATCTATACAGAGCATTCTTCAGTCTGGACTTGCAACTAGCCAACTTTCAGTGTAGGAGCAAAGTGTGGGTGGGCTGGCTTTTCTCCTTGGAAGCAGCCTGCACCTCTGGCAGAGCCTTGCCCCACCAAGCACACACACATGCAAAGGACTATCTGATGACGTCTTCTTTTTCAGAAAGTAGAAATGGACTATCAGATATGGTGTCCTCATAATAGGAAAAGGAGAGAGGGAGGGAGGAGGCAAAGAAGGAAGAGAATAGGAAGAGGGAGAGGAGAGCGCTGATGGAGATTCCTAGACCGGTTTTCTAATGGAACTGAAGAATTACTTCCCTTTCTCTCTAAGCTTTTAAAATGTCAGAATAGGCTGCCGTATGTCAAATAGTAGGCTGCGTTGATGGGAGTCTAGCCTAGCAGTGAGGGACAAAAATGCATCATTCAAACAAAATTTCTGTGTTTTGGGTATAGCATGCACGCAAAAGGCGTGTAGTATGTGCCTATTGGTTGCATATGTGTGCATGCCTGAACTTCCTGGCTCTGTCTATTGACAAGGCTTAAAAACAACAACCAACTCAGGGGTCATGGAATCCCTAGTGTACAGATGTGGTCCTGAAGAGCCAGTTCTCCTTTAAGGATGCTAGAAAAATGGACATTTCTTGGTCTGCAGTGGGAAATGTACAAGATGCTTCTCTTCTTAGCCTGCCTGCTAGTGGGGCAAGCTGTTAGAACCCATACGATCACATCAGAAACACTCAGAAGCTGATTTGAAGTCAGGTGGCTTCTGACCAAAGAAAGGAAATTCTGAGCTTTGAAAAGAAGAATAATTGTAATTGTTTGAATCTCATCAATTAATTTGAAAAAAAATTCATAAAAGGACATCTGGTCCTCTATCTGTGATTCATATCTGTGGATTCAATTAGCTGTAGATTTAAAATCAAAAAGAGGAAACAATTTGCACCTCCCTTGTTTTACTTCCTGTAATTATCCCCTAACCAATGCAATGGAACGGCCATCCCCAGCACACCATTGGCACTGGGGTTGTAAGTAAACCTGACGTGACATATTTCAGAGGATGTGCACAGCGTTTGTGCAAATGTCTTGTCTTTCCTATAAAGGATCTAAGTACCTGTGATTTTGGTACCCATGGATGTTCCTGGAGTCAGTCCTCTTCAGATGCTAATGAATGACTTAATGTTAAGAATTCAGAAGAGAAGGAAGGCAACGGATTTTAGGGAAAACTGTAGATAAATGAAAAGAAGAAAATATTTGTTCTACTTTTGATGTATGCAGCTCCCACTAAGTAGTGAGACAAATGAAGAAAGCTTATTTTTTAACATTTTTATTTAAAAAACAATTTCATACAATATATTCTGACCGTAGTTTCTCTTCCACTAAATCCTGCCAGATCATTCCCACCTTCTCACCTATCTAACTCCATGCTCTTTCTTTCTTTGTCTCTTCAGAAAACAAAGAAGCAACAAAAACAAAAACAGAATTTTTAAAAATATGAAGCAAAACAAAGAAAAACTCAGTGGATTCTCACTGGATCTATTAACCACACTCAAGGGGAGACCCTCCACCTCACAGTAAACGGCCAACATGAAACAAACTCAATGGTATTTTTGTAGACTTTTTGTCTTATATTACTGTGCTTGGGCATTTGTGTGTGTGTGTGTGTGTGTGTGTGTGTGTGTGTGTGTGTGTGTGTCTTAACCGATCTTTTGCTTGTATATTGTATTTGCTTGTATATTGTATTTGCTTGTATATGGTTTCCAATTTTCTGTTTTTAAGAAAAAGCCTGTTCTTATGAGTGTGTTCCAATAGAATAACTAATAAATGAGAAAGAAAGAAAGAAAGAAAGAAAGAAAGAAAGAAAGAAAGAAAGAAAGAAAGGAAGGAAGGAAGGAAAGAGGAAGGAAGGAGGAAGGAAGGAAGGAAGGAAGGAAGCAAGGAAGCAAGGAAGGAAGGAAGAAAGAAAGAAAGGATGAGATCCCACTGTCTTGCACTCCAGTCTGAATGAACATGCCTTGGCATAGAGCATCGACAGCTGCAACCACGAGAAAAAGAGAAACAGGCAGACATTACATGCCTTGGGATGAGAGGACAAATCACCACCCAGGATCTTGCCAGAGACCAAACCAGAGACTCAGCCAGCTCTCCGGGTCCAGCTCCTATTTGAGGCAATCTGGAAGGCAGATAACAATGGAGATTTGTACCACATGATTTGCAATCAGCAGGGGCCAGATGGTAGGAGGTCTACAGTCAAATGCCTGGAAAGTGTTAAGAAAGGAGCAGAAAAGGGAGCCTGCTGCACACGAGGCACTTAGCAGACAGGTCAAAGCTACAAGAAGACAAGCATATTAAGGACTCACCTTCATGTTCTAATGGTGCAAGAAAACATGAGCCTGTTGTACGTTGGACGTCAGAGTGGTGCTGAGCTTTGTGCAGAAGAAAAGGCATAAACCTGAACAGGGCCCATCAAGGTATTTTGAGGGATTCTGCTTGGAACATACCACTGAGCTATGCACCTGTGTGATTTTCTGAACTGGGTTTTATTTTACAGTGAGAAGGTAAAAAGAGGAAAGAGCTATGAGTAGCAATTCTAAGACATAAATGTTTAGGGGTGCCATTAAAGGCTTGATAGTCAAGATATAGCTTAAAGGAATGATATGACCTCTGGGGCCACTCGGAGAGGGGGAATCCCAGCTTGGCTGTTTGCCAGCTGTGTGATGCTGGGTGAGGGGCTCAGCCTCTCTCTGACTCAGTTTTCTCACCTGTGGAAAGGAGGTCTCTGTAGTTTGGAGCTTCCATAGTGACACTGAGACACATCCAGAGCACTGCTCAGAACACAGCAAGGCCTCTTGCTCACGCAGCCAGATTGGTCTGTCTTATTTCTTGCCTTTCTCCATCGTAAGTCCTCCTCACGCCATTTGAGCGCCATCACTTCCCTGAAAGGTCTGGCCAGGAGCTTGAGGGGCAATGAGCAGAACGCTATCTTCTTTGGCCCTTTGAACGTGACTGAGATCACGGGAAGAGCCTCGATGGATGCTGCTTAAGCCTAGCAGGCACCACAGCCCACGCCTGGGCCCAACTTGCAGAGATTCCAACTCGGCGACACTGGGGTGGGGTCCAAGCTCACAGATGGCAAAAAGGTGTAGGCCGCATGGAGGACTGTCAGATGGTTCTGTGTGATTTAAAAAAAGAAAAGTGGCGGCTTTCTCTTCTACCACCTCTTCAGCTGCTATCACCTCATCACCTCACTGCTCCACCAGCCACTGGCATCTGTGGCATCAGAGAAGCAGGCGTGGAAGCAAGGACAGGCCAGCTGGACGCATGTTTGGGATGGTGATGGCTAGGGCCGTGGTTCTCAACTTTCCTAATGCTGCGACCCTTTAGTACACTTCCCCGTGTTGTGGTGACCCCCAACCATATAATTACTTTTGTCGCTCCTTCAGAACTGTAATTTTGCTACTGTTTTGACTCCTAATGTAAATATCTATGTTTTCCAGTGGCCTTAGACGACCCCTATGAAAGGGTTGTCTCTCCCTCAAAGGTTGAGAACTGCTGGACTAGAGGAAGAGAGCCCCAGAGGTGAGGGTTGGTGTTAATTAGCCAGATGCCGTTGTGTGGGGCAGTGAGTGGGGGGGGGGATAAGAGGACACTCACATGTGCCTTTGCAGTGTTTCTATATTAAATCAAGTCAGGACTGCGGTGCAGGGGTGACTACGTGAGAAAAGCGCTGAGCCCCACTCTTGAGGAGCCCTGAGTTCTAGCCCAGCACTCGCATTAAAAGCTGGGTGTGGTAGCATGTGCTCATAATCCCAACCCCGGGAAGATGGTGACAAGAGGATCTTGCTGGAGATCGCCAGCCAGCCCACACAGTCTAATCATGTAGTACCAGATCCCAGTGAGAGACACTGCCTCAAACTAACAAGGTGGAAGACTCCTGGGAAGCAACACCTAGGTTGACCTATGACCTCCATAAACATGGACACATGCATACATGCACATCTGCATACATAGGAACACACACAAAACTGCACACACCCACATATACATAGCCCACCACAAGAACAAACAAACAAACAAAAAGAAATAACTTTTTTTTTTTTCATTGAGAGCTTTAGATTTTAGCAGAGGAACCACCTAGCACCAAGCCCTGTATGTTCATGAAGTATACAATTCCTGGGTGGCCTAAGTAACGTGGTGGAATGGGGGAATTGGCCTTAAAAAGAAATGTTGTTGTAAATAAAAACAGTGTTGGGAATGATAATGTTTGTTATTATTAGCCCCATAATTATTTTGGCAGTATTATATAACCCACTATCACAATTAATAAAACACAGATGCCTGTTCAATTTTATAATTGCCTTATTTACCCTGGGCTGAACAGATATTTTACCTACACTGTCTCAATAAGCTCACCATCCACCTCCCAGCCCCCATCCGATGCCATCCTCCTTAACCATGCTCATTTGGGCTATCTCCCATTCATAATCTTATAAATACTTGCTTGTATTCCTCATTACCACACCATTATTAGAGTCCTTCCTCCCGGCCCACTTGGTTTCTTCTCCACGCTAACCTAACGTGGCGTCCTCCTTCCTTCTCTCTTCCTGTCCATCTGTTTCCTGTGACTCTCTTGAACCCAAAGCCCAGGAACCTTAGCAACACCTACCCCATTCTTTCCTGCCCAGGTTTTAGGCCTTTAATCAACCAATCAGGTATAATGTCTTAGGCAGGTTTATACAACAAGAATAGGTTTATCCAGGCAGTACCCAGGTCTCAGGGACCAGTAATTAGCATCAAAATACAAGCACCAGACCAACCCCCAACAGAGAAAATAAGAGTTTTCTCTTTAATGAAAAACAAGAACAAAATCTGGATTTACAGAACCAACCTAAATGCCAGTGGGTGTAGCAGCCTGCCTGGAATTCCAGCCTGGGAAAGTAGAGACACAGGATCCCCAGAGCAAGCTGGCCAGCAAGGCTAGCTATGTCAGTGAGCTCTGGGTTTGACTGAAAGACCTTATCCCAAAGAGTAAGGAAGAGGAGCCATGAAGAAAACTTCCAGGCATCACCCTTAAAGTGTAAGTCATTTTGATAGTGGCCCTGACACAGAAAGTCACTTGGAGTCCAGCGCAGAGAAAGAACGGGACTTGTATAAGAAGGGCCAGTCCCTGAAGCACTGAGGCGCTGTGGGTACCCTTGAGGAGGGCAAGGAGCAAAGGAGAAGACCTGAGGGTGAGGAGTCCCCAATGCTGGAGCTAAGAGCCTGGGGGAGGAGGCAGTGTGAAGCACACCTGTCCTGGAGGAAACTGAGTGGGAATTTTTTTCTTGTGTGTGTGTGAAGCACATACGTGTCCAAATATTTGTGAAGACCTGAGCGTGTTACCTGGAATCTTTCTCCACTTCTCTTCTCCCTTACTCTTTGGGATAAGGTCTTTCAATCAAACCCAGAGCTCACTGACTGACATAGCTAGCCTTGCTGGCCAGCTTGCCCTGGGGATCCTGTGTCTCTACTTTCCAAGGATGAATTTCCAGGCAGGCTGCCATACCCACCGGCATTTACGTTGGTTCTGTGGATCCCAATTCTGTTCTTGTTTTAGCTTTGTTATAGCTCTTGAGCTGGTTTAAAGTAGGGTGTGAAAAATAGAGCAGAGGATGGAAAATACAGCCAAGAGCACTTGTCACTCTTGTAGAGGACTTTGGCTTGGTTTCCAGCACCCACATGGCAGGTCACAATGGTCTGTAACTCCAGTTCCAGGGGATCTGATACCCTCTTCTGACCTCTGTAAACACACACACGGTACAGATATATACATGCAGGAAAAACAGATACATAAAATAAACAACAACAACAACAAAAATAAAGCTGGTTCGTTTCTTTCTTCTGTTTGACCAAGAAACTTAAATAATAAAGTTGCTTTCAAATGGAAAGGTTGTGGGTGGATTCATTTTAGGAAATGATATTAAAGTTTGATTTGTGTTATGTGAGGTTGATATCCAAGAACAGAACATTCAGGAGTGTGGTTGTTTTAATAAAAATGGCCCCCTAGGCTCATAGCAACTGCAACTATTGGAAAGTATAGCCTTCTTGGAGCAGGGATGTCGTTGTTGGTGGAAGTGTGTCACTGGGGGTGGCCTTTGAGACCTCAGAAGTTCAAGCCAGGCCTAGTGTGTCTCATTCTCTTCCTTCTACCTATGGATCCAAATATAGAACTCTCAGCTACCCTTCTAGCACCATGTCTACCTGCACGCCACTGTGTTTCCTGCCATGACGATAATGGACTAAGCCTCTGAACTGTAAGCCATCCCCTTTTAAATGTTTTCCTTTATAAGAGCTGCCATGGTCCTGGTGTCTCCTCACAGCAGTAAAACCCTAAGACAAGGAGACACTGGCCCTGGGGTCTGGAATTTGAGAAGTGCCTGGGCTTGCAGGGCATGAACAAGACTTAGTGGTACAGGTAGAAAACCACAGGCGATCATGGAGGGCATTAGTGATACACACAGAGAAAGTACTCCGATCCTGCCTAAACAATTGGGAGATGAGGCCATGGAGGGTCCCAAGCAGGAGAGAATGAGGGGCATATCCAGGAAATGGGATGCTCCAAGGAAGTTAGTGGAGAAGGTGAACAGGGCAAGAGGAAACAGTGGTGCTATACATGGGTGGAGTTAGAGGAGGGCTAGAGAATGTCCACAGGATTTAATACGGGGAGATAATTTCTTACTGACAAGCCTTGGGTAGGCTTAAGAGAAAGGGGAAGGAGAGGAATTGGAGACAGAATGAAACAGCAAGTTTCAAGGGAAAAGGACAAGAGGTTTTTTTTTTTATGATAGGGCTATGTGTGAAGCTGAGGAAGCCTTGAGTGAATGTGTATTGTTGACACAGTCAGGGCCATGTCAAAGACCATTGACTCAAACCCATGGGAACAGCAGTCTCTCCTCTGGGGTGAGGTTGAGAAAGGCGGCAGAACTCTTCTCTGGTCCAAGTGGGAATGTTGATTGACAGTGTATACAAATGGCTACAAACAAGTGACCAGTGTGTGCAAAAAAAAAAAAAAAAAAAAAAAATAGCAACTGTAGCTTCTTCCCCCGGGAAGTTTATAGCCAGAGATCTCGTGCCTACAGAAACCTTCTACCAAGACCAACCTTCCTGCTGTGGTGTACAAAATAAGCTCATGGAGGTTTTCGGTTGTTCCATAGTTGTGGCAGCTCTGTCAGAGTGTGCCTCTGACTATCTGACCCAGCTTTTTTGTAGATGTGTCTGTGTGTCGGTCCTTCCCTCGTTCCCTCACCATCCCCAGTCATGGAAGAGTGGTGATAACATTTGTGTAGAATGATGAGGAAAATCCAGTGAGATGAGCCATTGGTGATGTGGAAAGAAAGGCGAGCTGTCTGAGGGATGCTCTTCAGAGAGTAAGATGGGATGAGATCCGTGTATATACGGGCACTTTGACAGACGATGACAGTTATGGGACTTAACGGATGCAGCACATATAGGTTTTGATGCAATGGTGTGAATCTATGAACTTTTAACAGCTTATAGCCCAATTTTCTCTGTGAAACCGGAAGGAAGCTCGTCATCCGGAAGTAGTAAGTTGAAGGTGATATCAAAGGCGTACAGAGAGTGGGATAGTACAAGGGCACTTGGGAGGACAGGAAAATCCATGTCCAGGGGATGATATAGTTTCCTGACAGATATGAGGACAATAATGTTCAACATCTTGGGCATGAAGCAGCCTCTATGGCAGTAGCTGCAATTCTGTGTCCAGCAATACTCAATTGTTGAGATGCAGCCAGCCTATTGATTTTGGTCGGGCTTATGGTATTGCCAGGTGACAATGCTACAGAAGATGCAAAGGAACAGAGATCAGATTCCAGGGGACATTGTAAGTAAGTCATCTGGCGATTTAAGCAAACTGCAGAATGGCGAGGATGAAAGACAACATACCGTGGTAAGAGTTGATGGATGGGTGGCCCCAGTGAACAGAAGGCTTGCACAGTGTGAGCTGGAGACAGAGGAGGCGAGCAGTGAGAAACCAGTGAAAGAATAGTATCTACTGCATGGTGGCTGTTCACCATTAAACGGGGCGTTCCTTTTTTGGTTAGCGATATTGGTTTGTTTGTTTGTTTGTTTGTTTGTTTTAGTTTGTTTCCTATCGCTATAAAACACCATGACCAAAAGCAACTCAGGGAGGAAAGGATCAGTTTCATCTTCTAGATGATGCCGTCATCAAGGGGAGTTGGGATAGGAACTCAAGGCAGTAACCCAGAGGCAAGAAATGAAGCAGAGGCCATGAAGAAACACCGCTTACTGGCTTGCTTAGCCTTGTTTTTTTATACAGCCCGGGCCCACCTGCTCAAGATGGTATTTCCCACAGTGGTCTGGGCCCTTCCACCTCGGTTATTTCTCAAGAACCCCCTCCCCAGTAGATTTGCCTACAGGAAAACCCTATGAAGGCATTTTCTCAATTGGGTTACCCTAGCTTGTGTCAGTTGGCAAAGCTCCAATCCACACAATAGCCATTGGGTAGATATGGCAAAAGGACCATGAATAGAAGGATATGCCTGTTCTAATCCTGGCCTATAAAAAAAACATCCTCTTGCTCTGTCTCACGCCCTCCCTCTTTTCCCATTTACAGATGAGTTCAGAGAATCCAGCCAAAGACTACGAGCTCCCAGGGAGTATTCACCCGTTACGTGAGAGGGAGCCTGGGGTCCCTACATGACCTTATAGATGCTGGTCCCCCAACCCAACATGTGAGGCTCATAAAAGCACTTGTTTATTGGTTAAAAAAGAAAGCAAACAACTCTTCTAAATAGAAATTATTAGTCTAGGAGTTTGCGTCTTTGTTGGTGGTTGGCAGAGGTGAGTTTTCAAGGAGTTTTATTGGATGCCTGTTTGTGTGTGTTGAAGCCACAAGGAACAGGAAAAAGGATTGCAAGAACTGCCAAGGAATAGAGAAGTGCAAAAAGAAAGGCAGGGTGGGAAAAAGAGCTGGGGGCAGGAGTGTAGCCAGGGAGGAGAGAAAACATTTTGGAAGCAGTGTGAGAGATGGTGAGGAGGGACCCTATGCCATCTTGAGCCTGGTGGTTAGAGGATTAAAGGGAGCCATCGAAGGCACAGAACTTCAGGGGAATGTGAGTCTGTAGAAAGAGTTCTCAGCAAAAGGACCATCCAGGGCAAGGTCTGGAAAAGGATATGCCCAGGGATTCTGGATCCAGAGAGCATGTGGAAGGTCTTGAAACGGGGAGAATCATGACTGAAAGCTGAAACAGAGTGACGAGTGTGCAGAGCCCCTCGGGAGACAGGGAAGAAGTAGAGTGGTCACAGACACAGCGAGAGGGAGTGACAGTCCTAGAGAAACATTAGTGGTGGTGAGAAAACTTAGGGGCAGGGGATAGCGAGTCTTGACACTGTTAAAGGAAGCAAGGAGGTTTGGGCGTGCATATTACCCCAAGACCCTTCCCTGAGGCCGGGGCTTCTTCTTAGACCCTGAGAATGGAAGGAAGAAAGCCTATGGATGTGATTTAGGTCTAAAGGATGTGATGAAGGATCTGTCCCACTCTCGAGAACCTTGATTCGTACAGAAATACGTGTCCATAGGACAATGCTTGAAAGCCGAGTCGTCTGCTTGGAAAGCCAGCTGTCTGTCACCAGGAAGTGCTTGTGCTGTTGGCATTCTTGCAATGACTAGGCCCTTAGCCCAGCTTCCACCCACCCGGTGAGTCACAGCAGTTCCCTAAGCCTGGTGCCCTGTTCCTCACAGTGACCCTTCGGCCAGCAGCATCTGCGTCCCCCAGGTACACGTTTGGAAGGCAGGACCTCAGCCACACTCAGACCTACCTATTCAGTATCAGAGTTTTAGCCAGGCCCCCAGGTGATTCTCTAGCACATTAAGACCTAAGAAGCGGTGTGATGTATTTCATGCTACCGGTAAGAACAAAGCGGGTGTCTACAAGAAGAAAAAAAAAAAAAAAGCATAAGAAGCCCCGGGAAAGATTACATGTTACTCATCACGCCCAAATCCAATATGATTTTTCTCTCTGCCTTCCCCCAAAGCCTCAAGCCTTGGCAGCATATCGGACTCATGTGCACCTCATTAAAAATAAGCCAAACAGAATTCTAACTTGCATGACTCAAGCTACTTCGCTGTTTCTTTAGGGAGAAAGAGGTCTGAGCAAAGTTGATTATATGGAATGGAAGCGAAAACAGCTCTGAATGTTTGACCCGCAAGAGCTGTCATTAAAGTCAGAGAAACAGAAAAATTCCAGCGCTTAGGGGACTGTCTCTCTGTGCTGACTGCACACGAATGTTGCCAGAGAGCTTTCAGAAAATAAACAAAAAGTACCAACGCTGAGTCTCAACCCCAGACACTCTGGTTTAAGTGTTCTGGTTACAGAAAGTCATTTTAAAAGCCCCAAACAATTCTAGCATATAGTAAGGGATGGGAGTGGCTGGTAGAAATAAAATGAGGCACAGTATCTAGTATCCAAATTAAAAATGAGAATATTTCAATACTGTTTTACTTAATCTGCTACTTTTGATATATTGTCATTTGGATTCATAATGGAGGTAAAGAGCTAATGCCAAAACAGTTTCCCTCCCACTTGAAAATAGGTGTGTATTTTATACCTGAAGTACATCTCAATCCAGATCTGCTACCTTTCAAGGCTTGGGATGCCACATGTGCTAACGGCTACCATGGTGGACAGTGCAGCTGCAAGTAGGAAGAATGGAGTGGAAGGTCTCTGAGGCCGGAAAACAAGATGATTGCCCACTGAAAGTAGAAGAGAAGGTTCAGGAAATACTGAAGCGAAATTCAGCATTTCCTGTTTGCTGTCAAGGTGTGTTGTGGCCTGTGGAGTCTGGGAGGGGCACTATTGTCTCTTTATAGTGTGACTCCATTTAAACTTTCAGGGTGTGTGTGTGTGTGTGTGTGTTTTAGGAAGCTTCTACAGTATTAGGTGTCTACATTATTTTTTCAAAAGGTTCTTACTGTCAGTTATCCTTCTCTGTATCCACTCCTTTAGCCTGCCAGCCCATCTCCCACCACAATTTAACCCTTATTGTTCCATTAGTCCCCTTTAACCATTTATACTACTGGATTCTATCTCCCTTCCCTTGAAAACAGGGGCCCCTACTAGCTTCCTGACTTCGAATGGGTATTCATCTTTATAGCACATATCTGAAGATTCAAAGCTAACATCCACAGATGAGAGAAAGCATGTGACGTTTGTCTTTCTGTGTCTGGGTTACCTCAGTAAAAATGATTGTTTCCAGTTCCATCCATATGTTTTGCGGCAAAACTTTTCCTGGGGAGACTCAACATACACAACTATTTACCCCAGATAAATAAGAAGCCCACAACAGACCAAAGTACGGATACCACCGAAGCTCATCTTGGTAAACCAATGTGTTTCACTGGGGTTACTTGCAGGAGTATGGATGAGGGTTTACTTAGAGGACCAGAAATGACTCAAAGACAGCTGCATGACCAAAGCCCATCCCAGCATGGATGACAGGTCATCCAAGCTGGGAACCTGGAGCACGCCGCAGAGCCTACGGGTGGAAAGTGCCCTTTCCAAGAGACTCCGATCTAAACCTTTCCCAGGAAAATGTTCTAGTTTCTGCATCTTCCAAACAGCTGGTCCGGTCTCGGAGTCTTCTTCACAGCATGGCTTTTGTGAATCTTTTATTGCTTACTCCGGCAGGGAGGGGCCTAGGGAAGCTGATGAGTTTCATGAATTTCCTGAAGCTAATTTCTGTTGTTACCCTCTTGCTTAAGGAATTTCCCTGAAGCACAAAATGTTTCAATCTCAGAGGAAACTGTTACACAACACCATACACCTGAAAATTTTATAATTTGGTTTTTCTTAATATCTGAATGACATCCTATTGAGTCTATGTACCACGTTTTCATTGTCCAGTCGCCAGTTGATGGCCATCTAGGTTGTACCTATTTCCTGGCTATGGTGAATAGAGCAGTGATGAACATGGATGAACACGGTTGTCTAGAGTAGGATATAGGTCCTTTGGGTAATATGCCCAAGGGCGGCATAGCTGGATCATGTGGTGCTTCTATTTCTAACCTTTTGAGGAACCGCCATGCTGATTTTCAGTGGCTTCACCAGTTTACATTTCCACCAATAGTGACTTTCCATACTTACATTTGTTCTAAGGTTACCCCGTTTGGAGTTGTTGGCCAGTGAGGTCCCATAGATCCCTCGAGCAGTACAGACCATGACTGATGCTCTTGATTCCCTCCAGAACTTGACGGCGGTACCCTATTGCTGAAGACAACACATACTTGAACTAGAAAGCAGGGAGCCATCAAGTCGGTACTCACCTGGAAGCTTCGTCCTTTCTGGTTGGCTTTCACAGCCAGAAGGTGTTATGCAGGTTCCTGGAGGAGAAAAGCAATCATCATTCTCGCCCAGCTGTGAGCCCTAGAAGCTACATCAATGAACAGCCTGGCCAGATGTGCCCACTGGTGCAGCAATGAGACGAATGTTATGGGAATAGCCAACCACTTTCTATTTGGATTTAAGACATGCTCTACAAGATGGAAAACATGCCTGACACCATTATTAGAGCGAAGAACCTGTGGCTGGACAGTTTCAAGCCCTTAGGGAGAACTTATTACTATTACTTTGCTAAATTGACGTAGTATGAAACTATTAATGACTTACTTTTTTTTAACTTTTTTTTTTTTTTTGAAACAGGGTTTCTCTGTGTAGCTGTGGCTGTCCTGGACTCGCTTTGTAGACCAGGCTGGCCTCGAACTCACAGAGATCCGCCTGCCTCTGCCTCCCTGAGTGCTGGGATTATGGGTACACGCTACCATGCCCAGCAACTTACTGTTTGTTATATTCATAGACTGATATATCTTTCAGCCCTCATTGGAAAAATCTTCTTTTTGTAGTTCAACGACTCATGAAGTTGCATAGAATAAGAGACTTCAGAATTCTCACCCCTAAATTGGACATTTATATCACAAACTCTACTGTCAAGCCTCAGAGACCATGTGGAAAAGGGTCGGGGGTTTGGGGGGGAGATTGTAGGAGCCAGGAGTAGTGGGTAGCCTTAAGGAAAGAGTGTTTTCTGGACACAGCAGGACAGTTGCTCGTATGTGTAGAGTAGCTGAGGGGGTAAACGCTGGAAGAGGGAGAGTCAGTGTTCTTTCTGAGGGTGGCCCCTGGTAGGTTGACCACACTGCAGTGGATGGCCACATACCCAAGAATATTTGCCGAGCACAGATTGGACTTGTCTGAGATCTAAAGGACATAGGCAAATTCTCCCAGTGCTGGGTTACAGCTGTAAATGAAGGCTATTTTGGGGGCTAATCAGCTACTCAAGAGAAGGTAAGGCAGCCACCGGTTAGCTTTCCTTTCTTTCTCTCTGCGAAGGTACTAGCCTGGGAGAGCGTGCAAGCAAGCATCCTTGCAGGTTTTGGTGTCCTTAGCTGAGCCAGCGCTGCAGTCAGGAATGGATTTTCGAACAGGGTAAAACCCTGTGACTGTGGGTTGCTGCTCCCAACCCCCCACCCCCACCCCTCACCCCAGCCCCAACCCCATCCCGTTAGAAGAGCACCACGGCAGATCTTCTCCCAAGCCAGCTGCTGCAAAAACCTAAGGCTTCCTTAGCCTTAACACTCCCTTGGCATCTTAGAATCTAATTTTGATCATGCTTTTTTTTTCCCCCTGAAGAAATCAGAGAAGTCACTTAGCTGCTGGAACTCTAACTGCTGGGTAGAACTGTAACCAGGCCTCGCAGCCCTTCTGAGCTCAAGGCGAATGTGCAGCGAGTCTTCGTGGCATGTGCTGGGAACTAGGTTAGACTCACTTCTCAGGCCAAGAGCAGGCTGCTTGCCCACCGCTGGCAGCCAAGTGGGGAGACTTAGGAGAGACAGCCTGCCTATCTCCACCCTCCCTAACCTGTCCAAGCTCATTGAAGACGTCTCCACGGTTATTTCTAACAAGTCCGCTTCCATCGCTACTTTATCCTAGAGCTGACTGATCTAAAACAGGAAACACTGAGGTAGACAAACTTTATTCTTGTTCCCAGCCCTCCCTTTTGCCGGCAGTATCACCTCACCAAAGGCCCAAGGCACTGTGACTGTAAAGATCCATCTCAGCAGAGTCAAGAATGTATCCACCCCAAGGAGTGACCTTTTTACATCAAGGTACAAATGACACATACAGTATTCTCTCCTCGGTGCTTTTTGTAACAAAAGAATAAAGCAGTGTCACAAGAATGTCAGCTATCAGCTGGGTGATGGAGACCTTTTAAGGCAACTATTAAATTAGACTTAATGGAAGCCTGAAATAGCTGTTCATAGGCAACAGCAACCATTAGAACTGAGTATAGAATAAAGTTAGTGAATGCTGATGTGTGAAAGTGCAACTATGAGAGTCTGTCAGAGGGCACTTCAGGGCCTTGGTTTTTGTGCTTGATACAATGCTGAAATACTTTTTACTTTGTATTTGTTTGGTGACTTAGTTACATATCTTGCTTTGAAACAGCACTGTGTAGCTCTGGCTGGTCTGGATCACAAGGTGTAGATGAACAGGCTGGTCTCAAACTCACAGAGATCTGACTGCCTCTGCCTTTTAAATCATAGGATTAAAATCATGCACCACTGTGCCTGACCAATAATATTTACTTAAAGAAAAGTAGAACATAATTTTTAAAAATGTTTAAAGATTATTCATGTGAATAAGTTCTTAAATCAGTCAAAGACTAGGACAAGAAAACATTGCTGCATAGATGAATTCTCTGTTTTCATTATCTGTGGTACCTACAGCCCCAAATATAATGACTCACACTTCTTTTGACTCACACTTTTTGAGGACATGGGAGAATTTTCAAAAGAGGTTGTTGCAGGATCCCATTACGAAACCCCAAAATTGTGAATAGTAAAACAACCCTGTTTCTTGTTCAGTTTGGTTGAGCCCTATCACACACCTTTAATCCAAGAACTTTCTGTTTCTTGTGAACAGGTAATTATGGTATGGTTCAGCCAGCCCTAGAATACACCTTTAATCCAAGAGCTTTCTGTATACCAGATTTATTAAAGTTAACCTTAAGTCAAGAGGTGGAGCAAGAAACCTGCTGACAGGGATTGAAGAGTAGGAGGGACTTTGAGTTGAGGGGTATTTATGATAGTGTGAAGAAGTAGAAGGAGCTTTGAGCTCTCTAGAACTTGACCTTTAATTCTCTAGCTCTCTGGCTTTTTTGGTCTTTGAGCTAGCAAGCCTTTGGTCTTGGGTTTTTTTTTTTTGGCCTTTTCCTCCTGGGCTGTGAGCTGAGCTTGTGAGCCTTTCAGGTTTTTTTCCCATCCAGACATGAGCTGAGAAGGAAGCTGGGTGCTTTCTCTGCCTCTCTGAGCTAGCAGGTTTTTACCTGTATTTGCAGATAGTCTATGCACATCTTCCCAGACTCCTTAGATGTCCTGAAATATTAATTCATGACACATCTAAGTGCTATATAAATCGTTATACTGTGCTGCTTAGGGAATAATGATAAGAAAAAAAGTTGGCACGTGTTTAGTGAAGGCAATTTTTTTTCCCCAAAGATTTTGATCTATGGTTGACTCTGCCATTGAGAAACACATAGATGTGGCCAGCAGTGATGAGTGTCTAATCCTCAATAGACCATGCAGTTCCAATTGGGTTTGGTTCATGTGCATGAGGAAGACTAAAAACAATCCCCACATATAACAAGCTGCATCAGAAGGAAAGAAAGAATGTATCTGGCTCCTGAGTCTTTATTGGTAAAACAGAATGGTTGGGATTTTCATTCATTTTATAACAAGAGGGTTTTCTCCAATTTCAATAGATCAACAACTTTCCATTTTCTGGAATGGAAAGACAATAAAAATATGTACATAATGCACCCTGGAAGTGTCAAGTGCTCTCCTCACAGATAAAACAACAGCATTTATTACACACAGGACAAGTACTGCTATACTTTCTGACAATAGGCTGAGCTCTCACGAGGTGGAAATTATCTGTAAGTCCCAGACAAGCCTCTGGGTATAAGAAAACTAGGTCAGTGAGCGGAGGCCTCGGGAAAGGAGCAAAGAGTGCCCGTGTAGCTCGGAGATGATGAGGTTTGGGTGTGATGGCAATGAATGTGCCCTTCTGTAGGACCAACTGATTGCCAATTCAGCCTCTGTGAGTTAACTGGCTGGGTTATCTTGAGCAATTCCACCTGTGCTTAACCTCAATTCTCCTACTTTAAAAATGGAACTAAGTATTGCTCCTGAGGATTAAGCGAGCTCCTACTTGAAATGCTAAAAATAAGACCATAACATCTCAAAAGCTCTTAGATGGAGCTTGCCGTTTGATGGGGGCTAGACAACAGGAAGCTTCAAGGGCGAGGACAGTGCTGTCCTGTGCTATGACATCTTCCCAGTTAGGAGGAGCCAGAAGCCATCACATTGGAAAAGGAGGATAAGGAATGGCATTTTGGAGGAGAATTTTTTTTCCCTTGGAGTCAAAATTTGTATATGAAATGCTGAATTTCAATTGTTATGTCAGGAAAACAGGTACAGCAATACCAGCAGACAACCACTCACATTTTTTTCTTTCCTTCTGATGCAGCTTGTTATATATGGGGATTGTTTTTAGTCTTCCTCATGCACATGAACCAAACCCAATTGGAACTGCATGGTCTATTGAGGATTAGACACTCATCACTGCTGGCTACATCTATGTGTTTCTCAATGGCAGAGTCAACCATAGATCAAAATCTTTGGGGGAAAAAAATTGCCTTCACTAAACATGTGCCAACTTTTTTTTTTCTTATCATTATTCCCTAAGCAGCACAGTATAACAATTTATATAGCACTTAGATGTGTCATGAATTAATATTTCAGGACATCTAAGGAGTATTTATAATGTCTGGGAAGATGTGCATAGACAATCTGCAAATACAGGCCATTTTATATATGGAACCTTATTATATACAGCTTCTAGAAGGATGTTCTAGAACCAATATGTATGGATACCAAGAAACAATCATTTGTACATCATTAAGTGTTTATATATGCTTTCTTTGAGAAGGAGAAAAAGGTGTCTTTTTGAGGCAGACTGTTATTGTGTAGGCCTAGATGGCCTGGGACTCTCAATATAGAATAGGCTGGTCTTGAACCCAGAGAGATCTGCCTGCCTCTCTCTCCTGAGTGCTGGGATTAAAGGTGTGCACCACTAGGTCTGGCTTCACAAGAACATTTGATAGCATGTTTTCCAAAAGGAAGTACTAATTATTAGACACACTTTGAGTGCCGTGTCATCATCCCCAGGAACTGTATTGGGGAAGATTTAACTCAACAGCTTCTTAATTCACAGACTAAAACACTCTGCCCAGCTATAGCATATTCTAGTATGATGATTTCCCTATGACTCATACTATGTACAGACCAGTGATTCTGTTAAATTTTTTACAGGATGTTCTTTGTGTGTGTGTGTGTGTGTGTGTGTGTGTGTGTGTGTGTGTGTGTGTGTAGACAGCAGTACACATGTGGAATCAGAGAAAAATTTGAGGAAATCAGTTCTCTTCTTCCATCATGGGAGTCCTTCGGTCAAAGTCAAGTCAGCAAACTTGTCAGCAAGCCTCTTTACCTGCTGAGCCGTCTCCCGGGCCCTTCTGGATGCATCCTAGTAGACACTATCTTGCTTCATATCAAAGTCTTGTTTCTCTTAGTATAAACAGTTGATGCCAAAGCTTACTGGGCTGGCTTCAGTTAGAAAAGGTAAACTTGGAAGCGTAATACGCACACATTAAGAACACAAAACAAAGACAGTTTGCCATAGCTCATACTTGTAATCTCAGCCCTTTGCAAACGGTTGTTATACTGTGCTGCCTTAAATTTAAATTGTTTTTTTTTTTGTTTTTGAAAACCTTGTTTTGAATTAAAAGTGTTTGAATATATTATTATTGTGGGTGTGATGTGGGCATGTGGGCATGTGTGCCACGGCACATGTATTATAGAGGTCCCTAGGGAAGAGGCTTAATCCTCATTCAGAAGGCAAACAGGCTAGACATCGGAAGTAGTCTCCTACAAACAAGACAGGAGCCTATCACGGGGGGGGGGGGCCTCAGAAAGACCCTGCCCAGCAGGGTATGAAGCAGATGCTGAGACTCATAGCCAACATTTGGGTAGAATGCGGGGAATCTTAATGGAAGAAGAGGAAGATAGAAAGACCTGGAGGGGACAGGAGCACCACAAAAAGACCAACAGAGCCAAAAAATCTGGCCCCAGGGGGGCCTGCAGAGACTGATACTCCAACCAAGGACCACGTATGGAGAGGCTCTAGAACCTCTGCTCAGATGTAGCTCATGGGCAGCTCAGTCTCCATGTGGTTTCCTAGTAAGGGGAACAGGGGCAGTCGCTGGCATGAACTCGGTTGCCTGCTCTTTGACCGCCTCCCCCTAGCAAGGTGGCCTTACTAGGCTACAGAGAAAGAGGATCCAGACAGTCCTAATGAGAGCTGATAGGCTAGGGTCAGATAGAAGGAGAGAAGGAACCTCCCCTATCAGTGGACTACGGGAGGGACATAGGGGAGAAGAAGAAGAGAGAAGGTGGGACTGGGAGGAGATGAGGGAGGGAGCTGCAGCCAGAATACAAAGTGAATAAATTGTAATAAATAATAATAATAAAGAAAAAAATTAAGAAAAAGAATACTGTGTTCTGTTCAGAATGGTTCCAAAAGCACAACCTAAAAGCAGAGTTTCTGTGCTTCCTGGGATCTTTAGTGCACTGCTTCTCAGTGGGAGATGGTGAGAGGCCATTCCAATGTGTTATTCTTATTGACATGTACATAAATATATTTTTTAAATTTGGTGAATACCTGTGAGCACCTTGGATAAGCTTGGGAAATGCTGGCTTGAGTCTGAAGATAAAGCTTTCCCTTGGACAAGGAAGAAAAGGACAGTGTTTGGGGCAAACGAGATGGTAAATTGTTACTATCAAAGCCCAAGAGGAAAGCAAGCTGGAGGTGTGTATAGAAAAAACAGTAGCTGAAGGCAAACTAGCCACAGAGACATGGTATGTGTGAGCTGCCCGGGCCGGAAGGTCCCCGGAGCCCTGCCTTGGTTTTCATGGTGCTTGTTTTGGTTTACGGAACATTCTCCAAATTTTGCACTCTTTGGAGGTGTGCTTCTGTATAAGTTTAAGATCCAAACATCAGTCATAAACAGAGGGGTCTATGGCCACCCTCTCAGAGGTGGTTAAATATAAGTAATTTAATTATAGTTGTCACTCTAACTGGTAGCTATGTATTTCAACCTCCCTAATTTTCTCTTTTACATTTTAACTTCCTCATCTACAACAAATAACAGAGCATTATTTTTGGAGCCTGCTTTTTTACTGATAAACCACCAATCAAAATTAAACTTTATTTCTAGCCTACGGTGAGGCCAGCATACAATGGGCAAATACAATTTTTTTTTTTGTAACGAAACTTATCACACTTCTAAAACATTAGCCTAGCTCCATAACAGCGCTTCATCCAACCACACGTGTCATGACCTTGCTATGAGCCTGACTGTGTTTTAGTGTGGGAGTTGTGAACACGTGTGTGTACTCTGTATGTACCGTGCGTTCCTGCACATCCATCTGTATAGACTGAGTAAAAGAAACCTATGTGCAGCAGGATGTCAAATACACAAACATCCAGAGCGAGGAAGCCAATTGCCCAACTTAATGGAGGACGCCACTTGTGCATAAGTCGCCCACAGACTTGTGGGCAGAGGTTCCACAGTGTGGAAAACTAAGGCAAGCTAGAGGGACAGAGTGACTGAGGGGCCGTTTGGATGGAGGAGTCGGAAAGGACCTCTTTCTTTGCCAGGAGGACATCTGAGCAAGCTGATGGATCTGTGCAAGGAGAGTTCTAGAAATCCCGGGATCGGGTGCAAAGGGCAAGAGGCTTGCCCACTTGTTTGTTTGGAGAGCACCAGGAAGCTTCAGTAGCTGGAGGCAAGGTGACAAAAGAGGGGCAGGAGGAGAGTTGGCCACGGTGTGTGTGCATAGGAGGGTGGCACTGGGTGAGGAGGAGTCCTGTGTTTTATCCTGTGTGTGATATGCTATAACCAGGACGTACTCAGCAACACCACCATGTTCCTTCTCCAATGACTCTTCTCTCATTCAGTGCAACAACAAAAACTTAGACGAGGTTTAGATATCACGTTCCTTGGGAGCAGGGCATGAAAAGGTGGCAGGACTTGCCTTTGTGGACTGTGATGAACAGGCCCTTTTAATATGGGATGGGCCCAGCCGCTGCTGTGGGGTTCAATTTGTCGTCTATAAATATCCCTGTTAACACAAGCTTTTTCACTGAGTGACTGGGGAAAGAAAGGCAAGTGGCCCCAGGTTGGAACTGCTGGATGGTGAGTCAGAGACGCCCTGTTCTTACCTGTTTGCCTTAAGAGGTTGGAGAGCTGATTGTGTGTGGAGGCGTGCTGACACAAGCTGGGGACAGCATAAATCAAGTGACAATGGATACTTGCTCCTGCGTCCGGGGCAGAGGGAGCTAGCACTGTACCCTCAGAAAGCTGCGCCAGAGAATGGCTCTCTCCCGTCTTAGGAACACAGCCCTTGCAGCGGTGTCCGAGCCAGCAGCCGGGTTCGTCTTTGTGACGGTGCTCACATGTGCTAACACAGTGCCATATACCAGAGTCCGCAGATGTGCCTTTCTGATGTCCTGCGTGCGGTAGCTTTAAAATGAGCTAGGGCTTTGCCCTTGAGTGACTCCGCTTATACGGCTGAGTCCTGTTACGTCTCTCTTCCCTGCTGCTCCATGAGGTGCTGGAACCTGAAGGAACCTGGGTTTCCTTCCCAGCATCACAGGTCAGCGGCAAGTGATCTGAATAGCAAGGGTGTGATCTTTCCGGGCTTTGGTTCCTCAGGGACAATGCGTGTCTGTTTTAAAGTGCCTGGCGAACCAGGCACAGAGGACGTGCTTGCCCTGTCCAGTCAACTGAGCCTCTTGGACTTGCCTGACCAACTTGAGAGGAGTTTTTACATGTTGTTGGCATTTTCCAAACCCCACGACCTGCTATCCAATCAAAAGCAAAATAACAGCCAAAGCAGAATCAAAGCCTCTTTGGTGAGTCAGCTAAGGACCCTTCCCACTTTCCTCCATCCTGCTCCTCCTCAAGGGAGGAGCACCAAAGCCTATAAGGGGCATTTCTCACAATCCTGTCTCACTTGAGACCCGCGCATTTGAAACTCAGCCATCTTCACGCAAGGAGCAAGACAATAAAATCCCGGTCAACTAAGAATCCGGCACTTGGCAACAGATAAAGTGGCAGAGGTGAAATGTCACCCTTGCTCTGCTTGAATCCCAAACTTCAGTTTCCTCCAGGCTCCTGGGTGGGCTACTCTGGACAGTGCTTCGCAGATCTGCAAATCCTCACCTTGCACTGGAGGAAGCCCCTGAGAACGAGACAGAGATGGGGAATTTTATCCTTCTATCTGAGTATCTGAATCTCATCTGACTCTGTGAGTAACAGCTCCAAAATAGGGCTGTGATGGTTGAGTATCATTTGCCTTTGGGCGATACTATGTAAAGACACTTCTGCCCCATTTTTTTAAATTAACACCTCTCCCCAGCAGTCTGTTCAGGAATCGGGGGCTCTTACGGTTACCCTAGATTTGAGACGAGGCCTCCCTTGTGGAGGGTGACCTATTCCTCCATGCAGACATGAAGACAGAACTGAAACCCCACCACATATTTCTCTTTTATGAAACAAACAGCTTTAGTTCCTTTAGATTTCCCAGAAGGCCCACTTTCTTGGCCTTTTGATAAATTTCATAACTTTTTTTTTTTTTTCTGGCCATTTCTCCAACTTTCCACCACTTGCCAAAGTTACTGAGTCAAAAATTAGACGTTTCAGCTTAACAGAGCTCCAAGAAAGCCAGTGAGGAGGGGGTGCTCGACAGTCCTGTATTCTCATCTCCCGCTTCCACGTCCCAGGGGTGTGCTCTGTGTTAATGTTGCGGCGCTAAGTACTGAGTCATTTTCCTCGCTGGCAAGAAAAGCCAATGTTGAAAGCAAACAACAAACGAGGATGCCAGAGGCCTGGACAGAGCCTCACAGACACACTGCTCCTGCTGTCGTAATGGACGCTCTCTGTACGTGGTCTTGAGGGGAACACACGCAAATGCGAGGATTTCTCAACCAGTACCAAGGCTTTGAAAATGGATGCCGAATGGATCCATGAAACACAGCTTATGAATATTCCCGGCTTAACTTCCCTAATCAATACACGGTCGTGGATGTTCCTGTTGAAAGCAAGCGAATCAGTAAAGACTATAACACGAACTGTTTGAAGATTTTGAAACTAACACGATTTAATCTTTGTTTCTGACTCTCAGGGCTGGAAAGGAATCACTCGAAATAAACAAGAAGGCTGTTGCTTTAAACATTACTCTCTTGCAGACATATAGCCAGAGGGAAACATGCTCAGATTCAGTATCTAAAGATCTGCTATTTGATTTCGTACATTATTTCAAGAGCCATCACTATTTCATTTAAAATTCATTTCTAACTCAGCTCACGGCCTACAAGAAATGTGAAAGTTTTGCCTGTGATGTTTTTGTCATATCTTTGGTCCATTCCCCCGCCCCTCCCCACTTTGGGACTATATTTCTTAGTTTCATAAAACCAAGGAGAAAAATGAATGCTTTAATTTATACACATTTCTTATTCAATGAATTGATTTAAATTGGCTGTAAATCTACCTCCCACACTGGTAAGGTGTGACCTTGAGAAAGTGATTTAACTCTTTGTTTATTTATTTATTTATTTTCAAGATGCAGACCTTAACGTGGGTTTGGAACATGGCACCAGCTCAGAAAACACGGGCCCTTGCAACCTCACCAGATCCTCTTCTATCTGTCTGGTCATCACCTGGAATTCTAATTCAGTTCTTTGCAGCATCAGTCACGTCAGCATTTTAACAATCTTGTCACTGGGGAGCACACAAAATAGCATTCAAACTAATAGGGAAATCTTAAAATTCCAGTTGAACGTCTGCTTACAAGAGGAAAGCTGTATTCTGGGCTTTTCAGACTCGACCTGAAAAAGCGCTAGTTTGTAATGAACCTTGTTAAGTTGCGGCACTTTCACTCTATTAGACATGACTGCACATATATTTGGGGACTTTTTTTTTCCTTGTCAGCCGCTACCACAGACTCTCATCTGTAAGACAGACACCTTCAGTTACACAGAGCTTTTTACTCCCCCAGGGCCCCAAGACAGTTTGTTTAGACAAGAACTTCTATTTTCCTGATTTTATTTATTCAAAGTACTTTTTTTTTTTTTTTCTCTCTCACAGACCTTTTCGTCTCCCTATGGTCTTTCTTAAGCCAAATGAATACGTAGGAGACATTGGTATCAAGTTTCTGGCTTTAATACAAAATGTAAGGGTGGGAAAACAGCAGCAGTTCCCCAAGGCAACAAGAACAGTCCCACTCTGATAAGCTGTTACTGTGGCGGCCCCAGTGAGCTGGAGTTCCTGAACTTTATGCTCTCACATAGCCAATGACGTCCTGGCTATGAGTTTGGCGAGCTCAGCCTCTCAAAGGAGCCATCTTGAAATGGAGCCCCAGCCGACCCAAGCTCACTAACGTTGCATGCAGCAAAAGCAACGCATCAGTGCTGAACCCCGACCAGACTGCAGAATTATGAGCAGTTGAGTTCTTGGCGCTGTTTGGAGTCAATGAGTTTGAATGTTATATTAGGTAATGGAAACGCAACACGCGTGTGCACGCACACACATGCCCACAAACACAAAACTTCATTTCTAAATAGCTACAAATGGATGAAATGTTGTGTTGACATTTGGCAAATATAAATCTTTCCAACCTAAGCCATAACCAAATGTTGAAAGCAAGAAAGCCTGAGGTCATGCTCCTCCTCAGCAAAACTGGCTGACACTGATGACAGGGAAATTGTCTTCTGTGTTTCACATTCAGGTGAGCATCACACGGCATTTCTCTAGCGAGGACAGATGTTTTACTCTCCCTTTTTCCTTCTTCTATCTTAGTACCTTCTGTGGTATTCAGTCAACAAAAACAGCAAGCTCCTATTATCTCCATTCTTTACCAGGTACTGCAAACTTTTATGGACTGAGATCTGTTTCTTTCCTTCTTTCCTTCTTTCCTTCTTCCTTCCTTTCTTTCTTTCTTTCTTTCTTCCTTCCTTCCTTCCTTCCTTCCTTCCTTCCTTCCTTTCCCTTTCTTCCTTCCTTCCTTCCTTCCTACTTTCCTTCCTTCCTTCCTTCCTTCCTTCCTTCCTTCCTTCCTTCCTTC